>NW_026047648.1:6670970-7270970 GCF_023864345.2 Schistocerca serialis cubense | reverse complement strand
TGAATTTTCAGTGCCTTCAGTTAACTCACACACTGTAAACACATTTTACGATGCCGAGCAAATTGTCTGTCGTCGTCGTTGTCGTCAGTCTGAAGAATGGCCCAGTGCTGCTCTTCGTGCCGGTCTACCCTCTGCGGTCCCCCGGTGCGCCCTACGTCTACTGGAAACTGCCCAGTACCTCCTCATTAGTTATTCGATGTACACATCTAATCTTCAGCATTTTTCTGCACCACCACATTTCTAAAGCTTCCACACGCTTCTCGTCTGCAGGATGTGACAAACATACGTGGAGTGATACAGATCAGGTCATTGCAGTCAGACTGCAGTTTCCAAACCTTATTCTCTTCTTCCAGAGAGGAGGAGAAATTATTTTTACTCAATATAATAGTGATGCCAAGCTATTATCTTAAAAGGTATAGCTTTGAACGTAGTTAATTCAAAGTGTCAGATAATTTTGTCACCAGAATCTCTGTTTACTTTTTTTATCAGAGACCAAAAAGAACACCGAAACACATTATAATGCTAAAACTTCAATCTGATACGTTTTAACGATCGAGGAATTTCCCGTTTTGTGAGTCCGACGTTCGGCAGCGAGAACGGTACGGTCGTTCGCCGCGAACGAGTCTTCCGTGTCTCGAGGCTCTTTTAACTTGCTGCAGACTGACGAGTGTTCAGAACCTCGCCCCGTCCTACACTCACTCGTTCGGAGCTCATCGACACCGTTACCCCACTCGTTCGGAGCGGTCCCGCGGCTCGTGCCCCCTCGACCTGCCGAGTATCTCCCGAATCCGGAGACGGGAGCCCGGCGGTAGCTCCTCTTTCGGTGTCGGAGATACTCTGCACCTCAGTTTGGCGGACTTACGTACGAGTCGGAATCGGCGCTTCTGTAACAGAGAAGCTTTTTGCGGATTTTAGTCGCGGAGGGCGAGTTCCGAACGGGGGATGCCTCGGATCTGTTTCTCGCCGCTCCTTTTCGGTCTTTCTGTCTTAAGCACTACACCTGCGAGCGGACAGATTGTGTCGGCTGCCAGTGACTACGCAGTGAGTCTCACGGAGACCCCCGTTGACTGTTAGCGCGTCCAGAGTCCCTGCAGACCGGAGCGGCGTACCTCACGGCAGTGGAGCTCACGGCGAGGGTAGGTCTGTGGAGAACACCGAGACGCGTCCGCCCGCGTGGTGTCTGTCAGTTCGGAGTCGGGATTGTTCCCGGTGCTCACCTTTTGTCTGGCGTGTATGCAGTGTCGTCTGTCACTTGAGGTACTATCAAATTTCACCTCTCAGTATTCGGAGTGGAGACAGTGATTCTCATCGCATCCTTTCCAGGTGACGTTCCGTTTACAGAGTTCGGAGCATAGCACTGAAGCAGAAATTGGAACGAGCAAGTTTACATTAAAAAAAAAAGTACATTACGATTACCTTGCATTTTAGTCAGGTCACCTACAGAATGAGAGTCAAAAAAATTAATTAATAAAATTTCTGTTGTAAGATTTGCACTTACCACCCTCAACAAGATAACAGTCTTTTATGCACATCACGCCAGTGTCACTTATACATTTTTACTACGATGTCAGTCAAATGAAACTATGTTTTCGTGTGTCCACAGTGCAACCCACTGAAGTCATGCACTCATAACGTTCATTTACTCTTACTGACCGGACTGTTTTTGTGGGAGTGTAGCTGCTTCACCAACTGCACAAGATAAAAGCAGGACAAGACCCTCTCAAACATTTTTCTTCTTAAACGCCTCAGACAACTTTCGTGAATAAATATGTGAAAGATTTCTATATCTGGTAGAATTTCCGTTAAGAACTCACCGAGTTTACAGTTTCACTTTCCGCATCGTACAGCTTGTGGCTAGGGTTCCCAAAATCTATTACGACAAACCGAGGTAATTTTGAAAATACTACAGAAAGAAACTTCAGTCAAGTGAGTAAAATCGGGACACGATCAAATTTTCATTTACAACGATGTACTAAGTTACAAGGACGTTCCTGAGCACACGACTTGGGTAACAACATAAGAATCACAAGTTTTGTACCGCAGCTGGCGGAGTGGACTCTTACAACGAACTTCAATACCTTCATCTGGACAATCAAAAAGTACAGCAACGAACTGGAAATCTATACGGCTGGAAGAATCAGTAATTACTGAAATAAACCGTACCGCTTTGTGATCACAGATCGACGGTTCCATAGCAAACGGGGCAGCTACATCCGTGACAGTCTATTTTGTTTTAGTCCGAGAGCAAGAAAACTTCTGGCCGAATACCATTTCCACTGTATCGGCGGTGCAAACACTGGCCGAGTGCCGCAGTGTGGTTTGCCAGTTAAACAGCTCACCTTCCGTGTCTGAAACTGTTTTGTCTGCTTAAGAAGTAATGCATTTTTAAGTCTGGGCACGTTATTTTGTAAACCAAACTCACATTTGAATTTGCAGACCGGCAGTTTTTTTTTTTTTTTTTCCTCTCCAGACTCCATTCAGATTGAAGCGTGCTTCACCTATGAGCCAAATGCAGCCACCACCGAGTCCTCCATCACTAACTGTGAGAACCCGGTTCACAAAGTCAGCTCTTCCTCACGGATCCTAAATGGAAACGTGTAGGGTCTGACACAGTATTTTGTGTGACGGAACGCATCAAACCAGATCTCCTCAGATTTTGCCGAATAATTCCAGAAATCGTACAGGCGTCTTCGGAAGTAATTACAATTTAACGGTGGCCGGACATTCCGCACTAGATCCTGCGCTGTGCTGCCTGCCTGTTAAGAGTCCGGCAAAGAACTTATGAATGATTTTTCCACTCGAGTCCTCTTGGAACATTAAATTGTGTTTGAAAATTACACACTGTTTCCGTAGGACTGTGTTCTGGCCTTTGGTATTCAGTACTGGAAAAAGACACTGCTCAACCAAGTGTAAGATTTCAATCTCCTCCAGCGGAACATTAAGCTTTCTCACATTTCACAATGGAACTGATCACTCTGAACAGCAGTGCACTATTTATAGGCACTATGTACTGCAATGACAGTTCCATCTGTTAGCAGCTTTTCAAAGCATTTAAAAATTTCTGTATAAAATTCTTACAGCTTTCACAATTAACATACTATTTGTTACACCCTTCAATTCATCTTAGTTTTTGAGAATTTAATTTTGAAACCGGGAACTCCTTCGATGTACACCCTGTTATTTCCTCTAACGTTAAAGGCTTCAGTCTCCAAAATGTCTCGTTCAATTACTCGTCCTCAATACTCTAATTTGATATTACTCCCATTTTTCCGTACGTAGTTTTCATTACCTCGAGGGTGGCCTTAATGTTTTGTCATAAATTTAGTTTCCGCAAAGGAGAATTGTAAGCCAGCTTTTCCAGATTGCTCTTTCAGCACTTCTATCTGTATAGTAGCTGTTTCCACTGAGCCTGAATGAAACAGCTAGGTTGTCTGAAAACACCAGACAGTCTGTCTCCATGCTGTCCCTTTGACAACAGTAAGACTTTTGCTTATTTATTTTTCCACTTTTCATTCTCTAGTCTGAGGGGCAGAGCAGGCTGTACGAGATCAGACCCACTAAAGAGGACTCGCGTGCATCACTGTGTTAATGGGAAAGGGTTGTGCCTAATAAGACAGGATTTCGTCATCTATATAAAAGGGCGTAGCACTTACGCACAATGAGAACACTGTGTCAAACGACATAAATAAGCACTGATTCACTCGACATATTACAAACACATTACTTTGTGCAACAATACCTACTAAATTCGTGTCCTACTGCAGTCTTAATTTCCACACAGCACATGTGACATTTGGCAGCTCCACGGTGAGGCACGAACTGGCATAAAAATTAAATATAAATAAATAAAATGACATTTACAAATGTTTGAAAGCAGGGCGAATTATTTACTTATGACACGAGAATGGCAGAACAGCTGAGATCACGATTGTGAATAAATACATTTAACAGCAAGCCAGATGTAAACTTATTTCTAAAATACTGCAGGATTGTGGCAGCAAGTGAACAGAAAATTTATAATGTCTGGGTGTCCTCCATGTCCGTGGCTCAATTTTGTACCACAGTCAAAATTCTCTCCTCGTCCTTAACGAGTAAAAAAAAAGTCTCAAAATAATTTACTATTTATTTTACAGTGACATTTCCTCATTACAAATATAGGAAATATTACAACACCAAGTCACTAGTACTGAAACCAAATACGTATCTAACTGACACGTGACAATATACATAAACAAGCATACCACTACATCAGGTCACTGTCAAAATCTGTACATGACAAATTACGTTCAGGACGGCAACTCTTACGAACTTCTGGCGAAATAGATATTACAGTCCGTCAGACTCTAGGACTGACACAGCTTTTCTCGGAGAAGGGAGTGCAATGCCGTAATTCTTCAAATCCACACAACGAATGAAATAACGCAAGGGAAGTCGTGACCTCACTGTTCTGAAAGAAAGCATCCTATAACGTAATACGATTAGCTGAAAAATCAAAAACATAAGGCACTTTACTAAAGACGAAGATATGAGAATTTGCTCTTCCTAAAATACGTTCGGAGGCACTAGAACAATCTCTCAAATAATAGTTGTGGAGAAACTGAGGCAGCAGGAACGCTACTGGTGACCGACCCCCGCAACAGGAGTCTGGCTGCAAAAGGGAGACACAGAAATAAAGAAACAGTACTAGCACACTCGTCTCTCACACACAACCTTTTATTGCAGCTCTTAACAAAAATATTGACACACAACGGACAGCAAACCTTATTTTCTACAATATACAGACAATCCACCCGTGTCGTACCTGTTAAGAATGCACCAGCCAATAAACACACTGCACGCTACGAACCACCCTAACGACGTGTCCGTTCGGGAATATTACAGATAAATTCAGACACTGACATTCGAGAATTGATGTCCCCGGCACTTCCGGATCGAGACACACAAATATACTTCACTGCGTCAACAGCCGCTTACACCCTCCTCCGAGACAGCTCCCCGTAGTGTTTGCCAGTGGACTCTGCCCGTTCGCCAACCTGAAGATAAGGAGATAACGAAAACAAAATTGAAGTAACACAGTACGGCACAGTGGTGAAAGCTCAATGCTTAAATGCGAGAGAATTGTCAATTGTACAAACTAGAAGTACAAAAGGGAAAATATATACGACCAATAAAAGACAAAGAAGCCTTCAAATTAAAAAACAGTGATTAAATATAGTGACGAGCCCCGGCATTACAACGACCGCCGCCCGCCACAACTCCGAGTGTCGACCGGCGGTGTCGCAAGCTCGAGTCGTGGTAAGGAGAGCATGTAGGCAGAGCCGAGAATAGTGGGGTAGTGTTACAGCAACGACACGGACCGTAAATGTGGAAATCCGCGACACGAGCGACTTTGACAAACGGCAGGCCGTGTCGGAACGAGTGTGTCGGAAATGGTGAAGCCGGTCAATCCCGTGCAACTGATGCGACACGCACATCTCGTCACGAGACGTCCGGATCGAAAACTCGCACGACCTGTAAAGCGGGACCGGAGGTGATCTGTGGCAAATGTGATGACGAGAGTGCAATACTGACACGGGCACAAACGTTCCAGACCGCAAAGTCGGCACACCTTACCGATCACGGGGACCTGCGGCACGTAACACCACGCGTTCCCACTCGGCCCAGTGACGTCACCAATTAGGTCTGCCGCGGGCACCGGACCGCCGATATCGCGCCGTCGACCGGTGGAGACGTATCGCCCGATCGAACGAATGACGCTTCTCGCAGCACCGCGTCGACAGTCGCATCCACCTGTGCCGTCATCCGGGGAAACGGCACTGTGCCACGGGTTAGGTATTATTCTACGTGGGACGTCCGCCAGAGTTCGCACAGGACCTGCCCCAGTAATCGACAGCACTGTAACAGCTGTGGCCTTCGTGGACATCGCTGCGGGCCGCCCGGCACCCTCTCGCCCTCGACGCCTACCCGACGGCAGTGGTATCTTCCGGCACGGTGGCAGCCCGTGTCGCGAGGCCGGACAGAGCTAGTGTTTCGAGAAGCACGGCAGTGGACTCGCACCGACACCTCGGCCGTCGTATTGACCCGACTCGACGTCATTAATTCTTCCGGGTTATACGGCCACGGTCCGTAGAATTCTTCTATTCCTAACGTTTCGTCCGATACTGACATCTTCAGAGGTATAGCTGGTCCTGCCGACTGACAAGTCGGGCGTCGGAGAGCAGCGTAAATACTGAGGGAAGTGGGCGTGGTCTAGCTTGCACGTAGTAGCAGAGAGAAAACTAGCCAAAGATAAAATGTAACTATCAATCATAGTCCGTCATAGATAAAAATCACTTATCGATTCTGTAACGCCACTGTCCATATCTCACTTAATTTCGAGGCCTATTCTTTTCTATTAAATTTATCTTCACATTTATAAATTTCAATAGCCTCCCTATGCACTCGTGGATAATAGTTCATGGTAGCAATTAAAATTGTAGTTTCAGAAAACTTAACTACACGGCCACCTGACTGAAGTGCACGTTCCGCAACGGCCGATTTATCTAATCTTGGCTCCTGAAGACATTCTGGTCAGTTTTGATATTATATCTCCGTTTACTATGATTCCGGTCAATGAAGTTACGGTTTACATAACGGAAGTTTTCCCCGAAGATTTGGCCGCTCTGTTTAGACATTGTCTCACAACTAGCCAGTTTCAGTGGGATGGTGAGTTTTATGAGCAAGTGGATGGTGTTGCCATGGCTAACCCGTTGAGTCCTGCGATTGCCAATTTTTACATGGAGAAATTTGAACCATTAGCGTCGAATAAAGCAAATGAGAAACCGTGTTGTCGGTATCGTTATGTAAACGACCCATTCGTGGTTTGGACACACGGTAAAAAAGCCTTGGACGAATTTTTTTATTATCTTTATAGCATAAACCCTAAAATTCAGTTTACCGTTGAAGTGGAAAAAGACCAGGCTATTACATTTTTCGATGTGTTAGTCATTAGACAGACCGATGGCAGTCTAAAACATAAAGTGTTTCGGAAGAGCACACATACTGATAGATACTTACATAAGAACTCCAATCGTCACCCACAACAAAAAAGATGTGTAATCAAAATTTTAGTGGACAGAGCAAAACGGATTTGTACGCTGGAACATCTGGATACCGAACTGAATCATCTGAAACAGGCCTTCGAAAAGAATGGGTACTCAAACAAACAAATTAATAGAGTTTTAAGACCTAATTACAGCAGACCAAAGGACAAGGATGGTACAAAGGAATGGAAGAACACGGTGTCTTTACCTTTCATTAGTAAGGTTACAGATCGAATCGGCAAAATCTTGCTGAAACATAAAGTGAAATCGGTATTCAAACCTACCAGAAAAATAGGACAAGTACTTCGTTGTGTTAAAGATAGAAGGCCACCATTATCATCTAGCGGTGTGTATAAAATTCCATGTACTTGTGGCAAGGTCTATATTGGTACTACAAAAAGAAGTGTGAATACGAGGGTAAAGGAGCACAAAAGTCTTTGTCGACTGGGAAAAATAGATAAATCGGCCATTGCGGAACACGCACTTCAGTCAGGTGACCGTGTAGTTAAGTTTTCTGCAACTACATTTTTAAGTGCTACCACAAACTATTATCCACGACTGTATAGGGTGGCTATCGAAATTTATAAATGTGAAGATAATTTTAATAGAAAAGAAGAGGCCTCGAAATCAAGCGAGATATGGACAGTGGCGTTACAGAATCGATAAGTGATTTTTATCCATGACGGACTATTATCGATAGTTACATTTTATCTTTGACTAGTTTTCTCCCTGCTAGACCACGCCCACTTTCCTCAGTGTTTAGGCCGCTCTCCGGCGCCCGACTCGTCAGTCGGCAGGACTCAGCAGGACCAGCCATACCTCTGAAGATGTCCGACGTAGTATTGGACGAAACGTTAGGAATAGCAGAATTCCATGGACCACGGTCATATAACCCGGAAGAATTATCAACAACAGTACCATCCGGTCGTGAAAGCCTTCACTGTACGACCCAAATTGAGCCCGACGGACCACACCTGGGAGCCTATTGGGCACCAGCTCTGCACAGACAAAACATCTTCTCGTAAATTACGAGAGCTGTGATACTGCTACTACACGGCTCTGGAAATTTAGCACGGACTCGTGGAACCACTGCTGCACAGCATTCCGACAACGGATCAAAATGCCAACAGGCAGGCAATCGTAGTATTACAGCTTATCGGTGCAGGGGACAGAACAGGAAATTTAATTCTGAAGCGCACACACACAGCTAATGTCACAATCGAAAGTAATACGAAACACGGATCACCTGTGATCAGAAACTGAATTCGGAGTGAATACTGTAACTGTTTACTACCTATAATGCTCCCCACAACTCTGCATATATTGGGCTTCACGAACACTCATCTCGACTAACACCTTCCCATATAATCTGAATCTTGGGCTACACTACAAATCAGTATGCCAGAAGAACCTACACTCCAAACAAAATTTTCTTCTTGCTGCCTTCAGCCTGAAGATCCGCATGCTACGGCTCTCCAACCTACTCTACCCTGTGCGAGCCACTCTCCACCTCTTGCTGCCTACACCCACTAGGAACTGCTTACTGTAGCCTAGCCTCGCCTACATCTATAATTTCTATCTCCCCCCCCCCCTTTCTCTCTCTCTCTCTCTCTCTCTCTCTCTCTCTCTCTCTCTCTCTTCCCCCCACCCTGCCCCTCCCTGAAATACCATTACCATGTTATACTTGTTGCCTGAAGACTCTTCCTATCACCTGATCCGTTCTTTTGGTTGTGCCTAAACATATTTTCTCTCCGAATCGATTCAGTACCTCTCCTCGCTGGTTACTCAGTCAACCCATCTAAGCTTCAGCATTCTCCTGTAGCACCACATTTCAGAAGCTTGTCTGAACTGCTTATTGTGTATGTTTCACTTCTGTACAAGGCAACACCGTATTATCTGTTTAAAAAAATATCTTTTTCAGCAATTCTTTACTTGTCATAGCCAGTCCTGCATTTTATATCCTCTCTACTTAGGCAATCATCAGTTATTTTGCTGTCCCAACAACAATTCTCATTCATTGGTTGCTTGTTGATCCTTACCAGATTAGACCCTCTCTTGCATATGACCAGCAACATCAGATTCAAGAAATATTACATAAGAAGAAACAACAACAATATTAATAATTTGCCTGGTGATACTAACAGAGGATGAGCAGACTGCAGTCAAACAGCTACAAATACTCAAAGAACGTGAAGAAAAGGTAGGTTTACAACTTTCATTTGACAAAATTGAACTCTTTTGTTCAAAAACATATTACAAGCTCGAAAACAAAATATGGTAAAATTAACAGGGTCCCACACGTTAAACGTCTTGGAGAATTCATTGAACCTACAGGTACTGAAATAATCTCATAGCATCATCATCATCATCATCATCATCATCATCATCTCCAAAAAATTAGTAAAGGATTAGGTTGTTGTTGTTGTCGTTGTCTTCAGTCCTGAGACTGGTTTGATGCAGCTATCAATGCTACTCTATCCTGTGCAAGCTTCATCATCTCCCAGTACT
The DNA here is from genome assembly GCF_023864345.2 of Schistocerca serialis cubense. Taxonomy (NCBI): domain Eukaryota; kingdom Metazoa; phylum Arthropoda; class Insecta; order Orthoptera; family Acrididae; genus Schistocerca; species Schistocerca serialis. The sequence continues at coordinate 7,261,380 of NW_026047648.1, read as the reverse complement.
TACTGCAACCTACATCCTTCTGAATCTGCTTAGTGTATTAATCTCTTGGTCTCCCTCTATGATTTTTACCCTCCAAACTGCCCTCCAATACTAAATTGGTGATCCCTTGATGTCTCGGAACATTTCCTACCAACCGATCCCTTCTTCTTCTTCTTCTTCTTCTTCTTCTTCTTCTCCTCCTCAAGTTGTGCCACAAACTCCTCTTTTCCCCAATCCTACTCAATTCCTCCTCATTAGTGATGTGATCTACCCATCTAATCTTCAGCATTCTTCTGTAGCACCACATTTCGAAAGCTTCTAGTCTCTTCTTGTCCAAACTAGTTATCGTCCATGTTTCACTTCCATACATGGCTACACTGCATACAAATACTTTCAGAAACGACTTCCTGACACTTATATCTATACTCAATGTTAAATTTCTCTTCTTCAAAAACGCTTTCTTTGCCATTGCCAGTCTACATTTTATATCCTCTCTACTTCGACCATCATCAGTTATTTTGCTCCCCAAATAGCAAAGCTCCTTTACTATTTTAAGTGTCTCATTTCCTAATCTAATTCCCTCAGCATCACCCGATTTAATTCGACTACATTCCATTATCCTCGTTTTGCTTTTGTTGATGTTCATCTTATATCCTCCTTTCAAGACACTGTCCATTCCGTTCAACTGCTCTTCCAAGTCCTTTGCTGTCTCTGACAGAATTACAATGTCATCGGCGAACCTCAAAAGTTTTTATTTCTTCTCCATGAATTTTAATACCTACTCCGAATTTTTCTTTTGTTTCCTTTACTGCTTGCTCAATATACATATCGAATAACATTGCGGAGAGGCTACAACCCTGCCTCACTCCCTTCCCAACCACTGCTTCCCTTTCATGCCCCTCGACTCTTATAACTGCCATCTGGTTTCTGTACAAATTGTAAATAGCCTTTTGCTCCCTGTATTTTACCCCTGCCACCTTTAGAATTTGGAAGAGAGTATTCCAGTGAACATTGTCAAAAGCTTTCTCTAAGTCTACAAATGCTAGAAACATAGGTTTGCCTTTCCTTAATCTTTCTTCTAAGATAAGTCGTAGGGTCAGTATTGCCTCACGTGTTCCAATATTTCTACGGAATCCAGACTGATCTTCCCCGATGTGAGCTTCTACCAGTTTTTCCATTCGTCTGTAAAGAATTCGTGTTAGTATTTCGCAGCAGTGACTTATTAAACTGATAGTTCGGTGATTTTCACATCCGTCAACACCTGCTTTCTTTGGTAGTGGAATTATTATATTCTCTTGGACTCAGAGTATTTTGCCTGTCTCATACATCTTGCTCACCAGATGGTAGAGTTTTGTCAGGACTGGCTCTCCCAAGGCCATCAGTAGTTCTAATGGAATGTTGTCTACTCTCGGGGCCTTGTTTCGACTCAGGTCTTTCAGTGCTCTGTCAAACTCTTCACACAGTATCGCATCTCCCATTTCATACTCATCTACATCCTCTTCCATTTCCATAATATCGTCCTCAAGTACATCGCCCTTGTATAGACCCTCTATATACTCCTTCCACCTTTCTGCTTTCCCTTCTTTCCTTAGAACTGGGTTTGCATCTCAGCTCTTGATATTCATACGAGTGGTTCTCTTTTCTCCAAAGGTCTCTTAAATTTTCCTGTCGGCAGTATTTATCTTAGCCCTAGTGAGATAAGTCTCTACATCCTTACATTTGTCCTCTAGCCATCCCTGCTTAGCCATTTTGCACTTCCTGTCGATCTCATTTTTGAGGCGTTTGTATTCCTTTTTGCCTGCTTCATTTACTGCATTTTTATTTTCTCCTTTCATCAATTAAATTCAATATTTCTTCTGTTACCCAAGGATTTCTACTAGCCCTTGTCTTTTTACCTACTTGATCCTCTGCTGCCTTCACTACTTCATCCCTCAGAGCTACTCATTCTTCTTCTACTGTATTTCTTTCCCCCATTCCTATCAATTGTTCCCTTATGCTCTCCCTGAAACTCTGTACAACCTCTGGTTTAGTCAGTTTATCCAGGTCCCATCTCCTTAAATTCCCACCTTTTTGCAGATTCTTCAATTTTAATCTGCAGTTCATAAGCAATAGATTGTGGTCAGAGTCCACATCTGCCCCTGGAAATGTCTTACAATTTAAAACCTGGTTCCTAAATCTCTGTCTTACCATTATGTAATCTATCTGATACCTTCTAGTATCTCCAGGATACTTCCATGCATACAACCTTCTTTAATGATTCTTCAACCAAGTGTTAGCTATGATTAAGTTGTGCTCTGTGCGAAATTCTACCAGACGGCTTCCTCTTTCATTTCTCTCCCCCAATCCATATTCACCCACTATGTTTCCTTCTCTCCCTTTTCCTACTCTCTAATTCCAGTCACCCAGAACTGTTAAATTTTCGTCTCCCTTCATTACCTGAATAATTTCTTTTATCTCATCATACATTTCATCAATTTCTTCATCATCTACAGAGCTAGTTGGCATATAAACTTGTACTACTGTAGTAGGCAGGGGCTTTGTGTCTATCTTGGCCACAAGAATGCATTCACTATGCTGTTTGTAGTGGCTTACCCCAACTCCTATTTTTGTATTCATTATTAAACCTACTCCTGCATTACCCCTATCTGATTTTGTATTTATAACCCTGTATTCACGTGACCAAAAGTCTTGTTTCTCCTGCCTCCAAACTTCACTAATTCCTACTATACCTAACTTTAACCTATCCATTTCCCTTTTTAAATTTTCTAACCTACCTGCTCGATTAAGGGATCTGACAGTCCACGCTCAGATCCGTAGAACGCCGGTTTTCTTTCTCCTGATAACGACGTCCTCTCAAGTAGTCCCCGCCCGGAGATCCGAATGGGGGACTATTTTACCTCTGGAATATTTTACCCAAGAGGACGCCATCATCATTTATCCATACAGTAAAGCTGCATGCCCTTGGGAAAAAATACGGCTGTAGTTTCCCCTTGCTTTCAGCCTTTTGCAGTACCAGCACAGCAAGGCCGTTTTGGTTAGTGTTACAAGGCCAGATCAGTCAATCATCCAGACTGTTGCCCCTGCAACTACTGAAAAGGCTGCTGCCCCTCTTCAGGAACCACATGTTTGTCTGGCCTCTCAACAGATACCCCTCCGTTGTGGTTGCACCTACAGTACGGCCATCGCAAGGCCCATGGTTCACGGGGGGTAAGAATGATATTGATTTGTTCAGCACTTCTGAAGCCTTGTTTGGTATCAGAAAAAGGGAAAGTCTTACAGACTGCAGCTGTGTTTTCAGCCCGGTCTAAGTAATAAATGGACAAATGGGGTTTAAATATGAGGTGCCAGCGGTGTAACTATAATTAATAAAAATTTATTTTCTTTGTCTTCAATATGTAATAATGGGATTATGATTAAATTCTGTGATTGAGAGATATGATACTGTTTTGGCCGTTTCTTTCCCGAAGTACGACAGAGAGACCTTTTGTGAATAGTCATTAAATGGGATTTTTCAGTATTGAATGATGATAGAAAGAGAGCTAAGATTCAGAAAGACTATTGCAACTGTAACAAAAAGAAACATTTGTAACTGACTGAAAACTAGAATACAGCGTAAGTTACTGGAAATATTTTTATTCTTCCTCACTATTAGACTGCAACCTGTTACTCTACAAAAAACTCAGATGAACGAATACAATTACTGTAGCTTACTGTTAGTCTAAGTAATTAATTTCAAATAGGACCACATTCCACATATATGGGGCGAGAGGGATAGGCAATTACGACTTTTTCGTGCAGAGGCATAGCTCGACACCTTCCACGCGAGCAAGTAAAAAGAAAACATCCCACTTCAGGAGATCTGATCTCGAGAATGTTCTATATTGGGGCGCAAATGTGACAGATACACAGTAATTCTGGTCTCCCAGTGGGTAATGCAGGAGAGATCATAACATTCTTCAAGAATACGTATACATATTTTTTCAGAAATTTGTGGACTGCACCGAGCTAAGCTACAATGCCACCTTTGCAAATTTTTAAAACCCTCGCTCTCTTTCTCCCAAAAGCTTGATCTCGATTTGACCAAATGCTGTATCACTGGCAGTAAACTCACCTTATTTACTTTCGGGTACAGGTTGTTGGCCCAGTATCTTGGCAACTGTTTACTATATACATGGTGTGATCAAGAAGTATGGAAATATTTGCTGTTCTTGAAGAATCTTTATTTATTCATCAACATCAACTTTGTTCCCTTCAAAGTAACCCCCTCAGATGCAATACATTTGTGCCAGTGCTTTTTCCAATCTCGGAAGCACTTCCGGAACTCACTTTCTGACACGGTGTTCAGCAATTCTGCTTTTATGTCACCAATGGTGGCACGGTGAAGTCCTCTTCAGCCTTGTTGAGAATAGAAAAGGAACAAGCCGTGTTCGGTGAATACGGTGGCTGAGGTTCACGATTATTTTTTTTTTGCCAAAAAGTCACGAACGAGCATTGAGACGTGAGTGAACACACAACCGTGATGCATTTTCCACAAGTGGTTCTGCCACATTTCTGGTTGCTTTCTTTGGACAGCTTCGTGCAAATGGCACGTAACTTCCAGATTTGTTACTGACCTTATGACAGTAAGGCAGGAACACATGATGCACTATTCCATTGCAAATAGAAGTAAAGAGTGGGAAGAGTCTTCACATTGTACGTTTTCCAGACTCGGCTTTTCGCGCAGTTTCCACTGGGACCACCGGGCCTCAGTTTCGACGCCATATCGTGTACCCACGTTTTGTCACCTGTTATAATTTTCCTTAGAAGTTCTGGACGATTGTCAAATTCGTTAGCCAATTTCGAAACGTACTTTGCTGCGACACACTTCACGCCCGAAACATCTGAAAAAATTGCTCGGCTAGAGCCCGAGGGTATGCCGACGTCATTAGCAACCTCTCTGATGGTGATTTGACAATTTTCCTGGACCATTTTCCTTATTTCTTCCACAGTGCCATCAGTAATTTATGTGCCACAGCATCCAGGGCACTCAAGAGCAGATATAACATTTTCGTACGTCAAAAATGAAATAAATCTTCAAAACAGCAGAAAATGCAAACATACATAAAGAACATGTGAAACAACAAGATAAACAAAAGCTTGAAAATTAGACTTATAAACCCCGCGAAATTAACAAATTTCTGTTCCTTTTGGAACACGCTTCTTACGTTACTCAGTTTGCCTAGGGACACAGACCGGAAGTGAATTTTTCTGCAACACGATCTAAGTAAATATATGGCACGCTCTACGGCAGCGAAAAATTCTAAGTCCGAATCAAGGTCACGCGCTTTAACACACGTAGAGCTACGAGTAGATTTTGAGGGGTTCCCAACAAAATTTTCTCGAGGACCCCCCCCCCCCCCCCCTCATCGAGCACGATCGGTACCTCGTCGTATCACAGTATGGAGCACCTAAAAAAGCCAAGTTAAGAGTCTTTTTATACGTTTTCTATTCTCGGTACTTAAAAAAAACATTGACATATTCATTATTTAAAACATATTGAGCTTAAAATTTTTCAATTTAGCCATCATTGTTATTGTTAAATTTCGATTATTGCTCAAAATCTTTGTCTTCATATCTGGGTGTTTAGTATAACAAACTCCTTAAAAAATAAAAATTGAGTATGAACTGAAAATGACAGGAAAAAAATTGAAACTGAGTGTATTGGTCTTTCAAGTGTATTACACTTGAGATTGCATTCAGTAGACGTGTAAAAATACCAAAACACTAATTTCATAGAAGGTATTATTTATTTGAAAAAATACAGTTAATAACAGAGAACTCCATCAGTATATAATTAGTTTTAATTTTCAGTTCTTAATGAGATGAGTTCAATCTGACCTTTGAGTACATTATTTCTGATATATTAGGTTCCAAACTTTAAACTTTCACTCTGAAATCCGACCACATGTCAAGCCGCTTCCTATATTAGTTTTTCACGAAATGCAAGGAAGAAAATTCTTGTTCACGGAAGGGAACGGTCAGTAAATATCTGCTTCTCTAGCCAAACGGTCAGCCACTTCATTCCCCGGGACGCCCGCACGACTCGGGACCCGGAGAAAGACGACCGAGCAGGCGGCACGACCGAAACAAGAGGGGTGGTCACGGACAGCGGAGACCGAAGAGTGACGAGAGTAGCACCGGTCGACAGCCCGCGGGCCGCTCGCCGGGGAGGGAAGCCCGAGTAATAAAATGGAGGGCCCCGTTAACGGCTGCCACCTCTGCCGTGGAGACACTACACGATCCCGGCAATAAGTGGCGTTCCGTGCCGGTAGGAGACGTAGAAGCGTGTCCCACTTTATTGACCATTTTAGAAGAATCGGTGTAGAAGGTGGTAAGCACCCCGGAGCTCTTCGAGGGGGGAACGTACAGAATGCCACAGTACTGTAGTGGTTACGAGATACCTCGGAAGCACAGAACAGGTCGGTCCTAATCTGTGGAGAAAGTGGGTACACTTTCCTGGGAACGGAGACAGAGATCCTGACGGGGAAGTGAGGACGCATTCCGACCGGCAATCCCACCCGAGGACAGGTGTCAGGAGGGAGATAACCCTCATCTGCAAAGACACGGGTCGGTCAGGGAATCGTCGAATGGAAATCGTGCGAGAAACCCCGAGTCAGCTCTAGTGTATCTGTAGAGGTGTAGAGGGCGAACCCCCACTCCCGCGAGGAGACTGTCGACGGGACTAGTACGGCAGGCACCGACAGCCAGACGTCTGCGAACGGGGTCGGGAAGTTTAGGAGCGGGCAGAGCCACCGAGCCGTAAACCTCGCAACCGTAGTCCAGTCCGAGCAAAACCGGAGCGCAGTAAAAACGGAGATCATCAGCGCAGTCCGCATCCCGAGACATGTCGGACAGCAGGCGGAGAGCAGTAAGCTTCCGCACGCACGTAGCCTTCGGGTGGCAAAGAAGGGGGAGCCGTGTCGTCCTTTTATCAAAAAGAAGGCCCGAGGAACGGGATTGCGCTACAACGTATAGGCGACGCTCGCCCAAATCGAGTTCCGGATCGGGGCGTACTGCGGATCGACGGCAAAAATGCGGCACCAGTGCTTCGGACGAAATAAACTGGAAGCTACGGGAAAGGGACCGCGCACGGGCCCGTCACGCGACGGTCTCCTTACCTCGACCCGTCAGTGCGGACACGGGCGGCGCGGACTCAGGCGCCCACTGACGGCGCGGCGTCAGTCAGCGTCTCGGCGCCCTCGCCGAGCAGCTCCTGCTGCGCTTCCAGCTGCCTCTCCTTGATGGCAGGCCGCACGACGGTGAAGTAGCGGAAGGTGTTCATGCCGAGGAGCCCGCAGCCGCCGATGGTGAGCGCGACGCAGCTCAGCACGAACCCCCTGTGCAGCTTGTTCAGTAGCTCATTCGCAGCCTTCTTCCGCAACATGTCCGCTCTGCGACCTTGAACGAAAGTGCGAGATAATAAGTCACACTACCCACTGTTGGGTTTGTGTGTTTTTTATTGTCTCTATCAACATACCAATGCTTTCGTTTGGTAAGTTACAGCATCTTTGTTTATATATACACAATACAGAGTTAAAGATTAATATTTCTATTATTAACATTCCCTTAAATGGCACAAAACGCATATACTATATTTATAGATTTATTTATTCCTATTCAAGAATTCATCTATGGTATAGAAGGGGTTGTCAAAGAGATATGATTTCAGTTTATTTGTGAAGCTATTGCTGCTGTCTGTCTGACACCTTATTTCATCCGATAATTTGTCGAAAAATTTTATAGCAGCATATTTTACCCCTTTCTGTGCCAAAGATAGTTCAAGTAATGGATAGTGTAGGTCTTTCTTTTTTCTGGCATTGTAATCACGAATGTCGCTGTTGATTTTAAACTGGTCTATGTTGTTGGGAAAAATTTCATTACTGAGTAAATATACTGTGAAGCAGTTGTAAGAATTCCTAACCTTTTAAACAGATGCCTACAAGATGTGTGACTATGAACCCCACACACTATTCTAACTACTTTCTTTTGAGCAGTGAATACCTTTGGCCTAAGTGTTGAGTTGCCCCAGAATATTATTCCGTACGACATCAGAGAGTGAAAGTTCGCAAAGTATGTTAGCTTACTAATTTCTGCAGCCTCAGAATTGGCAATTATTCTGATTGCGAAAGTTGCTTTAGGAGATCCACAATATAAATTTTCCAATTAAGATTCTCATCTATATGTACACCCAAAAACTTAGTATGCTCTACCCTGGCTACTGACTTCTTTTGGTGTGTTATGGTTATTGAAGGAATTTTACTTTTTGCAGCAGAAAATTGGACGTACTGTATTTTTCGAAGTTCAGAGCAAGCCCATTCGCAGAAAACCAATTAATAACTTTTCCAAAAACCTTATTTGTATCATTTTCTGTCAGGCGCTCTTTTACTGGATTAATAATTATGTTTGTATCATCAGCAAACAGTGTCAGTTTAGGTTCTTGTTTGAGATAAGAAGGGAGGTCACTCACATAAATCAAGAACAGAAGGGGACCCATGATTGAACCTTGTAGAATACCCCAATTAGATGAAGTGGCAAACTTCTCTGAATCGCTTGAAGCACATAAAGAGACTTTTTGCTTCCTGTTCTGTAGATATCACTTAAACCACTCATACGCTATTTCATTTATACCATAGAATCGTAATTTCTCTAACATAATGTCATGGTTCACACAATCAAATACTGTGGATAAGACACAGAATATTCCTACTGGCGACATTTTACTATTTCAAGACTATTATGTGGGCAGTGAAATTGTATATTGCTGTCTCAGTGGAACAGCATTTCTGAAATCCGAACTGTGATTTACTAAGTATCCCATTACTGTTGAGATGGCTAACCACTCTTGAGTACATTACTTCCTCAAAGATTTTTTAAAATGCTGTAAGCAAGGATACTGGCTGGTAATTATTGACATCTGCGGTTTCCCCTTTTTGTAGAGACGCCTGACAATGGCATATTTTAACCTGTCTGCAAAAATACCCTGAGTCAATGATGCATTACATATGTGACGCGAAACATCAGCTTTAATTGCTCCACATTGTTTTAATAACTTGTTAGAGATGTCATCTACTCCAACAGAACATTTACTTTTCAAAGATTTAATAATTTTTCTTATTTCACAAGAAGTTGTTAGATGAAACTTAATCTGACAAATTTTTGTTTCAAAACTGACTTTTCCGTGTACTGCCTGGCTTTTTCTTTTGAACTTTTCTCACCAATTTTTTCTCCCATACTTAAGAAGTGATTGTTAAACACACTGACTACCTGTGTACTGTTGGTTAAGATGGTCTCATTCTCTTTAACAGTAATACTACCTACCCCAGTGGTTACTTTTCCTGTCTCTCTTCTAACAACATTCCATATTGGTTTGATTTTATTGCTGGAGTTGTTATTTCTTCTCTAACATACATATTTCTTGATTTTATTACAACTTTTCTCAGTATGTTACAATAATTTTTATAGTGTAAAACAACTTCTGGATCTTTACTAATTCTTGCTGTCTCATACAGTTTTCTTTTTCTTTAATACCTGTAGTAATCCAAGGTTTCTTTGGAAAGTGTGTGGTCTTACACTTGGTAATTTTCTTTGAGAAACAATGTTCAAAGAGGGATATAAATTTATCTATTAGTGTGCTACTGTCCTGAGCTATACGTGCAGGGAAATTGATCACTGATTCTAAGTTATATGTTGTTAATAACACTTCTATTTCATTTTTCCTATCAGAATTACTTAGAAAGTTTACATTGAAATCAGCACAGACTAATGATTACTTCTTGTCTGACAGACAGCATAATAGGGAGTCAAACTTTTTTTATGAACAGCTCCCAGTCTCCTAATGGGGACCTGTACACTGTTGCTAATATCAATACTACATTATCTAGCTGAAGTTCACATGCACAAAACCTCAAAGTGCCGATCAACACAAAATTTGCTTACTTCTACAGTTTTGCATTTATACCCTTGTTTTATGAAAATGGCAACTCCTCCTTCAGCCATCCTAGATCTACAAGTGTAAGGTGCTAAATTATACCCACTTATACTGACACTGTCCATGACCACAGTCACATGGTGTTCAGACAGAGCATATCAATCTCATTCTTATTTTTGAGATCATCTAAACACACTAATAGCTCATCTACTTAATTTTTTATTCCCCTGACATTTTGATGAAGTATGTTGATACTGCCCTTGGCTTTACCCCTATTAACTCCATGTGAAGTTTCTTTTATTCTATTTACCTTGACTGTTATGTGTCTGGAGTTTGCCTTCAACCTAAAAAACCTGCCTGCCTGGACCTGTTAACCACAGGGATCACCCCTTGTGTGACTGTGGACCCCCCCCCCCCCCCCCCCCGCCTTACAGTATCTGCTAATAGAGAAGCTAACTTACCTTCCCCCTTCCTATCAAGGTGCAGGCCGTGTGCAGTGTAACACCACCTACCAAAAGCATCAACTGGAACAACACTCGTGTGAGACTTTGCCGGTGTCTGGAGCATCTCGTTCAGCTCAGTGTTAACGCGCCTTACAGCAGTGTTTACCCAGGGCCGAACGTGGCGCTGAAAGACCTTCACAAACCCCACATTCGTGTGCTCAGTTTCTGCTCCTACTTTATCCAGGTCACTCCTAATACTATATCTTGGATTCGTAGCCAGGCTGTTTCCTGCTCCCGCAATTATAATTACCTGATCTTCCTTCTCAAACTCCCTGCATAGCTGACCTAAGTTTTCTGTCAGACTAGCACTCAGTTTCACAGAACTTGTGGCCTGGTACCCTGCACCTAATTTCTTCTGAAGCTGCTGGCCCACACCCCTCCCTGCCTATAAGCAGAATTCTTTTCCTATTCCAGTTTGATCCCGACCTGTCTTTTTTCTTCAAGCTAATATTCTGCTACGACCTACTTTCGAGTACATCTGGATGAGGCCCTTCGTCCACTTCAGATAGCAAGCCAAACTGATTTACTAATTGAATTTCTGGAGTTTTTTCAAATGTTTCCCTTTTTCACCCTCTGCTTGCTACCGTTTCCCAGTTCCCAGTCTCGTTTTCCTCCATTCACCTACACAATTCGAAGTTCCCGTTTTCTAATTCAGCCGTAAGGGCATAAATTCTTGCCTCCCGTTCTGCAATTTTTCTGTCCTTTCTACATAACCTACACTGCCACTGAAGAGCCTCATTTTCTACCCTCGTTTCCTCGCCGCTGTAATCTTAAATTCATTAATCCTGTTTTTTTTATATTAATGTTTTTATGTATTATCAGTGAAGTGTAGAACTGTTAATACTTCAGTTTTGTAATCTGATTACCACAAAGTGTTTAATGGCAACTTATTTGGTTTTGATCAAGAATGTCATCTTTGAAGTTCTTTGACTCGTATTGCTATACATCACACGTCGTCCTTTGGTCAGTGGCCCATCGCATTTTAATATTGCTACATTTTATCGGCAATTATTGTTTACGGTGGTAACGTACGTCAGAACGTCTACGACGTGTGGCATACCTGCGATATGCCGCTGACGGCAGTTTGAGACCGAAACCGGTAGCTAAATGAATAACATTATCACAGACAGCACAGTGTTATTCATTTTGTAAAATTCTAGAATATTGCTCAAGTGCACGGGACGCATACCAAATAGGAATAACAGGGGATGTCGAACACATACAGAGAAGGGCAGCGCGAACGATCACAAGTTTGTTTCATCTGTGGGAGAGTGTCAGAGAGATACTAAAGGAACTGAACTGGCGGACTCTCCAAGATAGACATAAACTATCCAGAGAAAATCTATTAAGGAAGTTTCGAAAACCAGCTTTGACGATTGTAGGAGTATACTACAACCCCCTACACACTGTTTACATAAGGCTCATCAGAACAGGGTTAGACTAATTACTGAACACACACACAGAGGCATTCAAACAGTCGTTATTCCTGCGCTCCATAGAAGTTGGAACTCACGAGGTGGAAACACCATTTCACTGCAGCTGGAAGCCTTTAAAAATCCACGCTGCTTCCATTCAAAATTTATACTGTAGCAGCCGATCAGCACGGGTCACACGTGCTCGTGAGTTATCAGTGCCGGAAGAAGAAGAACGAAACATTCCCCCCTCTCACATCCCCAAACCGTGCTACCGACTCGTCGTTCCCGAGCTGAGTGGCCAGCTTTATTTAGCTCACAGCCAAATTCGACGACATCAGTTAAATTTGAGCACATCTTAAAATGTTACTGTCTCCGTACGTACCTTTCTCGAAGAGCAGAAAAACTACGCTATACGCCTACGTGTCCGGTTGTCGGTTGCCAGATACATATTATTATAAGGTAAGTTCGGTGAATCGACACTGAAAATAAAACACACGAGTTACAAACAAAATACCTTTACCGGCCTTCACCGGGCGATCACCGTTAGCTAGAGGGCACTTCCGCCACCAGTCGTAAGGTTGCCGGAAGCTACGAGTGAACGTTTCTCCCGGAACCGCTCGGAGCCCGACAGTTATCTGCGACGCGAGCTGACGGCTCTCCGACACCCACTCCATTCTCCAGGTTTGGCAGCCGCATACTTCTTTCGCTCCCTCGCTCAGATTACCTCCGGAAGGCTCACACTTCACAGACACTGCGTCACCATCGTGCTCCGAGCGATTCCGCGAGAAGCGTTTGCCGACAGTTTCCCACCGGTATCGGAAGTGCCTTCTAGCTAACAGGATTACTTCGAAGGCCAGTAAAAGTATTTTGTTCGTAACTCTCGTTCCTATATTTTCCGAGACCGTTCGCCAAGCTTTCTGGACGCACCTCGCAAAATATTGCCGAAAACCGCGGGCCGCACAAATTGGTCGCAATTTGGTGACCGGTGCTGCAGATGGATACCTTCGGTGACGATTTCCGAACACTTTAAATTTACACTCTACGTTTACAATTCTCTCTCTTTAGGCGTCTCTCTTCTCGCTACTGCCAGTCTACATTTTATATCCTCTCTGCTTCGGCCACCGTCTGTTACTTTTCTGACGAAATAGCAAAACTAATCTACTACTTCTGGTGTCTCATTTTGTCCTCTGACTCTTTCGGCATTGCTCGATTTAATTTGACTACATTCGATTACCCCCATCTTGCTTTTGTCAATTATCTTATAACCTCTTTTTGAGACAGTAAGTATCTGTTTTACTTCACTGATTTTCCGAGTGTTTTGTTGTATCTAACAGAACAACAATGTCACTGGCAAAACCTCAAAGTTATTATTTCTTCTCCCTGAACAAGAAATACTAAAAATTCGAACACAAAATATTGATGTTCCAGAATAATACTTATGTTATATTCTATTACGTATTGGCTTTAAGCTTTCTAGGCTTGACTGAGCACACCACCACCACAGCTGTACAAAGGCCTTTTTTCCACAGACATGTGACACTTTGAAGATCATGCATTGATACAAAATTGCAGTGCTTCAATTTGACACATGTACAAAAGAAGAAATATTGAATAATTATGTACTGAATGTTTTAGAATCTGAAGACAAAAGAGTACAAATCCCTGAACCACAGTGTCTAGCTCACCTAAACATACTGTGCTACTCAAGTTATGCAGATACCGGTTGAAGTCTACGACATTTATAAACTGTCGTAAGCATACAGGAATACACACTGAAAAGGTACCCACAAATAAACCTAACAAGACGTGTGACAAAAAAATGAGACTGCCAATACTACGAGCGATCCGGCAATGCCGTGTCTTTCTCTTTGCGTACGCCGACGTGTTCTTCCCTTAAGCTCTGTATCGTCACGTGATTTTTGAGAGTGCTGTCAGCGTAGTTGTGTTTTCGCTGTGTGTTACGAAAATGGAACAGCAGAATTTAGATAAATGTTACGATTTGTTAAATTTGGGTAATCGGTGAGTGTGATTTCGAAAAGTAAAATGTACTCAAAAGGTTCATAAAAAGGAGACTGGACAATGTAGACAAGGGGATGCTGCATTACGACAACACCCTGCGTCATACAGTCACTTCTGCCAGGGAACTTTTAACATCAAAAGGCATTCCTGTCGATCCACAGCTTCCCTCTACATCCGTCTGAGTCCTTGTGACACTCTTCTTTTCGCAAAATTGAAAGATGGCTCGAAAGAACGTGACCGTCATGTAGAAGGCCGTCGGTATATAACTGCTGAAAGGAACAACTTTGAAGTGGACAATACTGTTGTCTGTAAAAAAATAAAAACTTTGACATATCAAAAAATTACTCTCATTACTTTTCTCGTACACCTCGTGTATCACACTGTACTCAAAGATTAATTGGTCGGTCGGGTGTAGAAGGCACCAAACCACGTGGCCATCAGTGCCTCCGAACTCTGATTATCTGAAACCGATAAAATCCCATATTAGAAGAGAAAACTACAGTGTCTGTAAAATGATAAACTATTGACAGGGAAGGAGGGAAAAGGGTGGAAGAAGAGATGAGGGAAAGAAAGTGACTAATGACAGGGGCACGAAGGAAGAAGTGCAGGAGACGAGACGTAACAGACCCCATAAGGAAAGGAGTGGGAAGGCACTCAAAGGTTAAAAGTTTATCATTGTGGAGACCAAAATAGGGGACTAAGTTAGTTGTGGCACGGATTACTGTGGTATACAGACAGAAATACTGTGGTCAGTGAACGAGTGTCGATTGCGATTGTGACGAACTGTTACAGAGGGACAGTGGAGCAGGGCAGCGGAGAGGACCTTGGAAACAATGCGAGATGGACAGTGAGAAGAGTTAATTTACAAGAGTATCACCTTAAGGCGAGAATAATGTTACTTTGCTGTTGCCGCTTTAGCGAGGGAGGGTTACGTAACTCTACTTTATCGTCAGTGATTAAGTCAGGACTTTGTTATTGGTGTTTATTGAGAGCCAGAACTTCCAGTAACGATAGTTTTCTGCCTGTATTTCACCTAAAGAGAACACTGCATTTGCTATTGCAAGAACAACATTTCTTCAAAGTACAGCAAGGTGGGATCTCTATTTTTCTTTTTTTTCTCCAACTCCTTTCAAGTACAGTCAGTCTGTTAATTATAGCACTATCTAACTGATCTACGCCCATTTTTCCACACAACTTGGAGGAAGTCCTACATACTTCACTGTGTTCTTAAACACAGAATCTTGTTTTTGCTGGTGAACAGAATGTGGTCAACAGGACTCCTAGTGCAGAAAGCAGGTGTTCATTCTCTAGAATTTTAGTTTGCTCACCAGTACCTAAGAAGTCCTGCCTGTCTTTCTCCTATGTATAATTTCTTTAATCATTTTAATGCATTCTGAAAGACTTATTTACATCTACATCTACACGCATGCTTCACAACCACCGTAGTGTGTGTGCCCTACGGTACCCTCTGCCACTACCAGTCACTTCTTTTCCTTTGCCACTCACAAATAGAGTGAGGAAAAAACGACTACCTATATGCCTCCACACGAGCCCTAATTTATCGTAGGTTACCTTCGTGGTCCTCGTGCAAAACGTATGTTGGTGGGAAGTAGTAGACTCCTTCTGCAGTCAGCTTCAAATGCCGGTTCTCTGAACTTTCTCAACAGTGTTCCTCAAAAAGAAAGTCACACTCCCTCCAGCGATTTTCATTTGAGTTCCCAAAGCATTTCTGTAATACTTGTGTGTCACCTGAACCCACCG
This sequence comes from Schistocerca serialis cubense, assembly GCF_023864345.2. Classification (NCBI taxonomy): domain Eukaryota; kingdom Metazoa; phylum Arthropoda; class Insecta; order Orthoptera; family Acrididae; genus Schistocerca; species Schistocerca serialis. The sequence goes on along the minus strand of NW_026047648.1, from coordinate 7,245,736 downwards.
ATAACAAATATAGCAGCAGTCTGCCTCTGAACTGCGTGAATGTCTTCTTTTGATCTGACCTGGTGTGCGTCCCGAATGCTGGAGAAGTACTCGAGAAGGGGTCAAAATAGGTTTTTTTTTTTTTTTAGGCCACACAACTACAGTGGTCATTAGCGCCCAGGCTAAATTAGGAATGCACTGCGAGGCACAATGTTAAAACAGCAACTAGAAAGGACAGCACTATAAAAGGCACATTAACAGGCAAGGGATTAAAAGAAAACAGCATAATCAAATGTCCTTAGACAGGTTTGTCAAGTGGATAAAACGAGGAACGCGAGCAGCTGCTCCTGGGTCATCCGCTAAAATGTCATCCAGAGTACGTGGCAGGTTAAGATCAATGCACAGTGTATTAAAATTCGGACAGGACGTTAAAATGTGGCGGACCGTCAGCAACTGCCCACATAGGCAGAACAGCGCCGGCGCAGCCGTCAGCAGATGGCAGTGGCCAATCCGCAACTGGACCAAAACGACCTCCTACCGCCAAGAAGGGCGTGAAGAGGTCGTCCGAGCCGTGGGGAGAGGTTTCGAGGCCCGAAGCTCGTTTTCAGTAAATGTAGACCAATCGGCACGCCACAGCGATAAAATGAGCTGACAAATGACCCTGCTACAATCTGATCAAGGGACACGACGAGAAGCTGTCCGAAGCTGGAGGACCGCAGCTTCGGACGCGGCATCTGCAGCTTCATTCCCAGGGATACCGACACGGCCAGGAACCCACACAAAGGTAACCGGAGAACCGCCGTCCGCCAGCTGCCAAAGAGAGCGTCGGATCCAGTGCACGAAAGGGTGAACCGGATACGGATCACCGAGGCTCTGGAGTGCGCTCAGGGAATCTGAGCAGATGACATAAGCAGAATGTCGGTGGCGGCAGATGTAAAGAACAGCCCGGTAGAGGGCAAATAGCTCAGCTGTGAAGACCGAGCAATGGCCACGGAGGCGGTATTTGAAACTGCGTTCCCCGACAATAAAAGAACATCCTACACAGTCATCGATCTTAGAGCCATCTGTATAAATGAAGATCGTATGAATGAACTTCGAACGAAGTTCGACAAACCGTGAGTGGTATACCGAAGATGGGGGAACCACCTTAGGGAGCGAGCTGAGGTCGAGGTTAACACGAACCTGAGCCTGAAGCCAAGGTGGCGTTTGGCTCTCGCCCACAGGGAGAAGTTGCAGGGAGTGAAAAATCAAGCTGCTGAAGGAGGCGACGAAACCGAACGCCAGGGGGTAGCAGGGCAGAGACATAAAACCCGTATTGATGGTCGAGAGAGTCGTCAAAAAAAGGAACGATAAGACGGGTGGTCGGGCATTGACAGTAGCCGACAGGCATACCGACAAAGCAGTATATCGCGCCGGTAGATGAGTGGCAATTCACCGGCTTCAGCATGAAGACTCTGGACAGGACTAGTATAGAACGCTCCGATCGCAAGACGTAACCCTCGATGTCGTATAGAGTTGAGGCGACGTAAGATGGACGGCAGTGCAGAGGAGTATACAAAGCTCCCATAATCCAGCTTTGAGCGGACAATCGACCGATATAGGCGAAGTAGGACGGTTCGATCCACTCCCCACGACGTACCGCTGAGAACACAGAGGACATTTAGGGAATGGGTACAACAGACAGCCAAATATGACACATGTGGAGATCAGCTAAGTTTTCTGTCAAATGTAAGACCTAAAACTTTTGTTGTCTCCACGAATGGGAGAGCAACGGGACCGAGATGTAAGGACGGTGGGAGAAACTCTCTGTAGTGCCAGAAGTTAATACAGACCGTCTTCTCGGCAGAAAAACTGAAACCACTGGCGACACTCCAGGAGTAAAGACAGTCGAGACAATGCCGAAGACAGCGCTCCAGGAAACGTGTACGCTGCACGCTGCAGTAGATGGTAAAATCGTCCACAAAAAGGGAGGCCGATACATCAGCTGGGCAGCAATCCATTATCGGATCGATCGCTACGGCGAAGAGAGCGACGCTCAAAACTGAGCCCTGTGGCACCCCATTCTCCTGGTGAAAGGCGTCGGACAGGACAGAACCCATCCCCGAACTTTCGATCCATTAAAAATGCACAAATAGAAAGAGGGAGGCGACCGCGAAGGTCCCACGTATGCACGGTGCGGAGAATGCCCGCCCTCCAACAGGTGTCGTAAGCCTTCTCCAAATCAAAGAACACAGCCACTGTCTGGCACTTCCGCGAGAAGTTATTCATAATGAAGGTCGACAAGGTAACCAGATGGTCGACAGCAGAGCGGCGCCTACGAAATCCACACTGTACATCGGTAAGTAGGCGTCGAGATTCGAGCAGCCAAACCAAACGACAGTTAACCATTCGTTCCGTCACCTAACAGACACAGCTGGTAAGGGAAATGGGTCGATAACTGGAAGGCAAGTGCTTGTCCTTCCCAGGGGATCACAATAGTGTCCTATATGCAGTCTCCTTTACGGATGAATCATCATCATCATCATCGTCATCGTCCAACTCCAGCATCCCAAGTGTGGTGTACAACCTCTTACCATTTCCTCCTGTCTTCATACAGCTTCTGTTCCAGGACAGTTTCCCATCTGTGTCCTTTCCCCTCCAGATCTGATCTTATGGCCTCTATCTAGCATTTTCTTCATCTTCTTCCTACGACGTTCAGGTTGAAATACCTTTTGGATGACCTTTGGCTGCTCATTCTCATTATGTGCCCCTACTACTGAAGCCTGCGTTTCTTTACGGCACTGGTAACAGCAACCTCAATACCAGCCATTTTACACGTTTCTAAACCAATGCCAGGGATTGGTACGAAACAGGTTATGTACACGATCACATTTGCTTTTCGTGGCATTTTATCGTCCCGGAGAAGATTTCCGATTTTACTGTGAAAATTGGCTGCTTTCTGTGTCCTGCCGAGTATTTCCCGGTTAATGGTATCGTCTTTCGAGACCACACTCCTGCGAACTTGAAATTTAAACAGATTCTACTCTGCCTCCTCTTAGAAATATATTTCAGGTTGTTCCTTGCCCTGGTGACGGTCATTTCTAATGTTTTTGTTTTACTTATTTTTAGTCTGGAATTTTTGGGTGCGTTGTTCCAGTCATTAAGTTCCTTCAGTGCTTCACCTTCTGTCTCTCCCCATACTATCAAATTACGAATCTTACTTTACTAAAATTCTCCCAACGAACCGAAGTCGACCGCTCGCCTTCCCTACACGCTCGTTCCATTCTGTATTACTTTGCGACGTTACATCTAAATATTTAATCCGCACAGCAGGACTGTGAAGGGAAGATTGGAACAGCTGATTCGTGACAGTATACAGAGTGGATCTCGGGCCACACGTGCTCAAATACTTGTTGTCATAGGAAAGAAAGTAGGTCTTTTTTAGGATAAATCCAGACAACAGTTTCCCCTGCCTAAAGTGGATCTCCAGCAGTTTAATAAATACTGAAACAATCACGCACAAGACAGATTTTAACACACACACACAAAAAAAAAAAAAAAAAAAAAAAAAAAAAAAAAAAAAAAAAAAAAAAAAACACAATCATTGCAAAGAGTAACATGGGGCATTTCACAGACTTAACAATCCTTCATCAAAACATGCAATCAATAAAAAATAAAATACAACTATTAGAGGTTGAGCTCCAATCTTTGAACCACTCAGTAGTTTGTATTACTGAGCACTGGCGTAGAGGCACTGAAATCCAACATGTAGTATTATCTTTGTAACAAAGCGCAAACTCTTACTGCAGAACTACTTCAAGGGGTGGAGGATCATGCATTTATATCAGAAAAAGAACACATTTCAAGTCAAGACGGCCTCAGTACAGTAAGAGAACACAAAAACTTTGAAATATCAGCTATTGAATTAACAGGGCTTGATATCATCAAGAAATTAATGATTTTGTGTGTGTGTATAGATCTTCCAGTGGTAGTGTGGACACTTTTTTCAATAAATTAACAGAAGTTCTAGATAAAGTCTCAAGTATAAAGGTCAACATAATTCTGTGTGGGGACATCAACATCAACACAAATATCATAAATGAATCCAACAGCACCTTCATAAACATCCTTCAAAGTTTTGGCATGTCCCTATTTGTCAATAATGCAACAAGGGTTACTACAATGACTGCATCATTAATTGACCGTGTGGCCACAAATACGGATAGGCAAAAACGTGACGTAGCTGTAAAAGATCGCAGACTATCAGACCATCTCTGTCAAATAACAACAGTAAAGTCAGGCATCGAATCATTCCCTAAACTACAAGTCCCCGAACGACATCTATCAGAAATCAAAAGAAAAGATTTTTCAAAAGAACTAGAAAAACAAAGCTGGGATGAAGCGTATAAGGAAGACAATGTGAATATGAAATTCTCTAAATTCTCCATATTGTTTAAATTTAACTTTGAAAATACATTTCCAAAAATACGCATGTCTGTATCAACATCTCACAAAAACAGATGGACAACAGCAGGTATTAAGATGTCCTCCCAAACACCTCAGTTCCATGAAAAAAGATTCGCAATGATCCAGAATTCTTAAATTTCTATCACAGATACAAAAAGATCTATAGGAAGGTTCCGATTGCTGCAAAAAAGTCATTTAATGACAAAATAATATATACTGCAGAGAATAAAAGCAAAGCAGTCTGCGATGTTGTAAAAAAGGAAATGGGGAGAGGTAAACAATTGCAGAATAACATATTGCTAAGGGAGGGGGATAAGGTAATAAATGGTCAACAACATTTAGCAAACTATGTAAACGAGCATCTTTCAAGTACTGCAGAGAAGTTACAGCAAACACTCCCCAAAACAAATATAACACCTGTAAATAATGTTGCACTAAATACAATGATGCCACTTCTAACCACAGAGAATGAAGTCAATAAAACTGTTCAAAAACTAAAATATAAAAAGTCAGTAGGCTTAGACGAAGTACCAATGTGTGTACTGAAACAATGCATAGGGATTAACACATATAATAAATGAATCCTTCACATCAAGGACATTTCCAGAGCAGTTGAAACAGGCAAGAGTTGTACCTTTGCTTAAGAAAGGTAATGCAGAAGTCATAGAAAATTACCAGCGCATTTCCCTGCTGCCAGCATTCTCAAAAATAATAGAAGCAATTATGAAAGATAGGTTAATGAATTACCTGAATAAATACAATCTTTTAAGTGAATCACATTTCGGTTTCCGAAGTGGCAAAAATACAGTCAGCTACAGTAGAATTCACAAAAGTTGTACTTGATGCTCTCGATAAAGATGAGAGTGTCACAGGCATATTTTTCGATCTTTCTAAGTCGACCACAAGATTCTATTAAATAAATTAGAAGCATTAGGAATAAGAGGGGTAGCTAATGACTGGTTTTGATCATACCTAACAAATAGGGTACAAACAGTAGAGGTAACACATACTTCAAATAGATCTAAACATTTAGTAAAACACTTATCAGAACCAAAATACATTAATACAGGGATTCCACAAGGTAGCATATTAGGACCAATACTGTTCCTGATATACATCAACGACTTTCCCAGTAGTGTTACTCACGGTGAAAAAATTCTCTTCGCTGATGACAGCAATATTATAGTCAGTGAGAAAACAAGAGAATTCCTTGCTGAGAAAGCAAACTAAACTCTCAGGAAGTTTACGGTTGGTCAATAAGCAATGGAATGACACTGAACAGAAAGAACACTAATGACATGAATTTCAGTTTGAAAAGGAAAAATGACTGTTAAATTAAATGTAGGTGGCACCTCTACAGACTGTGTAACAAATGCAAAATTTCTAGGAATGAATATTGATTCTCAGTTGAAGTGGTGTGAACACACAAAGGTACTTTCAAACAGAATGGCGTCAGCATGTTATGCCCCCAGAATCCTATCATCATCAGTGTGTAACACGGAATGTCTTCTAGTTACATACTATTCATATGTACACTCAATTCTTAGCTATGGCATTCTTTTTTGGGGAACAAATGCACAAAATATGAAAACAGTTTTCAAACCGCAGAAAAGAGCCATAAGAATAATAACCAAAAATACTCGTCGGGCTCATTGTAAAGATCTGTTAAAAACACTGGGTATTTTTTAACTGCTCCGTGTGAATACATTTACCAGTCAGTTGTACACACCAAAAATAGCATTGGTAATTACAGCACAAACAGCTCTGTCAGTGACAGTGCAACAAGAGATAGACTCAACTTACATCTACTGAGAAAAAATAAACATAAAACTGAAAACAGCATTTTCTACCAAGGAACAAAACTGTACAATAAATTACCAAAAGAGATTAAAGAAATTGCAAAAATACACTTACTTAGAAAGGCAGCTAAAAAGTACCTGTTATGCAATACATTTTATACATTGAAGGATTACTTAGATAAAACAGAGCAGGGGTTTGATAAAATATGTTGTACAGATAAACAATAATTATGACTATAAAACATCCAACATTCCACATAACACCTTCACTTAATGTGTTTTTTTCCTTTCTAGAAATACTTACTCCCAAGCTATCCATAGCACAATACTAACACCTCTTCCTCTTTCCAAGCTCAACATCTCACCCATTACGGAGGGATGCCGACTCAGTTTTTCAGGGTAGCAAATGGGAAGTTGCGGTACAGGAAATGGCCCAGAGATCACCAGTGTGTGCAGTGACTGATGGTGAGATATGAGTGAACAGTGTGGCATTACATTATTTAATGAGTCATTTGTAAAAGAAGTATTGTATACCAGGAGTAAATCTAATGTTTGTCTCTAACTAGAAGTGTGTAAATGTATGTGTATATGAATTAGCTTATTTTAAATTGGTCTAAACTTGTAAATACTTTGACATGTCCTATATCCTTGTAGAAAGAGATCTACGGATGAATAAAGCTACAACTACAACTACAACTGTGTCGAGCAGCACACTACCGGCGCCGTATTCGAACATTACAGGTTCGGTTTTCCCAATCGTCTGCATTAACTTACATTTTTCCAAATTCAGACTACCTTCCGTTCATCACACCAACTAGAAATTTTGTGTAAGTCACCTCGTACCTTCCTACAGTCACTCAACTTCCACAAATCGCCCTACACCGCAGCACCGTCAGCAAACGACCACAGACTGCCGCCCACGTACACCGCCAGATCATTTACGTACGTAGATAACAGTGGTCGTACCACGTCTCCCCGGGGCGCTCCGGAGGGTACCCTCATCTCCGACAAACACTCACTGCCGAGGACGATGTACCGAGTTCCGTTACTCGAGAGTCTCTAAACCGCTCGCATACCTGGGAACCCGAGCCGTACGCTCGTACTTTTGTTAACAGTCCGTAGTGGGGGCACCCTGTGAAGCACTTTTCACAGGTCCAGGAATACAAGATCTGCCCTCCGTGCACAGTTCGCAGGACGCGACGTGACGAAAGGGCGCGCCGTGGTAGGAGGTGGCGGAAGGCCGGACGTCCGCGGTAACGGGACGCGAGGAATTGACAGAATTTTTGTGAAAGCTACTGACCCGTTTGCGAAGAAGTTGTGCGAGACTGAGGCCTCCTCCGAGGTAAGACCGAGGAAAGTGAGCCGGTAGTCACGGCAGGGGGAAAGGCCGGACCCGTAGCAAACGCGGCACCGCGCGGGGAGCGGTGGAGACCGTCCGACCGCCGGGGGGCTCTGCCCGTCGGTCCGTCCCGTGCGAGGCTCTCCGCCTCTGCTCGGCTACGGCTACTCGGCTACTGCGGCCCACGCCCACTCGGACCCCCTTCCCGTACTCGAGCCTCGCCAGAATTTCACCGTCACCGAAGTGGGGAGTCCTTCCCGATTCTTATTACAATTCTAAAAAAGAGAAAGGGAACTGAGAGTTGTCATTACACGTTAACGGAACACGTTTATTTTCGCAACACGTTACAGGTGTGTCCCGTCACCAGACGGTCTACTAAATTAATAAAATTTTTAAAAGTCTCCTCAGGTTTACTTCCGGTTCCCAAAATCGAATCAGTTCGATATTTCGGTGATCCGACTGTTTTATCTCTTTGGGAGAACGTCGCTGCTGCATCATCAAGGACTCGGGGCAGCGGCAGTCTCCTGAAGGTGGCAAAACATCTGGATCGCCAAAATATCGAAAGCAGTCGATTTTGGGATCCGGCACCAAACCGGAGGAGACTTTGGTGACTTATTACACCGGGAAGGCCTGCGAAGTCGACACACGTATTTACATTACAAATGTGAATACCGGCACAAACTTATTTCCGTAGGCACAGTCGACTCTACTAAATTCATATCTTTTTTTATAGAAATATGTATCACAATGCAATATGAGTACAATACTGCGACACAGAAATCTCGGCTTATAAAACACGAATTATTACACTCACATAAGGACAGAAATACTGATACGACATATAGAAAGCTAGTAGACGAATATAGTGGTTCTTAATACCGCACGAGTAAATTCACTTGCAGTAAACGGCGTGCAAGTGGTGTTGCTGCAGCCTGCCAGTACAGGGTGGTAAACTGTTTATTTTCCCTAAAATTTATTTTATAATAGGAACACACATTGGTACCAAAAGATAGCATGTATTTTTTGACAACATATAGGCAAAGTAAAACGTATTTAATAGCGAGAGACGTAATATTAAAGAAAAAACATTAAAAAAACTAAACATGAAATTGTAGGTACAAAGTAAAAATCCATCCTGGATTTTCCACTGTTTAGTTACAAAATAACTTATTTTATTAGACACTGCATACTTCACAAATAAAAAAAAAAAAGATGTAAAAGAGAAATTACACTAGCAATTCATCAAAAATGTTGAAAACCCACTGTCTATTCCTAGTTACGTTCATCAACTTCGTTACCTGGGTTAGTACGGCAAAGGGCACAAACTTCGAGGTCATCTGAAACGTCCAAATCACTGTGTTTGCATTCCTCAGTAGGATGTACCTGGTGGCCATTTCCCCTCAAATGACAGCTCTGAGTACTGCAAATTACTTGCATAATTGTGTTCCCCAAATCTCGTTTTAAAATCCATCCCTGTTTCGCCTACGTAAATATTGTCACAGGACCTGCAGCTAATCCTATAGATGCCTGGATGACTGAATTTATCTAATTTTTCATCCATAAAAAGATCCAAATTTTTTCTTTGTACAGGACCCAACCTGCACGTTAGCCTTCCAAAATGTGTTAGCAATTTTTTTGCACGAGGCGACAAAGGTATGGAAATACGAGTGACCTTGAAACTTCCTGGCAGATTAAAACTGTGTGCCGGACTGAGACTCGAACTCGGGACCTTTGCCTTTCGCGGGCAAGTGCTCTACCACTGAGCTACCCAAGCACGACTCACACCCCGACCTCACAGCTTTACTTCTGCCAGTACCTCGTCTGCTACCTTCCAAACTTTCCTGCGAACCTTGCAGAACTAGCACTCCTGCAAGAAAGGATACTGCGGAGACATTGCTTAGCCACTGGCAGAAGTAAAGCTGTGAGGTCGGGGCGTGAGTCGTGCTCGGGTAGCTCAGTGGTAGAGCACTTGCCCGCGAAAGGCAAAGGTCCCGAGTTTGAGTCTCGGTCCGGCACACAGTTTTAATCTGCTAGGAAGTTTCATATCAGCGCACACTCTGCTGCAGAGTGAAGATCTCGTTCTCGAGTGACCCTGTCTTTAAGTAAAACTAACTGCGTCTGTACTTTGTTAATAACCTTTTTCCCCAAATCTCTAATAGCTCTGGACGTGTCCTATCAATTGATCCTTTGTTTTAGTCACGTTGTGCCACAAATTTATTTTTTACCCCCAATTCAATTCAAACCCCCCCCCCTCCCTTGCATTAGTTATCCCCTCACTACGAAATTCAACCACAGTGTTCGTGGGGAGGTTTGTGTGTTTCAAAGATACCCTGAGCTATGCTATTGGAAGTGGTGCTTCTGGTGGGCTCAGCTGTGCCAGACTGGTCAGCCGGTAGGATTCCAGACAAAGTGTAGCCCCCCAGCAGGGCTCCCTTCTCGAGAGTACGTGGGTGGCAACCGTACGGGCCCTCAGCCGAGTCTGACACTATTTCCACTTACTTGCGTCAGGCTGCTTCCACTTACTTTACTAGGGGTCTCCCCCGACCAACTCTTCGCTTTTTCGACCCCGGCGGTATCGGGTTTTGTGGCCAGGGGTGGCTTCCACTATTCCTATTCTTTCTCAGTCAGGTACCAGCCTGTCGAGGGTAATAATAGGAACCTCCTGCTGCCTCGCAGGGGAAGGAGGGATTCTCAAATGCCGAGGGAGCACTGCTGGCGGAAAACGGAACCACCCGACAGGCTGCAGGCGGGGCAGGGCAGAGGGGGGGGGGGGGGGGGGGGGGGGGGGGGGGGGGGGGGGGGGGGGTCGGAAACCGCCTCCGCGTAGTCCGCGGGGACCACTTCCCTGCCACAGAAAATGTACGAGGTCACCAAAATGTCAAGTACGCGTGGAAACTGGACGGCCTATACGACTGTAACTGAGCGATAGACACGGACCGGTCTAATTACGGCTACTAGGAGTGTGCCGACTATCGATAGAGCAGGGGCACTCAGAAATTTGAAAGACCAACTGAAGACTTGCCAAACAGAAATAGTGTCAATACAGGAGATTAGGTGGAAGGAGACCTGCACATCGGATCCCGGTGACTGCACAACGACAGTTTGCCACAGTAGTGTTACAGCCAATCTCAGAATCGGTTTCCTCGTACACGGGGCCTACGAAGTGGCGATATCACATTTTGAGATGGTAATTTTTTTATACATTTCTCTCAGACAATCAGCGGTCTACCTAAAAAATAATTTAAAAAGGGATTAAAAACAGTCTCTAGCACAGTAAAGTATTTATTTGAAACGGTAATCGGTTTTATCGGCTGAAGTTGACATTTGCGGAGCCAGAACACCTACTTCGTTCGCTACCGTCACAGTACAAACTGTCCGAAGACGGTCACATTCAGACCGAAACCGGTTACCGTTTCAAACAAATATTTTACCGAGCTTGAGACTGCTTTTAATCCATTTTTAAAACATAAATGGGACCGTATGCACTCTGCTCTGACAGAAGATGCAGACGACGAGGCCAAAGACAGGTACGAACAGCTCTAAGGGACATAATGTGAAATAGTGGAAAATGGTGTGAAAGTGCTCCTAGAGATACGAAAGCAGAGGCAGGAAGAGAAACGGTGTTTAGTGCACGAGCGTGCACCCTGCGGCCCACGTACGGCTCAAAGTGAGTACCAGTGCAGCCCGAGAAGTGAGCACCGGCCACACAGTCTGTGGAAAAAAATCATTTATGTAAAGTTATGACAAACTGAATGTTTTAAATTTGAAACTTCCACCACACAATTCCATTCTCTCGTTGGCCCATTCCGTGGCTTTTTCTTTTTTCCTCCCTCTCTCAGCATTACTGTTAGTGTCAACTGTATTACGTGAGGCCCAAAAGTGCTCAGTCTTCTTCCAATGCGGCCCTGGTAAGTTAGCACATTGGACACTGCGGTTTAAACAAAATGTGGAAAAGTACAGTCTACACGAGGAGTGGACTGAGCACGGCCGATTTTGACGTAAGCAAAAACCTGATCGTAACCAGCACCGTATCCCACAAAATAATTTCTACAAAGGAAGGTAGAAATCTCCAGGTGGAGACACAGTCAACCAGATAGATCACGTACTTGTCCGAAGAAGGCACAGCTCGGACAGACGTTAAGAATGTTAAGGTGAGTAGAGGAACTAATAAACACTCTGACCACTGTACGGTAACAGTCGAGTACAGGCAGACGACACTGACGAAAATTTATTACCGTGAAGTAAGAGACAGAAAGCGTAATGTGGACCGTATCGTCACCGACGAGAGGGAAAGACCGGACTTCCGAAGAGAAACGGATGAAGGAATGAGAGCAAATACCGTGGAAGAGGAAGCTAACACCCGTTATCATTCGCAGCTAATAGAAAGAACAAAGCGACATACGATGAAAGTCGAGCTGCAGCTGGAGAAAAAATAGAACTGGGAAGAAGACGCTCGGCCCACCCGACAAAATGACGAAGAAACAAGACGTAAAAAAAAGCTATTTGCAGAAGGCAAAACAAAGAATTAGAGAGAAAAAGAGAGAGAGAGACGAGAGAGTGTTAAATGAAAATGATATCAGAAGAACGTTTAAGGGAACAGAAGAGACAAAACGAAGCTGGTTGCCTCAGACAATGATATACTGGGATAAGGAAGGAACGTTTATTGGAAATGAAAGTAAAATCATAAAAAGATGGGACGAATATTTTAAAAACTACTGAAATTCAGGAAAATCCAGGAATTTGAAGAAGAGGAACAGGTGGAACAATGTGGTAGCAATAATGAGGAAGAGGAACCACCATTGGTAGAAGTGATGGAAGCTATTAAGGGCATCAGTTACTAGAGAGCTACATCTACCAGATTACTCTACTATTGACAATAAAGTGACTGGCAGAACCACCGTCGAGCTGTCTCTCTACTGTTCCACTCTCTAACGGCGTGCAGAAAAAAATGAGCAGTTAAACTTTTCTGTGCAAGTCCCGATTTCTCTTATATTATCGTAACGATCATTTCCCCGTACGTAGGCGGGTGCCGACAGAATGTTTTTACAATCGGAGCAGAAAACTAATGATCGAAATTTCACGAGAAGATCCTGTCCGAGCAAAAAACACCTCCGTTTTAACGATTGCCACTACAATTCGTGTATCCTGTCTGTGGCACTACCTATGTCGCTGTGGGGGAAGATAAGATACTACACAAAATTGTCAAGTATGGTGGTGTAGATATATTAGAAAAAATGCATAAACTGGTTTTAAAAATTATGGAAATGTAAAAAAAATGTGGAACATACAAATCATTATACCAATATATAAGAAGAGCAATACAACAAATTACAATAACCGTAGAGGAATAGCACTGGTGAGTGCTGCCTACAAAATATTTGCTAGAATACTGAATAAGAAATTAAGACCGTGTGCAGGAGCCACAATTTGAGAATATCAGTGCAGTTTCAGGAAGAAGAAAAACACCAACAGATCACATGTTCGCTCTTAGATTAATAATGGAAAAGTGTTAAAAGTTGAATATAACTGTGCATCAATTGTGTGTGGATTTTAAAGCAGCTTACAACAGTGTCAACATAAACGGTTTTTTGAAAGTGTGACAGGAGACGGAGATCCTTCCGAGCTAAGGAGACTCACAAAAATGACCCTAAGCACAACCGACTGCAAAGTAAAAGCTAATGGCAAATATTCGAATAATTTTCCAATATTTCAAGGACTTTTAGCACAGAGATTCTGTATCACTGACATTATTTAACTTTGCTTTGGAGGCTGTCAAGCATAAACTCCCAACCAAAAGAGATGGTACTATTTTCGACAGGACGACTCAGAATGTCGCATTTGCAGTTAAGCAGCCGTGCACGAGAGAAACAATATTTGCTGGAAAACTACGTAGTTTTAGAATGGAAAGTAGCTGCACTCGGCTCGGTCATAAGTGAGGAAAAAAATAAATATACAATCGGCACCAGAGACAAAACAAGGTGGAGACATGTTGACCCGTCTGAAGCATTTGAAAAGGTAAATAAGTTTTAGTATTTGGGAGGTACGGCTACAGAAGGTAATACGGCACCATGCAAAAATAGTAACAGGCAACAGATGCTATTACAGCTTCCTTAACGTGCGATCCTCAAACAATTTGAGACAGCTGAAGAGGATTGTTTATAAAATGATCATAAAACCATTTGGTAGACAATACACGAAGGTGACAACAATTTGGGCACGTGCAGAGAATGGAAGAACGGGTGATAAAGACATGGCTAACAGCAAAACCAGACGGCAGTCAGTCGGCGAGGAGAGAGAGACTGTGGCAGCCCGGCGATGTAGAGAGAGATCTAAGAAGGATAGGAGTACAGGACCGGAAAAGGCTGGCGAATTCGAGAGAGGATCGGAGGACACCGGTGGTAGACATAACCCGGCCCTACACGGGCTGTAGTGCCTGGAAAGAAGAAGAAAACATCAGTTATCCAATATAATCTTCAACACAATACTGAAGCACCAGATTTCGAAAGCATCTGTTCCCCTCTCGTACAAACTGCCTGTCGTCCACGTTTCACCTCTGTTCGAGGTGACACTCCGAACAAATATTTTCGGTAAAGATTTTGCAACACATTTAAATTTGTTGTTAATAAATTTCTCTTTTTCAGAAATGCTCGTCTTGCTATTGCCAGTCTGAATTTTACAATCACTCTTCTTAGACTGTCTTCACTTATTTTGCTGCCTGACTCACATCCGATACTGGTGTGTCATTTCCTAATCTAATTCATCAATGCCAGATTTAATTCTACTTCAGTCCCTTGCTCTTATTTTGGTTTTGTCGATGTTTGTCTCATAACCTCTCTTCGAGGCACTAGCCATTGCAGTAAGTGCTCTGCCATTTCTGACAATTACAATTCACTGGCAAACCTCCAAGTTTTAATTACTTCTCCTTGAACATTAATTCCCTCTCTAGTTACTCCTCACTTTCTGGTCGGTTCTGTAACTCACTTTGCCATCCAGTAGCATCTCGCAAACTGGACAGGTCAACCTGTCCAGAATAATCTGCTCCCTGTCAGAAAATGTCATAACTTTGGGTGCGAGTAACAGAACCTTACCGGTCGCGGGCCTCAGTGAGCAGATTCACGTCTCGCGTGGAGATGCTGCGGCGAGCAGACGTACCCTCGACCAGTATAGGGCCGCCGCTCGTGCGGACCTCGTGCAGCTCGGAAAGTATCCCAACGGCACCTCGCGCACTTTGTAATGTAACACTGGGTGGAAATTAGAGGAGGGCAACGAATCCTCTCGCACTACACACCCAAAAGTTGAATGTGCCGATGCCGGACCGGGGCCCGCAAGTGAACCGTCTACAGTTTCATTTACTGCTACCCCAATATACCAACTGAATAACATCGGGGAGAGGCTACAGCCCTACAATGTTTAAGCAGTCATTCTTCCCACACTGCTATCCCAATTGAAACAGGAAGCTATCCTAACATGTGGTCCTGTGCTGGTACCCTCCGCCACGTACTTTACACTGGTTTCCACAGCAGGTATGCCAATTAAATAATATTTCTTAGATTAATTCAGGATAAATACTGGACATTCTGCCTGAAACAGTAAAGAAATGTGAGGTATTAAACTTTTCCCCGAGTTTTCGAAATCATCTGATATCAATCGAAGTATTATTATTATTACCTTTCCTTTCTCAGACCTTAGGTCTGGTTCGGAATGAAAGTGACGCGGACCTTGATCAAGCGTCACTTCCTTTTAACTGTATGGTATATGTTACATTGCGTTTAGGAACTTTCGGGTAATTGAACATGTATCAATAATTACGGATTTCTGAAGTTGTATATATAAGTTTGGATGTAGCTGTATTGCATTGATGTACTGGTGGATTATTATTATTATTATTATTATTATTATCTTTCCTTTCTCAGACGTTTTGTCTGGTTAAAAATGGAAAGTGATGCGGACCTTGATCAAGCGTGACTTCCTTTTAACTGTGCGGCATATGTTACATTGCATTTAGGAACTTTTGGGTAATTGAACATGTATCAATAATTACAGATTTCTGTAGTTGTATATATACGTTTGGATGTAGCTGTATTGCACTGATGTACTGGTGGATATTGTGTGGTATGACTCCTGTAGTTGATAGTATAATTTGTATGATGTCAACTTTATCCTGATGCCACATGTCCTTGACTTCCTCAGCCAGTTGGATGTATTTTTCAATTTTTTCTCCTGTTTTCTTCTGTATGTTTGTCGTATTGGGTATGGATATTTCAATTAGTTGTGTTAATTTCTTATTTTTATTGGTGGGTATGATGTCAGGTTTGTTATGTGGTGTTGTTTTATTTGTTATAATGGTTCTGTTCCAGTATAATTTGTATTCATCATTCTCCAGTACATTTTGTGGTGCATACTTGTATGTGGGAACATGTTGTTTTATAAGTTTATGTTGTATGGCAAGCTGTTGATGTATTATTTTTGCTACACTGTCATGTCTTCTGGGGTATTCTGTATTTGCTAGTATTGTACATCCACTTGTGATGTGATCTACTGTTTCTATTTGTTGTTTGCAAAGTCTGCATTTATCTGTTGTGGTATTGGGAGTTTCAATAATATGCTTGCTGTAATATCTGGTGTTTATTGTTTGATCCTGTATCGCAATCACGAATCCTTCCGTCTCACTGTATATATTGCCTTTTCTTAGCCACATGTTGGATGCGTCTCGATCTATGTGTGGCTGTGTTAGAGGATACGGGTGCTTGCCATGTAGTGTTTTCATTTTCCAATTTACTTTCTTCGTATCTGTTGATGTTATGTGATCTAAAGGGTTGTAGAAGTGGTTATGAAATTGCAGTGGTGTAGCCGATGTATTTATATGAGTGATTGCTTTGTGTATTTTGCTAGTTTCTGCTCGTTCTATAAAGAATTTTCTTAAATTGTCTAACTGTCCATAATGTAGGTTTTTTTATGTTGATAAATCCCCTTCCTCCTTCCTTCCTGCTTAATGTGAATATTTCTGTTGCTCAATGTATGTGATGTATTCTATATTTGTGGCATTGTGATCGTGTAAGTGTATCGAGTGCTTCTAGGTCTGTGTTACTCCATTTCACTACTCCAAATGAGTAGGTAAATATTGGTATAGCATAAGTATTTATAGCTTTTGTCTTGTTTCTTGCTGTCAATTCTGTTTTCAGTGTTTCTGTTAGTCTTTGTCTATATTTTTCTTTTAGTTCTTCTGTAATATTTGTATTATCTATTCCTATTTTTTGCCTGTATCCTAGATATTTATAGGCATCTGCTTTTTCCATCGCTTCTATGGAGTCACTGTGGTTATTCAATATGTAATCTTCTTGTTTAGTGTGTTTTCCCTTGACTATGCTATTTTTCTTACATTTGTCTGTTCCAAAAGCCATATTTATATCATTGCTGAATACTTCTGTTATCTTTAGTAATTGGTTGAGTTGTTGATTTGTTGCTGCCAGTAGTTTTAGATCATCCATGTATAACAAATGTGTGATTTTGTGTGGGTATGTTCCAGTAATATTGTATCCATAATTTGTGTTATTGAGCATATTGGATAGTGGGTTCAGAGCAAGGCAGAACCAGAAAGGACTTAACGAGTCTCCTTGGTATATTCCACGCTTAATCTGTATTGGCTGTGATGTGATAGTATTTGGATTTGTTTGGATATTAAGTGTGGTTTTCCAATTTTTCATTACTATGTTTAGGAACTGTATCAATTTAGGATCTACTTTGTATATTTCCAATATTTGTAGTAACCATGAGTGGGGTACACTATCAAAAGCTTTTTGGTAATCAATGTATGCATAGTGTAGCGACCTTTGTTTAGTTTTAGCTTGATATGTCACCGCTGCATCTATTATCAGTTGCTCTTTACATCCTCGTGCTCCTTTGCAACAGCCTTTTTGTTCTTCATTTATAATTTTGTTCTGTGTTGTACGTGTCATTAATTTCTGTGTAATGACTGAAGTTAATATTTTGTATATCGTTGGTAGGCATGTTATGGGGCGATAATTCGCTGGGTTTGCTGTGTCTGCTTGATCTTTAGGTTTCATATAAGTTATTCCATGTGTAAGTGTATCAGGGAATGTGTATTGGTCTGCAATGTAACTGTTAAATTATTTAGTTAAATGTGAATGTGTTGCAGTGAACTTCTTTAGCCAGAAATTTGCTATTTTATCATTTCCAGGGGCTTTCCAATTGTGAGTAGAATTAATTGGTCGGGTGACTTCATGTTGCAAAATTATCACTTCAGGCATTTGTGGTATCATCTTCCATGTGTTTGTTTCCGCTTGTATCCACCGTGTATGCTTGTTATGTGGTACCGGGTTTGACCATATGTTGCTCCAGAAGTGTTCCATGTCTGTTATATTTGGTGGATTGTCTATTTTAATGTGTGTGTTATCTATTGTCTGGTAAAATTTCTTTTGGTTTGTGTTGAATGTTTGGTTTTGTTTCCTTCTATTTTCACTTTTCTTGTATCTTCTAAGTCGTTTGGCCAACGCTTGCAATTTCTGCTTCTTTTCATCTACGAGGGCAGTTCAATAAGTAATGCAACACATTTTTTTTCTCGCCCAATTTTGGTTGAAAAAACCGGAAATTTCTTGTGGAATATTTTCAAACATTCCCGCTTCGTCTCGTATAGTTTCATTGACTTCCGACAGGTGGCAGCGCTGTACGGAGCTGTTAAAATGGCGTCTGTAACGGATGTGCGTTGCAAACAACGGGCAGTGATCAAGTTTCTTTTGGCGGAAAACCAGGGCATCTCAGATATTCATAGGCGCTTGCAGAATGTCTACGGTGATCTGGCAGTGGACAAAAGCACGTTGAGTCGTTGGGCAAAGCGTGTGTCATCATGGCCGCAAGGTCAAGCAAGACTGTCTGATCTCCCGCGTGCGGGCCGGCCGTGCACAGCTGTGACTCCTGCAATGGCGGAGCGTGCGAACACACTCGTTCGAGATGATCGACGGATCACCATCAAACAACTCAGTGCTCAACTTGACATCTCTGTTGGTAGTGCTGTCACAATTGTTCACCAGTTGGGATATTCAAAGGTTTGTTCCCGCTGGGTCCCTCGTCGTCTAACCGAACGCCATAAAGAGCAAAGGAGAACCATCTGTGCGGAATTGCTTGCTCGTCATGTGGCTGAGGGTGACAATTTCTTGTCAAAGATTGTTACAGGCGATGAAACATGGGTTCATCACTTTGAACCTGAAACAAAACGGCAATCAATGGAGTGGCGCCACACCCACTCCCCTACCAAGAAAAAGTTTAAAGCCATACCCTCAGCCGGTAAAGTCATGGTTACCGTCTTCTGGGACGCTGAAGGGGTTATTCTGTTCGATGTCCTTCCCCATGGTCAAACGATCAACTCTGAAGTGTATTGCGCTACTCTTCAGAAATTGAAGAAACGACTTCAGCGTGTTCATAGGCACAAAAATCTGAACGAACTTCTCCTTCTTCATGACAACGCAATACCTCACACAAGTCTTCACACCTGAGAGGAGCTCACAAAACTTCAGTGGACTGTTCTTCCTCATGCACCCTACAGCCCCGATCTCGCACCGTCGGATTTCCATGTGTTTGGCCCAATGAAGGACGCAATCCGTGGGAGGCACTACGCGGATGATGAAGAAGTTATTGATGCAGTACGACGTTGGCTCCGACATCGACCAGTGGAATGGTACCGTGCAGGCATACAGGCCCTCATTTCAAGGTGGCGTAAGGCCGTAGCATTGAATGGAGGTTACGTTGAAAAATAGTGTTGTGTAGCTAAAAGATTGGGGAATAACCTGGTGTATTTCAATGCTGAATAAAACAACCCCTGTTTCAGAAAAAAAATGTGTTGCATTACTTATTGAACTGCCCTCGTAATTGCTCTATCGCTTCTTGTTGTGAGATTTTACCTAACCTTTTTGGTTTTTTTTCTGACATTTCATTTCTTATAAATTGTGTTAGCTGTCCGATGTCTTTTCTCAGTTTTTCTATTCCGATCTGTAGCCTGTGTTGCCATGCTGGTTTTGTGGGTTTCTTCTGTGTGTTGGTTGGTTCTGATCTCTGCCTAGTGTGTATATTTAGTGTAGTTAGTGCTCCTATATAAACCAGTAGTTGTAACTCTTCCATAGTTGTATTTTCATTTATTTTGTTGTGTATGATTGTGTTGATAGTTGTTATTGTTGTTTCGACTTGTGGGTTATTTGGTGGTCTCTGCAAGAATGATCTAATGTCTGTATTTGTGTCTTTGTATTCTATATATGTCAGCTGAAATTTTTCTTCTATATCTAACATGCGTGTCACTTCGTGTTCTATTTGTGCTTGTTCTGGTGGCTGTCTTAAGATTTTGTTTTCCTCTGATTGTTTAATTGATGCGTGTTGTTCTTTGTTTGTTTGCTCTGGGATGTTTGAGTCCATTACTGTATTTTCTTCTTCTTCTGATTGCACATTATTTTGTTCTAGTATTTGTTGTACTTGTTGTTTGATGTTTTCTAATTCTGACTGGGGTATCCTGTTATTTTTGATTATTACACGGATCTGATCAGCTAGTCGTTCTGTTAAAATTTTAATTCTGGGTATCTGGTAATAAATGTTGTGTATACTTGTGATCTGTATCCAGTTGTGTTGGTTCCTAAGTTTGTTGCTTGGTAATAACAGAACATGAGGTGTCTGTTAACTTCATCTGACCATCTCATCCTCTGTCTTTGTTTTCCTTCTAGGGTGGTTGCAGGAAGCATGTCCTGCAAAACACCTCTATTTGGATTTAAATCATTTTCCGTGTGGCTAGCAGTGTCGTTACCATTGTGGGCAGGCACAGGGTTCAAGTGTCGTCCCCGACCATGGCAGGGCTTGTCCGAGGCTTCTTTAGTTCTGCCCTGAACCAACTAACCACACTAAAAGGGGGGTTAGCCCTATTAGTGGTTTGTTCTTTTCGTCACCTTTTACGACTGGCAGAACATACTGGGCCTCCACGGGGTTTATTATTATTATTATTATTATTATTATTATTTGTTTCATTCTTTTCTTTCTTAAAATGAGTTTCAAACCATCTAGATTAAGGTCTGTGACTCCATTCATTAGTGTTGCTGTATGGAACTTTGAAGATGCAGATGCTCCAAACAATTTATTACTTGGTGTAGAGCAGCCACATTACGCTGCAGACAAGCACAATTAAATTTCAACTCTGCCTGTCTGCAACTTAACACGTCTTCTTCATGTTAGATAGTAATGTCTTTTTCTCCATTGCTGATATTCCTACCTGCAGTTTCCATTGTTTCTTTTATTTTTTAATGTGTTTGTCAGACCAATAAGAATTATTGGTCGCACCAGTTAACATTATCAATATGTTGTATACATCATTTATACTGATAAATGTTATTTCCACATTATTTAAACAATGTGTGCACAATTCCTAATACGTCATGAATTTAGTGGAACTATCTGTATTACTCAGTTTCACAGAGAACTTAAGTTGTTCTCAGGAACTGGCAAAGAAAGTTTCATTTTTGCCACACCCATAATTAAGAGGTATAGTCTGTACACATTACATATCAGTGATTGTCAGTTCTTTGGGAGGTAGAACTGCTCAATGTTCATCAATACTGCGTATTAAATGGAATACATGTGATTCATTATTCAAAGCCTATCCTGGGAAGCCTGTTCACCTTTCACAACCACAGGAGTGCTGATTTTGAGAATGAAAATGTTAGGAAATAATGCCCATTCCTACCCCACATTAAGTATGTGTAAATTAAACATAGAATAACACTGTAGGAGAGTTTAGGACTTGGAAAGAGAGTATTTACTGTAAAAAAAACAACAAGCATAACAGAGGATGATGATCGGTTTGTGAGCCGAACAACTGCACAGTCATCAGCGCCCGTACAAAGCCCCACTTTTTACACAGTCCAATCTAGCCTCTGTCACGTATGACGATGATGACAACACAAACACTTACCAAGGACCTATACAGGACAGCTTTCAATAAACTTCCTCCAGTAATAAATAACATCAATGCATTATGTTCAATTACGAAAGAGTTGAAAAATATGCTAATATATAACAGTTCAGTTCATGTGACATGTGCTGAGAAAAATCACCAACCCGGTGAGGAATTGAACCTGGAACCCCGTGATCCAGAGGCAGCAATGCTAGCCACAGCGTAACACGTGATTTCTGTAAACAAATATTCAACCACTAGTAATTTTCAGCATTGAGCAGACTAGTTAACATTTACAACAGAAGAAGAAGAAAAAATGATTTTGATAGAGAAACACTTACCAAGGACCTATACAGGACAGCTTTCAATAAACTTCCTCCAGTAATAAATAACATCAATGCATTATGTTCAATTACGAAAGAGTTGAAAAATATGCTAATATATAACAGTTCAGTTCATGTGACATTGAGCAATACACTAGTTATTCACAATGACATGTCTGTCACTTTGCTCAAGAATATGTATGACATGTTTATTATTATTTTTTTTTCACAGAAAGGATATTTCTGTAGCAGCTTCTTTGTTTTATTTGTGTCAGTATGTTCAAGTAGTCAGCAAGCTATTGAAATGAGACTGGAGAAAGGACATAATTAAAGACATTCCTTTTTTCCCATATGATATTACCTATATTTTGTGTATGCTATCTTAGTTGTTGTGTGTTTTGTGAGGTATTAAATACAATTCCTACCAGTCCTCACTAGCAACGCCAGAATATGAGGGGTAAAGAGAAGTTAGTACATCTATTAGACGAATACATAAGGGGGGGGGGGGAGCGGGAAGGGGGGGGGGGAGCGGGGGGGGGGGGGGGGGGGGGAGCCAAATTAAATTGACATATTCCCAGTTGATTTTGTAATGATAGAGGGAAAGTTGAAATCAACTTGCTTTGTTAGACACTTGACGGGGGGGGGGGGGGGGGTCAAAAATAAAGTAAATGAGTTGATAATTTACAATATAAGGAACACACACATTGAGTTGCAGACAAACACAACTAAAATATTGCTACACACAACTTTTGGCCAAGGCATTCTAGTCTGTGTGTGTGTGTGTGTGTGTGTGTGTGTGTGTGTGTGTGTGTGTGTGTGCTATTCTGAAGAAGGCCTTGGCCGAAAGCTAAATAGGCCTATGTAACTTGTCTTTTCATTTTATCTGTCTGCAACCCAATGTGTCATCTTTACAGCGAAAATCAATCTATCCTCTTCCTTATTCTGTTGACATTTCAACCTGGAGTTTCCACTGTTTGAGTTGTTAATTTGTTTGCAATGCCTTAGCAGTCGGAATGAAACTGATGTCATTTGTCTGCCTGATCACCAAATACGGACAGGGGCTTTATGTACATGATTATAAATTAGTTGCACACTCATTTAAGTACAATATGGACAGACGAGCAGTCGTTATATATGGAAAAAAACCTGTAAATGCGAAACACTGGCCTATGTAGATTCTGTAAAAGATCAGGATACAGAATCGTGTGCTTTTGAGTCAATATGAGGGACACGTAACTGTAGTTACGATGGTTACAGTATATAGGTCTCCCACAGATAACTGTTGGAATTATGATGGTTTAGTGTGCTGTCTGTCAGACAGAAAGAAGGGATTATTAATGACGAATTTAATGTACATTTCTTGAAGGACCTGACAGGAAAAGACGTCCAGAGGTGCTACCAGTCACATACAAATGGGTCACCCGAAGTTTACGGTAACGAACGACTACTTTAATGTTTAACCTGTGATGTGACTCTGCTGTGTTGTGTTGCAGACCTGAAACGGCTTGCAGAGGGTGTGCTGGAGTGTCCACTGTGGGGTCTTTAGTTCTGTAAACTGTTTGTTAGTGCTGTGTGTGACTCCCACGACTTCTCGAGTGCTGTTTGTGAGAATAAAATAGGAATAGTTTGTGGCAGTTTGCTGAAATGTTATTTTGACGTTGACAATCACGGACAATAGATTCCTTTTCAGGTTTGAAAAGATCAGTGTGTGTGTTGTTTATGGTTGGATATTTAATTTACTGTTTCATTTTTTGTCAGTTATGAATATGACAACAAAGTTCATGAGTAAGTTCCTGCATGGCACACTGGGGGCTACAATTAAATTCCTAGGGTTCAGTTTAATCGCCAAGTATGAGAAATGGGTACATCTGTGGAGAAAGTGTGAGACTGACAACCAGTACGTGTAACAGTGTTGGCACGATGACATCTGGTTTGAAAAGCCTAATGTGACCATTTGAAAGATTGTGTTGATGACTTATTATTTTTGTTACTGCAAGATTGCTATATTTGCGTGTCGGCTGACTTAGGTCAATAAGTATGTTTCCGTGGTTTCATTTTTTACTGTAGTACGTACGGTATGTGTTTTTGTGTGTATATCCGTGTGTTTATTACATATCGAAACTGGTGTTAAAGCAGCGTTCGTTAGTTTCGAGTTACTCGGATCATTTTGCGCAATAAATCGCAATGGTGTGGAATGAGTCATTTTCCATTCACCCCCCAAATTAATTTATATTTATGGTTACATGCTGCACATTTCTAGTTAAAAAAGAAGTGCAGATGTGAGTTACTATTTGGTTTTACTTTGTTGTCTGTCAGACACTTTGTATCACAGGGTACATGATCAACAATTTTTGCTGCAGTATTGTCCACCCTTTTTTGTACTAAAGACAATCTTAACGAATGTCATTTTTCCTTCTGGTATTGTAATTATGTACATATTCTTCCTTTCGAACTGTAGTGGATTATTTACAACAAACTTCACGAGGAAATGAATATACTGGGAAGCAGTAGTCAGAATGCCCAACTCCTTAAACAGACGAGTTACCCAGAACAATATTCCACGACATTATCGAATGAAAACGTGTAAAGTACGTCGACCTACCAATTTGTCTTTTCCCTCGATTTGCAATGACTAAGTTCAAATGTAGTTTGACAAACTTGTTTTAGGAGTTCCAAAGTGGGTTTTTTACCAGTTTAAATTCCCATCAATATGGTCACTTAAGGATTTTGAAGTTTCCACCCCATTTATCATTTCCTCACCATAAGTTACAGTTATCACTGATGTAGAAGCCCTACACGTGCAGTAATGCGTATGTTGTGTCTTTAAAATTGAGGCCGAGAGCATTTACAGACAACCCTTCAATGATAGTTTTAAGAACTTTGTTTACCATTTCTTCTGTTTCTATATGGATGCTTTGATTGATTACAATACTTGTGTCATCTGCAAAAAGAACTGACTCTGTTTGTTGTATTGCTAAATGAAATATCGTTTACATACATCAGAAACAATAATAGACCTGAGCCTTAGGGAACCCCGTATGTGATTCCTCCCCAGTCAGAATGCTGATCCTAGCGTACATTTCTCGGATTATTAGGTACAACTTTCTGTATTCTTTTGTTAGACATGACGACATTATCCACTGGTCGGCTATACTATCAATCCTGCAAAACTTCAAATTATCTACGAGATTTTATTATTTAATGCTTGTAAAATCTGACGATTGAACATGTAAATGGCATTCTCAGTAGACCAGCTCTTCTGAAACCCCAAACTACGATTTGCTGAGGATATTATTGTTGCTAAGGTGAGATACTATTCCAGAATATTTTTTAAAGAACATTCGCCAGTGACTGTAGAAGTTATTTCTTTCACTATTGCAATTTCGGCCTTTGGGTCATTTTTAAGTGATAATGCAAAAGATTTTGCTTCAGCACATGTCAGACTTTAAAATCCTCCAACATACATACACATCACCAGAAATAGGCCTTTTCACTGTATAGACACAGCATAATCATTTAAAGTCTGACATGTGCTAGACCAAATCTTTTGCATTACCACATGAAAATGGCCCAAAGCCCGAAATTGCAATGATGAAATAAATAATTTCTACAGTCGACAGCAAATATGATGTCCTTTAAAAAATTCTAGAGGTCTTTGAACCCCAATCGTGAGAAGTTATCCCCTTCTCAAAATCTTTGGACAATGATGTCAACAGGGTTACTGGTAATAATGTTGTACTGTGATTGATAGGCAACACGGAGCTTGTTTTACCCATACTGGTGAGATCAGGTTTTTGATATTAGTTATACGCATGAATTTTAGTTTTTTGCTATTGCAGACTTCGTGTTATATAGGGCAAGTGAAGTATTAGGGAATAGATTTTTTTTTTTTTTAATTTGGTGTGGTTTTGTGGTATCATGGATTTCGTTCAGGTGTATAGGTCCAGTGGAATTTGCAGTAGCAGGTTTTGAAGCTATGTATGGGTTGGTGGTATAGTGGAATTAATTTGAGCTTTATAGGTCAAGTTAAATTTCCAATACCAGTTTTTTTCCCGAGTCTTTTTATTGTCGTTATGTTGATTACTGAAGATTTCATTTGCTCAATTTTTGTTTTACTATGTCTTCGTTATTGAGACTATCACATATTTAGTTTGACCCCACCCAAAATCCTGTAACTTTCACTGATGTCTTGTTAGTTTCACGTTATTTCTTCAATTCGGTATTTTTCATATTATTTGTGTCTGTTCACATGTGTAAAAAGTGATGTCATGCTTGCCTTATTGGATAAGCTTGAAATTTTGGTGTACACCATCTTGATGATTAACTGCTTTGACCATAAGGATAGCATATTCGAACAACAAGCAGCTGTTAAAGAGAGACATGTTCACCCAGTCATAAAAGTATAGTCAGATCATGATGCACAGCTCAAAAACTCAAAGAAACCAATCAGGCTGAATAACAACATGATTACTAAAGATTTTAAAGAAAGCTTAAAAAATATTGATTCAGGTGAAGTTTACAATTAATCTAACGCTAACTCCAAATCCAAAATATTTCTTAATGAGACTGAATCCATTTTTATAGTTATTATCCTAAAATAATACTTAAAAGTAATAATGGAAAATTGTTAAAGAAACTTTGCATGATTACAAGTATCAAACTATTCACAATAAAGAAAAGAACTTGTACAAAATAGATAGAACAAGTTGTTGTTGTTGTTGTTGCCGCCTTCAGTCCAGAGACTGGTTTGATGCAGCTCTCCATGCTACTCTATCCTGTGCAAGCTGCTTCATCTTCCAGTACCTACTGAAACCTACATCCTTTTGAATCTGTTTAGTGTGTTCATCTCTTGGTCTCCCTCTACGATTTTTACCCTCCACGCTGCCCTCCTATGCTAAATTTGTGAACCCCTGATGCCTCAGAACATGTCCTACCAACCGATCCCTTCTTCTAGTCAAGTTGTGGCACAAATTCCTCTTCTCCCCAATTCTATTTAGTACCTACTCATTAGTTACATGATCTAACCATCTAATCTTCAGCATTCTTCTGTGGCACCACATTTCAAAAGCTTCTATTCTCTTCTTGTCTAAATTATTTATTGTCCATGTTTCACTTCCATACATGGCTACATTCCATAGCAATACTTTCAGCAAAAACTTCCTGACACATAAATGTGTTAGATGTTGACAAATTTCTCTTTTTCAGAAACGCTTTTCTTGCCATTGCCAGTCTACATTTTATATCCTCTCTACTTTGACCATCACCAATTATTTTGCTCCCCAAACAGAAAAACTCATTTAGTACTTTAAGTGTCTCATTTCCTAATCTAATTCCCTCAGCATCACCCGACTTAATTCGACTACATTCCATTATCCTTGTTTTGCTTTTGTTGATGTTCATCTTATATCCTCCCTTCAAGACACAATCCATTCCGTTCAACTGCTCTTCCAAGTCCCTTGCTGTCTCTGACAGACTTACAATGTCATCGGCGAACCTCAAAGTTTTTATTTCTTCTCCATGGATTTTAATACCTACTCCGAATTTGTCTTTTGTTTCCTTTACTGGTTGCTCAATAAATAGATTGAATAACATCCGGGATAGGCTACAACCCTGTCTCACTCCCTTCCCAATCACTGCTTCCCTTTCATGCCCCTCGATTCTTTGTAACTGTCATCTAGTTTCTGTACAAATTTTAAATAGCCTTTTGTTCACTGTATTTGACCCCTGCCACCTTCAGAATTTGAAAGAGAGTATTCCAGTCACCATTGTCAAAAGCTTTCCCTAAGTCTACAAATGCTAGAAATGTAGGTTTGCCTTTCCTTAATCTATCTTCTAAGAACAAGTTATCATCCAGAAATACTTTCATTTTATAAACAGTACAGTAACTTTAAGAAATGTACAAAAATCCAGGAGTATGTACATCTTGTCTGAAACTGACAGATCAGGCAGTAAAATCAAATCAATATGGAATGTTAAAAGAGTGAGACCAAAAGAGGCCATAGATGACCTTATTTCTGTAAAAGATAAGGTGAGCATTGTAAATGATGGTTCATGTGCAACAGATTATATAAATAATTAAGTTTTACAAAAATAGATGAGAAAATTGGTGCAAATAGCTCAGAATAGAAAGCAAAACAGTACACTAATGAAACAAGGGTCGACAGAAGCGTCCGATCCCACGCATCGGCTTTGACCTGTGACGTAAGGGTGTTGTCGTGTGTGACGTCGTGACAGCGCGGAGTTTGGTTTGAGTCTGGCTGTCTCCAGTTCTGTTTTATCTTATTTTATTTACTTTTCTGATCTGTTCATTCTATCTAGTGAGATTTTTTTTTAAAAGACAAAAAACACTAATCTCCTACTGAAGCATCTTTATCTTCTATGGGTTGCAGGGGTTACGACCCCTGGGGATGTGGGTGGGTATTCATGCATGGCTGTCTTCACTTACACGTTGTAGCTACGCAAGGCGTCTAAATTTGTTTATATTTAGTTTGCCCCCCCACCCAAAACACCCCATTTCCCGCGCTTGTCCCGTTAGTGTCATTAGGCTTCTTGTGGAAAGTGTGTGTGTTTGTTTTTGTTTCCGCCATATTTGTGACGTCATGAGTCAAAGCAGACGGGCGCGATCGGACGCTTCCGTATTTCCTGAAACAATACAAAGAAATTCAGTAAAGTAAAAAATAATCTCATATACCCTATAAAATAAGGAAGATCATGAGGACTCCAGAAAGTGAAAGTTGATATGGAGTGGATTATGTTTCCAATAAGACCCTAAAATAACGTTGCCCTCTAATACGAAAGAGTTCTTTGTCACTTAAGTAGTGCATCATTAATTCAGGGTGTGTTCCCAGACAGATTGATTTATGCCACCACTGGACTTCTCTACAGTGATGATGACTAAAACAAATGGCTGTTGCTTGTCTCCAATGTCACTCCTTACATCAGTTTCTAAAATCCTTAGGTTCTAAAATTCTGAAATTATTTGGTGTGCATTTTGATGAAAACAATCAGGAAAAATTCAATCATGAACTATTTTTTTTTTTTTTTTTTTTTTTTCTGTATCAACAATCCATCCGTGTTTGTAAAGATATTCACATGGGCAGCACTTTAAGAAAAAATGATCTGCATTGACCTTTAACATATCAACTTTGGTATATAACGGGATGAAATGTGCAGCTATTAAATACTTTTTCAGTCTACCTATGGAAATAAAATACCTGACATACAGCAGTTGTGTTATCATACACATTAAAGAGGTTTTCCTTAACAACTCCTATACTATCGAGAAATTCTTGAATATAACGAATCCATAATTTTTTACAGGAAAAAAACTGTAAATTAACAGAATGAAGGCACAAAAATTTTTTTTTATCCTCTAGATATAATACAGGTTGCTTCTGTAAACACGTACCACAATATAACATTCATCGTGAATGCAATCTATAGAACAGGTACCTAACTGGTCACAATCCACGCAACTGTAAGTACAACTCCACATGAATACAAGTTAGTATCTGAAAACGAAATGTGTTCGCTCGTTTTTTCCTTCTTTTTTACGAATGTGCCGAGAAACGTGTAAGATCCACTATGGCGTCTATTGATTGTGGATACACTACGAATCATACTGCAGCTTCAAATTAATCCCTGTAATTGCACTATAAAAACTCACCTTTTCGTTGAACTAGTCAATCGTGGGTGAAACTCAGTGGATCCCGTTCACTCTGTACATTTACCTTGCACACTCAGTAGCTTGATAATACGACTTCTTACATGTTATGCAAGAAAACAATTCTATCTTCTTCAAATGTGTACATTTGAAGTGCAATACTAGAAACAAAGCAGTTAACCTCAAAATTGTTACGCAATTCCATCCCAAATAGATTCCCTTTCTCGTTTTACGAGTGATGGCAACATGAAGTTTGGCATCTATCCCGTTCTTACTGAAATTATGTTATAACTACTGATTTGTTTAAAAAATTCACCAATACACAGCGTACCTTTCTTTTACAAATTAGTCTGCAACTACAATTCAACAGATGCCCACGAAGCCACGTATCGCTACTCGCTAGTCAGCTGTTTCGGTGGGCAAGGCTGCTCCGGCGTTGCAGTGGAGGATACATTACTAGTGCAATCACTGACATCAGTGGGGTCATCTTTGAAAAGTGTATAGATTTGTTGTGGTATTCGTGTGTTCTTGTGGTTTTTTAAACGAGCGTTTAACGTGCTTATTTCGAAGGAAAATGCAGATCAAAAGGTAAGATCTTGCACCTTCAGCGCAAATTCTTTATTCATTTACCATACGTGTGAGCCATGGAGGGGCGTAGCTCACATCGTATTCCAGATGTCACTTCACATTGCAGTTTTCTCGCCAAATTGTAAGTTCCATGGAAAAAGAAGAATGTCGAAGTAAACATAATCACTCAGCATTGAGTATTAGTTCACACAGTGTAGTATTTACATTGCATTGTCACATTCTTATTGTCTCTGCTGAATGATACTTATTTCGAATTCTAACCTTACTTTTTCCCTGTATGAAAAAGCGTTCATTAGAGGCTTACAGAGAACGACAGACGGCGATTTTCAAATTTTTCAGGACGAGAGTAATCTTATGACAGATAACACGTGGAGAGGGTACCCGTAATCTTATCACCGATCGCTCGCTTGGGATTACAGCAAGTAGTTGTACGACGTTATCTCTCGTTGTATTTTGCTATCGGTAGTGGAAAAGTTGAGTGTGTGTAAAAACAGTTTTGTGCCGAACGGTCTTTGGAGCCAATAAAAATATCTGTAAGTATTTTTTCATGTTTGTGACAGATGTCAAAATTTCTCATTAGTTTTATTGTAGTATGCATATTGTGTGGTCTTTGACAAGTAGTTAAGCTGCATTATTCTTGCACCAAATTATTCCGGAAGCGGGATAAATTGCGCATCTTAGAGCATAAAACAGCTATTCGCATCGTCGACTGCGTGTATTAATAGTTATTTGCACATACATGTTTGTACAGTTCACAATTTCTTTAGTAACAATTATTGTTGTTCAGGAATGCATATGGTTCCTTTTTTCGAAATGAGCGTGTGTTTTGTGCGGTGTGTGATGGCCTTGACATAAATTGTGCCTGCGGACGCATACGACTTAATCGATTTCACTTAGAGTGCCTGATTACCATGGAACTTGGTCGTTGGTTGCTCAACAACATTTTAGTAGATCAGCGTTCCTTGCGACAATTTTTAAGATATTGCGGCAATTTTCTACAGAACTCTGGTGTTTGCTTTCAGAAAAGAACCTTTTATTCAAAATGTAATCGACACACATTAAGAATCGAGCCATTCCGTTGCTAAGTCATGTTTCCCGTCATGAAAACAAGACGTTTTTAAAATGTTTTACTTCGGTATGATCTTACAGCGGAAGTAGTTTGTTTTGAAGTTGTCAACAAATAAAGTGAAATCAACATTAAAGATCCGTAGGAGGCTATTGAAACAATAGCCCGAATTGTTTTTATCAGATGTATGTCGTGCTTGTGTCGAATCCGCCTAAGTGAGCAAGGTGGACCAAGCAAAATAATTACGTAAAGGAGTTGTTCTTCAGTATGAAGGACTTCTTCCTGCCTTCTCAGTATATACTTATTTCATTTGCGCTATTGTTCTTGCTTACAACATTTAGCAGAAAAGTATCGCTCATGTCAGATGTATTATAGAAATAATGTAAACATATATGAGACACACACAAAGCACGAAAGGATTAGGCGGTATAGGGCAAAAACTCTGCCATTGTCGTATCAGTGGAACCATTCCAGCATTCATCGTAACAGCATGGGAAAACCCAGGACGATCGTATGGGTTTTGAACCCCACTCCTACAGAAAACACGCCCGGTGGATTAATGCTGGGGTAATCACCTCTCTCGCTTCATAATTTGGACTTAAACATGAAACTGTTCTATTAAACGTCTTTAAAAAATGTAAACACATTAACACAGCATCTATCACCGGTGAAAAGTACAAACACATGAATACAGAAACACCTGCCAATACTCCTGTGTAGCCATCACTAAATCGTAAAAACATCCCTTTTCCTGGGAGGTGTGTAGCATTGCATTTGAAACAGCAAACCAACAGCTGAAACATTCTTGTGCAAAGGCGAATACTGCGTTCTTTCGATCTGCTCTTGATTTTGTTTCCCTGTAACGTATCATTAATAATTCCAAAACAAAAAGTTTATTATCTTTTGAATCTTTGTGTGGTATGTAACTGGATCTGTGATAATCGTCAGGTGAAATTTCTAGGTTGTGCATTTACTGTCTGAAATAAGTCTTAATATATACCACTGTCCTCCGTCGAACGTACATTATCATCAGTTTTCTATAAGGAGTTTTCTGGTTTCCAGTCGGAAACAGTTGTTTCATGTTTTTTTTAACGGTGAAAATAACAATTAAATCACTATGGCTCTCATATAAAATGTACAATACTAGCTCTGTCATACTGACACACAGTGCTGCCGAATTTAATTCGGGGAAAGAAGATCCGACTATTTTGATTGAAAGGTTACTTAGGATCTGAAGGACTCTTCGTTCTGCTGGATATGAATGCTCGATAGAAATCAAATCAGTGAACATATGTGAGGTATCATTTGTGGTCAGCGACACAGCTACACTTGATGACAGTTCTCTGTTAATTGTTAGTAACAGGGCAGTTCGTTGGCTGGGTGCGTAAGTGCCGAGACTGTGAATCCATCTCTGCGGGTTTCAGTACCCAGTTGTACTAATATCTTTTATTTAATCATAGCCACATGATTACCACAGTAGATCACGCGGTAGTGTTTAGCAAACGGTTCATAGAACTACTTTCCGACGATTTCACGACCATTAACGAGAGAAGTGGCGCAGTGGTTAGCACACGGTTCGAACCTGCGTCCGACCACCCTGATTTAGGTTTTCCTTGATTTCCCTAAACCGCTTCCAGCAAATACCGGAATGGTTCCTTTGACAGTGCATGGCCGATTTCCTTCCCCATCCCTCCCTAACCCTTTGGAACCGATGACGTTGATATTATTTTGGTCCCCTCGCCCAAACCAGGCAACCAGTCACATCCATTCCACTCTCGAACAGCACATTGGAAAAATGAAACTCTAAATCTTTCAGCGCCAGCTCTCATTTCTCTCAGTTCATCACGATGGTCGAATCTCCCTATGTAGGTGGAAATCGATGAAATGTATTGGCATTCAGGGGAGAAAATTTGTGATTGAAATATCGTGACAAGATCTCGTCTTTGTTTTAGTGGTCGTCACACCAACTCGCTTCACATAAGCGCGGCATTCTCAGCCTTATTTCGCGGTAATAAAAAACGAACTGCTCTTCTTCGAACTTTTTCCATGCTCCGTCAGTTCTGTCTGTTACGGATCCCTCAACGCCCAGCAATACTCCAGACAAGGGTGGACACGCGAAGTTGTAGGAGTCTGTAGTAGATTTGTTGCACCCTCGAAGTGTTTTGACAGTAAAATGCAGTCTTTGATTCGGTATCTCTGCAACATTTTCAGTGTGATGGTTCTAATTTGAGATGTTCATTATTGCAACCACTGGGTATTTAGTTGAATCGGCAGCCTTTAAATTTGTGCGATTTATAGTGTAACCGGAGATAAATGGAATGTTTTTACCTTTCATGTGGAGGGTCTCATACTTTTAAGTATCCAAGGTCAACGGCGACATCTAGCACCGTATAGCTGCCTTGTCTAAATAATTTTGCAGTTAGTTCAAATCAGAAGAATTTCCAATACGTTAAACATCTTCATTTGTAAGCAATGTGCTCAGATTTGCGTCCTCAATTGTTAACGTAGATTGAGAACAGCAGACGACAACACGTGTCGTTTCTGTTGCAATCTATGACTTCTCATCAATTACTACGAACTGTGAGATTTGTGAGTGGTAATTACGCATCCAGTCTCACAACTGAGAAAAATACATAGACGCGCAGTTTGATTAGAAGACGCTTTTGAGAGGAACGGTAGCAACAGACTTGGAAATCTAGAACTATGTTATCAATTTGCGATCCTCCGTCGATAGCACGCATCGATTCCTGTGAATAAAGAGCTAATTGTGTTTCACAAGAAAGATATTTTCTGAATCCGTGCTGTGTGTCAGTTGATCGCCTTCTTCGATGTAGTTCTGATCGAACACAACGTATGATCAAAAATCCTACTGCAAATCGACATCAGGCGTATGAAGTGTCGGTAAGTTCGTCTTCGTACAAGATAATTTAGGGACTTCGGCTGTTCAGTATAAAATGTAAAATTAAAAACACCATCAGTCGTCTCTGTTTTGAATGTAATTTATTTATGCTACCAGTTTCGGTGTTCCACTATGCTATCTTCAGGCTCGTGTAAAGACAAGACAATGAATTGTGGACTAAGTAATGAAAGGTCGGCGTTAAAGTTCAGAGATCAGTTATACCCGGTGGTGGTATGTTGTAAACATTTAACAAAAACCAAACTGTACAAAGTGTTATATCAAAGTCAGTGATAAAACAAGAAGTAAAACGAGATGAGAGCTGCACCCCGTTTGAATATAAACTCGACTACAGTACATGTAGCCTAAAAGTAAAGTGAAACTACTATTAGGTCAATATTAATCTCATTTTAGCTAATTATTGTGCCACATACTGACAAACAACTACAATATAATGCTAATGTCAGTGCCCGCGAATCAGCTGAAGCAAACCACACATATTTGTATACTGAGGAGTACAATCAGAAAGTAAATTACTTATTTGCTGCCATACTTGTGTACTAGGAAACTATAAACCCATTGGTCAGCTCCACGTTACCTACCTGTACACCTTGTATCATATACTAACAAAAACAATAATTTAATGTTAAGTCAAAGTTTTGCCCTCACAAGGGGCTTGATATTCCCCCCCCCCCCCCCCCCCCCCCCACACACACACACACACACACACACACACACACACACACACACACACACGCACAACGTAATCTGGTATTTACTACACGACAAGAATGTTCGTTGTAGTCCACTTTGCCGGTTTGTTTTTCTAGTCATAGGTCATACTATTCTACCCTGCATAAGAGCTACATGCCGTACAGAGGTACTTGTCTTAGGTTTTCTGACAGAATTGAATACACTGTGTGTTTGTTCCTGTAAATTTCTGTAGAGTTACTTCGTAGTTTACAGTTGGCTTTTTCACATAGCCTCTCTACCAGCAGACGTACCAATTCTTGATCATTTCGGTTACGACCTTTTCCGTATGATATTCTGACTCTTCCTAAATAGTGGAAATTCATTGTGATTTGCCGGGTCATTAAGACATTTTTATTCAACATGTAGGACCTTATGGATATGTGATTGATACATTATTTGACATAATAATAAATTCCTGTTTTTATTAGTGATACAGGCAGTTAAAGGGGAGGGGGGCGGGGGTGTACTGCGATAAACGGATGTATACTGTATTTCATTAGCATGTGACATCATATAAATAATGTACCTTGAGCTTGTATTCATCATCTCGAACGACGCGCGGGGATAAGCAGCACTTAAATTTTTCTGTACGAGCCCTCATTTCTCTTACTTTATCGTGATCGCCATTTCTCCCTATGTAGGTGGTTGCCAACAGAATGTTTCCGCAATCTGATGAGAAAACTAAAGACTGAAATTTCATGAGAAGGTCCCGAAGCAACGAAAAAACGCCTTAGTTTTAATGATTGCCACTGCAGTTCGCGTATCATGTCTGTGATACTATCTCCCCTATTTCGCTATAATAAAAGAAAACAAGCGGCCCTTCTTTGTACTTTTTCGATGTCATCCGTCAGTCCCACCTGATGCGGATCCCACACCGCACAGCAATACTCCAGAGTAGGGCGGACGAGTGTGGTGTAAGCAGTCTCTTTGGTAGACCTGTTGCACTTCCTAAGTGTTCTGCCAATGAATCGCAGTCTAGGGTTTGCTCTACCCACAATATTATCTATGTGATCGTTCCAATTTAGATGATTCGTAATTGTAATCCCTAAGTATTTAGTCGAATTTGCGTAACTTACCGCGTAATCATAATTTAGCTGATTTCTTTTAGTACTCACGTGAATAACTTCAGACTTTTCTTTATTCAGTGTCAGTTGCCACTTTTCGCACCACACAGATATCTAAATCATTTTGCAATTCGTTTTGGTCATCTGATGACTTCACAAGACTGTAAATGACAGCATCTTCTGGAAATAGTCCAAGAGGGCTACTCAGATTGTCTCATATGTCGTTAATATAGATCAGGAACAATAGAGGACCTGTAACACTTCGTTGGGGAACGCCGGATATTACTTCTGTTTTACTCGATGACTTTCCGTCTATTAGTACGAACTGTGACATTTTCTGACCGGAAATCACGAATCCAGTCGCACAACTGAGGCGATACACCGTAGGCACGCAGTTTGGTTAGAAGACGCTTGTGAGGGACGGAAAGCCTTTTGGAAATCCAAAAGTATGGAATCAATTTGACATCCCCTGATGTGAAATATAAAATTTTCCCGGCGAACTAAATATTCAAAAAGATTTCGGGCTTGCAGCCGGTCGTCGTTTTCAATATTGACATCCCCTGTCGACAGAAGTCATTACTTTATGAGTATAAAGAGCTAGTTGTGTTCCGCAAGAACGGTATTTTCTGAATATGTGCTATGTATCAATCAATAAATCGTTTTCTGCGAGGTAACTGATAATGATTGAATAAGTGTATGTTCAAAAACCCTACTGCAAATCGACGTTAGTTATATGGGTCTGTAATTCAGCGGGTTACTCCTACTTCCCTTTTTGGGTATTGGTGCAACTTTCCAGTCTTTAGACACGGAACTTCCTGTGAACGAGCGGTGGTATGTGCTTGCTAAACATGGAACTATTGCATCAGCGTGCTCCGAGAAGAACCTGACTGGTATACAATCTGGACCGGAGGTCTTGCCTTTACTAAGTTATGATTTACTATCGGTCGTTACGTGAAGTAGTCCGTAGTGACAAGTTGTTCTTGCTGTTGTGGTCTTCAGTCCTGAGACTGGTTTGATGCAGCTCTCCATCCTACTCTATCCTGTGCAAGCTTCTTCATCTCCCAGTACCTACTGCAACCTACATCCTTCTGAATCTGCTTAGTGTATCCATCTCTTGGTCTCCCTCTACGATTTTTACCCTCCACGCTGCCCTCCAATACTAAATTGGTGATCCCTTGATGCCTCAGAATGTGTCCTACTAACCGATCCCTTCTTCTAGTCAAGTTGTGCCACAAACTTCTCTTCTCCCCAATCCTATTCAGTATCTCCTCATTACTTACGTGATCTACCCACCTTATCTTCAGCATTCTTCTGTAGCACCACATTTCGAAAGCTTCTATTCTCTTCTTGTCTAAACTATTTATCGTCCACGTTTCACTTCCATACATGGCTACACTCCATACAAACACTTTCAGAAACGATTTCCTGACACTTAAATCTATACTCTGTTAACAAATTTCTCTTCTTCAGAAACGCTTTACTTGCCATTGCCAGTCTACATTTTATATCCTATCTACTTCGACCATCATCAGTTATTTTGCTCCCCAAATAGCAAAACTCCTTTACTACTTTAAGTGTCTCATTTCCTAATCTAATTCCCGTAGCATCACCCGACTTGATTCGACTACATTCCATTATTCTCGTTTTGCTTTTGTTGATGTTGATCTTATATCCCCCTTTCAAGACACTGTCCATTCCGTTCAACTGCTCTTCCAAGTCCTTTTGCTGCCTCTGACTGAATTACAATGTCATCGGCGAACCTCAAAGTTTTTATTTCTTCTCCATGGATTTTAATACCTACTCCGAAGTTTTCTTTTGTTTCCTTTACTGCTTGATCAATATACAGATTGAATAGCATCGGGGAGAGGCTACAACCCCGTCTCACTCCTTTCCCAACCACTGCTTCCCTTTCATGCCCCTCGACTCTTATAACTGCCATCTGGTTTCTGTACAAATTGTAAATAGCCATTCGCTCCCTGTATTTTACCCCTGCCACCTTCAGAATTTGTAAGACAGTATTCCAGTCAACATTGTCAAAAGCTTTCTCTAAGTCTACAAATGCTAGAAACGTAGGTTTGCCTTTCCTTAATCTTTCTTTTAAGATAAATCGTAAGGTCAGTATTGCCTCACGTGTTCCAACATTTCTACGGAATCCAAACTGATCTTCCCCGAGGTCGACTTCTGCCAGTTTTTCCATTCGTCTGTAAAGAATTCGCGTTAGTATTTTGCAGCTGTGCCTTATTAAACTGATAGTTTGGTAATTTTCGTATGTCAACAGCTGCTTTCTTTGGGATTGGAATTATTATGTTCTTCTTGAAGTCTGAGGGAATTTCGCCCGTCTCGTACATCTTGCTCACCAGACAAGTGACAAGTAATGCCTTTTCTTTGCTATTCTCGGTACAGTCCTGACACTGGGGATCTCGGAATATTGAATTCCCAAACGATTTCCGAAATTGAATGTGCCGTGTGTGTAGCTCCGGCTACCATTCCGCACTCAAAGTCAATTAATACCCCTCGTGGGGCTATAATGACGTTAGAAACCATCTCACACGAATCACCCGAGTACAAGCAACAGCTCCACCGATACACCTCCCTTTTATATGATGTGAACGCGATGCTACCGCGAGCTGTGTATGCGCACAGCGGTAGCCGATGAGTTTCGTTAGCTCATTGTGCAACTGTTGCGTTTTCGCTTCCATTGATTGAAATTAGCATTATATTCTAGTTGTTTGTAAGCAAGTGGCACAACAATTACCTAAGAATCACGTGTAATGTTGGCCTCGAAATAGTAATTCCACTTTACTGTTATATGGCAAATGTATATTTTATTCCATGGTTTGTATTCCAACAGAGAGTAGGTATTCTCTCGCTTTGTTTCTTAGTGTGTCATTGACTTTGACGTCACTTCTTGTACAGTTTGGTTTTGGTTAACTGTTTACTCCATACACGGGGTATAACTGATCTCTTATCTTGTACACCGGCCCTTTATTACGTATCTCACAGTCACTGTTTTTGTCTTTACACAGGGGCATGAAGATGGCGTAATGGAACACCGAAACTGGTAGCGTAAATAAATTGCACTCAAAATACAGACTACTGAAGGTGTTTTTAATTTTACATGTCAGCGAGACAGGTCTGCAATTCAGCGGATTACTCCTACGTCCTTTCTTGCGTATTGGTGTGACCTATGCAGCTTTCCAGTCCTTAGGTACTCACCTTTGTCGAGCTACCGTGGTATCTAGAAATGTGGCTTTGTCATCAACAGTTTACTTGCTCCGAAAATATCCCCTTCTTTTCGCGGGCTCTGCAGCGTAATTCCGTAAAGTTGTAGTCGAGTCAAAGCATATACTGTATTCGGATATCACGTTGCTTTACTCTTCCGCTTTTCCTCTGTCATTTGAACTGACTTGGGCCGCGCGGGATTAGCCGAGCGGTCTGAGGCGCTGCAGTCATGGGCGGTGCGGCTGGTCCCGGCGGAGGTTCGAGTCCTCCCTCGGGCGTGCGTGTGTGCGTGTGCGTGCGCGTGTGCGCGTGTGCGCGTGTGCGCGTGTGCGCGTGTGTGCGTGTGCGCGTGTGTGCGTGTGTGCGTGTGCGTGTGTGTGCGCGCGCCGATTTTCCACTTTTTCTCCTGCCTCCCGATTATAACAGTATTTCTCCCGATTTTTACTAGTTATCGGCAAACTTACGATATTTGTTTTGAAAACCCGCCATTTCAGTTTTTTTTTTTCCGCCAGTTGCCGGAATTCGTTGCGTATTAGTCGACCTTAATCGATACGTATCGAAGTTTATAGAAATCAGGAAGTCGCGCGCGATTTATATATATACATTTATTTTTCCTCTTTCCCGCGCATTTTGTCGAAGATGTACCCGTGTCCCGTAGAGCACATGTAGTAACCTCGGCAGTGCACAGTGTTCTGCTTGGACGTGTGTTGATGCATATTGTCGTAGTGTTTTGATTCGGGGATTTGTTTTTAAACATGGCCAAAAAATATATTTCCATCTTCTTAAAACAATTTTCGGAACAGTTTCCGTGCATTATCGAGTCGAGGAAAGGCCTGTTCGCTTTTTATACCGTTTGCCGATGTGATGTTTGTGTATCACATGGTGGAAAAAGTGATGTTTCCAAACATGTGGAAACAAAAAAGGACTAATACAATTTGAAGTGCGTCGATAACAATAAAACACTGGAATTCAGCGACAAAAGTGAAAGTGATGGAGTGATAAATGCTGAATGTTTATTTACATCTTTTATTTTAGAACATAATTTGCCGATCAATTGCGCTGACCATGCGAGTCACCTGTTCCGGAAAATGTTCCCGGATAGCAGTATAGCGACAAAAGACAGTTGCGGAAGGATAAAAACTGTCGCAATTATCGGGGAAATGGCAAAAAAGGAAAAAGAAGAAATCGTAGACATTTTGTTTTACGGCAATCATAGTTTTTTTCCCAATGCCAAAAAAACATCCCAACCTAACAGCAATTAGCTGGGCGAAACTACAAATAAGGGTTACGGAATCAACATTTTGGGTATTTCCAATGTTTCTATACGTTATTTTTAGCCATTATATAGCTTTGTGGCGCCTTAAAGGAAAACTTTTCAGTTGTCTTAGGTGTATACGAAAATGAGCCACACCTTTTTGATCTTTCATATCTCCTGATTTTTAAAACTGAATCTCCTAATTTTTGGTTTTTGAAGGTTGGCAGGTATGGGACTCATAAACCTTAGCAGTTAAGTCCCATAAGATTTCACACACATTTTTTTGAACTGGCTTGGGGCGTTTTTAGGAGGAACAGTAAACAATTTGGAAAGTGGTAGTTTCTATGGACTGACTCGAGTACAACATTTTGAACTTCCAGCTGCGTCAGTACTCGGTGTGTGTGTGTGTGTGTGTGTGTGTGTGTGTGTGGCGGAGGGGGGTGGGGGTGGGGGGGAAGGTTCCTTTGCTATCACACACAGATTCCCCATACTCTGTTCCACTCGGAGATGGCGCGAGGGGAGAATGCTTGTCGATGAGCCTCCGTATCTGCTCTAATTTCTCGAATTTTCTCGCGGTGCTCATTTCGCGAGGTGTATGCTGGGCGGAGCACCTATCAGAAGGCTGAACTACCGCCTTTTGCAGAGCGGTCCGCCCCCAGAGGTGCAGCTGGTGTCGGTGAGGTTCTGGAGGGATGTGCTCCCACAGATTGTCGGTCACGT
Organism: Schistocerca serialis cubense; assembly: GCF_023864345.2. Taxonomy (NCBI): domain Eukaryota; kingdom Metazoa; phylum Arthropoda; class Insecta; order Orthoptera; family Acrididae; genus Schistocerca; species Schistocerca serialis. Next base: position 7,204,681 of record NW_026047648.1, on the reverse strand, counting down.
TTAAATCCGGCGAGTTTTGTGGCCAGGGCAGTGCGCCAAAGTCGTTCTGGTGTCGTTCGCAACATTGCGAGTTGTGAGGCGTTGCGTTGTCCTCTGGTAGCTGCCATCGCGTGGGTGGACGTGGTCCCCGAGACCATATGGAAGATGGAAATGAGCGTTTGGCGCCCCTGCGGGGCAGGTTCGGCCACACTGGGTGACCTGCGCGCCGGAAGGGCACGAAATGATGACGAAGACAGCACAACACCCCGTCCCTGAGCGGAGAAAATCCCCGGCCCAACCGGGAATCGAACCGGGCCCGTAGGACGGCAATCCGTCGCGCTGGCCACTCGGCTATCGGGGTGGACCCCAAGACCAGATGAATGTAGGTGGATTCTTACAAAGAAGGCAGCAAACAGCCACTATTAATATTGCTATTTATTTAAGTAAATAGCGAACTAACCGGTTTCGAACTGACAAGTTCATCGTCAGACGGCTGTTCACAAGATGCACTTCACATAATCGTCAGTTTTCGATTTTTATTCTCTCACTGTATCTACATCTACATGCATACTCCGCAAGCCACCTGACGGTGTGTGGCGGAGGGTACCTTGAGTATCTCTATCGGTTCTCCCTTTTATTCCAGTCTCGTATTGTTCGTGGAAAGAAAGATTGTCGGTATGCCTGTGTGTGGGCTCTAATCTCTCTGATTTTATCCTCACGGTCTCTTCGCGAGATATACGTAGGAGGGAGCAATATACTGCTCGACTCCTCGGTGAAGGTATGTTCTCGAAACTTCAACAAAAGCTGGTACCGAGCTACTGAGCGTCTCTCCTGCAGATTCTTCCACTGGAGTTTATCTGTCATCTCCGTAAAACTTCCGCGATTACTAAATGATCCTGTAACGAAGCGCGCTGCTCTCCGTCGGATCTTCTCTGCCTCTTCTATCAACCCTATCTGGTACGGATCCCACGCTGCTGAGCAGTATTCGAGCAGTGGGCGAACAAGTGTACTGTAACCTACTTCCTTGGTTTTCGGACTGCATTTCCTTAGGGTTCTTCCAATGAATCTCAGTCTGGCATCTGCTTTACGGACGATCAACTTTATATGATCATTCCATTTTAAATCACTCCTAATGCGTACTCCCAGATAATTCATGGAATTAACTGCTTCCAGTTGCTGACCTGCTATATTGTAGCTAAATGATAAGGGGTCTTTCTTTCTATGTATTCGCAGCACATTACACTTGTCTACATTGAGATTCAATTGCCATTCCCTGCACCATGCGTCAATTCGTTGCAGATCCTCCTGCATTTCAGTACAATTTTCCATTGTTACAACCTCTCGATACACCACAGCATCATCCGCAAAAAGCCTCAGTGAATTTGCGATGTCATCCACAAGGTCATTTATGTATATTGTGAACAGCAACGGTCCTACGACACTCCTCTACGGCACACCCGAAATCACTCTTACTTCGGAAGACTGCTCTCCATTGAGAATGACATGCTGTAGCGAAATATTCTTGGTGTGTTCCTGCCCTACGGTAGAAAACAATGTCAGAAGCGCCCCATGTGAACATAACTAACCTCCAAACGATGTAATAAACAGTAAAGAAATACGTGAGGTTAAGTGGTTATGGTACTTGCATCGAAAATTCCGCGAAATTGCGTTGTAAAGTTGCAGGATTCTATTTTTGAAATATTGCAAAGTATATGCAACACTTCTATGGAGACACACACACACACACACACACACACACACAAAATATTTGCCACATGTGAAGTTGACACAAAGATGGCGGTTTCACAAATACACCAGTGCCAGAGATCCAGAGATGTTCTCTCTCACAGATATTACAAGAAATAGATTACTTTGATTTCACAGTATGAATGTTTATATAGAATAAGCGTAACATCACAAACAATTAAAACACAGAGATAAACATCAGGTTTGCCTCCATTCAGAGGCTGTTGCACGCAGCGGCCGTTACTTTGATTTGTAAATAATAGATTTCAGCTATCAGTCGTCCTTTGGAATACTTATTGGCGGATCTAGATTTCGGCTAGCAACTAGCCATTCTCAATGCACTATCCTTTTTTGGTCCATGTATGTAATGCCTGTTGGTCTGGCTTTGTACACAGTTCATGGAATCCATGAAGTCTGTACAAAGCCAGACCAACAGGCATTACATACATGGACCAAAAAAGGATAGTGCATTGAGAATGGCTAGTTGCTAGCCGAAATCTAGATCTGCCAATAAGTATTCCAAAGGACGACTGATAGCTGAAATCTATTATTTAGAGATAAACCTTTCATTATGAGCATATAATATTACAGATGAAGTTCACAGGTGTTGTAACCAGTTTGTATGAATGCTACTTACGCTGTGTTATGTAAATACTGTGCTATATACAGGGAATAACATAGAGGTGAGATAAAATGAATAATATGACAGTAAAATAATATTAACATATTATAGCGCACTGGAATCAATTTTACAGTTGCAATAATGTGTGACTGAGCAGGCAGCTCTATTTTGGTGTAAAACAGTGCCAAAGAAGTTCATGTGTTACAGTATATACATTGCTTTGATTTGAAAGTACAATTTTTTTTTTACAAAGAACCAAGGTAACATTGTGAGCATTAATTACAAAGAAATTCGGAGAATGTAGTAACTGACGATTACGTAAAGTGCATCCTGTGAACTTAATTCTACACACCCAAGGTCACACCATGTCAGCTTTAGACAGATACATGAATGCTTGTGTTGATGCAATATCACTTTCAGAACGTCGCAGGGAATGGCGCGAAAACAGTTCTCAGACAGTAATGGAGAAGAAATAAAAACTTTGAGGTTCGCCGATGACATTGTAATTTTACCAGAGACAGCAAAGGACTTGGAAGAGCAGTTGAACGGAATGCACAGTGTCTTGAAAGGAGGGTATAAGATGAACATCAACAAAAGCAAAACGAGGATAATGGAATGTAGTCGAATTAAGTCGGGTGATGCTGAGGGTATTAGATTAGGAAATGAGACGTTTGTAGTAGTAAAGGAGTTTTGCTATTTGGGGAGCAAAATAACTGATGATGGTGGAAGTAGAGAGTATATAAAATGTACACTCGCGATGGCAAGGAAAGCGTTTGTGAAGAAGAAACACTGCGAAACACAACTAGCTCTTTGCCGGCCGAAGTGGCCGTGCGGTTCTAGGCGCTGCAGTCTGGAACCGCGAGACCGCTACGGTCGCAGGTTCGAATCCTGCCTCGGGCATGGATGTGTGTGATGTCCTTAGGTTAGTTAGGTTTAACTAGTTCTGAGTTCTAGGGGACTAATGACCTCAGCAGTTGAGTCCCATAGTGCTCAGAGCCATTTGAACCATTTTGAACTAGCCCTTTATAGTCATGAAGTAATGAATCCTATCGGCAGGGGATGTCCTATTGAGTCCATATTTCTAGTTTTGTGCCATTGAGTGCCGTGCACTGTGTGATGTCGATCCGTGCTGTTGAAACCAGGTTTCTTGGACGTTTGGAAAATTGTTCAGTGCAGGTGCAACGGAAGTTCCTAACATCTGCACGTAACGATCGACATTGACAGTTATTGTGTTTCCGTGTTCATTTGCGAAGAAAGACGGCCCGATAATACCGTGTGATCAAACACCACACCATACTCTCACTTTACTAGCTCTTTATGCTCACGAAGTAATGAGTGCTATCGAAAGGGGATGTCAAATTGAGTCCACATTTTTATATTTCCAGAAGGCTTTCGACACCGTTCCTCTCAAGCGTCTTCTAACAAAACTGCGTGCCTACGCAGTATCGCCTCAGTTGTGCGACTGCATTCGTGATTTCCTGTCAGAAAGGTCACAGTTCGTAGTAATAGACGGAAAGAGATCGAGTAAAACAGAAGTAATATCTGGCGTTCCCCAAGCAAGTCTGATAGGCGCTCTGTTGTTCTTGATCTATGTTAACGACATCTGAGTAGCCGTCTTAGATTGTTTGCAGATGATGTTGTCATTTACCGTCTTGCAAAGTCATCAGATGATCAAAATGAATTGCAAAATGATTTATATATCTGTGTGGTGCGGGAATCGGCATTTGGCCCTGAATAAAGGAAAGTGTGAAGTTATTCACATGAGTACTAAAAGAAATGCGCAAAGTTTCGATGACGTTGTAAGTCACACAAATTTGAAGACTGTAAATTCATCTAATTAGTTAGGGATTACAATTACAAATAACGTAAATTGCAACGATCATATAGATAATATTATGGGTAGAGCAAACCACAGACTGCGGTTCATTGGCATAACACTTGGAAGGTGCAACAGTTCTACTAAAGAGACTGCTTACACCACGCTTGTCCGCCCTATTCTGGAATACTGCTGTGCTGTGTGGGATCCGCATCAGGGGGGACTGACGGATGACATCGAAAAAGTACAAAGAAGGGCAGCTCGTTTTGCATTATCGCGCAGTGGGGAAGATGGCGCCACAGATATGATACCTGGATTGGAGTGGCAGTCACTAAAACAAGGGCGTTTTCCGTTGCTCTCATGAAATTTCAGTCACCAGTTTTCTCATCTGATTGCGAAAACATTGTGTTGCCACGCACCTACATAGGGAGAAATGATCATCACGATAAAATAAGAGAAATCAGAGCTCGCACAGAAAAATTTAAGTGCTCGTTTTTCCCGCGCGCCGTTCGAGAGTGGAACGGTAGAGGCAGCTTGAAGGTGGTTCATTGAACCCTCTGCCGGGCACTTTATTCTGAATAGCAGAGTAATCACGTAGATGTGGATGTAGAAGAGAAATTTGTTGACATCGAGTATAGATTTGTCAGCGAGCCTTTTGTGAAAGTATTTGTGCGGAGTGTGGTCATGCATTGCATGGAAGTGGAAGATGGACGATAAATAGTTTAGACAAGAATGGAAAGTTTCGAAATGTGGCAGGAGAATGCTGAAGGTTAGGCAGGTAGATCACGTAACTGACGAGGAGGTAGTGACTACTTTTAATCACGGCGGCACGCGCACAACAAATTTCGTCCGAGAGTCACTCGACGTGCCCTTTTGGACGACATACAAATCGTTCCGTTTCCGCCTGACGACGTCGACTGTACTGTTTTCGGCGTCCCTCCCTCCCCCGACACGCATCGTGTATTCCGCGGCGCTGGTGCTGCCATCTGTGGGTGGTCTTCGCACGCTGTCGCCGAACGCAGGCGCCGGTCACCAGAGATGGGCAGACTGGTTCATCCTCGGGAACTAGTTCACTGCTGATCGTTCTTTTTTGGGAACCGTTCATTTTTACTCGTTCACCGTTCATTTGTGTTTGCTGTATGGTCCTTATGAAAAACTGAAAACTAGTAGTGTAGGTGACTGAAGGATGGAGGGCACTAAGAGGGGACACTTCCCTCCCCCCCTGGAGTATAGAGTTTTTATTCATTACAGAATTCTTACACACTTTTAGAAGTAATTTCTGTGATTCTGCAGAAACTCTCGTTTAGCCAACCGTAGCCTTGTGTGGCTGATCGCAGGGAAACAATACAGGGTGGCGCACGGAAAACCGGCCCCGAGTACAGACTGCTCGCCGATTACGGACGATGTGTTGCCTGTTACGAGCAGATACAACAAACAGACAAACGTGTAATAATTGGGCAGTGGAGAAATACAAAGCTAATGCAAGCAACAATGGCGAAACAATCGATGACGATGTGTAGAGAGCTGGAGAAGAGAACATGACAATCTCACGCGACACGCATGGGCTGTAATAGCTCATGTAGTCTTGTAAACCTGATGCGGGCTGTTTCCCAACTTAATAGACCACAAGTGTCTCGTATAAAATTCTTCGTTTCGACTTCCACTACATAGCTTTGCTACGTTGTAAGCAATAATCGTTTACACCCTACATATACTTCACGTTGTCTATGAGTTCGTAGGCGAAGTAGACTTTAAGGAAGCATAAAATAAAATGTGGTTTCCTCATCATACTTCCGTCACACGCGTAGTAAAAATCAGGTTTTTATATTGCAGTATTAAAGTCAATGCAGCAATAATAATAATAATAAAGTTCGCAGTGATAAAGTTTTTGGTCTGAAAGCTCCTTCAGAGCAAATGTTTTTGAGATAATAAGTAAATACGATTCTATGCCAATGTGTGTCTTTTTAAATGGAGAGGCACCGCTTTTCCTACTGAGACAAAATGACCCACAACCCACTTTGTTTGGTTTCACTGAAAAAAAAAAAATCAGGTAACGCAAATTGGAAACAACCAAACTTAAAAATAATTAGAGCCTTCCTAAATGTAATGTTTTGTATATGAAAGATAGACGAAAATCGTTTTATATGAATTTTCTTATGCTAAAAAATAAGCAAACTATTGAAATTTAGCTGCTAAATCAAGTCGATCAAACCAAAAAATATATGAATAACAAAAAAAACTTGCCTTGTTATAAGTATGTCTTCTGCTGTTCATCGATGTAATGAAGTGAGCTGATATGCTCTTTTGTTACCTGAAAAGACGTACCTATTACATACGACGTAATTTTTATCTAATTTACGTAAGTATAAAATACTTTTTCATTACCGGTCGTAGACGCTGAATAGCCAGAACCAAGTGCAAGAACAGTTTGGAACACACGTAAAATGGGCGAGCGCAGTGCACGAAACGAACACCTGGATGCTGAACTGACTAGGAGGAGTCGGCAGTGGAACTGAGACAGGCGGTCGTGCGAAGAACGACGGGGGAGGCCGAGGGAGGCCGAGACTGAGACAGACGAGCACGTGACCGAGGCTGGAACGAGAACTGCCCAAGTGACGGCCGCGAAAGAAGTGAACTAGGCACCGATCTTTTCCTTGGAATTCGTTGCTCGGTCCTTTGGTTCATCTCGGTGAACCGTTCCTTTGCACCCGTTCGTTCGCGAACCACCAATCTCTAGTGGTCACGCTACTGCGACGGGACGCCGTGTGTGGTGCGACTCTTCCCAGGCAGTAGCAGACGTCTGCGTAGCGCACGGCGCCTGCCCTGCATCTTGCGCCGCTCGATCTTTGTCGGGCATCTCAGTAACGTGGAGGCATTTGCACCGGCTTGTATACACAGACCGTGTTTGCGCGGAGCAATCCTTGCGTGTGGATTACTCGTCGACTGAAAACTTGGTCTGGTCTGTGCAAAGTCTGGTGGCGCTCGAATTGACGCAGACCACATGAATTGCTTTAGTACACTACTGGCCATTGAAATTGCTACGCCAAGAAGATGACGTGCTACAGACGTCAAATTTAGCCGACGGGAAGAAGATGGTGTGATACGCAAATGATTAGCTCTTCAGAGCATTCCCACAAGGCTGGCGCCGGTGGCGACACCTACAACGTGCCGACACGAGGAAAGTTTCCAACCGATTTCTCATACACAAACAGCAGTTGACCGGCGTTGCCCGGTGAAACGTTGTTGTGATGCCTCATCTAAGGAGGAGAAATGCGTACAATCACGTTTTCGACTTTGATAAAGGTCGGATTGTAGTCTATCGCGATTGCGGTTTATCGTATCGCGACATTGCTGCTCGCGTTGGTCGAGATACAGTGACTGTTAGCAGAATATGGAATCGGTGGGTTCAGGAGGGTAATACGGAACGCCGTGCTGGATCCCAACGGCCTCGTATCACTAGCAGTCGAGATGACAGGCATCTTATCCGCACGGCTGTAACGGATCGTGCAGCCACGTCTCGATCCCTGAGTCAACAGATGGGGACGTTTGCAAGACGACAACCATCTGCACGAACAGTTCGACGACGTTTGCAGCAGCACGGACTATCAGCTCGGAGACCGTGGGTGCGGTTACCCTTGACGCTGCATAACAGACAGGAACGCCTGCGATGGTGTACTCGACGACCAACGTGGGTGCACGAATGGCAAAACGTCATTTTTTCGGATGAATCCAGGTTCTGTTTACAGCATCACGATGGTCGCATCCGCGTCTGGCGACATCGCGGTGAACGCACATTGGAAGCGTGTATTCGTCATCGCCATACTGGCGTATCACCCGGCGTTATGGTATGGGGTGCCATTTGTTATTACTGACGGCGCTTTGAACAGTGGAAGTTACATTTCAGATGTGTTACGACCCGTGGCTCTACCCTTCATTCGAACCCTCCGAAACCCTACATTTCAGCTGGATAATGTACACCGCATGCTGCAGGTCCTGTACGGGCCTTTCTGGATACGGACAATGTTCCACTGCTGCTCTGGCCAGCACATTCTGCAGATGTCTCACCAATTGAAAACATCTAATCAATGGTGGCAAGGCAACTGGCTCGTCACACTACGCCAGTCACTACTCTCGATGAACTGTGGTATCGTGTTGAAGCTGCACGGGCAGCTGTACCTGTACACGCCATCCGAGCTCTGTTTGACTCAATGCCCAGGCGTATCGAGGCCGTTATTACGGCCAGAGGTGGTTGTTCCGGGTACTGGTTTCTCAGGATCTATGCGTGAAAATGTAATCAGATGTCAGTTCTAGTATAATATATTTGTCCAAAGAATACCCGTTTATCACCTGCATTTCTTCTTGGTGTAGCAATTTTAATGGCCAGTAGTGTACATTGACGTATGGCGCGACATGTTTCCGGAATTATGTGGCGGGGGTGATGGTTTGAAAACAGCAGAAAAGTTGAGAACAGCGTAGCTTCTGGCCAGATACCTCAGTGTCGCTGTCGGACTTTCCAGTCGCTCATTACAGTTTGATTTCTTCTTATATGCAGAGTAATATACTACAAAAGGATAAAGAATCTCTCTTTGTCCAAGGTAGTTAAACAACTACTCTTTACCAAGATTTAGCTGCTTCAAGTTACTCTATCCTCGGCACTGTTCCTTCTCGTTTTGTTAGCAAGCACTAGACAGAATGACTATCTCATGAGCAAATTTGCAGGGTGGCGCACGAAATGTTACCATTTTGTTTTTGAATATAAATTTTATTGTCAATACAATCTGAAAGGAACATATACTACAATGAAGAGCCGTCCATAGATATTTGTTCTAACTCAGCACATGCTCAATATGTCCACCATTTCGTTTCCTAACTTCCTTGAAACGAAAACTGAAGTTGGTGATTACCGTGCGGCACATGTCTTCCGTAATTTCACTGCAACCTTGAGGAAAAAGTGTTCAGAGCTCCATTAAATGACGTAGACGTTTCGGGAAAATTTTTTCCTTTAGATACTGCCAAAGAAAAAAGTCGCACGGATTGAGGTCTGGACTATTGGGGAGCCAATTTTGTCCGTCATTGAAGCGACCTGGAAACCCGAGTGAAATGATCCGCGAGTCGAAATGCTCGTGTAAAATCTCCAACACAGTGTTTGCAGTATGTGGCCTTGGTCCATCTTGCAGTAGCAAGAAGCTTTGGAATGAAGCTATTGCGAAGCGTGCTCAAATAACGCTCGCTGTTCACAGTTTCTTCAAAGAAAGAGGGTCCAATAAGTCCGTGACTGGAAACTACAGCCCACTGCTGTAATCCTCGGAGCTTAATGTTGTCGTTCTTGAAGCACTTGTGGGTTTTCAGTGGCCCAAAAGCGTACATTTTGTTTGTTAACCACACCGTCTAAATGAAAATGCGCCTCGTCTGAAAACCAAACGTTGCTGAGAGTTTCTTCCCTATCCTCCGCCCACTGAGCAAACAGTAGTCCGTCCCTGCTGCTTGTGTTCTTCAGTGAGCTTCTGTGCACAGGTCATCTCGTATGGGTACGTACGGAGGTCACTTTAAAGAATGCGTAGAACGGAGCGTCTGGATATTCCCAGTTGCCCTGCTGCCTTTCTACATGAGTTCCCGGGACTTCTCTGTACAGCAACTCGTACCGCTTCAGTATTCTCCGGCGAACAAACAGGCTTAGGCCGAGGTCGCTTCGCTTCCAATACTGTTCCTTCCTGCACAAATTTATCGTACAACCTGTGGATAGTCTTCTTGCAAGAGACCCATCGTGTGTTACACTGTTGTCGAAAACGCCTGTAAGTCACAACATGGTTTTTCGTTTCATGAAAAAGTAACGCAACTGACGATCGTTGCTGTGTCGTCCGTCTTCCATTGTCAGCCATTGCTGCTTACTAGTCTCCTAGCGGCAATATCGTGAATTACACGTCATTTCGTAACTCATTTGTTTCTCCAAGCTCTGCTGGTACTGCGGTAGAGATCCCAGCGGGATATCTAATGTGCGTCGTAAATTGTGAAAGGAACAATTGGTAACACATTTCGTGCGCCACCCTGTAATTAATTTGAGTGTGACCGAAAAATATTCTGTACTCTCCGACTACTGTTTCAGGACCGCGTGGTTGGAAGGTGTAAATGCGAACCCGGGCCAGGAGGCCAAACGTCCAAACGATCGTTGCGAACACGGGTTGCTCAGACGAACAAGAGCGTGGGAGGAAGATTCATGTCCGGTGCAAGAAAATGAGAGTTGACTCTAAATAATAAAGTGTGAAGTCTTCCGCGCAAGTACTAACAACAATCCCCTTAAGTTCGATAAATCACATAAATGTGTGAAGGCTACCAGTTCAACTAAACGCCTGGGGTTTAAAACTAGAAACAAATTAAACTGGAACGACCACATAGATAATGTCGTGGAGAAGACAAATCAAAGACTTCGTTTTATAGGCACAAGACTTAGAGGATGCAACAAAAGTGTACTATGCCTATACTACGCTCGTCCATCATCTTTTTGGAGCAGTGCTGCCCGGTCTCGCATCGTTATCGGATAGGACTGACGGAGGATATAGAAAAAGTTCAAAGAAGGGCAGCTCGTTGTGTATTGTCGCGAAATAGGGGCGGGAATGGCACGCACACGATAAGAGATCTGGCAGTCATTAAGGGGGGGGGGGGGGTTGCTATCTTTTGGTTCAAAAAATAGATTTTTAAAATTGCTTTTTTGGATCCATAAAAGTGTTGAGAATCCACCCCTGAAAAGGTTTTTCCCAGTACGGAACGGAAATGCTTGTTATTCGCGGCTGGACAAAAAAAAAAATGCACCTGCCTGAAATAGGTCTATTTCACGCACCACTTTTTTTTTTCCTTTCGGAGGACGAGTTATTGTGTCGGTGCTTCTGAGGAAACACACAAAGTTCAAATGAAAGTTTGAACGCGTGTGCATTTGCATTCTGGTGCGAAGACTGTGGAGATGGCGACTTCTCTGGCAGTGAGCAGCTTCAACGAAGGGTATCCAGCAACTCCGGAGACCGTAACAACGATGGACGTCACCCTGGGACTGTTTTCGACGCAGTTCGCCGAGCATTCGGACGACCACCGGATTCTGGCTGCGGAGAACCGCTTTGTCACCGGCCGTACGAGCGGCTCTGGACCAGCGCAGGATGGCCCAGACCGAGCAGAACGCCCTCTGTGATGAATAGGGAGGACTAGTTTATGGACCCGGAATAGCGGGCTGAACGTACGTTGCACAATATTGCATTTATATGTAGTCAAAATTTCAAACGCGTTTTTCTCGAAATGGCGTTTTCTTTATTCCGCGGTAAGGTAACTTCAAATCTACTGAACCGATTAGCATGATTCTTTGTTTCCGACGAAGCTAACTAAATTGTCTAGGAGTTGTACCACTTTTATACCGATCCATCAACTATAAATATTTTCACGTGGCCGACGAAGTCGAAAAATCGATGAAAAAAGCCCTATTTTTTCAAATGGCCGCCATTTTGTTTCCTATGGTCTTAATAACTTAAGCGAGTTAAAACTCCTAAAGAATCTTATATACTTCCCTAACGTCAACTCACTTTTGATTTCAAACGAGCCGGCTGACCTGTGGCATGCCGCGCGTGGAGGTCTACATCGAAATTTTGTTTTTCCGACGGCACTTCCGCCTTTGCCCTTCCGCCTTTGCTTTCCGGTCGAAAAAATTCCAGTTTGCAGAGGAAATATCAGTAAACATTTTGACCAAATGTGACATTGATATAACACATCCCGAGAAAAATATTCTCTAAGAACATGCTTTTTTTTCGTGCCAAAGATAGTAAACCTCCCCGTAAAACAAAGGCGTTTTTCGTTGCGGCGGCGTTTTCACGAAATTTCAATCGTCGGCTTCCTTCTCCCGAATGTGAAAATACTTTACTGACGCAAACCTACGTGGGGAGAAATGATAATGGAATGAAATGAGAGAAATCGGAGCTCGTAAGGAGAGATGTAAGTTTCATGCATATAGACTGAAGTGGCGAGTGAAAATTTGTACCGGGGCGGGGAATCGAACGCGAGTCTCGTGCTTACTAGGCAGGTGCGCTAGCAGCTAACGCCGGTATTACACTAGCAAATTTCTTTGTCAAATATTTGATCGAAGATGTAATCAAATACTCAGTCAAATATATTTGACAAAGATCTTTGACGTAGCGCTAGAAGGGGTATTACACTGCCATCGTATTTTTCGTCAAAGTTCAAGATGGCTGACAACAACAACAACTTGTTATTAACCGCAGCAGTTGCACGTACCACAATTGCACTGTGTGCGCATCCGGAAGAGAAGCGGGGAAAAGAAAGGAAACATAGCTGGGTGAAGCCGTGGGTTTTACGACGACACGATAAAAGCATTCGACAAAACTTGTTACGTGAGCTTATAGTGGAGGACGTAAAGTCTTATATAAATTACTTAACAATGGATGATCATACATTTCTGTATGTGCTCAGTGAAGTGTATCCTCATATCACAAAGCACGTTTAGTGAAAAAAATACGAGCTTACGGAATATCGGACCAGGTTTGTGATTGGATTCAGGATTTCCTAGAAGAAAGAACACAACATGTCATTCTTAACGGTTCAAAATCTGCAGATGTAGAGGTAATTTCGGGAGTACCGCAGGGAAGCGTGATAGGACCTTTATTGTTTACAATATACATAAATGACTTAGTTGACAACATCGGTAGCTCCGTGAGGCTATTTGCAGATGACACGGTTGTCTACAAGAAAGTAGCAACATCAGAAGACTCGTACGTACTCCAGGAGGACCTGCAGAGGATTAATGCATGGTGCGACAGCTGGCAGCTTTCCCTAAACGTAGATAAATGTAATATAATGCGCATACATAGGGGCATAAATCCATTCCAGTACGATTATGCCATAGGTGGTAAATCATTGGAAGCGGTAACGACCGTAAAATACTTAGGAGTTACTATCCGGAGCGATCTGAAGTGGAATGATCACATAAAACAAATAGTGGGAAAAGCAGGCGCCAGGTTGAGATTCATAGGAAGAATTCTAAGAAAATGTGACTCATCGACGAAAGAAGTAGCTTACAAAACGCTTGTTCGTCCGATTCTTGAGTATTGCTCATCAGTATGGGACCCTTACCAGGTTGGATTAATAGAAGAGATAGACATGATCCAGCGAAAAGCAGCGCGATTCGTCATGGGGACATTTAGTCAGCGCGAGAGCGTTACGGAGATGCTGAACAAGCTCCAGTGGCGGACACTTCAAGAAAGGCGTTACGCAATACGGAGAGGTTTATTATCGAAATTACGAGAGAGCACATTCCGGGAAGAGATGGGCAACATATTACTACCGCCCACATACATCTCGCGTAATGATCACAACGAAAAGATCCGAGAAATTGGAGCAAATACGGAGACTTACAAGCAGTCGTTCTTCCCACGCACAATTCGTGAATGGAACAGGGAAGGGGGGATCAGATAGTGGTACAATAAGTACCCTCCGCCACACACCGTAAGGTGGCTCGCGGAGTATAGATGTAGATGTAGATGTAGATGTAGATCTGCAGAAGGCAGGCTCACTGTAACACTCCGATTCCTTGCTACAGGAGAGGGTTGGGTTAGGTTAGGCCAGGTCTCCAATCTTCTTAATCTATCTTTGTATTCAGGGTGCCTCACGTTGTAAAGCGCCTCATCAGCTTCATACACCTCTATTAATTTTGTAGTTGTCGGCACACACCAATTGTATTTACCGGCAATGTTTATAAAAACACTACAGACGACAGAATGCTGCAGCGATGCTAGCGCTCCATGTGGTAACATGTCACACTGCAGTGAACAGAAGACAAGCGACTTCTTTGATCAAATCTGCAGCGAGGCCCTAGATTTGATCAATTATTGGACGACATTTGACAAAGTCCCTATTACACCATCAAATATATTGGACAAAGTTATTTGACAAAGAAATTTGATAGTACAGGCTGATTCAAAAAGAATACCACAACTTTAGGAATTTAAAACTCTGCAACGACAAAAGGCAGAGCTAAGCACTATCTGTCGGCGAATTAAGGGAGCTATAAAGTTTCATTTAGTCGTACATTTGTTCGCTTGAGGCGCTGTTGACTAGGCGTCAGCGTCAGTTGATGCTAAGATGGCGACCGCTCAACAGAAAGCTTTTTGTGTTATTGAGTACGGCAGAAGTGAATCGACGACAGTTGTTCAGCGTGCATTTCGAACGAAGTATTGTGTTAAACCTCCTGATAGTTGGTGTATTAAACGTTGGTATAAACAGTTTACAGAGAATGGGTGTTTGTGCAAAGGGAAAAGTTCTGGACGGCCAGAACGAGTGATGAAAATGTAGCACGCATCCAGCAAGCATTTGTTCGCAGCCCAGGAAAATCGACTCGCAGAGCTAGGAGAGAGCTGCAAATTCCACAATCAACTGTATGGAGAGTCCTACGAAAAAGGTTAGTTATGAAACCTGAACGTCAACTACCCGAGGCGATGGATCGGCCGCCAGGCAGCCCGTGACAGAGCACTCCATCACTGGCCTCCAAGAAGCCCTGATCTTACCCCCTGCGATTTTTTCTTATGGGGGTATGTTAAGGATATGGTGTTTCGGCCACCTCTCCCAGCCACCATTGATGATTTGAAACGAGAAATAACAGCAGCTATCCAAACTGTTACGCCTGATTTGCTACAGAGAGTGTGGAACGAGTTGGAGTATCGGGTTGATATTGCTCGAGTGTCTGGAGGGGGCCACATTGAACATCTCTGAACTTGTTTTTGAGTGAAAAAAAACCTTTTTAAATACTCTTTGTCATGATGTATAACAGAAGGTTATATTATGTTTCTTTCATTAAATACACATTTTTAAAGTTGTGGTATTCTTTTTGAATCACCCTGTATAATTCCGGCCAAAGCCACCTCGTTGCAGCGGTTCAAACAACTGCACGGATCACGTTTGCGGCCCCCCCCCCCCCCCCTCCCTCGATACAATTTCTCAGTGGCGCCCCAATCTACTGCAAATTCCCCTCTCGCGCACGAAGACATTTGCCGAGTCTCTCCACGTTGTGGAACAGCACGTCAGTATGGGACGTAAAAGGGAGATCGAGCCAGAAGCGCAGGTACTTGGAGGAATGAAACAAGACAATTTCACACACTTTACTGGTCTCATACAGATACGATTGTATGTCCTGTTCGTGTGGGGGGCAGTTTACAGTATACTGGGCCGGCAGCGAGAAGTTGTATCGAGTTGCGTGAACCACTGTGGCTTAGTGGCTGGTCTTTCTGTCTAGATTCCCGGCCTCAGTACAAATCTCCTCTCGCCGCTTCAACCTGTGACCGTGTAGGGCCCCCGCGAGCATGCAGAAGTGCCGCAACACTCTGAGGCGTGGACTCGGCTAATATCTGAAGTAATGCAGCAATCACATACAACCGCCCGCTCACCGATAGATCTGTACCTACAGATTAGAAAATAGCGCAGGTCGCACCAGTGCTTAAGAAGGGTAGTAGGAGTAATCCATCGAACTACAGACCTATATCATTGACGTCGGTTTGCAGTAGGATTTTGGGGCATATATTGTACTCAGACATTATGAATCACCTCGAAGGGAACGATCTATTGATAGGTAATCAGCACGGTTTCAGAAAACATCGTTCTTGTGCAACGCAGCTAGCTCTTTATTCGCACGAAGTAATGGCCGCTATCGACAGGAGATCTCAAGTTGATTCCGTATTTATGGATTTCCGAAAAGCTTTTGACACTGTTCCTCACAACCGACTTGTAATCAAGTTGCGGGCTTATGGGGTATCGTCTCGGTTGTGCGACTGGATTCGTGATTTCCTGCCAGGAAGGTCGCAGTTCGTAGTAATAGACGGCAAGTCGTCGAGTAAAACTGAAGTGATATCAGGTGTTCCCGGGGAAGCGTCCTGGGACCTCTGCTGTTCCTGACCTATATAAATGACCTGGGTGACAATCTGAGCAGTTCTCTTAGGTTGTTCGCAGATGATGCTGTAATTTACCGTCTAGTAAGGTCATCCGAAGACCAGTATCAGTTGCAAAGCGATTTAGAAAATATTGCTGTATGGTGTGGCAGGTGGCAGTTGACGCTAAATAACGAAAAGTGTGATGTAATCCACACGAGTTCCAAAAGAAATCCGTTGGAATTCGATTACTCGATAAATAGTACAATTCTCGAGGCTGTCAATTCAACTAAGTACCTGGGTGTTAAAATTACGAACAACTTGAGTTGGAAAGACCACGTAGATAATATTGTGGGGAAGGCGAGCCAAAGGTTGCGTTTCATTGGCAGGACACTTGGAAGATGCAAAATGTCCACTAAAGAGACAGCTTACACTACACTCGTTCGTCCTCTGTCAGAATATTGTTGCGCGGTGTGGGATCCTTGCCGGGTGGGATTGACGGAGGACATCGAAAGGGTGCAGCTCGTTTTGTATTATCACGAAACAGGGGAGAGAGTGTGGCAGATATACGCGAGTTGGGATGGAAGTCATTAAAGCAAAGACGTTTTTCGTCGCGGCGAGATCTATTTACGAAATTTTAGTCACCAACTTTCTCTTCAGAGTGCGAAAATATTTTGTTGAGCCCAATCTACATGGGTAGGAATGATCATCAAAATAAAATAAGAGAAATCAGAGCTCGGACAGAAAGGTTTAGGTGTTCGTTTTTCCCGCGCGCTGTTCGGGAGTGGAATGGTAGAGAGATAGTATGATTGTGGTTCGATGAACCCTTTGCCAAGCACTTAAATGTGAATTGCAGAGTAATCACGTAGATGTAGAACTGACACCGGGAATCCTGGAGGGCTGTCCATAAAACCCTAAGAGTATGAGGGGGTGGAGATACCTTCTGAACAGCACGTTGCAAGCCATCCCAGATTTGCTCAATGATGCTCATGTCTGGGGAGTTTGGTGGCCAGTGGAAGCGTTCGAACTCAGAAGGGTGTTCCTGGTGCCACTCTGTAGCAATTCTGGACGTGTGGGGTGCCGCATTGTCCTGTTGGATTTTCCCAAGTCCGTCGGCGTGCACAGTGGACACGAATATATGCAGGTGATCCGACAGGACGCGTGCGGACCTGTCACATGTCAGAGTCGTATCTAGACGTACATCACTCCAACTGCACACGCCCCACACCGTACATAGCCTCCACCAGCTTGAACAGTACCCTGCTGACATGCGGGGTCTATGGATTCATGAAGTTGTTTCCATAGCCATACACGTCCATCCGCTCGACACAATTCGAAACGAGACTCGTCCGGCCAGGCAACATGTTTCCAGTCATCAACAGTCCAATGTCGGTGTTGACGGACCCAGCCGAGGCGTAAATCTTAGTGTCGTGCAGTCGTCGAGGGTACACGGGGGGGCCTTCGGCTACGAGACCCCATATCGATGATGTTTAGTCGACTGGTTCGCACGATGACACTTGTTGATGGCCCATCGTTCAAATCTGCTGCAGTTTGCGGAAGGGTCGCACTTCTGTCACGTTGAAAGATTCTGTTCGGTCGTCACTGGTCCCGTTCCCGCAGGATCTTTTTCCGGCCGCAGCGATGTCGGAGATTCGATGTATCACCGGACTCCTGATATTCACGGCACACTCGCGAAACGGTCATACGGGAAAGTCCCCACTTCGTCGCTACCTCTCTCCCATCGCTCGTGCGCCGCCTATTAACACCACGTCCATCATCCTCATCAAGGCTGAGAATGCCTTTCAGCGTTCGGTCTGGAGCACAGTCCCCTTATACAGTTCCTCCATGATCCCCTATTCAGTGCTAACATTGGTGCCTCTTCTGATGTTAAGCATTTTTTTTTTTATTTTGGTCGTCAGTCTACTGACTGGTTTGATGCGGCCCGCCACGAATTCCTTTCCTGTGCTAACCTCTTCATCTCAGAGTAGCACTTGCAACCTACGTCCTCAATTATTTGCTTGACGTATTCCAATCTCTGTCTTCCTCTACAGTTTTTGCCCTCTACAGCTCCCTCTAGTACCATGGAACTCATTCCCTCATGTCTTAGCAGATGTCCTATCATCCTGTCCCTTCTCCTTAGCAGTGTTTTCCACATATTCCTTTCCTCTCCGATTGTACGTAGAACCTCCTCATTCCTTACTTTATCAGTCCACCTAATTTTCAACATTCGTCTATAGCACCACATCTCGAATGCGTCGATTCTCTTCTGTTCCGGTTTTCCCACAGTCAATGTTTCACTACCATACAATGCTGTACTCCAGACGTACATCCTCAGAAATTTCTTCCTCAAATTAAGGCCGGTATTTGATACTAGTAGATTTTTCTTGGCCAGAAATGCCTTTTTTGCCATAGCGAGTCTGCTTTTGATGTCCTCCATGCTTCGTCCATCATTGGTTATTTTACTGCCTAGGTAGCAGAATTCCTTAACTTCATTGACTTCGTGACCATCAATCCTGATGTTAAGTTTCTCGCTGTTCTCATTTCTACTACTTCTCATTACCTTCGTCTTTCTTCGATTTACTCTCAAACCATCCTGTGTACTCATTAGACTGTTCATTCCGTTCAGCAGATCATTTAATTCTTCTTCACTTTCACTCAGGATAGCAATGTCATCAGCGAATCGTATCATTGATATCCTTTCACCTTGTATTTTAATTCCACTCCTGAACCTTTCTTTTATTTCCATCATTGCTTCCTCGATGTACAGATTGAAGAGTAGGCGCGAAAGGCTACATCCTTGTCTTACACCCTTCTTAATACGAGCTCTTCGTTCTTGATCGTCCACTCTTATTATTCCCTCTTGGTTGTTGTACATATTGTATATGACCCGTCTCTCCCTATAGCTTACCCCTATTTTTTTCAGAATCTCGAACAGCTTGCACCATTTTATATTGTCGAACGCTTTTTCCAGGTCGACAAATCCCATGAAAGTGTCTTGAGTTTTCTTTAGCCTTGCTTCCATTATTAGCCGTAACGTCAGAATTGCCTCTCTCGACCCTTTACTTTTCCTAAAGCCAAATTGATCGTCACCTAGCGCATTTTCAATTTTGTTTTCCATTCTTCTGTATATTATTCTTGTAAGCAGCTTCGATGCACGAGCTGTTAAGCTGATTGTGCGATAATTCTCGCACTTCTCAGCTCTTGCCGCCTTCGGAATTGTGTGGATGATGCTCTTCCGAAAGTCAGATGGTATGTCGCCAGACTCATATATTCTACACACCAACGTGAATAGTCGTTTTGTTGCCACTTCCCCCAATGATTTTAGAAATTCTGATGGAATGTTATCTATCCCTTCTGCCTTATTTGACCGTAAGTCCTCCAAAGCTCTTTTAAATTCCGATTCTAATACTGGATCCCCTATCTCTTCTAAATCGACTCCTGTTTCTTCTTCTATCACATCAGACAAATCATCACCCTCATAGAGGCTTTCAATGTATTCTTTCCACCTATCTGCTCTCTCCTCTGCATTTAACAGTGGAATTTCCGTTGCACTCTTAATGTTACCACCGTTGCTTTTAATGTCACCAAAGGTTGTTTTGACTTTCCTGTATGCTGAGTCTGTCCTTCCGACAATCATATCTTTTTCGATGTCTTCACATTTTTCCTGCAGCCATTTCGTCTTAGCTTCCCTCCACTTCCTATTACTTCAAATACCTTCTCCTTGGTCTGCCCCGACTCCTACCCTCTACTGCTGAACCCACGAGTCTCTTGGGTAACCTTGCTTCTTCCATGCGTGTAACATGACCCCACCATCTAAGCCTGTTCGCCCTGACTGCTACATCTATAGAGTTCATTCCCAGTTTTTCTTTCATTTCCTCATTGTGGACACCCTCCTGGCATTGTTCCCATCTACTAGTACCTGCAGTCATCCTAGCTACTTTCATATCCGTAACCTCAACCTTATTGATAAGGTAACCTGAATGCACCCAGCTTTCGCTCCCATACAACAAAGTTGGTCGAAAGATTGAACGGTGCACAGATAACTCAGTCTCGGTACTGACTTCCTTCTCGCAGAAGAGAGTAGATCGTAGCTGAGTGCTCACTGCATTAGCTTTACTACACCTCGCTTCCAGTTCTTTCACTACCTTGCCATCCTGTGAGAATATGCATCCTAAGTACTTGAAACCGTCCACCTGTTCTAACTTTGTTCCTCCTATTTGGCACTCGATCCGTTTATATCTCTTTCCCACTGACATTACTTTCGTTTTGGAGATGCTAATCTTGATACCATCGCCCTTACATTTCTGATGTAGATCTGAAATATTACTTTGCAAACTTTCAATCGAATCTGCCATCACAACTGAGTCATCCACCACGTTCAAACTCACTTAAATCTCGATAACCTTCCATTGTAGCAGCAGTAACGGATCTGTAGCAGTAACGCCAGACACTTGTCTTATATAGGCGTTGCCGCCCGCGGCGTCGTATTCCGCCTTTGTGCAGATGTCCGTGTTTGAACTCGCACGCCTATACGAGTTTCTTTGGGGCTTGAGGGTAGAAAATGAGTATCAAGGTGGTTCGGTGAACCCTCTGCCAGCAGAGTTTAAATTTCAGCAGGAGAGTAGTCGTGCAGATGTAGACGTAGTGTTTCAGAACTGCAGCGGGACTGGCGGAAATTGCGTTGATCTGGGGCGACGGAAATCCATGTCTGAGGCTTGCACAGCCTTCCTGCGTTCCGCCTTTGCGACACTTGATTGCGGTCGTCTCTCTCTCTCTCTCTCTCTCTCTCTCTCTCTCTCTCTCTGTGTGTGTGTGTGTGTGTGTGTGTGTGTGTGTGTGTGTGAGAGAGAGAGAGAGAGAGAGAGAGAGAACATGACATGCGCCCATATTTCCCGGATGTGATTACAACAGGGATCAGCGTTCTCGCTCTTCCTGTCTGTTGCAAGCTTCGGTTTCGATTATAGCGAAGTGTTTCCGTTAGGCCGGTATTACCACAGTCCAACATAACAGTGGCGACGCTTCGCCTCGATTTTGTTGGCTACAGCGCCAGCAGCGCCCCAAGCGGCTGGTAGGTTGAACTGTGAGTTCGGCGCGATCGTGGAAGGGAAAAGTGATAGATTATTTTGATTTACACAATGGTTTATACCATCGGGAGCGTTTGTAGCGCAATAAATTGCAGCAACAACAGGAAGAAGACACCACAGCTGTCTATTTCTAGGTTTCCTAAGGATCCTCAGAGGTATATACCATCATGTTACTAAAGTGTATCGTCAGGATTCACTTGCAAACTGTATGTGTATAAATGATGAATGTATCGTTTTAGGAGCAGAAAATGGCTTGTTAATAGCAGACGAGAAGACCTTATGAAGAAAGACCCAGTTTGTTGTTGTTGTTGTTGTTGTTGTGGTATTCAGTCCTGAGACTGGTTTGATGCAGCTCTCCATGCTACTCTATCCTGTGCAAGCTTCTTCATCTCCCAGTACCTACTGCAGTCTACATCATTCTGAATCTGCTTAGTGTATTCATCTCTTGGTCTCCCTCTACGATTTTTACCCTCCACGCTGCCCTCCAATGCTAAATTTGTGATCCCTTGATGCCTCAAAACATGTCCTACCAACCGATCCCTTCTTCTGGTCAAGTTGTGCCACAAACTCCTCTTCTCCCCAATTCTATTCAATACCTCCTCATTAGTTACGTGATCTACCCATCTAATCTTCAGCATTCTTCTGTAGCACCACATTTCGAAAGCTTCTATTCTCCTCTTGTCCAAACTAGTTATCGTCCATGTTTCACTTCCATACACGGCTACACTCCATACAAATACTTTCAGAAACGACTTCCTGACACTTAAATCTATACTCGATGTTAACAAATTTCTCTTCTTCAGAAACGATTTCCTTGCCATTGCCAGTCTACATTTTATATCCTCTCTACTTCGACCATCATCAGTTATTTTACTCCCCAAATAGCAAAACTCCTTTACTACTTTAAGTGTCTCATTTCCTAATCTAATCCCCTCAGCATCACCCGATTTAATTTGACTACATTCCATTATCCTCGTTTTGCTTTTGTTGATGTTCATCTCATACCCTCCTTTCAAGACAGTCGATTCCGTTCAACTGCTCTTCCAAGTCCTTTGCTGTCTCTGACAGAATTACAATGTCATCGGCGAACCTCAAAGTTATTATTTCTTCTCCGTGGATTTTAATACCTACTCCGAATTTTTCTTTTGTTTCCTTTACTGCTTGCTCATTATACAGATTGAATAACATCGGGGAGAGGCTACAACCCTGTCTCACTCCTTTCCCAACCACTGCTTCCCTTTCATGCCCCTCGACTCGTATAACTGCCATCTGGTTTCTGTGCAAATTGTAAATAGCCTTTCGCTCCCTGTATTTTACCCCTGCCACCTTCAGAATTTGAATGAGAGTATTCCAGTTAACATTGTCAAAAGCTTTCTCTAAGTCTACAAATGCTAGAAATGTAGGTTTGCCTTTTCTTAATCTTTCTTCTAAGATAAGTCGTAAGGTTAGTATTGCCTCACGTGTTCCAACATTTCTATGGAATCCAAACTGATCTTCCCCGAGGTCCGATTCTACCAGTTTTTCCATTCGTCTGTAAAGAATTCGCGTTAGTATTTTGCAGCTGTGACTTATTAAACTGATAGTTCTGTAATTTTCACATCTGTCAACACCTGCTTTCTTTGGGATTGGAATTATTATATTCTTCTTGAAGTTTACCCGCATAATAATATTAGGTTTTGTCCGCTACATTTCGAAGGAAACCAGTTCATGAACGCAGACAATAACAAACTCGTGTGGAATGCAGTACCCACACTGTTTGACATTCCAAATAAGCCATCTCAACTGACGGTGAAGAGGAAACTGCCACAAAGATTCGACAGTCAATCTAAAGCTGTAAAACAGTCCTATGACACAGAAGCAGCCAGTTCAACTGTCCATGTATCAGTGCCAGATTCGTGCGAATCGTCACCACAGACGTGCTTTGACGATAAAGTGGTTAGATTTAGTGCAGCTGTTCATGTCTTACAAAAGCGTGTGAAGTGTCAGAATGTGCAGATCGAGCGAAACTATTACGGGACAAGGAAAGCCCCAACAGACAGATTGTTTGAAAATTATTCAAATATTTGGTTTTTCGTGAAATGTAATGTAATCAGCTCATTATAATGTTTTCAGCATATTTCTGCCACTATTTGGCAGTTGTTTGTCCCACTTAGAATAATATAAAGATGAAGGTCGTGGAAACAAGTGACAATGACAAACGCAGTAGGCCTACAGAACGATAAACGAGCTGTCGATCGCTTTTGCATGTAGAGGTACATGTCTGTGCTTCTTACATGTGAATCTGTGTGTTTATATTCTCTTGATATCAACGTGGTAAGCTGCAATTCTGTCCAATGTCACAAGTGTTTCATCACGAATGTGTTGTAGCTTGCCACTCTATTCATGGTTTTTGTCCATACTTGTGCTTATTTTAGAAGAAACATATATGCCTTCCGATACTAAACAAACTCTTGGAGGCAAGAAAATAACTCGAATAATTCGGAAATTACGTAGGAAATGGATGCAAACAAACATTATGCTTACAACGCGTCTGACGTTCACCTTACCTGCCGCTTGGAGCGCTAGTGTCGCTCCATCTGTCAAACGGCAACAACTTTTACAGCAGTGAGTGTCGCGACTGTTATGTTAGACTGTGGTATTACATTATCAAGTTTCTTTGTCAAACTTTTGATCAAAGATGTAATCTAATACTCCGTAAAAAAAATTTGACGTGGCGCTAAAAACGGGCTATTACACTGTCATCGTATGTTTCGTCAAAGTTCAAGATGGCTGACAACAACAACAACTTTGTTATTAACCGCAGCAGTTGCACGTACCACAATTGCACTGTGTGCACATGCGGAAGAGAAGCGGGGCAAAAAAAAGGAAACGTACCTGAGTGAAGACGTGAGTTTTACGACGACACGATAAAAGCATTCGACAAAACTTGTTACGTGAGCTTATAGTGGAGGACGTATAGTTGTACATCGATTACTTAAGAATGGATGAGAATACATTCCTGTATGTGCTCAATGAAGCGTATCCTCATATCACAAAGCACAATATTCACTTAAGAACTGCTACATCTGCAGAAGGCAGGCTCACTGTAACACTCCGATTCCTTGCTACAGGAGAGGGTTATGTTATGTTAGGTTAGGTCAGTTTAGGTCTCCAATCTTCTTAATCTATTTTTGTATTCAGGGTGCCTCACGTTGTAAAGCGCCTCATCAGCTTCATACATCTCAATTAATTTTGTAGTTGTCGGCACACATCAATTGTATTTACCGGCAATGTTTATAAAAACACTACAGACGACAGAATGCAGCGATGCTAGCGCTCCATGTGGTAACATGTCACACTGCAGTGAACAGAAGACAAGCGACTTCTTTGATCAAATCTACGTCATTCGACAAAGTTCCCTATTAAACCATCAAATATCTTTGTCAAAGATATTTGATAGTGTAATAGGGACTTTGTCAGGTGTCGTCCAATATTTGATCAAATCTAGGGCCTCGCTGTATATTTGATCAAAGAAATCGCTTGTCTTCTGTTCACTGCAATGTGGCATGTTACCGCATGGAGCGCTAGCATCGCTGCAGCGTTCTGTCGTCTGTAGTGTTTTTATAAACATCGCCGGTAAATACAATTGGTGTGTGCCGACAACTACAAAATTAATAGAGATGTATGGAGCTGATGAGGCACGCTGAATACAAAAATAGATTAAGAAGATTGGAGACCTGACCTATCCTCACCCTCTCCTGTAGCAAGGAATCGGAGTGTTACAGTGAGCCTGCCTTCTGCAGATGTAGCAGTTCTTAAGTGAATATTGTGCTTTGTGATATGAGGATACGCTTCACTGAGCACATACAGAAATGTATGCTCATCCATTCTTAAGTAATTGATGTACGACTTGACGTCTTCCACTGTAAGCTCACGTAACAAGTTTTGTTGAATGCTTTTATCGTGTCGTCGTAAAACCCACGGCTTCACCCAGATTAGATTCGTTTTTCGTTCCATAGATCTGTGTTGAGGAGATCCTCGTGGATGTGGAACATGTCATTTTTTTTAGCTGAAATAACAATACTAATAGTATGAATATATACATCATTTGTTTCTATTAAAAATTTCGTCAGTGGAGTAGGAGTTGGCCACTAGTAAGTCTTTCAGGCTCCTTTTAAACTGATCTGTATTTCTAACTAAATTTTTTATGTTTCCTGGCAAATTATTGAAGATGAGTGTTCCTGAGTAGTGGACCCCTTTTTGAACTGAAGTAAGTGCTTTTAAGTTCTTGTGCAGATCATTTTTGTTCCTGGTGTTGTATATATGAACTGAGTTGTTTGCTGGAAAAAGAGATATATTATTTAGGACAAATTTCATTAAGGAGTAAATATACTGAGAGGCAGTGGTTAGTATACCGTTCTTTGAAGAGGTTTCTGCAGGACGTCCGTGAATTTACTCCACAAATAATACGTATTACACGCTTTTGGACTCTGAAAACTTTTGTTTGACTTGAAGATTTACCCCAAAATATTATCCCATATGACATTATGGAATGAAAGTAGGCAAAGTATGCAAGCTTTTTCATTTTTATGTTGCCTATGTCTGCTGTTAACACTCGAATTGCAAATACAGATTTGTTGAGGCGTTTCTGCAGTTCTGTAGTGTGCTGCTCCCAACTCAGTTTATCATCAAGTTGTAATCCCAGGAATTAAAGACTGTCAACCTCGTATGTACGGTTCCTTTTTTTCCCCCGCTTCTCTTCCGCATGTGCACACAATGCAATCGCGGTACATGCAACTGCTGTGGTTAATAACAAGTTGTTGTCAGCCATCTTGAACTTTGAGGAAAAATACGATGACAGTGTAATACCCCTTCTAGCGCTACGTCAAAGATCTTTGTCAAATATATTTGACGGAATATTTGATCACATCTTTGATCAAATCTTTGACAAAGAAATTTGGTAGTGTAATACCGGCCTTAGCGATGGGACAAGCGGCTGGTGTTAACGTATGGGTGTACTGCGGGGGGACGCTCAATGGGAAACGGGGTGATATACCAGACGTCCGAAAGGGCGCCATCGTTGGCTGTCGGACCGAGAGCGGAAGCACTTCCCAAACGGCTAAGTTTGTAAACCGCTCGCGTGCCGCCGTGGTTAAAGTGTAGCGTGCGTGGCAAATGGGCGAGGCGGGTTGGCGCACGGCCGACCGTAGTTGACTGCGGTGAGAACGTCTGCTGCTATGTGTACGGCGCACGCAGTGCCGCACTAGAGAGCCAGTACGGGGACAGAACCCAGGGACACATCGGTACGCGCCGTTTTCACCGTGACGTCATCCAGCCAATGAGAAGCCGTCGACTGCTTATAAAACCGGAAACCTCCCCGGCCCACGACAGTTAGTTTTGCCCCTGACGAAGATCACGGAGGTAGTCATCCGAAGCTCGGGATTTTATCCGAATTTGACGCGGCAAGTAGACCGAGAACTTTCCATGCATTAATTACGATTGGTAATACAAAACCATCGTATCTGAAGCAGTGGCCAGTCACACGTGTTGGCTCACACCGTCTTCGTAAAAGACTGCCGCAAGACGCTTCTGACAACAACTGTTTGGACAACGTTTAGCGACAAGCTAATTTCTTTTATCGTGAACGAACTTGCGCAAGAATACTGGCTTGTATACTTGGAGAGAATCCTACAGTCACGTTTATTGTCAACGGTCTGACTGGAACCGCATGTTTATCACATTTTTTTATTTCAATATTCATCTCCGTAGAAATGTTGGAACACGTGAGGCAATGCAGACCCTACGAGTTATCTTAGAAAATAGATTAAAGAAAGACAAACCTACGTTTCTAGCATTTGTAGACGTAGAGAAAGCTTTTGACAATGTCGAATGGAATACTCTCTTTGAAATTCTGAAGGTGACTGGGGTAAAATACAGGGAGCGAAAGGCTATTTACAATTTGTACAGAAACCAGACGGCAGTTATAAGGGTCGAGGGACACGAAAGGCAAGCAGTGGTTGGGAAGGGAGTGAGACAGGGTTGTAGCCTCTCCCCGATGTTATTCAATCTGTATATTGAGAAAGTAATAAAGGAAACAAAAGAAAAGTTCGGAGTAGCTATTAAAATCCATGGAGAAGAAATAAAAACTTTGAGGTTTGCCGATGACATTGTAATTCTGTCAGAGACAGCAAAGAACTTGGAAGAGCAGTTGAACGGAATGGACAGTGTCTTGAAAGGACGATATAAGATGAACATCAACAAAAGCAAAACAATGATAATGGAAATTAACTCGGGTGATGCTGAGGGAATTAGATTAGGAAATGAGACACTTAAAGTAGTAAAGGAGTTTTGTTGTTTGGGGAGCAAAATAAGTGATGATGGTCGAAGTAGAGAGGATATAAAATGTAGAGTGGCAATGGCAAGGAAAGAAGAGAAATTTGTTAACATCGAGTATAGATTCAAGTGTCAGGAAGTCGTTTCTGAAAGTATTTGTATGGAGTGTAGCCATGTGTGGAAGTGAAACATGGACGATAAATAGTTTGGACAAGAAGAGAATAGAGGCTTTAGAAATGTGGTGCTACAGAAGAATGCTGAAGATTAGATGGGTAGATCACATAACTAATGAGGAGGTATTGAACAGAATTGGGGAGAATAGGAGCTTGTGGCACAACTTGACTAGAAGAAGGGATCGGTTGGTCGGACATGTTGTGAGGCATCAAGGGATCACTGATGCGTACTCGCCTTTATATCAACGAGATTCTCAGCCAGGCTCTAGGTATTATACCAGTGGGAAAGAACACGAAACTTCATAGAAACGCACGCTACTCACTACAATCCATCGACTCACAGCTGATTGTACGTAATGTGAAGGAGAACCAAACAATTTAGAATAAAGATGTTAAAAATAGTTTAGGTTATACTGAATGAAAGCCCAAATCCGCAATAGCTGTTTGTTTCATTCGTGTATGACGGCCGGTTATGCACCCTGGAGGTATATCTTCAGGTCATATAGAATGAAACTGCATAATTAAAAGCGCTAATAATCAACGTAACCTGGCGAACAAAGTAGCCAGTAAAGCGATCTACTCAGAAAAGCAATACCTCTAGTGACACGACTTCCAAGTAGCAAGTGCGCATAATGACGTCACTCGGCGGCAAAGCCGTGGCAGATGGGCATCCGACACCACGTCTAACATGAGCGCAAAACGTTGCAGAGTGAACGTAACGTAAATTAAAACACAGCTCACGGTGTCGGTAGAGAATAAAGGAGGAGAAACCTATTAGCGTCAAACTCTACGGGCGAAACAAAGAATTAAGACACACAATCCTTGGGAGTCCTCAACATACACGACTGGCCATTAAAATCGCTACCCCGAGAAGAAATGCAGATGATAAACGGGTATTCATTACATTTTCACGCCATTTCGGTGCATAGATCCTGTGAAATCAGTACCCAGAACAACCACCTCTGGCCGTAATTACGGCCTCGATACGCCATTGAGTTCAAACAGAGCTCGGATGGCGTGTACAGGTACAGCTGCCCGTGCAGCTTCAACACGATACCACAGTTCATCATCGAGAGTAGTGACTGGCGTATTGTGACGAGCCAGTTGCTCGGCCACCATTGACCAGACGTTTTCAATTGGTGAGAGATCTGGAGAATGTGCTGGCCAGGGCAGCACTCGAACATTTTCTCTATTCAAAAAGGCCCGTACGGGACCTGCAACATGCGGTCGTGCATTATCCTGCTGAAATGTAGGGTTTCGCAGGGATCGAATGAAGAGTAGAGCCACGGGCCGTAACACATCTGAAATGTAACGTCCACTCTTCAAAGTGCCGTCAATGCGAGCAAGAGGTGACAGAGACGTGTAACCAGTGGCACCCCATACCATCACGCCGGGCGATACGCCAGTATGGCGATGACGAATACAAGCTTCCGATGTGCGTTCACCGCGATGTCGTCAAACACGGATGCGATCATCGTGATGCTGTAAAGAGAACCGGGATTCATCCGAAAAAATGACTTCTTGCCATTCGTGCACCCAGGTTCGTCGTCGAGTACACCATCGCAGGCACTCCAGTCTGTGATGCAGCGTCAAGGGTAAGCGCAGCCACGGTCTCCGAGCTGATAGTCCGTGCTGCTGCAAACGTCGTCGAACTGTTCGTGCAGATCGTTGTCGTCCTGCAAACGTCACCATCTGTTGGCTCGGGGATCGAGACGTGGCTGCACGATCCGTTACAACCGTGCGGATAAGATGCCTGTCATCTCGACTGCTAGTGATGCGAGACCGTTGGGATCCAGCACGGCGTTCCGTATTACCCTCCTGAACCCACCGATTCCATATTCTGCTAACAGTCGTTGGATCTCGACTGACGCGGGCAGCAATGTCGCGATACGACAAACCGCAATCGCGATAGGCTACAATCCGACCTTTATCAAAGTCGGAAACGTGATGGTATGCATTTCTCCTCCTTACACGAGGCATCACAACAACGTTTCACCAGGCAATGCCGGTCAACTTCTCTTTGTGTATGAGAAATCGGAAACTTCGCTCATGTCAGCACGTTGTAGGTGTCGCCACCGGCGCCAACCTTGTGTGAATGCTCTGAGAAGCTAATCGTTTGCATATGCACATCTTCTTCCTGTCGGTTAAATTTTGCGGCTGTAGCACGTCATCTTCGTGGTGTAGCCATTTTAATGGCCAGTAGTGTACTAAAATATACTGAGAGGCGTGAGGTAGGACTGCACGTTACGGCGGTAGGCACATACTGAACACTGTACTGTTAAGGCGAGCACACGCAAACCCATCGCGGGTTGAAAAATCGCCCCGTGTAGCGGTGGAAACCAGATTAAAAGGACACGTAGGCCAGTATAAGAAACTCTATTAACAATTGCACTTTTGAGAAGTAGGATACACCTAAAACTTCTTATGGCTAAGGAAACTGAACTAACCGAGCGAGGTGGCGCAGTGGTTAGCACACTGGACTCGCATTCGGGAGGACGACGGTTCAATCCCGCGTCCGGCCGTCATGATTTAGGTTTTCCGTGATTTCCCTAAATCGCTCCAGGCAAATGGCGGGATGGTTCTTTTGAAAGGGCACGGCTGACTTCCTTCCCCGTCCTTCCCCTAATCCGATGAGACCGATGACCTCGCTGTGTGGTCTCTTCCCCCAAACAACCCAACCAACCAAGAAACTGAACTACGTGATTACATCCAAAACAAGATAACAGAACGGGACTAGCACTGGTCCTCGACAGCAAGGTATATTGAAAGAAGAAATTTTTTTTAAAAAAAGTTACCGCCCGCAATAAGCTGGATACTCGGGTTAAAGTCTCGGTGCAGCACAAAATTTCACTGTCGTCAGGCCGTCATAGGGCCGTCGGTTGTCCCTGTATTACGGTCGCCAACCAGCTGAACTGGTACGAAATGAGCGTTTTTGTGTGTGTGTGTGTGTGTGTGTGTGTGTGTGAAAACGAAACACTGAATAAAATGTTTTTACTTTTCAGTTCAAAATTAAAGTGCTGACCATTACTTTCTGTACATTTTGACCACCTTTCTGGCACCACGCCAATAGAAATGTTCGTCGACACAAAAGTTTTCTGGGTATAGTACCGCGTCACAATGTAAAAACTACTGCTGCTGGAGAAAAACCAACGTTTCGGCCACGATTACAGCGGCCTTCTTCTGGGTCTAGGAATCGTCGCCGAAACGTTGGTTTTTCTCCAGCAGCAGTAGTTTTTACATTATGACGCGGTACTATACCCAGAAAACTTTTATGTCGACTGACTCTGGCCGCGGAAGCCTATGCAATTATATCAGAAATGTTCGTCTTTTGAAGCAAACCAATCAGACACCCAATTTTCGACTTCTTCGTAGGAATCTAACTGTTCCTTAGCCATTGCGTGTCCAATTGATGAAAACAAATGGTAGTGGGAAGGGACCAAGTCTGGTGAATACGGCGGGTGGGGTAGCAGCTCCCAGCCGAGTGTTTTGAATGTATCCTGAACCAGTTTTGCTTTGTGTGCAGGTGTTTTGTCGTGTAAAAAAACTTACTTTGCCATGTCTTCTAGCCCATTCTGGTCTTTTTTCGATCAGTGCATAGTTCAAAATTGATCATTTGTTGTCTTTAGCGATTAGTATTCAGTCTCATCTGGTTTTAGACGCTCATGATACACCACACCTTTCTCATCCCACCAAAAACAGAGCATTGTCTACTTGCCGAATCGATCTGGTTTTGCAGTCGGTGTTGACGGTTGTCCCGCATTAACTCGCGATTTTTCCCGTTTAGGTTTCTTAAAATAAATCCATTTCTCATCGCCGGTAACAATTCGATGCAAAATTGATTTTCTTTCATGTCTTTGAATCAAAATTAGACAAACGGTTTTTCGGTTTTCCATCTGCCTTTCACTCAATTTATGTGGCACCCATTTTCCACATTTTTGGATCTTTCCCGTAGCTTTCGAAAGGTCAGAAATTGTTTGTTGTGCAACATTTAGCATTGCTGCCATTTGCTTCTGACTCGTAGTACCATCTTCATCCAATATTGCTTGCAATTCGGCGTCTTGGAACTTTTTTGGTGGTCTTCCACGTTCTTCATTTCTTACATCGAAATCGTTATTTCTGAACCGTTGAAACCATCTTTTGCATGTTGCTTCTGACAGAGCACGATCACCGTATGCCTCGACAAGCATTCGATGCGACTCTGCAGCACTTTTTTACGAATGAAAACAAAAAATTAATGGTCTCTGGAAATCATCACTTTCTGGTAAAAAATTCGACATTGCTACCACGATGAAAACATATGACGTTTGTTCTGTGACTTGATGTATACAGATGTCATACCAACCAAACACAAAAAATTAAGGCTCGTTCACAACAAATGTTCCTTATCGACACATTAGTATCTTAACGCTCATTTCATACCGGTACACCTGGTATATTCGCAACTGCGCATACTTTCCCTGCTGCAACATTGGTTGTATCCTGAACTTGGCGAAGATTCTAATGATTTCATTTTTACGGGTGAGGCGCCCCAATCCACTTTCACCTTGAGGTGCGGCATTGAATTAACAACGCCATCCCACATCGCTGACCGACCAGTGTTCTTTCCCTAGGTTGTGGATACACTTTCCAAGAATTTTGTACGCCGGTCGTAACTCTGCTCGCGCAGAGGCGGTTTCTTGCCGAATGCACGTTGCGCTTGAACAATGGGACAGTCTTCGCGTCAACTCCAGCACGCAAAAAAATGATTTCTGTAGGAGGTGTAGTCGCCATATTGCTCCAAACATTTGCCCAGCTGTGTGAAAACTTTGAACGTTTTCTCTATGAAGTGACATGCGCAATTCGTCTGTATCTTTTACAGTCGTGTCTGTAAGAAACAAATACAGTCTGGTCTTCCTTTCTGAGTCACGCGGTATATAAATAACTTCAGGTTGAAATTTGAATGTGACTGTATTATAATATTTTTCAATATCCCAGAGATGACGGCACAAAAATTGCTGAAACGTGTTTGGCAAAAGCAAGACAGACAGAGGCGGAATG
Organism: Schistocerca serialis cubense; assembly: GCF_023864345.2. NCBI lineage: Eukaryota > Metazoa > Arthropoda > Insecta > Orthoptera > Acrididae > Schistocerca > Schistocerca serialis. The sequence goes on along the minus strand of NW_026047648.1, from coordinate 7,172,006 downwards.
TCTCCCCAGTGTTTCGTCCCCGGCAGTTTGAACGCTGCATCTGTACATCGCTGCCCGTGACGTCACTAGTGATAGCGGTTCGGTTTACTTCCTGGTGCAAGCGAGCACTACGTTGCTTGCCGATGATTCGGGAGTTGCTGTCTCCAGTGAGGCCAGCGGGTGGCTAAACCAAACCACACGAAACCAACCTACTCCACCAGTGCATTGCAGCAGCAGACGTAAGGGCACTCGCTGCCTGTTTTTCCTACACGGCGATTACAAACAATTGATAGGTCTAAGCGACTGCGCTCTTCTCTCTTCTGAGCTATCACAGGCCCTGTAGACTAGAGTTGTGGCGATTCGTGAATGAGTCGTTCATTTGAACGACTCGAAATAAAGAATCGTAAGAATCGAATCGTGATACGGACGAATCGTCGTTCAACGAATGTGTGTTTCCGATTCGTGACGATTCCAAGTTCCAACGATTCATCGATTCTTAGTACACTATGATTCTAAGGCCGGTATTACACTATCAAATTTCTTTGTCAAAGATTTGATCAAAGATGTGATCCAATATTCCGTCCAATATATTTGACAAAGATCTTTGATGTAGCGCTACAAGGGGTATTACACTGTCATCAAATTTTTCGTCAAAGTTTAAGATGGCTGACAACAACTTGTTATTAACCGCAGCAGTTCTACATACTCCAATTGCATTGTGTGCACATGCGGAAAAGAAGTGGGGGGAAAAAAATGGAACCATACATACGAGGTTGACAGTCTTCAAAGTCCTGGGATTACAACTTGATAATAAATTCAGTTGGGAGGAGCACATCACAGAACTGCAGAAACCCCTTAACAAATATGTTTTTGCAATTCGAGTGTTAGCAGACATAGGCAATATAACAATGAAAAAGCTTGCATACTTTCATTCCATAATGTCATATGGGATAATATTTTGGGGTAAATCTTGAAGTCAAACAAAAGTTTTCAAGGTCCAAAAGCGTGTAACACGTATTATTTGTGGAGTAAATTCACGGACCTCCTGCAGAAACCTCTTCAAAGAACTGGGTACTTAAGATTCTTGCATTGGTACTGGGGGAAAATAAGAAAGAAAATGAAACTGTTGGCGGGCCAGAAGTACAGTGAGACTGTCGTTTGGACGTACGAGATTTGCAGGTTAGCTTTTTTTGTTTTGTATTTCATGCCTAGATACTTCCGTAGAGTTATTGTTGCATGTGGATCATTATATGTAATGATTATTACAATACGTGCAACGATATGTTTGTACAGTTATCTAGGCATGAGAAACAAACAAAAAAAAACTATAACTCTCGTAGGCCCAAATGACAGAGTTTCACTATACTTCCGGCTCGCAGGTTAACTACTGCCTCTCAGTATATTTACTTCTTAATAAAATTTGTCGTAAATAATATATCTCTTTTTCCAACAAACAACTCAGTTCATACATACAATACCAGGAACAAAAATGATCTGCACAAGGACTTAAAAACACTTACTTTAGTTCAAAAAGGGGTCCACTACTCAGGAACACTCATCTTCAATAATTTGCCAGGAAACATAAAAAATTTAGTTAGAAATAAAGATCAGTTTAAAAAGAGCCTGAAAGACTTACTACTGGCCAACTCCTTCTACTCCATTGGCGAAATATTTAATAGAAACAAATGATGTATTGTATTTATTCATACTATTAGTATTTTTATTTCAGCTTAAAAAAAAATCGACATGTTCCACATCCACGAGGATCTCCTCAGCACGGATCTATGGAACGAAAGACTAATCTAATCTGGGTGAAGCCGTGGGTTTTGCGACGACATGATAAAAGCATTCAACAAAATTTGTTACGTGAGCTTACAGTGGAAGACGTCAAGTCGTACATCAATTACTTAAGAATGGATGAGCATACATTTCTGTATGTGCTCAGTGAAGTGTATCCTCATATCACAAAGCACAATTTTCACTTAAGAACTGCTACATCTGCAGAAGACAGGCTCACTCTAACACTCCGATTCCTTGGTACAGGAGAGGGTTATGTTAGGTTAGGTTAGGTCAGTTTAGGTCTCCAATCTTCTTAATCTATTTTTGTATTCAGGGTGCCTCACGTTGTAAAGCGCCTCATAAGCTTCAGACATCTCTATTAATTCTGTAGTTGTCGGCACACACCATTTGTATTTACCGGCAATGGTTATAAAAACACTACAGACGACAGAACGCTGCAGCGATGCTACCGCTCCGCGTGGTAACATATCGCATTGCAGTGAACAGAAGACAGACGATTTCTTTGATCAAATATACGGCCTCGGCCTAGATTTGATCAAATATTGGACGACATTTGTCAAAGATCCCTATTACACAATCAAATATCTTTGACAAAGATATTGGACAAAGATATTGGACAAAGAAATTTGATAGTGTAATACCGGCCTAAGGCAATTTCCGGATCATGCCGAGTCGTGCCGAATGATTAGGACCGCCAGATGGCAGTCAAGTGCACGATGCGTGTGAACAAAGGAAGCTCAGAACGAACAAACGAAGTTCGTGGGCCGCAATATTACTCGTGAAAACCAAGCTATGAGTCAAACCACGTCTGCCTCACTGCTAGATTTTGTTACTATAAAACAAACGTCTGTAGTTAGTTACTTTCAAGCCACACGACCAGACTGGCGTACCACGTAATTTTGCACCACCTTCCGTACAAATCGACTACTCTTTCCTGGCATACTGAAATAAAACAATAGATGTAATCAAATCAAACGTGACCTTTCATCAATTAAGGCATTATACGTATAAATCGAGAATCAGACTTGTAACGTCATATGCGTGTTTACTTATAAATAAACTATTTCTGGCGTATCTTATAATGATACAGTTCGATTCTAACCCCATTGACAATTTCGGACATGTCCTGCCATCTGTGAGTAAGATGTAGAACTTTTTGCACTCCGTTAAGAATCGTGCCATCACAGACTAGAATGAATCGTGAACGAATCGTAGGAATCGATTCTCAATGTGAGATTGAATCGTAGGAATCGAATCGGGAAAAAGAATCGTGTTGCCCAACTTTACTGTAGACTACGCGCTGCATCAACGATCTGCTTCCACCGCCTTCTATCTCTCGCAGCCTCTGATCTGCCTGCGCTAAATACAGCAATTCGGATTTTTTTTCACATGGTAGCATAACTCGTACAGTTATTCGGGGTGAGTAAAAAAGGACTTTTCAACTTCGAAATGACACAGAAATTTATTGGGATAGCTCACAGAATCGACAGACGAGTCATTTTGTAGAAAACAACCTCAAGTTCGCTTCACGTAGTGCATCAGTACCCCAGTCCGCCGCCAGGAGCGCCGCCGTGGTGCCCACGGGTGCACCAAACAGTTATTTTTTTATAACCGTTATTTTTAACATTACAAATAATGGTGGGCCAAACAGTTATTTTGTAGTAACAGTTATCACGGTCACAGTCACTTATATATATAACCGCTATTTTTAACGGTTATAAATAACGCTCAGTTATTTTTCACTACTGAATACTCCAGATAGGATTACCGATAAATAACGAAGTTGGTTGAATTCATCAGTTTACTTACCAGTATAATTATAATTGCGAGTAGTGCAAAGCGGCACGAATGTCGTATGAATCGTGCCGTAACCTTAAATAATTAACTGTCCGGTTCATTTCGGTTGATATTGGACGGTTGTTGGTGTTGCATATTATTTATATGAAGGTTATCCTCGCAGCTGCAACAGAAAGTATGCCGAACTTTGCCGCTGCACTGTTCCAGTGTAATGTTAAAAACTTGCTTTTTTTAAAAGTATGAACTAATACGTAAGCTGAATTCTGTAAGTAAAATTCGAAGCTCAATTTCTTGTGCTGTTCACGTTACTGAATAAGTGTACGGACATGTAATACAACACAAAAATATACGTCACGTGATACGTTCACTATTATACGAGAATCACTCGAGGAAAGTGAGAGTACTGTAATCCAAGTTTTATGTGAGATTTGAAAAACTGCTCAATTTCTTCAGCTACCGTGAGGGTCCTAATTTTTTGGTGGGAGAATGACTGAATTACATTTCTCCAAACCTTCAGCTTGTTGTGTTTCTCTTACGTTTGGCGTTATTGTCCGCAGAATTCCAGTGGATGATTGGTTGTGTTGATCACGTAAGGGTGACAGATTTAAACGCGTCAGACGTCAATACAATACCTTTTTTTACTCTATTGATATAATTCTTCTTAGGATATCCAGATTGTGGGAGTCTGAAATAATAATATTGGTGTTGGGAATACGGATTTCCATTAAGTGTTCATAAATTGCTCAATAACAAAATTTCCTGTCCTGAGGAATACTTCACCTGTCGATTCCATGTTTCACTTTTTTCCACTTTCTGTCACACACATGAGGCAATAATAAACACTTCATCTGTCTTTTCACAATTTAACATCGTGACATTTAACTGTCTGAATATGTAAAAGATTAACTCACGAACGAGACAGGTGAGCATTCAAAATGAAAGGCTAAGTTTTGCATATAATAGAACCTCAACGTAGCAGTGAGTGCACCTGACAAAGTTTGTTTTCAGTTTTTGTGTGTCCATCCTTCCGACAGGACGTCTCGGGGACGAGACGAAACTCCTACAGCCGTCCTTATGATTTTATTTATTTTGTAGCTAGCAGTTTGGATGGTTGGAGTGCTCACTCCAAAGTTTTCAAACAGTCTATGAATGAATGTTGGCCACTGATGCGGTACACACCTCTTCAGCATCAACTACAGCCTGAAGGTAGCGCATCGAAGCGCCGAAACTGGTGGCTTAAAAATAAATAAAATCGGAAGGACGGCTGTAGGCGTTTCATTTTCTCACAAGTTTTTTAGTGTTGCTTAACATAATAGAAAATGCTGACGTGAGCTCTTTGAAAGCAAAAAAGCATATAATATTATATACTTTTCTTTAGATACCACTGACAAACTATCTGACTGACCATTGTTTTAACCATACCATACCCGTTGTTGTTGTTGTGGTCTTCAGTCCTGAGACTGGTTTGATGCAGCTCTCCATGCTACTCTATCCTGTGCAAGCTTCTTCATCTCCCAGTACCTACTGCAACCTACATCCTTCTGAATCTGCATAGTGTATTCATCTCTTGGTCTCCCTCTACGATTTTTACCCTCCATGCTGCCCTCCAATGCTAAATTTGTGATCCCTTGATGCCTCAGGACATGTCCTACCAACCGATCCCTTCTTCTAGTCAAGTTGTGCCACAAACTCCTCTTCTCCACAATCCTATTCGATACCTCCTCATTAGTTATGTGATCTACCCATCTAATCTTCAGCATTCTTCTGTAGCAAAACATTTCGAAAGCTTCTATTCTCTTCTTCTTGTCCAAACTATTTATCGTCCACGTTTCACTTCCATACATGGCTACACTACACTCCATACAAATACTTTCAGAAACCATTTCCTGACATTTAAATCTATACTCGATGATAACAAATTTCTCTTCTTCAGAAACGCTTTCCTTGCCATTGCCAGTCTACATTTTATATCCTCTTTACTTCGACCATCATCAGTTATTTTGCTCCCCAAATACCAAAACTCCTTTACTACTTCAAGTGCCTCATTTCCTAATCTAATTCCCTCAGCATCACCCGACTTAATTCGACTACATTCCATTATCCTCGTTTCGCTTTTGTTGATGTTCGTCTTATATCCTCCTTTCAAGACACTGTCCATTCCGATCAGCTGCTCTTCCAGGTCCTTTGCTGTCTCTGACAGAATTACAGTGTCATCGGCGAACCTCAAAGTTTTTATATCTCCTCCACGGATTTTAATACCTCCTGCGAATTTTTGTTTTGTTTCCTTTACTGCTTGCTCAATATACAGATTGAATAGCATCGGGGAGAGGCTACAACCCTGTCTCGTTCCCTTCCCAACCACTGCTTCCCTTTCATGTCCCTCGACTTACAGGATAACGGCGCGAAATTTCGATTTGTTATTACAAATTTAAGGTTTTCGTTTGACTCACCCTCGTAGAAATTGGTAGTAAAAAAGAGAAAGAAATCGCGACTAGAAGGAGCAAATGTTACTGTACAAGAAACCAAACCATTTAATTCTGCGCTAACATACGACGTGTTTCACCCAACATTACGTACTACGCGGAGTCCCAATTCGCTTTAATTGCAGTCTGCATTGTTTGTGCAGGGTGTGACGCGAGGAGTGTTCAGTATTCAGGGATGTTACAGGCACGATTATTCCAAACAAAAAGTCTGTTAAACATGGGCTTTGAAATAAGAGTACAGGGTGTTTCAAAAAGAATATACGCATTACGAGCGCATATGTTTGTTAAATTTGAAGACATAGGAATATGAAACTTTACACACACACACACACACACACACACACACACACACACACTTACGACACTCTCAAGTTGAGATTACAGATGTTCGTCCTCCGTCAGCGACACGAACAGTATCACATCGGTACTCAAATACCTCCTATATTCGGGCAAGCATGTCCTTCGTCACTGACGTTACGGCGGTACGGATCCGGTTTTTCAGCTCTTCTATGTTTTATGAGAGTGGCGGTACACCGACGTTGTCTTTAATGAAACCCCCACAGGGAGAAGTCAGGGGTTGTCAAATCCAGTGACCGTGGAGCCCACCTGAGACGTGCTAAATCGCCGGCTCCTTGGCGAACAATCCAACGGTTCGGTTCAGTTTCATTCAGATATTCACGCACTTGGCGACTCCAGTGGTTGGGTGCCCCGTCTTGTTGAAAATAGAACTTGTTTCCAGAATGAGAGTTTCCACTCCGCAGCGGAGTGTGCGCTGATACGAAACTTCCTGGCAGATTAAAACTGTGTGCCGGACCGAGACTCGAACTCGGGACCTTTGCCTTTCGCGGGCAAGTGTTCTACCAACTGAGCTACCCAAGCACGACTCACGCCCCGTCCTCACAGCTTTACTTCTGCCAGTACCTCGTCTCCTACCTTCCAAAGCTGTGAGGACGGGGCGTGAGTCGTGCTTGGGTGGCTCAGTTGGTAGAGCACTTGCCCGCGAGAGGCAAAGGTCCCGAGTTCGAGTCTCGGTCCGGCACGCAGTTTTAATCTGCCAGGAAGTTTCATATCAGCGCACACTCCACAGCAGAGTGAAAATTTCATTCTAGAAACAACCCCCAGGCTGTGGCTAAGCCATGTCTCCGCAATATCCTTTCTTTCAGGAGTGCTAGTTCTGCAAGGTTCGCAGGAGAGCTTCTGTAAAGTTTGGAAGGCAGGAGACACGAGGTACTGGCAGAAGTAAAGCTGTGAGGACGGGTCGTGAGTCGTGCTTGGGTAGCTCAGTCGGTAGAGCACTTGCCCGCGAAAGGCAAAGGTCCCGAGTTCGAGTCTCGGTCCGGCACACAGTTTTAATCTGCCAGGAAGTTTCAAAAAGAACTTGTCCTCGTGCAGCCTCGCAAACGACGACTTTTGTAAAATGGCGAGATACTGCTGATCGTTAACCGTGTTTCTATCAGAGAAGAATACGATCGAGATGTCGCACAAAACACATGGAAAAATGGTTCAAAACTACATCTACATGGCTCTAACCTCTACGGGACTTAACGTCTGAGGTTATCAGTGTCCTAGACTTAGAACTGCTTAAACCTAACTGACCTAAGGACATCACACACATCCATGCCAGAGACAGGATTCGAACCTGCGACCGTAGCAGCAGCGCGGATCCAGACTAAAGCGCCTACGCCCGCTCGGTCACAGCGGCCGGCAAAACACATTCACTGTGGGCGAATCTCGTGCATGTTCAATGGCTGCTGTAGGCACCAAATTCGAACATTGTGTTTGTTTTCGTGACCGCTAAGATAATCGCTTCGTCACTGAACACAATGTCAGTAGCATCAAGAAGCTAATTACAAAATGCCACACGTTTGCGTTTGTCATCAGGACGGAGAGCTTGTAACAGCTGTAACCTTTACAGCTCCATAAGCAACCGACGTCCCAAAATACGCCAGTTGTTGTTGTAGGTAGTTTTAACTCGCGACTGGCAAGACGAGTTGATTTTGAAAGCAGTTTAAATTCGTGCGACATTTTCTTCGGGAAGACGAGCGCGGCCAGAACTCTTTACGTACACATGCTGTGTCTAGAAACATTCGATACCATCTGCGAATGTTCCAACACACAACCGGAGGATCAATTTGGTAGCTCAACCTGAAACGTCTTTGCACTGTAATCACTGAATTGCACTTCGCAAACTCGGGAACACAAAATCATTTCTGCTGCGGAGTAGCCATTTTAAACATATGACGGCTACCAAGCAAAAGAGAAGACAACTGACATCTAGCGACTACTGGTATCAACTAAACTATGTATTCGTTTCTCCAGTAGCGGAACCGTGGCGCAGCGATCGGTAGTTTGGACAAAATACGGGATGTACATAAAGTCCTAGAACACTTTCAATTATTTATTGCACAAGAACTATACACTGTACAGATGTCATACATATCGCGTTTTGAAGAAAACTCTGAAAGATTTTTTAACAAACATTCCATATGTGAACCAGGAGTGACCCGGCAGGCGTCAATAATACGGTAATCGAATTCTTGCCATTCCCTTTCCAGCATGGTATCGTAGCCTGTGACAGTCGCTTCCCGTATTCTCTGCCACATCACGTGGTAGAGGCGGTACATACACCACATCTTTAATAATGTGTCCCCACAGAAAAAGTGTCACACAGATCTGGTGATGCGGGGGGGAGGCCATTTTGTGAGTCGGCTGCCCCCTCGCCTAGCACGGCCTATGCGTCGCTGCGGCAGCTCCGTGTGCGGGTACCCACTAAGTCCAATCTGGATGGTTTCGTAGACGGCCGCGGTGGCCGAGCGGTTCTAGGCGCCTCAGTCCACAACCGCGCGACTGCTACGGTCGCAGGTTCGAATCCTGCCCCGGGCACGGGTGTGTGTGTGGTGTCGTTAGGCTAGTTAGGTGTAAGTAGTTCTAAGTTCTAGGGGACTGATGACCTCAGAGGTCAAGTCGCATAGTGTTCTCAGCCACAGACAGCTTCTGCCGCAGGACTTTCCACACTATCATGGGAGCCATTTCGAGCTCACAGGATGCGCACTTTTTGCCGGGCGCAAGCAACCCATCGTAACGAATTTGTTGTGCCAGTGGTAAATGGCCTTGCTTGTTGTTGGCTTCTTACCGTACTTGGTTCTAAACATCCGTCCAACAGCTGTAGCTGTAGCACGCCTGTCGAACTCCTCCAACACACAGTAAGCTCGCTCCGCACCGGAAGTCACCATGTTTGCGACTAGCGCTAACTATCGGCAAATTACCGAACTACGCTGTGGCGGTGTACATGGAGAAAAAAAAACTTTCAGGGTTTCTCTTCAAACTGACATCTATATGATATCTGTACAATGTTTGGTTCTTGTGCCATAAATAATTGAAAGTGTTGCCGGACTTTATATACACGCTGTACAGTAATACTTTGTAATACGTATATTCTTTTTGAAACACACTGTATACATCTTCAGAGCTGTGAGATCGTCATCTTCGATTCTGTGACACGAATCCGTTTTACTGGTGGTCTGTGGTTCAAACGGCTTGTAGCACAATGGGATTTAACATCTGAGGTCATCAGTCCCCTACAACTTAGAACTACTTAAACCTAACTAACCTAAGGACACCACACACATCCCTGCCCGAGGCAGGATTCGAACCTGCGACCGTAGCAGTCGCTTGCTACAAAAAGTGCGCGCTTACGGTCTATCCAGTGACATACGAGGTGTGGCTAGAAAAAAACCGGACTAGTACTGGTGAAACAATAAAACGAATGCAATAAGGCTGAAAGTCGCGTGGCCTGTCACGTGACTCTCGCTCCGCCTACTGCTCGAGTTTCATCTGCTTCCTGCACTCAGTCTGCCCGTGGCGTCTGTTTTAAGTAGTTGACGTTTTGTCTGTGCGTCGGAAAATGTTGAGTGTACAGAAAGAACACCGTGTTAACATCAAATTTTGTTTCAAACTAGGAAAATCTGGAAGTGAAACGTTTGTCATGTTACAACAAGTGTACGGCGATGATTGTTTATCGCGAACACAAGTGTTTGAGTGGTTTAAACGATTTAAAGATGGCCGCGAAGACACCAGTGATGACACTCGCACTGGCAGACCATTGTCAGCAAAAACTGATGCAAACATTGAAAAAATCGGTAAACTTGTTCGACAAGATCGCCGTTTAACAATCAGAGCAGTGTCTGAGTTAACAGGAGTTGACAAGGAAAGTGTTGGGCAGATTCTTCATGAAAGTTTCAACATGAACAAAGTGGTTCAAAAATGGTTCCAAAGTGTCTCACAATTGAACAGAAGGAACGCCGAAGAATGATTTGTTCTGACATCCTGGAAAACATTGAAAGTGATCCCACCTTCTTACAAAATTGATGCATTGGAAAACTCCTGGTTCTCCACGATAAAAAAAAGCACGAGTGTCAAAATCGAAATTCAAGGCAATGATGATTGTTTTTTTTGACACCAAAGGGATTGTGCACATTGATTGGGTACCAGAGGGACAAACAGTGAATCAGCATTACTACATTAGCGTCCTGGCTACCCTACGTGAGCGAGAACGGATAAAACGGAACGATTTGTGGAGAAAAAAGTCATGGATCCTTCACCAAGACAATGCCCCAGCTCACAGTGCGTTGTCAGTGAAGACGTTTTTGGCAAAACACAACATTCCCATCTTAGATCATCCACCCTACTCACCTGACTTGGCCCTCTGTGACTTTTTTCTTTTCCCTAAAGTCAAGTCAGCTTTGAAAGGAACTAGATTTGAGACTGTTGAAGCAGTAAAAGAAAAAGCGACGGAAGTAATGTATGGACTTACCGAAAATGATCTGCAGCATTGCTATGAACAGTGGAAAATTCGTATGGAGCGGTGTAGAGACCGAGGAGGAGAGTACATTGAAGGAGACAACATGAAATTGTAAATAATTGTAAATAAATGTTTTTTCCAGCATCAGTCCGGTTTTTTTCTAGCCGCACCTCGTATACGGTTGGACAGAAAGTTTTCCGACAGACAGGTAGCAGTATGTCGTCCTGAACGGGGTAACTTCAACAGGTGTGCCCCAGGGCAGCCTAATAGCGCCTCTGCTTTTTAGGATTTACATAAACGATCTGGTCGATAGTATTCACAGCAGTCTGAGACTGTTTGCCGATGATGCTGTAGTCTACAGGAAGGTAGTATCACACGAAAGTTGTGAACAAATCTGTGAGGATTTGCAGAAAATAAATGCGTGGCGTAATGACTGGCAGGCTATGTCTTAAAATTAGTAAGTGTAACCTACTGCAATAACAAGGCGAAAATCCCCGTTATTGTACGAGTAAAAAATACATGATCAGTCTTTGGAAGCGTAACATCAGTCAACTACCTGGGTGTGACTATTCGAAATGATCTCAAATGGAACGATCGGATTACACAAGTAACGGGTAAGGCGAACTCTAGATTGCGGTGTATTGCTAGAATCCTGAAGCGATGCAGTCCTTCGACAAAGGAAATAGCTTACAATACGTTAGTTCGTCCAGTCTTAGAGTACTGTTCGTCTCTATGGGAACCTTAACAGTTGGGTCTGATTCAAGAGATTGAGAAGGTCCAAAGAAGAACGGCAAGATTCGTGACTGGTACATTTAGCCATCGCGAGAGCGTTAGAAATCTGATAGAAAGTTTGAATTGGGACACACTTGCAGATGGACAACGGGTAAACGGAAGGGGCTGATCACTAAATTCCAAAATCCGATCTTCACCGAGGATGTAGAGCATATTACCACCGACTTCCAAATCGCGCAATGATCACCGTTCAAAGATAAGGGGAGTTAGAGCTCGTACTGAGGCGTTCAGGCAGTCGTTTTTCCCTCGTGTGATCCGCGAGTGGAACACAGGGGGGGGGGGGGGGGGGGAGTACGACTTTAACGCGAATAGTGCCCTCAGCCACACACCGCTTGGTAGAATCTGAAAATACAATAAATTGTTCCGATTTGAAAATACAAAGCTGATCGCGGCCACGCCGGACGGGGGAGCTTAGGATGTTTTGTAGCACAGACTGACGTTAACTTTACACCTAGAACATTTTTTTTTTTTTTTTTCAGACGATGCGCCGTGTTGGAGATATTTAGTTGTCTCACACTAAAACAAACGCCCCGTATAAATCTCCGTGCTGGCCGGCTTTTGTTAGGCTTTTTGCCGATGGATTTCAGAACGCACAACTGAGGGCCGTTCTAAAGTAATGACGTAAGGGCGAGCAACAGGTATAAGGTGAAATAGGAAGATACAGTGTGGCGTAAGGATATACAGGGTGTTACAAAAAGGTACGGCCAAACTTTCAGGAAACATTCCTCGCACACCAAGAAAGAAAAGATGTTATGTGGACATGTGTCCGGAAATGCTTACTTTCCATCTTAGAGCTCATTTTAGTTTCTTCAGTATGCACTGTACTTCCTCGATTCACCGCTAGTTGGCCCAATTGAAGGAAGGTAATGTTGACTTCGGTGCTTGTGTTGACATGCGACTCATTCCTCTTCAGTACTACCATCAAGCACATCAGCACGTAGCATCGACAGGTTAGTGTTCATCACGAACGTGGTTTTGCAGTCAGTGCAATGTTTACAAATGCGGAGTTGGCAGATGCCCATTTGATGTACGGATTAGCACGAGGCAATAGCCGTGGCGCGGTACGTTTGTATCGAGACAGATTTCCAGAACGAAGGTGTCCCGACAGGAAGACGTTCGAAGCAATTGATCAGCGTCTTAGGGAGCACGGAACATTCCAGCCTACGACTCGCGACTGGGGAAGACCTAGAACGACGAGGACACCTGCAATGGACGAGGCAATTCTTCGTGCAGTTGGCGATAACCCTAATGTCGGCGTCAGAGAAGTTGCAGCTGTACAAGGTAACGTTGAGCACGTCACTGTACGGAGAGTGCTACGGGAGAACCAGTTGTTTCCGTACCATGTACAGCGTGTGCAGGCACTATCGGCAGCTGATTGGCCTCCACGGGTACACTTCTGCGAATGGTTCATCCGACAATGTGTCAATCCTCATTTCAGTGGAAAAGTTCTCTTTACGGTTGAGGCTTCATTCCAACGTGATGAAATTGTAAATTTTCACAATCGACATGTGTGGGCTGACGAGAATCCGCACGCAATTGTGCAGTCACGTCATCGACACACATTTTCTTTGAACGTTTCGGCAGGCATTGTCGGTGATGTCTCGATTGGGCCCCACGTTCTTCCACCTACGCTCAATGGAGCACGTTATCACGATTTCATACGGGCTACTCTACGTGTGCTGCTAGAACATGTGCCTTTACAAGTACGACACAACATGTGGTTCGTGGACGATGGAGCTCCTGCACATTTCAGTCCAAGTGTTCGTACGCTTCTCAACAACAGATTCGGTGACCGATGGATTGGTAGAGGCGGACAAATTCCGTGGCCTCCACGCTCTCCTGACCTCAACCCTCTCGACTTTCATTTATGGGGGGATTTGAAAGCTCTTGTCTACGCAACCCCGGTACCACATGTAGAGACTCTTCGTGCTCGTATTGTGGACGGCTGTGATACAATACGCCATTCTCCAGGGCTGCATCAGCGCATCAGGGATTCCGTGCGTCGGAGGGTGGATGCATGTATCCTCGCTAACGGAGGACATTTTGAACATTTCCTGTAACAAAGTGTTTGAAGTCACGCTGGTACGTTCTGTTGCTGTGTGTTTCCATTCCACGATTAATGTGATTTGAAGAGAAGTAATAAAATGAGCTCTTAACATGGAAAAAATGGTTCATCTGGCTGTGAGCACTATGCGACTTAACTTCTGAGGTCATCAGTCGCCTAGAACTTAGAACTAGTTAAACCTAACTAACCTAAGGACATCACACACATCCATGCCCGAGGCAGGATTCGAACCTGCGACCGTAGCCGTCGCTCGGTTCCAGACTGTAGCGCCTAGAACCGCACGGCCCTAACATGGAAAGTAAGCGTTTCCGGACACATGTCCACATAACATATTTTCTTTCTTTGTGTGTGAGGAATGTTTCCTGAAAGTTTGGCCGCACCTTTTTGTAACACCCTGTATATGTAGATGTAGATGGTGTTTGCTATCCATATTTCGAAATGAGGTATTATGGACAAAACCGAGGAAAAAAAAATGCCAGGGCTCTAAAGTGCTTACCTTACGAGCTGTGAGTGGTTGTTGACCTTCTGAGCTGTGCAACACGTCTTCTGCTGAACGAGTGCTTACAGGTGCTACGGTATGCGTTTTAGAGGCCGTGAAAAAATGCCTTTTTTGCTTCGAACGATAGTTCCGGTCATATCCCTGAAGTGTGACGGATTCTGTAGGCCGTCGGAGGTGAGTGCAGAAAGGGAACGGCGTGTCCACCGGATGGCTAGTATTCCCCTCGGCTCGGTCGCCGGATGTCAGAACGCTAGACAGCCTGTCTGTATAGGGAGGGAGTGGCCAACCGGACGATACGGCGGCCATTTTTCTGCCAAACTGCGGGCGGGACTTTTGAATGGCCAGTAGTGGAGTACACACTCACCGAATCAAAACCGCAAAACAATATGGCGAAATCATTCGTTAAATGCCTTTCTTTACAGCTGTAATATACTCATAGTAGCCTACTACGTACAGCACAGGAAAATTTGATGCAGTGGCTGTAAAAATTATTCGTTTCTTGCATTAACCTCCTTTAAAGTTCGTCTACTAGACATATTGCAATGAAAGTAACGTAAATAAAAAAATATAGTGCATAACGCTAAAGATTTAACGTACCTGTATTACGTCAGATGGATGAAAGTCGTAAGCAGTTGTTTGCTTTTGAGATGCAAAAAGTGTGAGACGTGTTAGTACTTCTTGTCACGCCTTCAAGCTTTTCGCAGGTCACAAGTAAACAACTGCTTACGACGTTCTCTCATATACTGAAAACCTCTCGTAGATAACAAACGAAAAAGATTACAGAAATCAGGTAATGTTACATGTAGGCTACTGTGGGCTACATGGGAGAGCCAGTCCTGACAAAACTCTACCATCTGGTGAGCAAGATGTACGAGACAGGCGAAATACTCTCAGACTTCAAGAAGAATATAATAATTCCAATCCCAAGGAAAGCAGGTGTTGACAGATGTGAAAATTACCGAACAATCAGTTTAATAAGCCACAGCTGCAAAATACTAACGCGAATTCTTTACAGACGAATGGAAAAATTGGTAGAAGCCGACCTCGGCGAAGATCAGTTTGGATTCCGCGGAAATGTTGGAACACGTGAGGCAATACTGCCCCTACGACTTATCTTACAACAAAGATTAAGGAAAGGCAAACCTACGTTTCTAGCATTTGTGGACTTAGAGAAAGCTTTTTCCAATGTTGACTGGAATACTCTATTTCAAATTCTAAAGGTGGCAGGGGTAAAATACAGGGAGCGAAAGGCTATTTACAATTCGTACAGAAACCATACGACAGTTATGAGTCGAGGGACACAAAAGGCAAGCAGTCGTTGGGAAGGGAGTGAGACAGGGTTGTAGCCTCTCCCCGATGTTATTCAATCTCTATATTGAGCAAGCAGTAAAGGAAACAAAAGAAAAATTTGGAGTAGGTGTTAACATCCATGGAGAAGAAATAAAAACTTTAAGGTTCGCCGATGACATTGTAATTCTGTCAGAGACAGCAAAGGACGTGGAAGAGCAGTTGAACGGAATGGACAGTGTCTTGAAGGGAGGATATAAGATGAACATCAACAAAAGCAAAACGAGGATAATGGAATGCTATTTGGGGAACAAAATAACTGATGATGGTCGAAGCAGAGAGGATATAAAATGTGGAATGGCAATGGCAAGAAAAGCGTTTCTGAAGAAGAGAAATTTCTTAACATCGAATGTAGATTTAAGTGTCAGGAAGTCGTTTCTGAAAGTATTTGTATGGAGTGTAGCGATGTATGGAAGTGATACATGAACGATAAATAGTTTAGACAAGAAGAGAACAGAAGCTTTCGAAATGTGGTTATACAGAAGAATGCTGAAGATTAGATGGGTAGATCACATAACTAATGAGAAGATATTGAATAGAATTGGGGAGAAGAGGAGTTTGTGGCACACCTTGAGAAGAAGAAGGGATTGGTTGGGTAGGACATGTTCTGAGGCATCAAGGGATCACAAATTTAGTATTGGGGGGGAGGGGAGGGGGCAGCGTGGAGGGTAAAAATCGTAGAGGGAGACCAAGAGATGAATACACTAAGCAGATTCAGAAGAATGTAGGCTGTAGTAGGTACTGGGAGATGATGAAGCTTGCACAGGATAGAGTAGCATGGAGAGCTGTATCAGTCTCAGGACTGAAGACAACAACAACAACAACAACAACAGGCTACTGTAATAACGACCAAATATAAGAAGAAAACTACCGTATCCCTTGTACCCCACAGTTAGTAGGCCTATTAAAAACTGTCTTCAAGAGTACCTACAACAGTCAGGCAATAATACTGAAACCAAAATATTGCCTAGTGTTCTGTTTCGGAACGAAATAAAGTTTGACGCTATAAAGTCGAATGAGCACCGCACAACAATTACAGGAACTTTCCGTTTCCAGCAAGGACTGTCAGATATTGGCTTCAGAAAAGCTTGTGATGCTACCAGTATGCACGCAAATGCTAATTTCGTACTAAAAAGGATATACAACTAAATCGAACATGCATGCACAACGCATAATAAGTCTGGCAATAATTCGAATACCTTTTAATCGTTTCCAAAAGTCCTCTGAACTTCAACTCAAAAGCACGGCGAACATGGGAAGCGCGAGAGACTTTAGGCAGAAAAATGGCGCCAAAGCTAATCAACCAATCACGGGCAACTTCACCTACGGCTACTCTGTCTGTATACAGTAGAGTTAGGCAACACGATTCTTTTTCCCGATTCGATTCCTACGATTCAATCTCACATTGAGAATCGATTCCTATGGTTCATTCACGATTCATTCTAGTCTGCGATGGCACGATTCTTAACGGAGTGCAAAAAGTTCTACATCTTACTCACAGATGGCAGGACATGTCTGAAATTGTCAATGGGGTTAGAATCGAACTGTGTCATGATAAGATACGCCAGAAATAGTTTATTTATAAGTAAATATGCATATGGCGTTACAAGTGTGATTCTCAATTTATACGTGTAATGCCTTAATTGATGAAAGGTCACGTTTGATTTGATTGCATCTATTATTTTATTTCAGTATGCCAGGAAAGAGGAGTCGATTTGTGTGGAATGTGGTGCAAAATTACGTGGTACGCCAGTCTGGTCGTGTGGCTTGAACGTAACTAACTACAGACGTCTGTTTTATAGTAACAAAATCTAGCAGTGAGGCGGACGTGGTTTGGCTCACATCATTAAAAAAATGGCTCTGAGCACTATGGGACTTAACTGCTGTGGTCATCAGTCCCCTAGAACTTAGAACTACTTAAACCTAACTAACCTAAGGACATCACACACATCCATGCCCGAGGCAGGATTCGAACCAGCGACCGTAGCGGTCACCCGGTTCCAAACGGAAGCGCCTAGAACCGCTAGACCACCGCGGCCGGCGCTCACATCATCCTAAGTTTTTCTGTGCTGAGATGTCTTTCCGAGTCCACATCACCTTTTTAATTCATAACGCAGCTGACAGCCCTCCCACACAGCAAATTTAGCTTAACTTTCATTTCTTCTAAATAGAAAGCATAGGTATTTTGCTTTTAATTTGTCTGACAACTTGCCGCTGTCACTACTATTTACGTGAGAAGACGACATACTTCTAAACAGTAGGACTCAATCGTATACAGCCACATTACTCCACTAAAATTTAATATGAATCTGAACACGATAACATTCGAAAACTCGAACTTGAAATTATTAATTAAAAAGCTTTTGTTTAAAGTCGGTATTACAACACGGCGATCCACCAAGAAAGGTATTGGTTAGAGAGCCTACACTCTCTCTATATAGGCTCTGTAATATTGGTTTAGTGGACAGCCATTTCGTGGCGGCAGTGGTGGAACTAACAGAATTAGCAAATTAGCAGTGAAGTAATGTTGCCGTATGCGATTGTATCCTACACTTTAGAAGTATGTCGTCTTCTCACATAAATGGTAGTGGCAGAAGCAAGTTCTCAGACAAATTAAAAGCAAAATGCCTATGCTTTGTATTTCGACGAAACAGAAGTTAAGCAAATTTGCAGTGTGTGAGGGCTGACAGTTGCTTCATTATGAAATATAAGGTGCTGTGGAATTGGAAAGAGTACAGAAAAACTTAGGATGATACGAATCCGCGCATGTGCACCATATAGGGATGGGAAGTGGGAGATGCCTTTACGCTCGTTCCCGCCAGCCGCCGCCAATTGTCAGCTTGGTTTTCACGAGTAATATTACGGCCCACGAACTTCGTTTGTTCGTTTCGAGCTTCCTTTGTTCACACGCATCCTCCACTTGACTGCCATCTGGCGGTCGTAATCATTCGGCACGACTCGGCATGATTCGGAAGTTGCCTTCGAAGCATAGCGTACTAAGAATCGACGAATCGTCGGAACTTGGAATCGTCACGACTCGGAAACACGCAATCGTCCTTACGATTCTTTTGAACGACGATTCGTCCGTATCACGATTCGATTCTTAAGATTCTTTATTTACAAGGGGAGGCCGCCAATTGTGAAATTCAGATTCGATTCATACTGCGCATAATAAAAGCTCATGGGCAGAGGTGTAATGTGGCAAAGCACAAAGATGCAATTCCCAGCCATTGTCGAGAAAATCGACAGTTAAAAGAAACCGTTGCGGTGAAATAAACTCTACGATTAATAATTTTCTCTAGCGTCGTGGCGGAGCGGTAAGCGCTCGGGTTCGTAATCCAAAGGTCGCCGGATCGAATCTCGCGCCTTGCAATTTTTTTATTATTAGTTTTTTGTAATTCAAATATATATATGAATTGCTTATGCATGTTGGTGAAGGCGGATCGCTCTCCAATTGTATCGCCTCCATTTTTCCGTTTGTTTAACAGGGTGTACCAAAGCTCTCACGTCCGCACTGATTTGCGACGATGTTACAAGTTGCGCTAGGGACCGCATCTACCTTCTTTCGAAGTTAGCAGGTTACTACGCTGTTATGCGGCAGCTCGTTTCGGCCCATTCAACATGTCCTTCAAGTGTAACGAGCGAGTAACGGAGTTTATATTTCATACCTGCCACAGCAAATTTGTGTTCGTGGGGTCTCTATTCTAATTCGAACGTTTGACTTACGCTATACGTATTCGTTTCGGAATATCGTTTCTACGTCTTCCGTTAACTATACGTGGTTAACATTATGAAGACAATTAATGACATTTGTTTACGGAAAACATAATGATGTTCGAAGTCGCCAATTTTTCCACGATAAACGGCTCTCAACAACTTATTATATGCATAATTGTTGCAACTGATTGCCGGGAATATATATATATATATATATATATATATATATATATACACTCCTGGAAATTGAAATAAGAACACCGTGAATTCATTGTCCCAGGAAGGGGAAACTTTATTGACACATTCCTGGGGTCAGATACATCACATGATCACACTGACAGACCCACAGGCACATAGACACAGGCAACAGAGCATGCACAATGTCGGCACTAGTACAGTGTATATCCACCTTTCGCAGCAATGCAGGCTGCTATTCTCCCATGGAGACGATCGTAGAGATGCTGGATGTAGTCCTGTGGAACGGCTTGCCATGCCATTTCCACCTGGCGCCTCAGTTGGACCAGCGTTCGTGCTGGACGTGCAGACCGCAGACGACGCTTCATCCAGTCCCAAACATGCTCAATGGGGGACAGATCCGGAGATCTTGCTGGCCAGGGTAGTTGACTTACACCTTCTAGAGCACGTTGGGTGGCACGGGATACATGCGGACGTGCATTGTCCTGTTGGAACAGCAAGTTCCCTTGCCGGTCTAGGAATGGTAGAACGATGGGTTCGATGACGGTTTGGATGTACCGTGCACTATTCGGTGTCCCCTCGACGATCACCAGTGGTGTACGGCCAGTGTAGGAGATCGCTCCCCACACCATGATGCCGGGTGTTGGCCCTGTGTGCCTCGGTCGTATGCAGTCCTGATTGTGGCGCTCACCTGCACGGCGCCAAACACGCATACGACCATCATTGGCACCAAGGCAGAAGCGACTCTCATCGCTGAAGACGACACGTCTCCATTCGTCCCTCCATTCACGCCTGTCGCGACGCCACTGGAGGCGGGCTGCACGATGTTGGGGCGTGAGCGGAAGACGGCCTAACGGTGTGCGGGACCGTAGCCCAGCTTCATGGAGACGGTTGCGAATGGTCCTCGCCGATACCCCAGGAGCAACAGTGTCCCTAATTTGCTGGGAAGTGGCGGTGCGGTCCCCTATGGCACTGCGTAGGATCCTACGGTCTTGGCGTGCATCCGTGCGTCGCTGCGGTCCGGTCCCAGGTCGACGGGCACGTGCACCTTCCGCCGACCACTGGCGACAACATCGATGTACTGTGGAGACCTCACGCCCCACGTGTTGAGCAATTCGGCGGTACGTCCACCCGGCCTCCCGCATGCCCACTATACGCCCTCGCTCAAAGTCCGTCAACTGCACATACGGTTCACGTCCACGCTGTCGCGGCATGCTACCAGTGTTAAAGACTGCGATGGAGCTCCGTATGCCACGGCAAACTGGCTGACACTGACGGCGGCGGTGCACAAATGCTGCGCAGCTAGCGCCATTCGACGGCCAACACCGCGGTTCCTGGTGTGTCCGCTGTGCCGTGCGTGTGATCATTGCTTGTACAGCCCTCTCGCAGTGTCCGGAGCAAGTATGGTGGGTCTGACACACCGGTGTAAATGTGTTCTTTTTTCCATTTCCAGGAGTGTAATATATATATATATATATATATATATATATATATAATGAATTACAAAAAACAAATACTAAAAAAAAGGTTGCATGGAGCGAGATTCGATCCGGCGATCTTCGGATTACGAACCCGAGCGCTTACTGCTGCACCACGACGCTGTAGAAAGTTATTGACCGTAGAGAGTATTTCACCGCAACGGTGTCTTTTAACTGTCGATTTTCTCGACAATGGCTGGGAATTGCATCTTTGTGCTTTGCCACATTACACCTCTGGCAATGAGCTTTTATTATGCGCAGTATGAATCGAATCTGAATTTCACAATTGGCGGCCTCCCGTTGTTAGAGTCGTTCAAATGAACGACTCATTCACGAATCGCCACAACTCTAGTATACAGGCTCCCTACAGAACGCAGGATGGGTGCGCCCCCCCGCCTTCTGACAAGGCCCTTATCGCACTTCCCGCGCCCTATCTGGTGGAATTCAAATTTAGCACAGGGCGTGCTTATCGCTTACTTAGAGCTCTGTGAATTCTGACGCCGGCAGCGGCTGACCACCTGCGCTATCTGACAGACGCCGTAGCTGCGACGTGTGACGTGTGGCCCCAAGGAACGAACAAAGGTCGGGAGCCGACGTGTCGCCGACAGGGGGGATTAGCCGCGTGCGCGCCCAAGCACCGAAGGAAAATTTGTGACGAGGCCGGGATTCGAACCCAGACATCCTGTTCACTAGGCAGGTGCTACGACCACTACCCCGCCCTGGCACTGTACGGACGACCCTGGGACGCCTCCCTAGACTAGATTCGTACTTGTTCCGTAGATCATGAATACGACGCTTCGCAATGATGTGGAACGTGTCAGGTTAATACACTGCTGGTCATTAAAACTGCTACACCAAGAAGAAATGCACATGATAAACGGGTATTCATTGGACAAATATATTATACTAGAACTGACACGTGATTACATTTTCACGCAATTTGGGTGCATAGGTCCTGTGAAATCAGTACCCAGAACAACCACCTCTGGCCGTAATAACGGCCTCGATACACCTGCGCATTGAGTCAGACAGAGCTTGGATGGCGTGTCCAGGTACAGCTGTCCGTGCAGCTTCAACACGATGCCACAGTTCATCAAGAGTAGTGACTGGCGTATTGTGACGAGCCAGTTGCTCGGCCACCATTGACCAGACGTTTTCAATTGATGAGACATCTGGCAATGTGCTGGCCTGGGCAGCAGTCGAATATTTTCTGTATGCAGAAAGGCCCGTACAGCACCTGCAACGTGCGGTCGTGCATTATCCTGCTGAAAAGTAGGGTTTCGCAGGGATGGAATGAAGGGTAGAGCCACGGGTCGTAACACATCTAAAATGTACCGTCAATACGAACATGAGGTGACAGAGACGTGTAACCTATGGCACCCCATACCATCACGCCGGGCGATACGCCAGTATGGCGATGACGAATACACGCTTCCAATGTGCGTTCACCGCGATGTCGCCAAACACGGATGCCACCATCGTCATGCTGTGAACAGAACCCGGATTCATCCGAAGAAATGACGTTTCGCCATTCGTGCACCCAGGTTCGTCGTCCAGTACACCATCGCAGGCGCTCCTGTCTGTGATGCAGCGTCAAGGGTAACCGCAGCCACGGTCTCCGAGCTGATAGTCCGTGCTGCTGCAAACGACGTCGAACTGTTCGTGCAGATGGTTGTAGTCTTGCAAACGTCCCCATCTGTTGACTCAGGGATCGAGACGTGGCTGCACGATCCGTTAGAGAAATGCGGATAAGATGCCTGTCATCTCGACTGATAGTGATACGAGGCCGTTGGGATCCAGCACGGGGTTCAGTATTACCCTCCTGAACCCACCGATTCCATATTCTGCTAACAGTCATCGGATCTCGACCGACGCGAGCAGCAATGTCGCGATACGATAAACCGCAATCGCGATAGGCTACAATCCTACCTTTATCAAAGTCGGAAACGTGATGGTACGCATTTCTCCTCCTTACACGGGGCATCACAACGACGTTTCACCAGGCAACGCCGGTCAACTGCTGTTTGTGTATGAGAAATCGGTTGGAAACTTTCCTCGTGTCAGCACGTTGTAGGAGTCGCCACCGGCGCAAACCTTGCGTGAATGCTCTGAAAAGCTAATCATTTGCGTATCACAGCATCTTCTTCCTGTCGGTTAAATTTCACGTGTGTACCATGTCATCTTCGTGGTGTAGCAGTTTTAATGGCCTGTATTGTCTATAAATTGCTTACGAATGGGTGAAAGTTTATGTCAGTATTTGCTCAGTAAAGTGGCTTATCATATTACAAAAGACAATACTCTCTCGAGAAATGCTCTGGTCACACGGGGATTTCTTGAGAGAGCCACTCCAGTTTACAACACAGCACTCGAATATCACGTTGCACTTTAAGCAAAATAATTCTAGAAACGTGTGAAACTATTTATAAAGCACTGGAAGGGGAATATGTGAAGGTACATAAACGTTCAGTACACTGTATGGGGAGTAAGAACTAGTTTTATTTTTGAGTAATTCAATTAATGTCATTACTGTTCCAACAACTGCAAAATTCGTAAAAATTACGAAACAGATGAAGCGCTTTTTAACTTGTGGCATCCATAGTTCAAAAATGGACAAAGTAGAATGGAAACCTAAGAAAGAAGTTTTTATTTTAGAGTTTGACCACATCGTCCATTGCGGCTTGCTGAAAAGCTGCTTCGATGTTTCCATATGTAGAGGTGGATGGTTGTAGTTGTGATTGTGGACGTGGGATCGCCTGCAGCGTATTCCACATGCCCAGTAATACACAATTAATAGCGTGGACAGTCACCCTCTCTCACCCGGCACCCTAGTCGAAACAAGTATATTAAAAGAAGGAAAAGAAAAGAGCGTAAGGAACACACCAACTGTGAAGCCATGTTTACGAACACACTACACAGACGTGAAATAGCTGTAGCGACGGCAGCTCTCCAAGCGGTCACATTTCACACTGCAGTGAACAGAAGACGAACGACTTTTATGATCAAATCTACGGCGAGGACCTATATTTGATCTGATTTATTTGACGACAGGCGAGATTTGACAAAGTTCCCATTACGCCATCAAATTTGTTTGACATAAATGTTTGACATATCAGTTGCAGGGGCGCGACGTGACACGGCGTCAACAAGCCGTCTGAAGTCCGCTGCGTAAATACGAGGGCCGTCTGAAAAGTCCGTCCAAAAATAAAAACTACTCACGTGTTTGGGGTAAACCTTTTTTATTTTTCGACATAGTCTCCTTTTAGACTTACACACTTCGTGCAACGCTATTGTAATTTGTTGATCCCTTCCGAATAATAGTAATTGTCCAAGTCTTCAAAATAGCTGTTTGTTTGCTGCAATCACCTTCTCGTTTGAATAAAGTATTTCTCCCGCCAGTCATTTCTTCAAATTGGGGAACAAATAGTAGCGCGAGGGAGCCAAGTCTGGAGAACAGGGCGGATGTGAAACGAGTTGGAATCGTATTTCCATTAATTTTTGCGACGAAAACTGCTGAGGTGTGTGCTGGTGCATTGTCGTGATGGAAAATGACTTTTTTGGGGTCCAATCGCCTACGTTTTTCTTGCATCTCGGTTTTGAAACGGTCCAGCAACTATGAATAATGTGCACCTGTAATAGTTTTACCCTTTTCCAGATAGCCGATGAGGATTATCCCTCGCGAATCCCAAGAAACAGTCGCCACAAGCCTTCCGGCCGCCTTTTTTGGTGCAGATTCTGCCTTGGTAACCCATTGTTTGGATTGTTGTTTGGTCTCAGGAGTACAGTAATGTATCCATGTTTCATCCACAGCGACGAAACGACGCTTTGAAGTCATGCGGATCCTTCCCGAACAGGTGCGAACCAACCTTGCAACACTTCACACGATTCCGTTTTTGGTCAGGCGTGAGCAATCGCGGAACCCGTCTTGTGGATAGCTTTCTGATGCCCGAATGTTTACGCAAAATACTATATACCCGTTCACTCGAGATGCCCACAGGACTAGCAATCTGACGCACCTCGACTCTTCTCTCATCCGTCACCATATCGTGCATTTTATCGATGATTTCTGGAGTCGTAACCTCCACAGGGCGTCCAGAACGTTCAGCATGACTCGTGTCCACATGGCCACTGCGAAAATTTTGAAACCACTTATAAACGATTCGAATCGAAGGTGCAGAGTCACCGTGATGTTTATCAGGCTTCTGTTAGTCTCCTGAGGCGTTTTGCCTTTCATGATGTAATGTTTAATCACCACACGAAATTCCTCTCGTCCATTTTTTGACAATCACTCGACTTGATCGATTCACACGAATGCCAAACACAAAAGAAATAGACAAGTATGGCTGAAAGTTGGTGTGCTTTCTTTCCGTGACGTGTGACCTCGATACTCGCCGGCGGTGCCATCTCTCGGACTTTGCACGGACTTGTCAAACGCCGCCTCGCCTTGAGTTGCGGTGCCCGTATAGCCGTCCATAATTGCGAAAGTCTTAAATCGTTGCGGGATATCGTGCACGACCTGGCCTCTCCATTACGTCCCATAAATATTTGATCGTTGGCGAAATCATTCGGTCCAATTGTGCAGAATGTTCTTCAAACCAGTTGCGAATAATTGTGTCCTGGTGACACGGTGTATTGTCATCTAGGAAAATTCCAATGTTGTTTTGGAACACGAAGTCGACATGGGACAGCAAATGGTCCCAACTAGCCGATCATAAGCATTTCCGGTCAGTGATGTGCCCTGTCAGAGCAGAGGCCCTGTGCAAACACAGTAGGGACAGTTGCGGAGCCACCACAAGCTGACATAGCGCCTTGTTGTCTTCTTGGGGTCTGTACCACACTCCAACTCGACTCTCAGTTGTCGCCGAGTGAAATCGGGACTCGTGTGACCAGTAGTCTCGCGTCCAACTCGTACAGTCACGAACCCACGACTCGCTGTTAGCAGAGGCACTCGCGTCTGTTGTTGTCTGCTGCCACAGCCCATTGACGGCAGATTTCGCCGCACACTGTCGTAGCAGGTGCGTCCGTCGCGCCCCCCAAATTCATTTCTGCGGTTGTTTGACGCAGCGTTGCTTGTCTGTCAGCACCGACAGCCCTGCGCAAACGCCGCTGCTCTCGGTCGTTAAGCAAGTGCCGTGGGGCTCTGCGTCGTCTCTGGTGGGAGCCGATGCCTGGAATGCGGCGTTCTCCGCACGGTCTCCAGACTACTGTGGATGTCGCAGTATTGAATTCCTTAACGTTTTCGGAAATCGAATGGCCTGTGCACCCAACTGCAACTACCATTATGTTATGAAACTTCCTGGCAGAAACTTCCTGTGCCGGACCGAGACCCGATCTCGGGACCTTTGCCTTTCGTGGGCAAGTGCTCTACCAACTTTTTTTTTAACATTTATTTATCGGTATTCTATTTGGATACAAAATTAGGCAGTTCACAAACACTTTTCCTCTGGAAAAAAAAAATCATTGGAAAACAAATCACGAATTTAAAGGAACAGGGATGTTGTTCTTTTTATTTATTTTAAAAGGAACATGTAGATCTTTCCATGGTATAGGATGTGCATGAGTGGTGAGAGAAGCGTGAGGCTCATCAGCAGCTGTCAGATGTGGTGGACTGTGTAACCTCCCCCCTAACTTATCGACCTTAATGACAGTGAAGAGTTAAACCGCGTGTACCTAATGGAAATTTGACAAAAGCGATCGTCACCGAAGTTAATCTGTCGGTAAAGAGGGAGGAAAGGGTTACATCCAAGTGAAAGGAAAAATACAAATGAAATTGGTCCAAATTAATTTTGAAAAAAGGTAAAGTTAATGAAGAAAGTAAATGTGCGGTCGTCACGTTAACAAGTAACTGCCATTAATTAGTCGCCAGTCCTGTGGACAACTACTACAATAACCGAAATGGAAAGGTTATTGGACGTATAATTAGCACTAAAAGCGTGGCAACTGAAGGTCGACACGGTTGTGTGAAAACTGAATGTTTGTCAGAAGTAATAAATTTCGCTACACTCTGACTTAATTTAGCAAAAGGATTAATAAAACCGGAAAATTGAAAGTTAAAGTAGTGACTGAAATTGATACTGAACTTTACTTCTGAAGCAGTACGGAATTAAATAAAATAAAGTTGGTCTTGCGCTACCTCAACAAACATTTCAAAAGCTACTTGAATCTACGCAATTTAGAAATAAGAGATTTAACTTCGAACTTGAATTAAATGATTCTGAACATTTAACAATAATAAAATTTAGTACGTACCAAGCTGAACTGCAGTCACAGGTAAGCTAAAATATGCTAACAAAACTCGCACTCTTAATTTGTGCTTGCGTAATCTAAACATTGTAGCCAGCTATGAATACTTAAACTGAACTTTGAAATTAAAGCAGTGAAATTGAATGATGTTACTTAAATGCTGGCGTATGAATTTCAACGACACTCGGGTTCATTCCGGAAACGAAAGGGACCCTGCCTGGTAATGCAATTGGGACAATGAGCAACAAAGGTTCATGCTAAGTTGCTGTAATTTTGCGAGGCAAATGGAACAATTTGAAAAGCTGAGGTCTGCCATACAGTTCTGAAACTTTACGTGCTTTTAGTCTTCCTTGTTGGTTGATTGAAGGTTTGAAGCCGTCGATCGAGGAGGTGGCGACAGTCACTCATTGTCGGCCGTCGCTGTTGCAGAAGCTGGATGTTGGCGCACCTTCTTCTCCACACGGTCACCAGGCGAAACGGGCTCTTGATGTGCGCCAGCTAATGCTTCCCGTCCGCGACACCATGTCAGAAACTATCATAGCAAGTCGAGCGCAATTACATGCTGCCAAACCCCGAAAGCGCGGCAACTCGCGGGAGCGTCACACAACACACCTGCTCCACCGCACCACCCCAGCCAGACTCGCCCTCTCTGCCCGCGCTCCACGCCGCAGAGTTAACACTACCAAAGATCCTAAACAAATACAAATAATATTCACAAAACATACCAACATAAATGCATAAATAAATAAATATATATATATATATATATATATATATATATATATATATATATATATATATATATATATATATATAGAAACAGTAAAATAATTACAATATATAAAGAGACAGAAGTGTCATATCTTCAGGTGACAAAATAAGGAAAAAAATTTGCAGTGCAATAGATGGAAATAGGAGGATATGCATTTCCGGCGTTACAGACTGCACCCGCCCCATCCCAACTGTGTGGGGGGTCGCGGAAGACTGCCTGAAGATATTTGGCAAAGGTTTTCCATCTGTGAACCTCATTGTGGGCTTGCTGCAAGAAATACCAAAAGTCAAGTCGCGACGGCAGCATCCCCATAGATGCACGCGATCGTCCAACCTTTGACCCAGATGATCGACTGTGATTTAGCCGCCGGAAAGTAGTCACTCTCCGGATGTAAGAAGGCAGCAGGCAGGGGTAATACGTTGCGGGGTCACACGGGGGTAGCGAGCCACCATCTGTCTTCCTAGGAGCCACACGTCCTCCACCGCGATACGAGTTAAGCGGTGACGGTCGTCATCCGCTTGGCGACATTTCGGGCGCAGCGGAGTCTCCACTAGTCCAATTGCACGGAGCCGTTGGTTGGTGCTGAACTCGCCACAGGCGACAGGGAACCGCAGTGCCCGAACGAAGGTAGGAAGGAATTTTTGGTGCACGTGTCTCCAAATCTATGTCCAATGCAGCCTGGGGTGCAGGAAGATCTGCAACGGATAGGCACTTGGTGCAGGGAGTGGCAACTGACCCTTAACATAGACAAATGTAATGTATTGCTAATACATAGAAAGGAGCATCCTTTATTGTACGATTATATGATAGCGGAACAAACACTGGTAGCAGTTACTTCTGTAAAATATCTGGGAGTATGCGTGCGGAACGATTTGAAGTGGAATGATCATATAAAAGTAATTGTTGGTAAGGCGGGTGCCAGGTTGAGATTCATTGGGAGAGTCCTTAGAAAATGTAGTCCATCAACAAAGGAGGTGGCTTACAAAACACTCGTTCGACCTATACTCGAGTATTACTCATCAGTGTGGGATACGTTCCAGGTCGGGTTGACGGAGGAGATAGAGAAGATCCAGAGAAGAGCGGCGCGTTTCGTCACGGGGTTATTTGGTAAGCGTGATAGCGTTACGGAGATGTTTGGCAAACTCGAGTGGCAGACTCTGCAAGAGAGGCGCTCTGCATCGCGGTGTAGCTTGCTGTCCAGGTTTCGAGAGGGTGCGTTTCTGGATGAGGTATCGAATATATTGCTTCCCCCTACTTATACCTCCCGAGGAGATCACGAATGTAGAATTAGAGAGATTCGAGCGCGCACGGAGGCTTTCCGGCAGTCGTTCTTCCCGCGAACCATACGCGACTGGAACAGGAAAGGGAGGTAATGACAGTGGCACGTAAAGTGCCCTCCGCCACACACCGTTGGGTGGCTTGCGGAGTATAAATGTAGATGTAGATGTAGATGTTTGCGTCCAATGACACTACGGCTTGTCGGTCGTAGCAGCCAAACATAAAAATCCTTCGCGCATTGCGGTCTCGTGCGCGGAAGCTCGTCTGTGGTAGAACCAAGTTCCACGATGAATGTCGACACGTGCGCAAAATGTGGCGTGATGTTGCCCACCGCCAGCGGAGGTGTGAGGGACGCCGGAACCAGGAGACCCAGTAGGCGCGATGTAAGGGAGTCACCCCCGCCGTGACGCCATCGCTTGTACATCGTGGCTGGAAGTGAGCTACCCAAGCACGACCCACGGCCCGTCCCGCCAGGAAGTTTCATATCGGCGCACACTCCGCTGCCCGAAAATCTCATTCTGGTACCATACTGTTGTTCTACGGTCTGTGAACTCCCATAGTGCGACCGTAATGAGGCCAGAAACCTTTCCACACGGATCACCTGAGACGGCTCCGCAAATGCGCCGCCCTTGTACACCTCGTGCACACGGTACTACCACCTGCTGTATGTGTGCACATCCCTGTCGCATGACTTTCGTCACCTCAGTCTATATACAGGGCTATTACAAATGATTGAAGCGATTTCATAAATTCACTGTAGCTCCATTCAGTGACATATGGTCACGACACACTGCAGATACGTAGAAAAACTCATAAAGTTTTGTTCGGCTGAAGCCGCACTTCAGGTTTCTGCCGCGAGAGCGCTCGAGAGCGCAGTGAGACAAAATGGGAACAGGAGCCGAGAAAGCGTATGTCGTGCTTGAAATGCACTCACATCAGTCAGTCGTAACAGTGCAACGACACTTCAGGACCAAGTTCAGCAGAGATCCACCAACTGCCAACTCCATTCGGCGATGGTATGCGCTGTTTGAAGCTTCTGGATGCCTCTGTAAGGGGAAATCGACGGGTCGGCCTGCAGTGAGCGAAGAAACGGTTGAACGCGTGCGGGCAAGTTTCACGCGTAGCCCGCGGAAGTCGACGAATAAAGCAAGCAGGGAGCTAAACGTACCACAGCCGACGGTTTGGAAAATCTTACGGATAAGGCTAAAGCAGAAGCCTTACCGTTTACAATTGCTACAAGCCCTGACACCCGATGACAAAGTCAAACGCTTTGAATTTTCGGCGCGGTTGCAAAAGCTCATGGGAGAGGATGCATTCAGTGCGAAACTTGTTTTCAGTGATGAGGCAACATTTTTTCTTAATGGTGAAGTGAACAGACACAATGTGCGAATCTGGGCGGTAGAGAATCTTCACGCATTCGTGCAGCAAATTCGCAATTCACCAAAAGTTAACGTGTTTTGTGCAATCTCACGGTTTAAACTTTACGGCCCCTTTTTCTTCTGCGAAAAAAACGTTACAGGACACGTGTATCTGGACATGCTGGAAAATTGGCTCACGCCACAACTGGAGACCGACAGCGCCGACTTCATCTTTCAACAGGATGGTGCTCCACCGCACTTCCATCGTGATGTTCGGCATTTCTTAAACAGGAGATTGGAAAACCGATGGATCGGTCGTGGTGGATATCACGATCAGCAATTCGTGTCATGGCCTCCACGCTCTCCCGACTTAACCCCATGCGATTTCTTTCTGTGGGGTTATGTGAAAGATTCAGTGTTTAAACCTGCTCTACCAAGAAACGTGCCAGAACTGCGAGCTCGCATCAACGATGCTTTCGAACTCATTGATGGGGACATGCTGCACCGAGTGTGGGAGGAACTTGATTATCGGCTTGATGTCTGCCGAATTACTAAAGGGGCACATATCGAACATTTGTGAATGCTTAAAAAAACTTCTTGAGATTTTGTATGTGTGTGCAAAGCATTGTGAAAATATCTCAAATAATAAAGTTAGTGTAGAGCTGTGAAATCGCTTCAATCATTTGTAATAACCCTGTAAATATAATTTTGTCATATGATGACATTTTGGAGACCGTGGCTGTTTTTGAAGACAAATCTTGATCGTGTTAGGACAGCAACCAGCCACAAATTTACTTTGAGTTCCTTTAATCAAAGGAAACCGTTACCGGTTTCGAATCGTTGCGATTCATCATCAGACGGTTTACACGCTTTCTTTCTACATTCGGTGTGTTTTTTACAGATTAATTGTCGTGAAACGTCGGTTTCGAGTGATTGTTTCTATAACGTTCATCCAATCGATGTAAATGCATTCCCACTGCATCCTCGTTGTTGCACACGTAATAGTTCTCACTGTACACTTTAGATTTGTCACTGAGTTCATTCCAATGACGCACCACATGTAAGCTCTTTGTATGTACCAAAACATGTGGTGCGTGATTGGAATGAACTCAGTGACAAATCTAAAGTGTACAGTGAGAAATATTATGTGTGCAACAACGAGGATGCAGTGGGAATGCATTTACATCGATTGGATGAACGTTATAGAAACAATCACTCGAAACCGACGTTTCACGATAATTAATTTGTAAAAAACACACCAAATGTAGAAAGAAAGCGTGTAAACCGTCTGATGATGAATCGCAACGATTCGAAACCGGTAACGGTTTCCTTTGAATAAAGGAACTCAAAGTAAATTTGTGGCTGGTTGCTGTCCTAACACGATCAACCCTGTAAATATACACTACGTGATCAAAAGTATCCGGACACCTGGCTGAAAATGATTTACAAGTTCCGTGGCGCCCTCCATCGGTAATGCTGGCCCACCCTTAGCCTTGATGACAGCTTCCACTCTCGCAGGCATACGTTCAGTCAGGTGCTGCAACGTTTCTCGGGGAATGGCAGCCCATTCTTCACGGAGTGCTGCACTGAGGAGAGGTATCGATGTCGGTCGCTGAGGCCTGGCACGAAGTCGGCGTCCCAAAACATCCCAAAGGTGTTCTGTAGGATTCAGGTCAGGACCGTGTGCAGGCCAGTCCATTACAGGGATGTTATTGTCGTGTAACCACTCCGCCACAGGCCGTGCATTGTGAACAGGTGCTCGATCGTCTCGAAAGATGCACAATCGTCACCCACGAATTGCTCTTCAACAGTGGGAAGCAAGAAGGTGCTTAAGACATCAATATAGGCCTGTGCTGTGATAGTGCCACGCAAGAGATGCAAGCCCCCTCCATGAAAAACACCACCACACCATAACACAACCGCCTCCGAATTTTACTGTCGGCACTACACACGCTGGCAGGTGACGTTCACCGGGCATTCGCCGTACCCACACCCTGCCATCGGGTCGCCACATTGTGTACCGCGATTCGTCACTCCACACAACGTTTTTCCACTGTTCAATCGTCAGATGTTTACGCCGCTTACACTGAGCGAGGCGTCGTTTGGCCTTTACCGGCATGATGTTTGGCTTATGTGCAGCCGCTCGACCGTGAAATCCAACTTTTCTCACCTCCCGCCTAAACTGTCATAGTACTTGCAGTCGATCCTGATGCAGTTTGGAATTACTGTGTGACGGTGTGGATAGGTGTCTGCCTTTGTTTGTGCTGTACGTGTCCGTTCACGTTTCCACTTCACTAATCGGAAACAGTGGACCTAGCGGTGTTTAGGAGTGGTGAAATCTCTCGTACAGACGTATGACACAAAAGTGACACTCGGTCACCCGACCACGTTCGGAGTGCGCGAGTTCCGCGGAGCGCCCCATTCTGCCCTCTCACGATGTCTGATGACTACTGAGGTCGCTGATATGGAGTACCCGGCAGCGCAATGCACCTAATATGTAATAGGTATGTTTATGGGGGGTGCCCGGATACTTTTGATCACATTGTGCATTTCAGTAGAATTACGGATGTCAGATTTTTTTTTTTTCTCGAGTGGTTGGGACCTGTGTGTGTGTGTGTGGGCTGTACTTGGCACGCCTGCCGGAGCTGGTTATGCAACCCGCGCCGCTGCAGTGGCTGGGAGGGGCGTGGCGGCGCCCAGCCGTCCTCGGGTGCGCGCGCACCTCGTCCTCTGCTATGAGCGGAGCGGACGTCGGCGACAGCCGGTTTGTTTGTCGGCACCTGCGTCGTGGCGAGCCCGTCACAGTGGGCCGCGCTGTAAGCTGGAAGCTACGCCGGGCACCACGGCACGGCGACGCTGCAGCTGTAGTCTCACTCCTCAGAGTATTCATCTGAAACGGGGGCGGTCAGGAATCCTGCACGTGTGCGGTGCGCTTGCTCGTGTGCAGTTAACAGGTGTTCTGCGTGCACACAGGGGCGAGCTGGCCGCCCGCTTCTCCCCCCCCCCCCCCCCCCCCTCTCCGCTCCTTCGTCTGTAATGCGTTTTCTTTCCTACAGTTACTGTCCTTTATTAAATGAAGGAATAAGGTTTGTAGGAGTGGTCGAAAGAAATCCAGGTTTGAAAGAGTACCTATTACCTACGATACGTTTTGTTTAATTATCACAGGTGGAGTTTACAATACGCTTAATGGCTGGAAGACATTTCACAAATTAGCTGATTTTTCTCCTTCGAAACCTGTGTTCGACTCATTCGTGTGTCCGGCAATGTAACCTAAAAATGGAAGCTCGGCAAGCCACTCTGGATCTTCTAACTTTTCATCGTACCTTCCTTTGTCGTTTAAAAACTGATTCGTTGCTATTCTCAGCTAGAAAAATCTTTCGAGTACATTACCGTGGCTAAGCCAGCGGCCGCCACTGTGGTATGGTACGTCACCGTACTCTTCCCCAATTTCAGTTACGTATGTGTGAAAGTGTCTACAGGGTGTTCTAAAAAGGTGCGGCCAAACTTCCAGGAAACGTTCCTCACACACAAAGAAAGAAAATATGTTACGTGGACATGTGTCCGGAAACGCTTACTTTCCATGTTAGAGCTCATTTTAATACTTCTCTTCAAACCACATTAATCATGGAATGGAAATACACAGCAACAGAACGTACCAGCGTGACTTCAAACACTTTGTTACAGGAAATGTTCAAAATGTCCTCGGTTAGCGAGGATACGTGCATCCACCCTCCGTCGCACGGAATCCCTGATGCGCTGATGCAGCCCTGGAGAATGGCGTATTGTATCACAGCCGTCCACAATACGAGCACGAAGGGTCTCTACATTTGGTACCGGGGTTGCGTAGACAAGAGCTTTCAAATGCCCCCGTAAGTGAAAGTCGAGAGGGTTGAGGTCAGGAGAGCGTGGAGGCCACGGAATTTGTGCGCCTCTACCAATCCATCGGTCACCGAATCTGTTGTCGAGAAGCGTACGGACACTTCGACTGAAATGCGCAGGAGCTCCATCGCGCACGAACCACATGTTGTGTCGTACTTGTAAAGGCACATGTTCCAGCAGCACAGGTAGAGTATCCCGTATGAAGTCATGGCGGTGAATCGAGGAAGTACAGTACATACTGACGAAACTAAAATGAGCTCTAAGATGGAAATTAAGCGTTTCCCGGACACATGTCCTCCTAACATATTTTTTTTTTTTATTTGTGTGTGAGGAATGTTTCCTGAAAGTTTGGCCGCACCTTTTTGTAACACCCTGTATACGTAAGCCCGTGGGATCTCAAATAATTAACTGTGCGAATACCCACTTGCACTGACGTCCCCCAGATTTGCTGCTTTTGCACACAGTACTTCTTGGTGCGAAATGCAGTGGATGCTTTACAACGATTCTTCTGTACGCTGTAGCCGCACCATCACCTGAATTATTCGACTACATTCCATTATCCTCGTTCTGCTTTTGTTGACGTTTATCTTATACCCTCGTTTCAAGACTATTTTATAACTACTCTGCGTATCATCATTGACGCACCCTCGTATATCCCCCGACAGGTTAACACGGTCGCGGCGCTGTGAGTTTCCTTGCTTTCCCACACCACGCAGGCTATACGAGCAGCCCGCCTCACCGGACATCACGTAACGAAGGCACCGCGGAGAGGTCAACGCTTCTCAACTCTTTCAAGTCTGGTGGTACAGTTTGTGTGCCACCTTATGCTGCACCGAGGTTGTACGGTGGTACATTATTTGTACCACAAATTTGGATGCGTACAACAGCGCGTTCGCGTGGTAGATTACTTGAACTACTGGCAGGGCATGTTCTTCGTAGTTCTGGCAGTTGTTACAGGGTTCGTGTAGCAGCACCAGCACTTCATATTTCTACGTCAGGTGCGCTCAAGTACACTGTGGAGACACTGTCTGTGCAACATTATTTGTTACCTGCTAACGGAAGTTTCCAACAAAATTTCTATTGGAATATATAAGTACATTTGTTTATTATACTCTTTTGTCTTTGCAGACGAATGGAAAAACTAGTAGAAGCCGACCTCGCGGAAGATCAGTTTGGATTCCGTAAAAATATTGGAACACGTGAGGCAATACTACCCCTACGAGTTATCTTAGAAGAAAGATTAAGGAAAGCCAAAGCTACGTTTCTAGCATTTGTTGACTTAGAGAAAGCTTTTGACAATGTTGACTGCAATACTCTCTTTCAAATTCTGAAGGTGGCAGGGGTAAAATACAGGGAGCGAAAGGCTATTTACAATTTGTACAGAAACCAGATGGCAGTTATTAGAGTCGAGCGGTGTGAAAGGGAAGCAGTGGTTGGGAAGGGAGTGAGACAGGGTTGTAGCCTATCCCCGATGTTATTCAATCTTTATATTGAGCAAGCAGTAAAGGAAACAAAACAGTAGGTATTAAAATCCATGGAGAAGAAATAAAAACTTCGAGGTTCGCCGATGACATTGTAATTCTGTCAGAAACAGCAAAGCACTTGGTAGAGCAGTCGAACGGAATGGACAGTGTGTTGAAAGGAGGGTATAAGATGAACATCAACAAAAGCAAAACGAGAATAATGGAATGCAGTCCAATTAAATAGGGTAATGCCGAGGGTATTAGATTAGGAAATGAGACGCTTAAAGTAGTAAACGAGTTAAGCTATTTGGGGAGCAAAATAACTGATGATGGTAGAAGTAGAGAGGATATAAACTGTAGACTGGTAATGGCAACAAAAACGTTTCTGAAGAAGAGAAATTTGTTAACACCGAGTATAGATTTGTCAGGAAGACGTTTCTGAAAGTATTTATATGGAAGTGAAATTTGGACGATAAATAGTTTGGACAAGAAGAGAATAGATGCTTTCGAAATGTGATGCTACAGAAGAATGCTGAAGATTAGATGGGTAGATCACGTAACCAATGAGGAGGTATTGAATAGAATTGGGGAGAAGAGGAGTTTGTGGCACACCTTGACTAGAAGAAGGGATCGGTTGGTAGGACATGTTCTGAGACATCGAGGGATCACCATTGTAGCATTGGAGGGTAAAAATCGTAGAGGGAGACCAAGAGATGGATACACTAAGCAGATTCAGAAGGATGTAGGTTGCAGTAGGTACTGGGAGATGAAGAAGCTTGCACAGGATAGAGTAGCATGGAGAGCTGCATCGAACCAGTCTCAGGACTGAAGACCACAACAACAACAACAACAGGAAGCATACTTACCAGCAACGTAAGGGTATCCTAAAGCTTAAGGGAATACGTTGCCACCTCTGCGTATGCCTGATGTCTCTGCACAAGCCGCATGAAAAGTGCTGCATCAATCGAATTCCATTTGTAATGGGATCGCTCGTGCCTCGCTTCTGCGATACACATTATTGTGCCCTGTATCAGCTCATACGTGTATTGCGTGATAAAGTTTCTAGGGTTGATTTCACATTGCGGTAAGTTAACTATAATATCGGTAATTAATTTTGATTTTATCCATACTGGATGAGAAGTCGTGGTTGTGAATGTCAATGTTAAAAAATATATCGGCTCAAACCACTTTTTATAGCCATAAACACTAAGATTGACGCGTTTCGGAAGTCAAGCTCCCATCATCAGATTAACAAAAAGTAAAAGAACCTGTTAAAACTCGCTAAAATGGAACATGCACCAGGCACAATAAAAAAGATAATAAAATTAAAACATTGTGGCTACTTCCCTTGTTGCAGCCTTGTCTTCCAAGGTGCATCTCCACATAGTCGTCAAAATATAAAAAAACTCTAAAATGGTGTCGCCTACGGTGTTCAACATCTAACCACATGGCTCTCTTCTCTTTCGTCGTAAACCGCCCATGCGTCATCGTTGATACCACACACTACGTTATTTCTTAGTTTAAACCGCAGCGTATTATTGGTCTGAAAAGCGGTATCAACTTTAAAAGGTTTGAAAATGTTAGCCACTTTTTGCGAAATATCACCGTTGTATGGTATTGTGACTCTCGTAATATCATTTGCGGTGTTCTTCCTTGCAATCGCGCGCTGTTTGTGACGTATTAATTTATTGACAACGTTTTGGTGATATCCGTTAGCTCTGGCTTGTTGTTTCGCGATG
Organism: Schistocerca serialis cubense; assembly: GCF_023864345.2. Classification (NCBI taxonomy): domain Eukaryota; kingdom Metazoa; phylum Arthropoda; class Insecta; order Orthoptera; family Acrididae; genus Schistocerca; species Schistocerca serialis. Next base: position 7,134,324 of record NW_026047648.1, on the reverse strand, counting down.
TTCAGCTCAGTCACTCTGCCTTCTTCATTCACGGGGACTCTAAAGGCTCTGTCTATCACAGATCTAAAAGCAGAAAGTTTCTGGCTATTAGGATGGCAGGAAGTATTTTGTATCAACACGTCATTTGTGGTTGGTTTCCTAAATATTTTAAAAACGTGCCTACCATTTTGTTTCCTAATACTTAGGTCGACAAATTGCAGTTCACCATTTTTCTCTTCTTCCACAGTGAATTCAGTTTTACCGTGTAACTCGTTAAATTTATTTACTATTTCTGCAACTTCTTCTTCTTCTTCTTCTTGCCCATCAATAAGGCTGCGTTCACACTGCCGGCCGGGCTGACGCGTGCTGGCTCGGCTCGTGCCTAGCCAGCTCAGGCCGACGTGTAGTGCATTCACACTGCGCGCCGCGCCGAGCCGGGACGGCGAAATGGGGGAAAATCCACTTCTCCGATTTTCATGTTTTAAAAATTCTTAGCGGTATATAAGACTGCGCCACATCGTTTTATGAACTTATTTTTTCCTTAAAAGCGTTACTTACGTCGTGAAAAAAGAAAAAGTCTACTTTTCGTTTCGCCTGATTTCTTAGTTTCGTAACGCTTCCCAACCGATTTTGAAGAAAGTATGCGGCTAAAGAATCTGATTTTTGTACACGTGCTAGTGTAACATCTTAGCTTCGTATTGAATCATTTATCTTTTCATATTTCTTAACAGTCATTGTGAAATGATGCTATTTGTCAACGTTGTGCACTTGATTTACAAATCTTGTAGTGAAAAAGTTATGTAGCGGTTAGCTTACTGTTAGATCCGTTTTAGACCATACATTGTTGGGAATGAAATGTAGCCAAAAGTACCAAAAAGTTTTTGAAATGATAATGATACTGATATCTGTCTCTGGTCTCAAGTAATGCGAGCTATTCAGTGGCGTCAGTGCCGCGTCCGCAAGCCACGGAGTTCGCGCGGTTACAGCTTGGTTTAGTGTAGTCATATAATGCAGCACAGAAAAAAAAACTAATTACTAGTGATCAGCGCAGCCTTAGTGCCGGTCCCTCTTATTATTTTAATGGTCTCATTCTCTAGATAAATCCAAATGTATAAGAATTTTTCCCTCGGCTACTGGACAATCATCTGCTATGCTTTTATAATTGGCCACACGTTGCATCACAAAAGACAATCAATTATTTGTCATCAACATCATACAGTTAGTATGATGTACATTTCGTATTTCGAACTAAAAGATAACTGAAGCGCAATTCTGTAGTCTCGTTGTCTACTTTGACAGAAAAAATAATGGAGAGTTAATGAAACTGCTGTAGATCGGCACAGATGTGCGTTTCATTGTTCTTCATTGTTTTTTTTTCTTCCTTGGCGGGCTGCGCTGCACTGTCAAGATAATCCCCACTCTTTGGCTAAATGGTTGGCCGGAGGCCAGATAAATAAATTTAAAAAGATCCCCACCCTTCGACAGCTGACAAGCAAGTCAGTAGAAAACGCAGCTGCAGCCAACAGCTGCTCGCCTTTAGCTAGTCTGTGCTGTCCTGTAGAACAATGTCTTCACTCTTTTATTCGTATTGTTTTGAATCTGCTGTAACTCGTCGAGTTTTGAAGTACAGAAGAACTAGGAGGTTATGGATTCATCCCATAAATAGCGACAGACATTTAGGAGAGTTTTTTTTCTTTACATGAAGAACTTAAAAACTATCCTGAAAAATGTTATTCTAATTACAGAATGAATCATAATACATTTCAGTATGTGCTGCAGATCATTCAAGACAAAATTTCTAAACAGAACACAAATTTTCGCAGAAGTATAACAGCAGAAGAAAAATTGTGTATAACGATAAGGTAAGATTCGTTAGTACAAAATTTTTGGTTTGCAGTAGAACTTTGTACAGCATTCGCTACCTCCAGTTAATTGTAGTCATGCTTTTGTATTTTAAATTTCACAAACGCTAACCTCTGAGGGGAAAGAGAGTTTATGGGACTCCTGAGAATCATTAGGAAGTAATTAGCTTCGTCATTTTGGGTAATGTCTTGCTGTGCCTTCAACGAAGAATCGCAGAAATACTCCTACAGAATTTTCCAACTTTTTTCTTCTTTTTTCTTCATGATGCAGCGCTTGGCAGTGGTGATGGTTCATCATGTGGAGCCACTGATGACCTCACAGAATTCTTTTCATTACCTTGTAAGATAGACAGATTGATAGGCGAAGAGTTTTGAGATAATGCCCTTTGACTCAGTGGTTCTATCTCCACTGATAAGGAACTGCCACAGCATGACATTACAATGCATTATCATCTGGTAGGGACACATTTCCGTCCCTCAGTGACACTCATATCTGTCTCCGTTTACAAGTAACTGCGAACTATTGTTGTAAATGCATGTAAATACGATAGATTAAATAAATGAAATAAAAGTAATTTCGCATGTATCATTATAATAAACGTAATTTTTCCTCACTGATTGTGAAATGTGAGGTAACATCTTAAAATAAAAGACGTGTGCAGTCACACTTGTGATGCCAGCAGAAGGGAGACGTGTGGTGCGTGTACTGCAGAATCCGCAGTGCTGCTCCACAGGCTCGCGCCTGCGGTCGGCTCGCGCCGGCAATATTAAACACTCGGGATGTCGCCGGCTCGGCTCCGGGAGGCTCACGCCGTGTCGGCGCGGCCCGGCCGCCAGTGTGAACACCGCAATTCAAAACCATGTGTTTGATATCGAAGCGGGCGGCGGCGGCCCGGCCAGGCTCGGCTCGGCCCGGCTGGCAGTGTGAACGCAGCCAAAGAAGCAGCGTATCATCTACATAGCGCTTGTAATATACAGCTTTATCCACGGTAATAAATAGTTTGTAAATATAAAGTAAAAGAAAACACGACATAAAAACATAAAAACACTGTTCATTACCTTTTACGTGTAACGGCAACACATACGAGGTCAAAAAAGGGAAGTGAAAAATCCCGTTAACGCCGAAGTTTTAATACCTCACAAAGGTGCAGTGGTGCTATACTGTGACAATTACTGAATTATATGAAAAAAAAACGTAAATTAGTTACAAAGTAAGGCGTGCACACACTTTGCTCAACACGTAAGCGTCACTACAGATATTCTGATTTAGGCTACGACTAGCTCGAAAGGCCTGCCGTCATTGGCAGTGATGCGCCGCAGACGAATAGCAGAATTTGTGCACGACGCGCTGAGGTGTCGGAAAATGGATGCTCTCGATGACCTCCTGAATGGCCGTTTTCGGCTCAGCGATGGCTTCGGGGTCACTGCTGTACACCTCGTCTTTGATACAGCCCCCACGAAAAGGAGTCGCAGATGTTGAGATTCGGGGAATATGGCGGCGAATGGAGGCCCTCGCCACTGTCCTCTGGGTACCCCAGAGCCAGAATGCGGTCCCCAAAGTGCTCCTCCAGGACACCAGACACTCAGCTGCTTCGATGGGGTCGAGCTCCGTCTTGCACGAACCACATCTCGTCCAAATCACGGTCACTTTTGATAATGGGGATGAAATAAGATTCCGAAACCTCCACGTACCGTCCGGTAGTCACCATGCCGTCGAGAAATACCGTACCGATTATTCCGTGACTGAGACACTGCACACCACAAAGTCGTCCGCTGTGGGTGAAGAGACTTTTCGATTTCAAATGCGGATTCTCACTCTCTCAAATGCGCCAATTTCGTTTATTGACGAAGCCATACAAGTGGAAGTGGACTAAACCAAACCGTGGACGGGCAGACTAATTCGGATCATGCCCTGCGACCAACCGTTCAGTTTGAACGTTCTAACGTAAACCGTTCACAAGTTACGGTGATTCCATTTCATTGTTGTTGTTGTGGTCTTCAGTCCTGAGACTGGTTTGATGCAGCTCTCCATGCTACTCTATCCTGTGCAAGCTTCTTCATCTCTACCTACCGCAACCTACATCCTTCTGAATCTGCTTAGTGTATTCATCTATTCATCTCTTCGTCTCCCTCTACGATATTTACCCTCCACGCTGCCCACCAGTACTAAATTGGCGATCTCTTTATGCCTCAGAACATTTCCTACCAACCGATCGCCTCTTCTACTCAAGTTGTGCCACAAACTCCTCTTCCCCCCCAATCCTATTCAATACTTCCTCATTAGTTACGTGATCTACCCATATAATCTTCAACATTCTTCTGTAGCACCACATTTCGAATGCTTCTATTCTCTTCTTGTCCAAACTATTTACCGTCCACGTTTCACTTCCATACATGGCTACAGCCAATACAAATACTTTCAGAAACGACTTCCTGACGCCTAAATCTATACTCCATATTGACGAATTTCTCTTCTTCAGAAACGCTTTCCTTGCCATTGCCAGTCTACATTTTATATCCTCTCTACTTCGACCATCATCACTTATTTTGCTCCGCAAATAGCAGAACTCATCTGCTACTTTAAGTGTCTGATTTCCTAATCTAATTCCCTCACCATCACCCGATTTAATTCGACTACATTCCATTATCCTCGTTTTGTTTTTGTTGATGTTCATCTTATATCCTCCTTTCAAGACACTGTCCATTCCATTCAACTGCTCTTCCAAGTCCTTTGCTGTCTCTGACAGAATTACAATGTCATCGGCGAACCTCAAAGTTTTTACTTCTTCTCCATGAATTTTAATACCTACTCCGAATTTTTCTTTTGTTTCCTTCACTGCTTGCTCAATATACAGATTGAATAACATCGGGGAGAGGCTACAACCATGTTTCACCCCCTTCCCAACCACTGCTTCCCTTTCATGCCCCTCGACTCTTACAACTGCCATCTGGTTTCTGTACAAATTGTAAATAGCCTTTCGCTCCCTGTATTTTACCCCTGCCACCTTTAGAATTTGAAAGAGAGTATTCCAGTCGACATTGTCAAAAGCTTTCTTAAAGTCTACAAATGCTAGAAACGTAGGTTTGCCTTTCCTTAATCTTTCTTCTAAGATAACTCGTAGGGGCAGTATTGCCTCACGTGTTCCAACATTTCTACGCGATCCAAACTGACCTTCCCCGAGGTCGGCTTCTACCAGTTTTTGCATTCGTCTGTAAAGAATTCGTGTTAGTGTTTTGCAGCCGTGACTTATTAAACTGCTAGTTCGGTAATTTTCACATCTGTCAAAACCTGCTTTCTTTGGGATTGGAATTATTATATTTTTCTTGAAGTCTGAGGGTATTTCGCCTGTCTCATACATCTTGCTCACCAGATGGTAGAGTTTTGTCAGGACTGGCTCTCCCAAGGCTGTCAGTAGTTCTAATGGAATGTTGTCTACTCCCGGGGTCTTGTTTCGACTCAGGTCTTCCAGTGCTGATTTCATTTCGTATAGTTTAATAATTGTCGTCCTGTATGTACGACCATAGTTTTTTTGTCTTAAACGAGAGAATAAAGTAATCAGAAAATAATTATAGTTAGATGATGAGGATTCTAATAGGGTAACAAAAAATTGTCTTCGCAGAGTTGCTACATAAAACGCGCCCGCGAAAGGGTTAAGGCGCGGCTGGCGCAGCAACCCGTGTTCGGTGGCCGCTACTGAGCAGATTTGGGGTGTCTGGCAAGTTGCTGCTCAGAAGAGATCTCCACCAGCACTACTGCAGACATTGGTCGAGTCCACGGCAGTCCTGAGTGTTCACGGGCGCGCTGCACGATGTCAGGCAGGTGTACCGGTTTCTTTGGCTCTTCAGTGTAAAATCAGAGGGATTCGAGCTGTGGCGGAGGAATGCCGGACATTCGCCACACCTGCCCCTTGGCCAGGTAGCGATCCCTCAGCTAAGGGACTCCCTTCCTCGTACTTCTTCTGTCCGCTTTCAGACCGCCGTCTCCACATCTCACTCGGTACAACCAGTACGTAAGGGGCGTCCTCCTTCGACATCTTGGCCAAATACAGAACTTCTTTTCCGAAATCGAAATATTTGTATCTTTAGGGAAACGAAAGTAATTCCGACGATTATGTCGGTATGTAAGTAGTTCTGCCAAGTGTAAATATAGATCCCTCTGCCTGTACGGTAGCTTCCTTTCACGCTTACTTATAGCGATAGAAACAGTCCATCGCCACGGGAGCATCAAGGAAGGAAAGGTGTAAACAGAATGCGAATATAGGCTAATCATTTCTTTCTTATCACTGCATTTGTGCCTGCTTTAATTACTACAACTACATGCCCAAAAGACAACAAGGAAAGAAGAAATGGGTATGTGAATGTTTGAAAAGAAGAATGACATACTCCATATTAATTTACTCTCTAAAATCCGATTCCCTTGCGGCGAAACATTAGTTACTAAAGTGTAGCGGGACAATGTTGAAAACATGACTGAAAATACTTTCACTAGATAAAGATAAGAAGATCTATGATTGACATGTCACCTAAAGTCGACGTACAATTTTAAAATGTTAGAAATAAGGAAATGAAGTAATACAGAATGCTATGCTTGTAACGTACGTTGTTGCTGTTGTTGTACATTGTTTAGCTCTGGTATTTGCAGCGTCACAGACAAAGCATCCTAGGTTTTGGAGGGAAAAACCGAATTGTAAATGATATGCACAACAACAGAAACAAGCAGCACAACTTAAGGAAAAATAATGTAACGTGTGTTGCAGCTCACAAGCGACATTGAAGCAGGTAGTTCCTGTGACTTAGTATGGACAGAGGTTATATTCGACAACCGGAATAAATTAATAACTGGCTCCTCTTACCGACCCCCGGTCTCAGACGAAACACTTTCTGAACAGTTAAAAGAAAACTCGAGTCTCATCGCAAATAGCTACGCTACTCATACAATTCTAGTTGGTAGTGACTTCAATCTACGTTCCGTATGTCGACAAAAATACATTTTCAGACCCTACTGTAGATAGAAAAGAACTTGCGTAATTGTTCTAAATGTTTTTTTAAAATTATTTTGAACAATTACTTCACGAGGCCTTTCAAATAGTAAATGGTTACGAAAACACACTTTACCTCTTAGCCACAAATAATCCTGAACATCACGACGGATACAGGGATTAGTGAACACACAGTCGTAGCGAGGCTCAATTCCGTAACAAAGAAATTTACCAAAAGTAAACGCGAAATATATCTATTTATAAAAGCAACTAAAAATTCGATTGACGTCTTTGTAATAGACAGTCTCCAGTCCTTCGAAACTATGAAACTGAACACCATATGTGGCTTAAGTTCAAAGAAAAAGTATCAACAGCACTCGAGAGATTCATTCCAAATAAATTAATAAGAGACGGAACTGATCCCCCGTGGTAGACAAAACACGACAGAAAGCTGCTGCAGGAGCACCGAAAAAGGCACGTCTAATTTAGGCGAACGCAAAATCTCAAGATTGGCGAAATTTTATTGAGGCTCGAAATTTGGTGCGGATTTCGATGCGAGACGCATTTAATAGTTTCCACAACGAAAGTCTCTCTAGAAATGTGGCGGAAAATCCAAAGAGCTTGTGGTTCTGTTTCAAGTAAACGAACGTAAGGGCTCAGTAAGCGAGGAGGAGGAGGGGGGGGAGGGGGAGACAAGGGACCCAAGCCTTCTGAGCAGCCGAAATCGTGGCGAACGTCCGGCGTGGCGAACGTCCGCACACCGTGGCGGAGGCTTACGATGGATCGTCCACCCTGCCCCTGAACACCGGAAGCTGACGACCCGCACAGCACGGCTGTGTGCACGGCGGGCCGCGGCTCCCCACCCCCACCCCCGCGCCCGCTGACGTCACCGGCGCCTACGTCACGCCGGGTACCTACTATCCCCGCTGGCGGCTTCACTCCACCCTAGGCGGCGGTGCCGGGATCGATACCACGCGCGGGGCAGCCCCACAGCCCCACTAGCCTAGCCCGCCCGCGTACTGCAGGCGCTCCTGGACCCCTCCCACCGTACGTACAGGGGATCACTTCAGTATTCGGACACTACGGTATGTTGACTTATGTAGCATCACAACTTTATTGCTAACAAAACAACCAAAACATATAACCGAGTATTATATACACTGATATGGTCGAGTAAATAATAGCACAAACTTTATTAAGATAACGTACGTCAAGTTCTTCTATACACTACTGGCCATTAAAATTGCTACACCACGAAGATGACGTGCTACAGACGTGAAAATTAACCGACAGGAAGAAGATGCTGTGATATGCGAATTATTAGCTTTTCAGAGCATTCACACAAGGTTGGCGCCGGTGGCGACACCTACAACGTGCTGACATGAGCAAACTTTCCAACCGATTTCTCATACACAAACAGCAGTTGACCGGCGTCGCCTCGTGAAACGTTGTTGTGATGCCTCGTGTAAGGAGGAGAAATGCGTACCATCACGTTTCCGACTTTGATAAAGGTCGGATTGTAGCCTATCGCCGTTGCGGTTTATCGTATCGCGACATTGCGGCTCGCGTCGGTCGAGATCCGATGACTGTCAGCAGAATATGGAATCGGTGGGTTCAGGAGGGTAATACGGAACGCCGTGCTGGATCCCAACGGCCTCGTATCACTAGCAGTCGAGATGACAGGCATCTTATCCGCATGGCTGTAACGGATCGTGCAGCCACGTCCCGATCCCTGAGTCAACAGATGGGGACGTTTGCAAGACGACAACCATCTGCACGAACAGTTCGACGACGTTTGCAGCAGCACCGACTATCAGCTCGGAGACCGTGGCTGTGGTTACCCTCGACGCTGCATCACAGACAGAGGCGCCTTCGATGGTGCACTCGACGACGAACCTGGGTGCACGAATGGCAAAACGTAATTTTTTCGGATGAATCCAGGTTCTGGTTACAGCATCACGATGGTCGCACCCGTGTTTAGCGACATCGCAGTGAACGCACATTGGAAGCGTGTATTCGTCGTCGCCATACTGGCGTATCACCCGGCGTGATGGTATGGGGCGCCATCGGTTACACGTCTGTGTCACCTCCTATTCGCATTGACGGCACTTTGAACAGTGGACGTTACATTTCAGATGTGTTACGACCCGCGGCTCTACCGTCCGTTCGATCCCTGCGAAACCCAACATTTCAGCAGGATAATGCACGACCACATGTTGCAGGTCCTGTACGGGCCTTTCTGGATACAGAAAATGTTCGACTGCTGCCCTGGCCAGCACATTCTCCAGATCTCTCAGCAATTGGAAACATCTGGTCAATGGTTGCCGAACAACTGGCTCGTCACAATGCGCCAGTCACTACTCCTGATGAACTTTGTTATCGTGTTGAAACTGCACGGGCAGCTGTACCTGTACACGCCATCCGAGCTCTGTCTGACTCAATGCGCAGGCGTATCGAGGCCGTTATTACGGCCAGAGGTGGTTGTTCTGGGTACTGATTTCTCAGGATCTATGCGCCCAAATGGCGTGAAAATGTAATCACATGTTAGTTCTAGTATAATATATTTGTCCAATGAATAGCCGTTTATCATGTGCATTTCGTCTTGGGGTAGCAATTTTAATGGCCAGTAGTGTACAATGTCCTGTGGTGCCTCTCGTGCGCCCACTTACGGAATCCAGTCCACATGCAGCGCCTCTTGACAGTGGACCGTGTGTTGTGTGTGTGTGTGTGCGCGAGAATTTCACAAACTCAGCGATTGCAGAACGGAGCAAATTTTGCAGTGATCGTGAATTGCGTAATGTAAACGATGTTCCTAACGTGTTCCTTTACGCGAAAATGGATCAGAACGGTTGAGGAGACAGTTCGTAGTCATTGACGGAAAGTCATAGAGTAAAACAGAAGTGGTTTCTGGCATTCCCCAAGGCAGTGTTACAGGCCCTCTGCTGTTCGTTACCTGTACAGACAATTTGGGAGACCATCTGAGCAGCCGTCTTGGGTTGCTTTGAGATTACGCTGTCGTTTATCGACTAGTAAAGCCATCAGAAGATCCAAACAAATAGCAAAACGATTTAGAAAAGAGATATATTTTCGCATTATATATATATATATATATATATATATATATATATATATATATAATGGTGCGAAAATTTGCCATTGACCCTAAATGACGAAAAGTGTGAGGTCGTCCTCGTGAGTGCTAGAAGTGAGGGTAAACTTCACTTACACGATAAATCAGTGAAATCTAAAGACCGTAAATTCAACTAGATACCTAGGAATTACAATGACGAACAACTTAAATCGGGAAGAACACGTAGAAAATGTTGCTGGGAAGCTGAAGTAGAGAGCGCGTTCTATTGGCAGGAGACTTAGAAAATGTAACAGACCTACTAAAGGGACTGCATACACTACGCTCGTCCGTTCTCTTTCAGAACACTGCTGCGCGGTGTGGGATCGTTACCAGATAGGACTGACGGAGTACTTCGAAAAAGTTCAAAGGAGGGCAGCACATTTTGTATTATCGCGAAATGTGGGAGAGAGTGTCACTGAAATAATACAGGATTTTAGGTGGACATCATTAAAAGTAGTTGTGAAATACGTTAAACATACGGGAAACACATTTTACACGTGCGTAGGTGGGAAAAGCCACGCGGGTAAAAAAGCTCATCCTCACCCCCTGCAATGATTTCATCCAAATTTGGTACACTCAGTCGTTACGGTCTGGAAAAGGTGAAAATCACCAGCCTGCTATTGCTGTGGTAGTGATAACATGAGGAAATAAGGGGGAGGGGGAGACGGACAGAGTGGGGGAAGGGAGGAGGCGGTGGTGGGGGGGAGCGACAGCGGGCAGGCGGACCGGTGTAGGGTGTCTCAAAAGGAATTTGTATCTGACGCGTCAAAAGAAAACAGAGGTAAAAGTCTGCCGACAAAATCTTTATTCGTTTTTGAATCATACCGTTTACGAATGTACTTCATAAAAATGTCATTTCAACACAATCCAGCTGACCTACGGCACTCATTTAAACGACGAACAAACTTTTGCATGACGGTTCGGCTCTAGGCCGTGGGATGGCTTCCACTTCGCTACGGATATTTTCTCCAGGGAAGTCAAATTATTGACGTCCACTTTAGATTCGACATACATCACGTGATCAAAAGTATCCGGACACCTGGCGGAAAATGATTTACAAGTTCCGTGGCGCCCTCCATCGGTAATGCTGGCCCACCCTTAGCCCTGACGACAGCTTCCACTATCGCAGGCATACGTTCAGTCAGGTGCTGGAAGGTTTCTCGGGGAATGGCAGCCCATTCTTCACGGAGTGCTGCACTGAGGAGAGGTATCGATGTCGGTCGCTGAGGCCTGGCGCGAAGTCGGCGTCCCAAAATATCGCAAAGGTGTTCTGCGGGATTCAGGTCAGGACTCTGTGCAGGCCAGTCCACTACAGGGATGTTATTGTCGTGTAACCACTTCGCCACAGGCCGGGCATTATGAACAGGGGCTCGATCGTGTTGATAGATGCAATCACCATCCCCGAATTGTTCAACAGTGGGAAGCAAAAAAGTGGTTAAAACATCAATGTAGGGCTGTGCTGTGGTAGTGCCACGCAAAACAACAAGGGGTGCCAGCCCCATCCGTGAAAAACACGACCACACCATAACACCACCGCCTCCGAATTTTACTGTCGGCACTACACACGCTGGCAGATGACCTTCACCGGGCATTCGCCACACCCACACCCTCCCACATTGCCACATTGTGTACCGTGATTCGTCACTCCACATAACGTTTTTCCACCGTTCAATCCTCCAATGTTTACGCTCCTTACATCGAGCGAGGCGTCGTTTGTCGTTTACCGGCGCCATGTGTGGCTTATGAGCAGCCGCTCGACCGTGAAACAAGTTTTCTGAGCTCCCGCCTAACTGTCATAGTACTTGCAGTGGCTCTTGATGCAGTCTGGAATTCCTGTGTGACGGTCTGGACAGATGTCTGCCTATTAGACATTACGACCCTCTTCAACTGTCGGCGGTCTCTGTCAGTCAACAGACGAGGTCGGCCTGTACGCTTTTGTGCTGTACGTGTCCCTTCACGTTTCCACTTCACTACCACGTCGGAAACAGTGCACCTAGGGATGTTTAGGAGTGTGGAAATCTCGCGTACAGACGTACGACACAAGTGACACCCAGTCACCTGACCACTTTCGTCCTCCGTGAGTTCCGCGGAGCGCCCCATTCTGCTCTCTCACGATGTCTGATGACTTCTGAGGTCGCTGATATGGAGCAACTGGCAGTAGGTGGCAGCACAATGCAACTAATATGAGAAACATGTTTTTTCGGGTGTCCGGATACTTTTGATGACATGTCGTCTACTGCAATATTTTCTTGTAGGTAATAAGTTCCTGTATAATTTTTCTGGAGGTATTGAGTGGTACGTTTTATTTTGAAGAGTGTGCTATTAGTATGATTATTCTCATTATCAGTAAAGTGAAGGAATTTCGATAGGGTAAGAAAGGGCTGGTGGTTGAAAAGAATGCGGTGTGGACGGATTTTCGTATGGACCAATAGGACTGACAAAAAGATTTTCGAATCTGGCCCATTATAATACTCACAGGAAAAAAAAACCTTCCAACTCATTTCCAACTGTTCCAAAGCATTAATTTATAGATTAACAATTCGGTTTGCTGTTGTAAAATTGACTAGAATATTTGTTTCTATTGGCTACAAGTCCTTTGCTGTCTGACAGAATTACAATGCCATCGGCGAACCTCAAAGTTTTTATTTCTTCCCCACGGATTTTAATACCTTCTCCGAACTTTTCTTTTGTTTGCTTTACTGCTTGCTCAAAATAAAGATTGAATAACATCGGGGACAGGCTACAACCCTGTCTCACTCCTTTCCCAACCACTGCTTCCCTTTCGGGTCCCTCGACTCTTATAACTGCCATCTGGTTTCTGTACAAATTGTAAATAGCCTTTCGCTCCCTGTATTTTACCCCTGCCACCTTCAGAATTTGAAAGAGAGTATTCCAGTTAACATTGTCAAAAGCTTTCTCTAAGTCTACAAATACTAGAAACGTAGCTTTGCCTTTCCTTAATCTTTCTTCTAAGAAAAGTCTTAAGGTTAGTATTGCCTCACGTGTTCCAACATTTCTACGGAATCCAAACTGATCTTCCCCGAGGTCCGCTTCTACCAGTTTTTCCATTCGTCTGTAAAGAATTCGCGTTAGTATTTTGCAGCTGTGACTTATTAAACTCATAGTTCGGTAATTTACACATCTGTCAACACACGATTTCTTTGGGATTGGAATTATTATATTCTTCTTGAAGTCTGAGGGTATTTCGCCTGTCTCATACATCTTGCTCACCAGATGGTAGAGTTTGTCAGGACTGGCTCTCCCAAGGCCGTCAGTAGTTCTAATGGGATGTTGTCTACTCCCGGGGCCTTGTTTCAAATCAGGTCTTTCAGTGCTCTGTCAAACTCTTCACGCAGTGGGCGAAAATTACCGCACAATCGGCTTAACAGCTGATGCATGCTACTTACTGCCAATGATAATACGCAGAAGAATGGAAAATAAATTTGAGAATGTGCTAGATGACGGTCAGTTTGGCTTTAGGAAAGGTAGGGTGACCAGAGAGGCAGTTCTGAATGTGCGGTTGACAATGGAACGAACACAAAAGAAAAATAAAGGTAAGTTCTTTGGATTTGCCGATCTCGAAAAAGAGTTGGACAACATAAAATGGTGCAAGATGTTCGAAATTCTGAAAAAAAAGGGATAAAGTATAGGGGAAGGTGGGTAGCGCACAATATGTTCAAAACCGAGAGGGAACAACGAGAGTGGAAGACAAAGAACGAAGTGGTCGGATTAGACGAGGATGTAGGCTTTCGCCCCTACTCTTCAACCTGTACATCGTGGAACCAATGATGGAAATAAAGGAAAGGTTCAGGAGTGGAACTGAAATTCAGGGTGAGAGGATATCGATGGTAGGATTAGACAGTGGTATTGCTAGCCACAGTCAGCGTGGAGAAGAATTACAGAGTGTGATGAGTGGAGTGGACAGTCTAATGAGCACAGAATGTGGATTGAGAGACAATCGAAGAAACGCTGAAGTAAATGGAAGTAGCAGAAATGAGAACGGCGAGAAACTTAACATTAGGTTTGGTACTCACAAAGTAGGCTAAGTTAAGGAATTATGCTACCTAGGCAGCAAAATAACCCACGAAGAAGACATAAAAAGCGGACTAACACTGCCAAAGAGGACATTGCTGGTCAAGACCAGTCTACTAGTATCAAACCGTAGGCATTAATTTGAAGAAGGAATTTCTGAGAATGCGAGTTTGGAGCACAAGGATGTGTGGCAGTGAGTCACGGACTGTGGAGAAAAACTGGAACAGAAGAGAATCAGACCATTCGAGATGTGGTGCTACAGACAAATGTTGAAAATTAGGTAGAGTGATAAGGTAAGGAATGAGGAGGTTCATGCGTAGAATGGGAGAGGAATTTGTGGAAGAGAGTGACAAGGAGAAGACAGGACGATTTTATTTATTTATTGTTCCGTGGGACCAAATTAAGGAGAAGTCTCCATGGTCATGGAACGAGTCAATACATGAAATTGTAACACGATAGTAAAAACAGATAAAATGAAATATAAGAAACATCTTCAGGCGACAAGTCGTAAGTTTAAATAAAGGAAATCAACAATGTAACACTGGAATTTGCTTAATTTTTCAGCTCTTCCAGGAGCTCCTCGACAGAATAGAAGAAGTGAGCCATGAGGAAACTCTTCAGTTTAGACTTAAAAGCGTTTGGGCTACTGCTAAGATTTTTGAGTTCTTGTGGTGGCTTACTGAAAATGGATGCAGCAGAATACTGCACTCCTTTCTGCACAAGAGTCAAGGAAGTGCATTCCACATGCAGATTTGATTTCTGCCTAGTATTAACTGAGTGAAAGCTACCAACTCTTGAGAATAAGCTAATATTGCTAACAACAAACGACATTAAAGAAAATATATACTGTGAGGGCAATGTTAGAATTCCCAGACTATTGAATAGGGGTCGACAAGAGGTTCTCGCACTTACACCACACATAGCTCGAAGAGCCCGTTTTTGAGCCAAAAATACCCTTTTTGAATCAGAATAATTACCCCCAAAAAATTATACCATACCACATAAACGTATGAAAATATGCGAAGTAGACTACTTTTCGTGTTGAACTGTCACTTATTTCAGATACTGTACTAATGGTAAATAAAGCAGCATTTAGTTTCTGAACAAGATCCTGAACAGGGGCTTTCCACAACAGCTCACTATCTATCCAAACGCCTAGGAACTTGAACTGTTCCGTCTCGCTTGTAATATGCCCATTCTGTCTGATGAAAATATCGGTTCTTGTTAAATTGTGAGTTAGAAACTGTAAAAACTGCGCCTTACTGTGATTTAGCATCAAATTATTTTCCACAAGCCACGAACTTACTTCATGAACTACATTATTTGATACTGTTTCAATATTACACACAAGATCCTTCACTACCAAGCTGGTGTCATTAGCAAACAGAAATATTTTTGAATCACCTGTAATACTAAGAGGCACATCATTTATATACACTCCTGGAAATTGAAATAAGAACACCGTGAATTCATTGTCCCAGGAAGGGGAAACTTTATTGACACATTCCTGGGGTCAGATGCATCACATGATCACACTGACAGAACCACAGGCACATAGACACAGGCAACAGAGCATGCACAATGTCGGCACTAGTACAGTGTATATCCACCTTTCGCAGCAATGCAGGCTGCTATTCTCCCATGGAGACGATCGTAGAGGTGCTGGATGTAGTCCTGTGGAACGGCTTGCCATGCCATTTCCACCTGGCGCCTCAGTTGGACCAGCGTTCGTGCTGGACGTGCAGACCGCGTGAGACGACGCTTCATCCAGTCCCAAACATGCTCAATGGGGGACAGATCCGGAGATCTTGCTGGCCAGGGTAGATGACTTACACCTTCTAGAGCACGTTGGGTGGCACGGGATACATGCGGACGTGCATTGTCCTGTTGGAACAGCAAGTTCCCTTGCCGGTCTAGGAATGGTAGAACGATGGGTTCGATGACGGTTTGGATGTACCGTGCACTATTCAGTGTCCCCTCGACGATCACCAGTGGTGTACGGCCAGTGTAGGAGATCGCTCCCCACACCATGATGCCGGGTGTTGGCCCTGTGTGCCTCGGTCGTATGCAGTCCTGATTGTGGCGCTCACCTGCACGGCGCCAAACACGCATACGACCATCATTGGCACCAAGGCAGAAGCGACTCTCATCGCTGAAGACGACACGTCTCCATTCGTCCCTCCATTCACGCCTGTCGCGACACCACTGGAGGCGGGCTGCACGATGTTGGGGCGTGAGCGGAAGACGGCCTAACGGTGTGCGGGACCGTAGCCCAGCTTCATGGAGACGGTTGCGAATGGTCCTCGCCGATACCCCAGGAGCAACAGTGTCCCTAATTTGCTGGGAAGTGGCGGTGCGGTCCCCTACGGCACTGCGTAGGATCCTACGGTCTTGGCGTGCATCCGTGCGTCGCTGCGGTCCGGTCCCAGGTCGACGGGCACGTGCACCTTCCGCCGACCACTGGCGACAACATCGATGTACTGTGGAGACCTCACGCCCCACGTGTTGAGCAATTCGGCGGTACGTCCACCCGGTCTCCCGCATGCCCACTATACGCCCTCGCTCAAAGTCCGTCAACTGCACATACGGTTCACGTCCACGCTGTCGCGGCATGCTACCAGTGTTAAAGACTGCGATGGAGCTCCGTATGCCACGGCAAACTGGCTGACACTGACGGCGGCGGTGCACAAATGCTGCGCAGCTAGCGCCATTCGACGGCCAACACCGCGGTTCCTGGTGTGTCCGCTGTGCCGTGCGTGTGATCATTGCTTGTACAGCCCTCTCGCAGTGTCCGGAGCAAGATGGTGGGTCTGACACACCGGTGTCAATGTGTTCTTTTTTCCATTTCCAGGAGTGTAAATAAGAAACAGCAGTGGCCCCAGCACCGACCCTTGGGGAACGCCCCACTTAACAGTGCCACATTGCGACTGAACATCACTACCACTCTCAATATTGCGGAGAATTACCTTCTGCTTTCTGTTCTTAAAGTAAGAGGCGAACCAATTGTAAGCTACTCCCCTTACTCCATAATGGTCCAACTTGTGCAGTAATATTTTGTGGTCAACGCAGTCAAAAGCCTTCGTTAAATCAAAGAAAACGCCTAGCGTTCGCAACCTTTTATTTAATCCGTCCAAAACCTCACAGAGAAAAGAGAATATAGCATTTTCAGTTGTTTAAACCATTTCTAAAACCAAACTGTACCATCATCTGTTAAGACATCAGGGAATAACTTCCATGTTGCTAGAGGTAAAACCTGTGGAGGAAGACAGAGATTGGGGTATTTGCAGCAAACAATTCGAGTACGTAGGTTTGCGAGCGCTGCTGAGAGGTGAAGAGGTTGGCGGGCCGCGTCAGAAAACTGACGACTCGGAAAGTTGCTGTCTGGTTGCACAGATCGTCTCGTGAGAGTTTGGTAGTAATAGGAGGGGGCGAGAAGCGAGTGTAAGCTGCGCGACCGCCCCCCGGAATAGTACCTCTGCTGCCACAGACTGAAACTCTGACGGTCGGCTAAATGTTTGCGCCGTTTCGACGTGTCCCCTTCGATTTTCTCTTCTGGCTGCGTGCTCGGTGCGGCCGCTGTCACACGACGCCGATTCCGGACTCTCACTGAACCCACCTCCACAAGTACCCTTACAACCAGCTCTTCTATTCACATCAGCGCTAATTTTCTCGTACGTAAGGCAGCGCGCTGCGAAAACGCTTCCTTACGCGACGACAATCTGATTCTAGGATGAAATTTTTCACTCTGCAGCGGAGTGTGCGCTGATACGAAACTTCCTGGCAGGTTAAAACTGTGTGCCCGACCGAGACTCGAACTCGGGACCTTTGCCTTTCGCGGGCAAGTGCTCTACCATCTGAGCTACCCAGCCCTAGGCAGAGTTTTACTGCAGCTCGGTGCACTGTATCTGTTAATCTGTTTCTTCGACCTGATGTGATGAGCTACAGTATGTCGGAACGTCCACCGTGACTTATACTAATAAAACAGTTACATACGGAACACACTGCTTCGTAATCAAAACGACGTTTCTTAACCCAGATAACTCTGACGTCCTTCTGTAAGGACGACGTCACTCACTGTTGAAATTATTTATTTTGTCGAATAACGCATTGTTGCAACGGACTGTGACGCATTGTTATATGAAGCAGGCAGAGTCAGTTGGGCGCTGCGACATTCAGTTTGACGCTGTCGTTCATAGTGAGTGAGAAACTGTGTCTTGAAAATGGGGCCGATTTTACCATGGACGAACTGACTGGCCTTGTCATCGATGGGTATGTTTATTTTCTTTCATATTGCGTCAATAATTCTGAAGCTGGTCATATAACATCTTAAAGAATTAACGTGTATTATTTGTGGGCTCATATTACGATTGAAAGTTTTCGTCAGTTGCAATTCAATAATGTTTTCAACCGTCCTTCCAGGAGGACGTGAGGGTAATGTGTTGTCATTTTGTATTCACAGAAAACGATGTACACTGATGGAACTTTTGGCCATGTTAGAATCAAAAGATGAGGAAATACCTAATACTGGTGTGAATGTAACATTACACCCTCCTCTAAATTCAACTGATGACCTAACAGATGAAGATTCGGGTGCTGAAGAAAATCCAAGTGTAGATTAAATTCCCAGCAAGTCAGCTCAATGCTGCTGCGCTGCGTGACCTAAAAGACAGGGGCGTGGAAGCAGCAGGAACAATAAGAGGAAACAGAGTTAAGAATTGTACTCTTATCATTTGTAGATAAATCATAAAAGAAAATAGAGGATCATACGAAATTTGTTTTGACTCAGCATCCGGGATTTCCATTGTACTTTGGAATGACAACAATGTTGTTACTGTACTTTGACAGAGTGCAACCACTACGCTCTGTAGCAAGATTTTCCAGGGAACAAAAGAAAAGGATTAGCGTGCTTCAGCCTAACTTATTACACTCCTACAATACTCATATGGGAGGCATAGTCGAACTGACCAAAATGAATCCCTATATAGAGGCTCTATAAGAGGGAAAAAATGGTATTTCCCGATCATTGCACATTTTGTAAACATTGCAGAGCAAAATGCCTGGGGTCTTTACAAGCACAACGAATAACCCATAGATCATCTGACATTTCGTCGTCGAATTGTCACTGCAATTCTTGAAACTAACAAAAGAGTCACTACCAGCAGAGGACGTCCTAGTAAGAGGGGAAATTAGATTCTAGGTTCGATGGAAGAGAACATTAGGTTGCTGAATTACCAACGGACGAGATAACAAAAAAGAAGAAGCAGCAGAAATGTCGAAGTTGCCACAAAAAAACTACTACTATGTGCGTAAAATGTGACGAATCACTTCACGTTTGTTGCTTTTTGTCTTATCATACTAGTGCGTAAAATATGTGTATAGGTCATTTTCTTTGTTTTTTGTACTTATTAGCTGTTTTAGCCCATAATTCAAATTTGTTTATTTGAAAGTATAAAAACCAAAGCAAGTTAATTGTGCAATGTCATATACTTTAAAAACATGTTCCCTTATTGTCCTGGACGTCCTTCTGCAAGGACGCCCATTTTTGGAAATACTAAATAAAAACAAATACTCAAAATTGTTTTTACTTTCTTCCTTACAACCTTGTGAATGAATGTAGATAAGATATAAAACAATTTTGAAAAAAAAAAATAATTCAGAACTATCTGGGTTAATGAAATTCCATTCCTTGAGACACGTTTCGGCATTGCGTTTCACAGTACTGCAGCAATAATACCGCTAATATGAGAAAAAAACTATTGCAGTTTGTCTGACAAAACATCAACTACTGCACTGTTCTGACAGTGAGAGTGTGAGTAAGTAGTGCCACAATCGGACGGTTTCATAGCTCTGTTACAATAATACAACTTACTACTTGTTGGCCAAAGTGCCGCTCAAAGTAAATTATTGGCCGCGTGTATCAATACTTATACTGTGATTACTAGTATGGGAAAATGGAGATTTTAGACAAATAAGCTAAAATATATTTATTTCTTGTGTTGTATTCCTTTAATATAGCGAAATCCGAAAAATTTGAGAAAGTTTCACGAAATGTATTTAAAAACTGGATTCCGGGACTTTTGAGCGTCCCGAAACAAATTTTCGGGACACCGGAATACAGGGATGAAAACCGGGACAATCCCGGTTTTCCGGGACGTTTGGTCACCCTATTTTAGCGGTCATTCCTTTTCGAAATTATATGTTCATTGTACACACAAGATTCACTAAAACTTAGGTTGTAATTCTTTCCGTTCTTGGCAAGAGCTTCGATCACTTCGGTTTGGATCATACCTTTTTCACACATGTCTCAAAATACGAATTTTATACTGTTTCTGATGCTGTTGCATGCGATTTCTTGAACCGAATAAACCAACTCGGAGAAGTTATGGATTCTTTCCTCTGAAGTTGTTAGTAATATTTGTAACCTAGTCGCGCAAGATGGTACCTCTAACACACAATAACTTCTGTGTGGCTTCTAAAAAAAAAGATCAAAGAAATTCTCGTTTGACGTCAGCTTTATTTCCGATCGTCCATTAAGTCGCACTGCAACTTAGTTTTTCCTCCGTATATATTTCAGGTTGAGAAAAGGTACATTTATCTGTACTTCTATCGATATGGCTGTAAGAAAACTGACCAATAATTTGAAACGTGAAATGAAATGTTAGTAATATCTGACTCACTTCAATTGTTTTCCTAGTCAGCAACGTTTCCCTATCCATTCAGGTTCTTGTCTTAATACAGTTTCAGTGTCTGTACTAGTATTAGTAAGAATTGTAAAACGAAAAATACTATTTTATATGCACGCCGGATATTATGGATAAAAGGTAATGTTATTTTTTAAACAAGCTATATATATTTTAGAGGTATTGTGTGAAGCTAAGCTATGTCTCCGCAATATCCTTTCTTCCAGGAGTGCTAGTTCTGCAAGGTTCGCAGGAGAGCTTCTGTAAAGTTTGGAACGTAGGAGACACGAGGTACTGGCAGAAGTAAAGCTGTGAGGACGGGGCGTGAGTCGCGCTTGGGTAGCTCAGATGGTAGAGCACTTGCCCGCGAGAGGCAAAGGTCCAGAGTTCGAGTCTCGGTCCGGCACACAGTTTTAATCTGCCAGGAAGTTTCATTCTGATTGTGACTACTATGCCGTCGAAATACACCGGAACTCGTTCAACTTTATCTCGATCTTACGATAGAGCTGACAGGCACAATCGAATGTTGTAAGAACAGCGTGAAAGATCGATTTTTCTTTCTTTTCCACCATACACTGACTGAAAAAAAAAGTCGTAACGCCGAAAAATAATTAATGTAGAGGAATAGGAATGAAACGTCGGGAATGCATTTCTCTAGGTAATGTACCAGGTGATGAAAAAGTCAGTATAAATTTGGAAACTGAATAAATCACGGAATAATGTAGATGGAGAGGTACAAATTGACACACATGCTTGGAATGACAGGGGGTTTTATTTGAACAAAAATTTATACATGTCCGACAAATGGCGCTTCATCTGACCAGAATAGCAATAATTAGCATAACAAAGTAAGTCGCAGCAAAGATGTTCTTTACAGGAAATACTCCACCATCATTCCTCAACAATAGCTGTAGTCGAGGAATAATGTTGTGAACAGCACTGTAAAGCACGTCCGGAGTTACGGTGAGGCATTGGCGTCGGATGTTGTCTTTCAGCATCCCTAGAGATGTCGGTCGATCACGATACACTCGCGACTTGAGGTAACCCCAAAGCCAATAATCGCACGGACTGAGGTCTGGGGACCTGGGAGGCCAAGCGTGACGAAAGTGGCGGCTGAGTTACACGATCACCACCAAACGACGCGCGCGAGAGATCTTTCACGCGTCTAGCAATATGGGGTGGAGTGCCATCCTGCGTAAACATCGTACGTTCCAGCAGGTGTTTATCAGTCAGGCTGGGGATGATGCGATTCTGTAAGATATCGGCGTATCTCTCACCCGTCACGGTAGCAGTTTTGCTGTCTAGCGCCATCTGTCGGACATTTTGTGATTTTTTATTTTTTTTATTTATTTATTTATTTTATTTTTTTATTTATTTTTGTTCTAATAAAACACTATGTCATTCCAAGCGCGTGTGTCAGTTTTTACCTCTCTGTCTACATTGTTCCGTGATTTTTTTCAGTTTTCAAATTTATACTGACATTTTGATCACCCGGTATTTAAATGATTAGATACAGGTTAATGTAAGCGCGACGTACGCCGTTGCAAATGTGAGGTGGCGGTGCTTTAATGACAGGCGCACCTGCCAGAGACTTGGATGCAGCCGTGCAGGCGGCGGGTTGTCTGATGGAGTTCCACGCCTGCCGCACCTGGTCCGTCAGTACAGGGACGGTCAGTGCTCGATGTCACCCGATTTCTGTAGCAGGCTCAGTGGGTGCGACCCTGTGTGGATGTCACTGTTAGAGCCCGGGTTGCGTAGCCCCCTGTGTGACAGATGCCTGTCTACTCCAGCACGTAAGGGTCCCACTCGACTTCTTTAGCAGCCTGCCAACGCGGTTTCTCTTTTGGCAACTTGTGTGCAAGCCTGTATTTGTTTCTACCCTGAACAGGGGCCAGTTTCTAGGATGGCCTTCGGCTGTGCGTCCGAGGTGTGACTTTTGAGGTTATTTTCTTGAGGTCCTAATAACTGCAGCGCAGTGCCGCGTCCTCCGGCGAAGAGTTAATTGTGTTAGGTTCGTGACCCCGGGCCTGTTGACGGCTATCGGTAAGGCTTTCATAGTCTGCTATTCTGAGTCCCACAGCGGAACGGATGTCGTACGCCTCCCTGCAGTGTCCAACAAATAATACGAGCGTCGTGACAATAGATTAATTATTCTGCAGCTGTTTTGGTGTTGGAAGAACTGTGGTATTATAAGCCTAATTTGGATGATTTAGTGCTGGCTCAGTGTAGGGACGCTTATAGAGAATACGTCCTTATGCCAAACGGTATAAGGTGTGCAAACAGGTACTGTGATTTTAGGCAAGGTCGTTATAGGCCACTGTGGTACAATTATTAGGACCTCAGTAAAATAACGTGAAAAGTCATACCTCAGACGCACAGCCGAAGCCCATCCTAGAAAATGGCCTAACGGTTAGTGAGTGTAATATCTCTTTACATTCGATGAATATGCATGATATATATATGATACAATTCTACCCTTGAACGACGTTTACTAATTTTCTATCTTCATACTAGCAGAATCCATGCGCAAAGTAGTTTCTTACAATAGCTATGCCATGAGTGCATAATTATTCTTTGTAGTACTCTCTCTGGTGGTTGTTAGGAAAAAGCTTCCGGGATTGTCTTCGTACCAATTAGCCTGAGCATTGTTTGAAGAATTGTAATCTGAATATTGAGATTTATGACAAAAGATAACTGATACGAAATTGTACGATTAAAAGGGAAATATATATTTTGCTCCTTCATACAAAAGGTGTGTATTGGACATTTGAGAATTAATGATATTCATCGATATATTGCGTAGTTGTTAATCAGAAGGGAACTTCCGAAAGACTGGATACGAACCTGCATTTAATAATCCAAGAGCTCCATTACTTCTTCGGAAGGTTAAACTTCATCAAAGCCAAATATCCGCTCGATCTGAGGTTTCCCGTCTGGTTATACAACGCTCCCAAAAATACGAGGCATTTTATTTGTACAGATTAGCAGACTGCCACAAAGCACGAGCCTGGAGAGAAGAAGAATCATCGCCCGATTTCATTCTAACAAGTAAAATTTCTGAATCATTTTGAGTGACTGTCTTTCCTATTATGAATGATTGATTGCTCGAACGAATTGAGAACTACATAATTACATAGATAGGAGCAAAAATTACATGAGGTCTCCTGTTGAGGGTAGAAACAAATACAGGATTTGCACACAAGTTATCAAAAGAGAAACCGCATTGGCATTGTAAATGTTCTAATGAATTTCCTTTGCGTTTAAGGTGGTTATAGATTACCACGTTTGTATTATTTGTTGGACATTTCAGGATGGCATACAACCTGCATTCCGCTGTAGGATTCAGAAGAACAGACTGAAACCGTTACCAATAATCACCAACAAACCCAAGATTATGAACATAACACTGTTAATTCTTCGCCACAGCACTGTCGTGAAGCACCGTGCGTGGATGTCGCCCAACTTTTGCGGGACTCTGTGTGGCTGTCATCCGTCTTCTGCAGCACGCTGCGTACTTGTTGCCCAACTTGCATTGCAGCCTCCTTCCCTGTGGCTCAACTTGTGTACTGCCCAGTGTGATTGTTATCCAATATGTGTAGAATCATGTATGATTCTCGCCTACCTTCTGTAGCACCCTGTGCCGCTGTCGTCCGACTTGTGTAGCACCCTGTGCCGCTGTCGTCCGACTTGTGTAGCACCCTGTGCCGCTGTCGTCCGACTTGTGTAGCACCCTGTGCCGCTGTCGTCCGACTTGTGTAGCACCCTGTGCCGCTGTCGTCCGACTTGTGTAGCACCCTGTGCCGCTGTCGTCCAACTTGTGTAGCACCCTGTGCCGCTGTCGTCCAACTTGTGTAGCACCCTGTGCCGCTGTCGTCCAACTTGTGTAGCACCCTGTGCCGTTGTCGTCCAACTTGTGTAGCACCCTGTGCCGTTGTCGTCCAACTTGTGTAGCACCCTGTGCCGTTGTCGTCCAACTTGTGTAGCAACCTGTGCCGTTGTCGTCCAACTTGTGTAGCACCCTGTGCCGTTGTCGTCCAACTTGTGTACCACCCTGTGCCGTTGTCGTCCAACTTGTGTAGCACCCCTTCTTGGTCATCTTCCAATTTGTTTGGTGCGACCATGTGAAGCACTGTGTCTGATCGTTACCCCACTATGACAGACCCGCCTGACGTATTTGGCACCCTGTGTGATTGTCGCCCGACTTGTGTCGAACCCTGTGTGATTGTCGCCCGACTTGTGCAGCACCGTGTGCCATTGCCGCCAGGTGCCCGGCACGGCAGCAGAGCGCGGCGGGCCGGCCCCCCGCGCCGGAGCTCGCGGGATGACGTCACGCGCCGCCACCGCCCCTGCCGACGCGCCCCCGCAGCCAGCGGCCGCCTCCGCCCCCGCCGCCCCCAGCGCAGAGGCCGGCCGGCGCGGCCGCAGCCTCTCCACCAGCACCGCCCCGCAGCCGCAGCACGTAGCACCCGCCGCCACACACCTCCAGTCGCCGGCAGCAGCGTAAGTACTCACCGCTCACTCTGTTTACAGCGAGACACCCCATCCACGGGCTGATCCCTGTTTACCTGTCGTGCACGTCACTGCTGATGTTCAGGTACAAAAAAAAATGGCTCTGAGGACTTTGGGACTTAACTGCTGTGGTCGTCAGTCCCCTAGAACTTAGAACTACTTAAACCTAACCTAACTAACCTAAGGACACCACACACATCCATGCCCGAGGCAGGATTCGAACCTGCGACCGTAGCGGTCGCGCGGTTCCAGACTGAAGCGCCTAGAACCGCTCCGCCACTCTGGCCTGCTGTTCAGGCACAACCTCGGTATGTACCAGTGCTACCCTTTCGTCCCCTGTACACGATCAAACTCGTTTGCCAAATTGCCGTCCACTGTCGACAGGTTTCCTAGACGAGGCTGCAGACGTAGCAACCAAGTTCGTGGAACTGAACCTCGCTTTTGAAGCAGCCGTCAGTTTGTGCATATTCTAACAATACCACCACTTGCAAAGTAGGTTAGAAATCAGATTAATAATGCTGCTCACGCAGCGTATGTTCGCTTTATCGGGCAACAACAAAGTTATTGACTGTGGATGGCATCGTCAGAATGGAAATAATGAAGTCACTGTAAAAAAGGTCATTAGTTTTGGCACTTATCTCGAATGGATTCCTACGTAGATTTCGTCGAAGATGTTATGTCTCATCTTTTTGATTCTAGGGTGATCCTACTTTGACTGCTAGAAGGCCGAGATCAGTATTTTAGCAATATTTGAAGACCTAACAAAGGCGTTTTTCAGGAAATTCTGAATGATCAAACTATCCCAGATCAGAACAATGGTATGGTAGAAATTATTTTTTACTTGGTGTTCACGATCCACATTTTTATTAAAGAGATTAGAGGTTAGATTAGTAATTGTTCCATAGATCATGAATACGGCACTTCCTAATGATGTGGAACGTGTCAGGTTAATAAAAGGTGCCTATACAAGATATTACATTAGACAAAATATTACATGACACTTTTTTTTTAAGGTTGGGGGAATTACTCACTATATTCAAAAATTCCAAAAATCCATCTAATGAATAGGAGGAGTTGCCATTAAGAAATTCTTTTAATTTCCTTTTAAATGCAATGTGGCTATCTGCCAGACTTTTGATGCTAGTAGGTAAGTGGCCAAAGACTTTTGTGGCAGCATAATTTACCCCCTTCTGAGCCAAAGCTAGATTTAACCTTGAGTAGTGAAGATCATCCTTTCTCCTAGTGTCTGCAGGATGATCTTGGATGAGCTCCAGCAATTATTCTGACTACACGTTTTTGTGCAATGAACACTCTTTTACTCAATGATGAGTTACCCCAGAATATGATTCCATATGAAAGCAGAGAATGAAGATAGGCGTGGTAAGCTAATTTACTCAGATCCATATCGCCAAAATTTGCAATGACCCTAATAGCATAAGTAGCTGAACTCAAACGTTTCAGCAGATCCTCAGTGTGTTCTTTCCAGTTCAACCCCTCATCAACGCATACACCTAGAAATTTTGAGTATTCTACCTTAGCTACCGATTTCTGATCGAAGTCTATATTTATTAATGGTGACATTCCATTTACTGTGTGGAACTGTCTATACTGTGTTTTGTTAAAGTTCAATGAGAGCCCATTTACAGAGAATCGCTTAATGATTTTCTGAAAAACATCGTTTACAATTTCACCAGTTAATTCTTGTCTGTCGGGTGTGATAGCTACACTCCTGGAAATGGAAAAAAGAACACATTGACACCGGTGTGTCAGACCCACCATACTTGCTCCGGACACTGCGAGAGGGCTGTACAAGCAATGATCACACAGCGGACACACCAGGAACCGCGGTGTTGGCCGTCGAATGGCGCTAGCTGCGCAGCATTTGTGCACCGCCGCCGTCAGTGTCAGCCAGTTTGCCGTGGCATACGGAGCTCCATCGCAGTCTTTAACACTGGTAGCATGCCGCGACAGCGTGGACGTGAACCGTATGTGCAGTTGACGGACTTTGAGCGAGGGCGTATAGTGGGCATGCGGGAGGCCGGGTGGACGTACCGCCGAATTGCTCAACACGTGGGGCGTGAGTTCTCCACAGTACATCGATGTTGTCGCCAGTGGTCGGCGGAAGGTGCACGTGCCCGTCGACCTGGGACCGGACCGCAGCGACGCACGGATGCACGCCAAGACCGTAGGATCCTACGCAGTGCCGTAGGGGACCGCACCGCCACTTCCCAGCAAGTTAGGGACACTGTTGCTACTGGGGTATCGGCGAGGACCATTCGCAACCGTCTCCATGAAGCTGGGCTACGGTCCCGCACACCGTTAGGCCGTCTTCCGCTCACGCCCCAACATCGTGCAGCCCGCCTCCAGTGGTGTCGCGACAGGCGTGAATGGAGGGACGAATGGAGACGTGTCGTCTTCAGTGATGAGAGTCCCTTCTGCTTTCGTGCCAATGATGGTCGTATGCGTGTTTGGCGCCGTGCAGGTGAGCGCCACAATCAGGACTGCATACGACCGAGGCACACAGGGCCAACACCCGGCATCATGGTGTGGGGAGCGATCTCCTACATTGGCCGTACACCACTGGTGATCGTCGAGGGGACACCGAATAGTGCACGGTACATCCAAACCGTCATCGAACCCATCGTTCTACCATTCCTAGACCGGCAAGGGAACTTGCTGTTCCAACAGGACAATGCACGTCCGCATGTATCCCGTGCCACCCAACGTGCTCTAGAAGGTGTAAGTCAACTACCCTGGCCAGCAAGATCTGCGGATCTGTCCCCCATTGAGCATGTTTGGGACTGGATGAAGCGTCGTCTCACGCGGTCTGCATGTCCAGCACGAACGCTGGTCCAACTGAGGCGCCAGGTGGAAATGGCATGGCAAGCCGTTCCACAGGACTACATCCAGCATCTCTACGATCGTCTCCATGGGAGAATAGCAGCCTGCATTGCTGCGAAAGGTGGATATACACTGTACTAGTGCCGACACTGTGCATGCTCTGTTGCCAGTGTCTATGTGCCTGTGGTTCTGTCAGTGTGATCATGTGCTGTATCTGACCCCAGGAATGTGTCAATAAAGTTTCCCCTTCCTGGGACAATGAATTCACGGTGTTCTTATTTCAATTTCCAGGAGTGTATAATTGTATCGTCGACAAAAAGTAGCAGCTTTGCATCTTCGTGAATATAGAATGGCAAGTCATTAATAAATATCAAGAACAGCAGAGGACCCAAGACAGAACCTTGCAGCACCCCACTCTTGATTGGTACCCAGTTCGAGATATCACCAGTTTTTTGCATGTTATGTGAACTGTTTATTTCAACTTTCAGCACTCTCCCAGTTAGGTATGATTTTAAACCATTGAGCACTGTCGCATTCATAGCATAGTACTTGATCTTATCTAGAAGTATTCCATGATTTACACAATCAAAAGCCTTTGATAGATCACAAAAAATCCCAACAGGTGATTTCCGGTTACTCAGAGCATTTAATGTTTCATTAGTGAAAGTATATATAGCATTTTCCGTTGAAAAACCCTTCTGGAAACCAAACTGACATTTTGTTAAAACTTTATTTTTACAAAGGTGTGAAGCTAC
This sequence comes from Schistocerca serialis cubense, assembly GCF_023864345.2. Taxonomy (NCBI): domain Eukaryota; kingdom Metazoa; phylum Arthropoda; class Insecta; order Orthoptera; family Acrididae; genus Schistocerca; species Schistocerca serialis. The sequence goes on along the minus strand of NW_026047648.1, from coordinate 7,105,557 downwards.
TCTACAATACATTACTTTTTCAAGAATTTTGGATAAGGCAGTCAGAAGAGAGATTGGGCAGTAGTTGTTGACATCTGACGTATCCCCTTTTTTATGCAGTGGTTTAACAATGGCATACTTCAGTCTATCTGGGAAGATACCCCGCTTCAGAGACCTATTACATATGTGGCTAAGAATCCCACTTATTTCTTGGGAACAAGCTTTTATTATCCTGCTGGAAATGCCATCAATCCCATGTGAGCTTTTATTCTTGAGAGAGTTTATTATCTTCCTAATGTCAGTAAATTCACATATACTTCTTCTTAATTGTCACATCATGAAGAAAACAGTTTTGTATCGATCTTCATATATTTAATTTCCACTTTAACCAAACACAAGACTTGACCGTTCTTTTACAAAGCGGAATAAGAACTTCTGCAAAGTGAAACGAGGACTGCTCTGTGCGCATTCGCGCCAAAACGGTTACAAGTAAGTCACAGATTATGACAGCCTCACAGAAATGAGAATACACACAAGAAGCATATCACTGTAATATATCGGTACATCGGAGTAACTATACATTAATAAAACCAAATGTGAATATCGTCACAAAAATATGTCTGTCACTTCGCAGAATAGTAGTACGAAATTACTGGTATCGAGAACTGGGGTTGGAGTGCCGTAATGGTCACGTAAATAAAGAACCATTACAATATCATGTCACGCAGTATGTTGACATTAGTGGGCAGTGTATGAGATTGGTGCACAAGTTCGTCGCGTTTTTGTATTGGATATTGATATTCCGGTGGCAGTGGTTTTATTTGTAGATTGTTATTTCTTATTTGAAATTCACGGTTCCTTGAGTTATCATTTCGTCGTTTGGAGCTGTGAACGCTAGACAGTGGAGTGCCAAGTGCAGAAATCGGAACATTATTGACATATTCCTTTATTTGTGTTCAACAGAGGCGTAACAGCAACGGAGGCAGTCACAAAGACTTCCGCCGTATTTGGGAATAATGCCATTGTACAGAGCACGGCAAAAAAAAAAAAAAATCGTTTTAAGGAGAACCGCTTTGACGTTAGTGACTCTCCGCGTTCAGGAACACTTCTGGGATTTCACAAAGATCGTTTAACCGTTTCAGAAGTGAATTTTTTCCAAGGAAGGAAAATTTTTATTTTTGTGGTAATGCTCTTAGGCGTGGTGTGGGCCGCCTTGTCACGGTTCGCGCGCCTAACCCCCCCCCCAACCCCCCCTCCCCCAATCCCCCCCCCAACCACCCACCCCGTCGGTGGGTTCGGTTGTCTTTCACATAAGTTAGCTTAAGCTAGGTTAAGTAGTGTCTAAGCCTAGGGACCGATGATCTTTGCAATTCCGATGCATAGGACTTACCACAATTTTTTTACAATAATTACCATGCAAAATAACAATAAAAGTAATCAATTACAGATAAGGAAAGGCAAACTTAGGTTTCTAGCACTTCTAGACTTGGAGAAAGCTTTTCACAATGTTGACTGGAATACTCTATTTCAAATTCTGAAGGTGGCAGGGTTAAAATACAGGGAGCCAAAGCCTATTTACAGAAACCAGACGGCAGTTATGAGTTGAGGGGCACGAAAGGGAAGCAGTGGTTGGGAAGGGAGTGAGACAGGGTTGTAGCCTCTCTCCCGATGTTATTCAATCTGTATATTGAGCAAGTAGTAAAGGAAACAAAAGAAAAATTCGGAGAAGGTATTAAAATCCATGGAGAAGAAGTAAAAACTTTGAGGTTCGCCGATGACATTGTAATTCTGTCAGAGACAGCAAAGGACTTGGAAGAGCAGTTGAACGGAATGAACAGTGTCTTGAAAGGAGGATATGAGATGAACATCGACAAAAGCAAAACGAGGATAATGGAATGTAGTCGAATTAGGTTGGGTGATGCTGAGGGAATTAGATTAGGAAATGAGACACTTAAAGTAGTAAAGGAGTTTTGCTATTTCGGGAGCAAAATAACTGATGATGGTCGAAGTAGAGAGGATATCAAATGTAGACTGGCAATGGCAAGGAAATCGTTTCTGAAGAAGAGAAATTTGTTAACATGGAGTATAGATTTAAGTCATGAAGCCGTTTCTGAAAGTATTCGTATCGAGCGTAGCCATGTATGGAAGTGAAACGTGGACGATAACTTCTGGAGAAGAAGAGAATAGAAGTTTTCGAAATGTGGTGCAACAGAAGAATGCTGAAGATTAGATGGGTAGATCACATTACTAATTACTAATGAGGAGGTATTGAATAGAATTGGTGAGAAGAGTAGTTTGTGGCACAACCTGACTAGAAGAAGGGATCGGTTGGTAGGACATGTTCTGAGACATCAAGGGATCACCAGTTTAGTATTGGAGGGCAGCATGGAGGGTAAAAATCGTAGAGGGAGACCAAGAGATGAATACACTAAGCAGATTCACAAGGATGTAGGTCGCAGTAGGTACTGGGAGATGAAGAAGCTTGCACAGGATAGAGTAGCATGGAGAGCTGCATCAAACCAGTCTCAGGACTGAAGACCACAACAACAACAACAACAACAACAACAACAATAATAATGTGTGTGTGTGTGTGTGTGTGTGTGTGTGTGTGTGTGTGTGTGTGTGTGTGTGTTTATTAAACTTACCAAAAAATCTCAGGGAGCTTGTGCACGGGGCCAGTACGACGTGCGGCGAGGGTGTACGAGGTATGTGGCAAAAATAATGAGACTGTGACAAGAGAAGCGATCTCGCGACGCTGAGTTATTCCGATTTCGCAGAGCTTTGTGTCCACCCCAGCCCCGTAAAGCCAACACGTGATTTTTGAAAGCGCCATCAGTGAAGTTGTGTTCTTGTTGTGTGTTACGGAAGTGCAAGAGCACAATTTAGAGCAACTTTATGCCGTCAAGTTTGGTGTTACGGTTCGCCAATCTGCGAGTGTGACCTTTGAAAAGTTGGAAGAGGCGTGTGGGGAACATTCCGCATCGCGAGCACAAGTTTCGGATGGCCGAGGAACGCGTTGAAGATGGACCTCGCTCGGGGAGGCCTTAAACTTCAAAAACCGACGAGAACGTGAAATCTGACCGACGTTTAATAATTTGTCCAGTATCTTTGTCCAATATATTTGATGGTGTAATAGGGACTTTGTCAAATGTCGTCCAATATTTGATCAAATCTAGGGCCTCGCTGTAGATTTGATCAAAGAAATCGCTTGCCTTCTGTTCACTGCAGTGTGACATGTTACCGCATGGAGCGCTAGCATCGCTGCAGCGTTCTGTCGTCTGTAGTGTTTTTATAAACATTGCCGGTAAATACAATTGGTGTGTGCCGACAACTATAAAATTAATAGAGATGTATGAAGTTGATGAGGCACGCTGAATACAAAAATAGATTAAGAAGATTGCAGACCTGACCTAACCTAACCCTATCCTGTAGCAAGGAATCGGAGTGTTACAGTGAGCCTGCCTTCTGCAGATGTAGCAGTTCTTAAGTGAATATTGTGCTTTGTGATATGAGGACACACTTCATTGAGCACATACAGAAATGTATGCTCATCCATTCTTAAGTAATTGATGTACGACTTGACGTCTTCCACTGTAAGCTCACGTAACAAGTTTTGTTGAATGCTTTTATCGTGTCGTCGCAAAACCCACGGCTTCACCCAGATTAGATTAGTTTTTCGTTCCATAGATCCGTGCTGAGGAGATCCTCGTGGATGTGGAACATGTCAGTTTTTTTAAAGTTGAAATAACAATACTAATAGTATGAATATGTATAATACATAATTCGTTTCTATTAAACATTTCGCCAATGGAGTAGGAGGAGTTGGCCACTAGTAAGTCTTTCAGGCTCCTTTTAAAGTGATCTTTATTTGTAACTAAATTTTTTATGTTTGCTGGCAAATTATTGAAGATGAGTAGTGGACCCCTTTTTGAACCAAAGTGCTTTTAAGTTCTTGTGCAGATCATTTTTTGTTCCTGGTATTGTATGTATGAACTGAGTTGTTTGTTGGAAAAAGAGATGTATTATTTACGACACATTTCATTAAGAAGTAAATATACTGAGAGGCAGTAGTTTGTATATCCAGTTCTTTGAAGAGGTCCGTGAATTTACTCCACAAATAATACATATTAGACGCTTTCCCAACTGAATTTATTATCAAGTTGTAATCCCAGGACTTTTAAGACTGTCAACCTCGTATGTATGGTTCCATTTTTCGCCCACTTCTTTTACGCATGTGCACACAATGCAGTCGGGGTACGTACAACTGCTGCGGTTAATAACAAGTTGTTGTCAGCCATCTTGAACTTTGACGAAAAATTTGATGACAGCGTAATACCCCTTCTAGCGCTACGTCAAAGATCTTTGTCAAATATATTTGACGGAATATTTGATCACATCTTTGATCAAATCTTTGACAAAGAAATTTGATAGTGTAATACCGACCTAATAAGGATGACGGGCGACCTGTTGAACACCTTCGCCGTACAAAGGTCGAATCGGACATTTCCGACAAGTGGGTGCTGCATCGTAACAGCTCCACATCCATCACCGGAACTTTTGACCTGGAAACGCGTTCTTCCCGCTCCACACTGGCTCCCTGGTCAGCTGACCTGACCGAGCAGTGGTCAGCACACACTGGACTCGCATTGGGGGGGGGGGGGGGGGGGACGCCGGTTCAAACCCGCGTCCGGCCGTCCTGATACACGTTTTCTTTGATTTCCCTAAATTGCTTCAGGCAGAGCGGGGGTGGCTTCTTTGAAGGGGCACGGCCAACTTCCTTCCCTAATCGGATGGGACCGACGCGCTCGCAGTTTGGTCCGCTGCCCCCACCCCCACCCCCCCACCCCCCCTCCCCCCACCCCCAATCCAACCAACCACCTGATCTGAGTCCTTGCGACTGTTTAGTTTTCCGGATATTGCAAAATATGTCGTAAGAGACCGTCATTTTGCGACTTTGGAGAAGGTTCAAAAGAATGTGACCGACCTGCTAAAGGTCCTGCCTTTCAGCTGTGCTACCGAGACTGGCAACGGCTACTCCGCCGGTATATATACCAGGTGTAGAGGCATGAAACCGGAATTTGTTTGCAATAATTACACGTCCGTTGTTTGAAACTGACAATCAGTATTTTATCGAAAATAATCTCCATTGCAGTTTATACATTCCTCCCACCTCTCTGACAGGCTGTGAATGCCGCGCCGAAAAAAAGTTCTTCTTTTGAAGCGAAGCAGTTAGGGCACCATTTTCGTACATTTTCATACGAACTGAAGCGTTATTCAGCGAGAGTGTTGTCCCAGTAACGCAAATACTCTATTGGCCATTAAATTTGCTACACCAAGAAGAAATGCAGGTGATAAACGGGTATTCATTGGACAAATATATTATACTAGAACTGACATGTGATTACATTTTCACGCAATTTGGGTGCATAGATCCTGAGAAATCAGTACCCTGAACAACCGCCTCTGTCCGTAATAATGGCCTCGATACGCCTGGGCATTGATTCAAACAGAGCTCGGATGGCGTGTACAGGTACAACTGCCCAAGCAGCTTCAGCACCATAACACAGTTTATCAAGAGTAGTGACTGGCGTATTGTGACGAGCCAGTTGCTCAGCCACCACTGACCGGACGTTTAAAATTGGTGAGAGATCTGGAGAATATGCTGGCCAGGGCAGCAGTCGAACATTTTCTGTATCCAGAAAGGCCCGTACAGGACTTGCAACGTGCGGTCGTGCATTATCCTGCTGAAATGTAGGGTTTCGCAGGGATCGAATGAAGGGTAGAGCCACGGGTCGGAACACATCTGAAATGTAACCTCCACTGCTCACAGTGCCGTCAGTGCGAACAAGAGGTGACCGAGACGTGTAACCGATGGCACCCCATACCATCACGACGGCTGATACGCCAGTATGGCGACGACGAATACACGCTTCCAATGTGCGTTCACCGCGATGTCGCCAAACACGGATGCGACCATCGTCGTGCTGTAAACAGAACCTGGATTCATCCGAAAAAGTGACGTTTTGCCATTCGTGCACCCAGGTTCGTCGTCGAGTACACCGTCGCAGGCGCTCCTGTCTGTGCTGCAACGTCAAAAGTAACCGCAGCCAGGGTCTCCGAGCCGATAGTCCGTGCTGCTGCAAACGTCGTCGAACTGTTCGTGCAGTTGGTTGTCGTCTTGGAAACGTCCCCATCTGTTGACTCGGGTATCGAGACGTGGCTGCACGATCCGTTACAGCCGTGCGGATAAGATGCCTGTCATCTCGACTGCTAGTGATACGAGGCCGTAGGGTTCCAGCACGGCGTTCCGTATTACCCTCCTGAACCCACCGATTCCATATTCTGCTAACAGCCATTGGATCTCGACCAACGCGAGCAGCAATGTCGCTATACGATAAACCGCAATCGTGATAGGCTACAATCCGATCTTTATCAAAGTCGGAAACGTGATCGTACGCATTTCTCCTCCTTACACGAGGCATCACAACAACGTTTCACCCGGCAACGCCGGGCAACTGCTGTCTGTGTATGAGAAATCGCTTGGAAACTTTCCTCTTGTCAGCACGTTGTAGGTGTCTCCACCGGCGCCAACCTTGTGCGAATGATCTGAAAAGCTAATAATTTGCATATGCACAGCATCTTCTTCCTGTCGGTTAAATTTCGCGTCTGTAGCACGTCATCTTCGTGGTGTAGCTGATAATCGGACGAGCCAAGACTGGAGAACAAGCCGCCTGCCCTGGTATTTCCCAACTGAACGCCCCTATCGTTTCCCTGACCCGTTTTGCTGTGCGTTGTCGTGGAGCAATATGACTTCGTGTTGTCTTTTTCCATATGCCGGCCGTTGTTCACGTAATGCTCCATTTAAATCCATCATTTACTGTTGGAAGCGATCAGTGTTAACGGTTTCACCAACTCGTAATAGACGGCACACTTCTGATCCCACCAAACAGAGAGCATTGTCTTGTTTCCAAAGCGATTTGGTGTGACAGTGAATGCCGATGGTTTGCCTGGCTTCACCCACGATTTACGACGCTTAGGATTCATTTTTCATCACCTACCACTATTCGATAGAGGAACGACTTCTTTTGTGTTTGGCGAGATATATATATTTGTGTGTGTGTGATGACACTTTATCACGGGAGAATTATGTATTTTTATTTTTATAATTATATTTTTTATGATTTTGGTTGGGGTGGCTTTAAATATTGTGGGCTAGCATGAGACTTTTAACTAACTTTTACTGCGATAACACTCGTACGGAAAACGGCTGCCCCGAAGTACGTAAGTTATAATATTTTTTAAACACAACGCGTGACTCACCGCCTTCTAATAAATAGTTTGCGTGAGCGCTGCTATTTAAAGAAGAAAATAGGCGTTTCTTAGACAAACTGTAATTATTAATATGGTCTCAGGGGTTACTGGTTATTTATGTACGAAATGTCACAAACATTGAGATATTGCGAAACTTGTTGAATGTAATGATTTTTAATATTTCTCGTTCATTATTTGCAAGGCAGTCCGGGAGAGTATTTCATCTGCCGTTAGGCGGCCAAATTGGAACATACTGTACTCATTCAGTGCTGTGAATTTTAGTAACTGAAAGTTATTACTACGCTTTTTAACTTTGAAATTAATGAAAGATCAAAATTGAGGAGTCTCTCGCATTTACATTTAATAACACAAATTGTCAGCGTAATGGCCGACTAAATCCTACTATGGGAGATGAGCTCCCTGCACTACCAATTTCTGTAAGAATTTTGTTAATTATAATTAATGGTTGCGATCATGCGAGGTGACAACTAAGTCATTAATACACACCTTCTAATAACAATTATATTTTGCTAAATTACAAGCAAACTTGCGTTAAATATTACCCAGCGCTACAATGGCGGCGTACCTCTAGACGAAACAAAAACACGAGAGCTTTCCATGAAGCAATAGTCTCTAGTCATGTTCATTCTCATTACACAGATAAAAAAGAATTTTCTTTTCCTTTTATATCACATCGCTGTTTGTGTTTTTTTTGGTGGTATCATTTAACTTTTTTAATCTTTCTTATACATCGCGCACGCGCATACAGTCTGGAAATAATTTATAATTCACAAGTCGCACAGCAAAAAGTTCCTTTCGCTTTCTCCAGATGTCCATTTATGTGACGTACCGTCACAGCGAGCAGGATTTCACAAGCGGTCTTTCGATTCGCTCGCCGTCTTTCGTGGAGTTCATGCGCGACTCAGCGCCTTACCCGTAGCTTTCAAGCGAAGAGAAACGGCGTCCAGCGTCACATTCAGTTGCTGTTGTGGCTCAGTATCACCTTCGTCCACTAAGGCCTGCATTTCGGTGTCTTCCAAGTCTTTTCGGTCGTTCCCGCGCTCGTCGTTTCTCACGTCGAAATCACGACTTTTTAATTGTTTGAACCGCTCGAAACACCGTGTTTTCCCTACAGCACGTTTGCCGTAAACTTGGACAAGCGTTCGATGCGATTTTGCAGCAGTTTTCTCCAAATGATAACAGAAAACCAACGCTGTCCCTAAATCGTAGTTCGTAATCACAAAATTCGACACGTTCCCGGGTTTGAAACAGACGCGGATAGGTTACTGTGTGACGACATTCGTCGTAAGCCGTTGCAGGGAGCGGAGGGCCCTACATAAGTATTGAAACATTATCAAGTAATGTAGTTCGTAAAATAAGTTCGTGGCTTGTGGAAAATAATTTGATGCTAAATCACAGTAAGACTCACTCTTTACAGTTTCTAACTCACAATTTAACAAGAACCGATATTTTGATCAGACAGAATGGGCATATTATAAGCGAGACGGAACAGTTCAAGTTCCTAGGCGTTCGGATACATAGTAAGCTGTTGTGGAAAGCCCATGTTCAGGATCTTGTTCAGAAGCTAAATGCTGCTTTATTTAGCATTAGAACAGTATCTGAAATAAGTGACACTTCAACACGCTTCGCGTATTTTCATACGCTTATGTCGTATGGTATTATTTTTTGGGGGTAATTCTTCTGATTCAAAAAGCGTATTTTTGGTTCAAAAACGGGCTGTTCGAGCTATATGTGGTGTTAGTTCGAGAACCTCTTGTCGACCCCTATTCAATAGTCTGGGAATTCTGACATTGCCCTCGCAGTATATAACTTCTTTAATGTCGTTTGTTGTTAGCGATATTAGCTTATTCCCAAGAGTTAGCAGCTTTCACTCAGTTAATACTAGGCAGAAATCAAATCTGCATGTGGAATGCACTCCCTTGACTCTTGTGCAGAAAGGAGTGCACTATTCTGCTGCATCCATTTTCAATAAGCTACCACAGGAACTCAAAAATCTTAGCAGTATCCCAAACGCTTTTAAGTCTAAACTGAAGAGTTTCCTCACGGCTCACTCCTTCTATTCTGTCGAGGAGCTCCTGGAAGAGCTGAAAAATTAAGCAAATTCCAGTTTTACATTGTTGATTTTCTTTATTTAAACTTGCGAATTTTCGCCTGAATACGTTTTTTTTACATTTCGTTTCATCTGTTTCTACTATCTTTTTATAATTTAATGTATTGACTCGTTCCATGACCATGGAGACTTCTCATTAATTTGGTCCCACGCAACAATAAATAAATAAATAAATAAATAAAAATAAATACACTGACGGCTAGCACCATCTATAGGGAAATTCCGGTTTCATCTCTTCTACACCTGGTAGGCGCCGAAGGGAACCACTTTGAGCGGGACACTGTTGTTGCTTGAATTAAGTAAACTTTAATAAAAAAAGTTAGTCTCATTACGTTTCTCGCGCACCTCGTACAGCCTTTAAATCATCGAAATGTGCTCTAGGTGTCAGATTCCTCAAAGTTGTAGATAAATAGTGCGACAGGCAACAGAGTATTGTTTCACAAACAATGTGTAAACAGTAAAACTTGATTGTCAAGCCGGCTGTCACACCGGTTTGTGTGATTAACACGTCAAACAGAACACTAGAGTGCCAGATAATTTGACGGACAGGACAAGTTTGACATATTGTTTGAGAGTCTACAGGTGCCTTTAGAGCTATTTTCAAACACATAAATAAAAATTTGTTTGAGAAGTACATCAGAATAACATGGTATGATATTACGATGATTTGAACAAATGAAATATATGACAAACTTGTAATGGTATGCAATACGTATGCACAAGTGAGCTTAGTCATGCACCGATGTAACGAAATCTACAACGCTACCAATGTTCTTAAACGGCAGAATCGACTTTATCTGCTACAGCATGTGGAGATAACGTGGCTTTGTGACGTCTCCTAGACATAATACGCCGCTTAACGAGAGGTTGGATTTATCGAAAAATGAGGTTTACTGAGATACATTTTAGCGAGAGTCGACTGTAGTCGTGTGTAAACTTTGCAGAGAGACTTGGCACCATAGTTCCGATGCAGCAGCCTTCCCAACTATGGAGACAAAGAACCTCGCCTGCGTTGTTTTTGTTCTTGTTGTTGTTGTTGTGGTCTTCCGGCCTGAGACTGGTTTGATGCAGCTCTCCATGCTACTCTATCCTGTGCAAGCTTCTTCATCTCCCAGTACCTACTGCAACCTACATCCTTCTGAATCTGTTTAGTGTATTCATCTCTCGGTCTCCCTCTACGATTTTTACCCTCCACGCTGCCCTCCAATGCTAAATTGGTGATCCCTTGATGCCTCAGAACATGTCCTACCAACCGATCCCTTCTTCTAGTCAAGTTGTGCCACAAACTCCTCTTCTCCTCAATTCTATTCAATACCTCCTCATTAGTTAGGTGATCTACCCATCTAATCTTCAGCATTCTTCTGTAGCACCACATTTCGAAAGCTTCTATTCTCTTCTTGTCCAAACTATTTATCGTCCATTTTCACTTCCATACATGGCTGCACTCCATACAAATACTTTCAGAAACGACTTCCTGACACTTAAATCTATACTCGATGTTAACAAATTTCTCTTCTTCAGAAACGCTTTCCTTGCCATTGCCAGTCTACATTTTATATCCTCTCTACTTCGACCATCATCAGTTATTTTGCTCCCCAAATAGCAAAACTCCTTTACTACTTTAAGTGTCTCATTTCCTAATCTAATACCCTCAACATCACCTGATTCGACTACATTCCATTATCCTCGCTTTTCTTTTCTTGATGTGCATCGTAGATCCTCCTTGCAACATACTGTCCATTCCGTTAAACTGCTCTTCCGGGTCATTTTCTGTCTCTCAAAGAATTACAATGTCATCAGCAAATCTCAAAGTTTTATTTCTTCTCCATGCATTTTAATTCCTACTCCATATTTTTCTTTAGTTTCCTTTACTGCTTGCTCAATATACAGATTGAATAACATCGGGGTGAGGCTACAACTCTGTCTCACTCCCTTCCCAACCACTGCTTCCTTTTCATGACCCTCGACTCTTATGACTGCCATCTGGTTTATGTACAAATTAAAAATAGCGTTTCGCTCCCTGTACTTGACCCCTCCCACCTACAGAATTTGAAAGAGAGTATTCCAGTCAACGTTGTCAAAAGGTTTCTCTAAGTCTGCAAATGCTAGAAATGTAGGTTTGCATTTCCTTGATCTATCTTCTAAGATAAGTTGTAGGTTCAGTATTGCTTCAACGTTTTTACGGATTCCAAACTGATCTTCCCCGAGGTCGGCTTCTACCAGTTTTTCCATTCGTCTGTAAAGAATTCGTGTTAGTATTTTGCAGCTGTGACTTATTAAACTGATAGTTCGGTAATTTACACATCTGTCAACACACGATTTCTTTGGGATTGGAATTATTATATTCTTCTTGAAGTCTGAGGGTATTTCGCCTGTCTCATACATCTTGCTCACCAGATGGTAGAGTTTTGTCATGGCTGGCTCTCCCAAGGCCGTCAGTAGTTCTAATGGAATCTTGTCTACTCCGGGGGCCTTGTTTCGACTCAGGTCTTTCAGTGCTCTGTCGAACTCTTCACGCAGTATCGTATCTCCCATTTCATCTTCATCTACATCCTCTTCCATTTCCATAATATTGTCCTCAAGTACATCGCCTTTGTATAGACCCTCTATATACTCCTTCCACCTTTCTGCTTTCCCTTCTTTGCTTAGAACTGGGTTTCCATCTGAGCTTTTGATATTCATACAAGTGGCTCTCTTTCCTCCAAGGGTCTCTTTAATTTTCCTGTAGGCAGTATCTATCTTGCCCCTAGTGAGATAAACCTCTACACCCTTACATTTGTCCTGTAGCCATCCCTGCTTAGCATTTTGCACTACTTGTCGATATCATTTTTGAGACGTTTGTATTCCTTTTAACCTGCTCAATTACTGCGTTTTTATAGTTTCTCCTTTATCATTTAAATTCAATATTTCTTCTGTCACCCAACGATTTCTACTAGTCCTCGTCTTTTTACCTACTTGGTCCTCTGCTGCCTTCCCTATTTCATCTCTCAAAGCTACCCATTCTTCTTCTACTGTATTTATTTCCCCCATTCTTGTCAATCGTTCCCTAATGCTCTCCCTGAAGCTCTCCACAACCTCTGGTTCTTTTAGTTTATCCAGGTCCCATCTCCTCAAATTCCCACCTTTTTGCCATTTCTTCAGTTTTAATCTATAATTCATAACCAATAGATTATGGTCAGAGTCCACATCTGCATTTTGAAATGACTTAAAATTTAAAACCTGGTTCCTAAATTTCTGTCTTACCGTTATATAATCTATCCGATACCTTCTAGTATCTCCAGGATTCTTCCATGTATACAGCATTCTTTTATGATTCTTGAACCAAGTGTTAGCTATTATTAAGTTGTGCTCTGTGCAAAATTCTACCAGACGGCTTCCTCTTTCATTTCTTACCCCCAATCCATATTCACCTACTAAGTTTCCTCCTCTCCCTTTTCCTGCTCTCGAATTCGTTACCCATGGCTATTAAAGTTTCGTCTCCCTTGACTACCTGAATAATTTCTTTTATCTCCTCATACATTTCATCAATTTCTTCATCATTTGCAGAGCTAGTTGGCATGTAGTACTGTAATAGGCATAGGCTTCGTGTCTATCTTGGCCACAATAATGCGTTCACTATGCTGTTTGTAGTAGCTTTCCCGCACTCCTATTTCTTTTTTATTCATTATTAAACCTACTCCTGCATTACCACTATTTGATTTTGTATTTATAATCCTGTATTCACTTGACCAGAAGTCTTGTTCGTCCTGCCACCTAACTTCGCTAATTCGTACTATATCTAACTTTAACCTATCCATTTCCCTTTTTAAATTTTCTAACCTACCTGCCCGAGAAGGGATCTGACATTCCACGCTCCGATCCGTATACGCCAGTTTTCTTTCGCCTGATAACGATATCCTCTTGAGTAGTCCCCGCCCGGAGATCCGAATGGGGGACTACTTCTAGCTTCGGAATATTTTACTCAAGAGGACGCCATCATTATTTATCCATACAGTAAAGCTGCATGCCCTCGGGAAAAATTACGGCTGTAGTTTCCCCTTGCTGTCAGCCGTTCGCAATACCAGCACAGCAAGGCGGTTTTGGTTAGTGTTACAAGGCCAGATCAGTCAATCATCCAGACTGTTGCCCCTGCAACTACTGAAAAGGCTGCTGCCCCTCTTCAGGAACCACACGTTTGTCTGGCCTCTCAACAGATACCCCTCCGTTGTGGTTGCACCTACGGTACGGCCGTCTATATCGCTGAGGCACGCAAGCCTCCCCACCAACGGCAAGGTCCACGGTTCATGGGAGGCGCGTAAAAGTCGGAAACGTAGGAAGTGTACGGGTGTTGCTACTGTTTCGTAACGTCTTAAGCGCCCTCTGCACATACCGATTTATGGGCCGTCCGACAAATCTGACCTTCGTAGTATTTCCCGACCTTTTTTTCTTTTCGGGCGGTCGGCTGGTTCGGATTAGAGGCTGTGACCATCCGACAGCCAACCTCCCCCCCCCCCCCTCCTCCTCCTCCTCCACCACCACCACCACCTTTTCACCTAACAAATTCTATACTCCGTTCATCACAAGAATAAATCTGTTGTAAACAAACACAAACGCGATGATTGGTCAAAAGCCGTAGCACACGTCCACTGGTGTTGTTACGCTCTTGGAAGTAGCTCCCACTTATGTGTTACATATATTATTATTAAGTTACGTTAAATGAAACTTCAAATGTATTAACAGCCATCAACGTTTTCCTTAACCCATTAAGTAGCAGTGTCCTATTTTGAGGACAGAGCACATATTTATTTATAAATACACAATAAATTATTAATTTGCATCTATTACTGTTCTACGTCATTTGTTGACGCTTTTTATGACAAATGTATGCTTGTAAGTAATTACAAGCAATAAATCCTACCATTAATTGATGATTGAATACTAAGGCACATTTTTCGTTATTACAGGTATTTACTTTATCGACAACTTAGTAATATTTGAAATATGTGGCAAAGATCTTTTTGCTGTTATATATAGTCAACAATGTGTCTTTTAGACTACTTCCATTGTTAGCTCAATTGGAGTTATTTTCATTGTTTTCCATTGTTATAAAATCTGGTGTACTCGAAATAGGACACTGTGACTTGGTGTTATCATTTCAGTTATTTGTATTGCTGCACGTTCCAACATGAAACTCTGCTACTGCTGATGTATTTTCATTTTAGAACGTGATAATTTTAGCAGATTTTGTTGCCGAGGTAAGTAACGACCCCTCTTTTATATATAAATTACAGGATATGAAGTTACTTTGAAATTTACAGCGTATTATGTAAGTATATTTATGACTATGTGACCCATTAGTAAATAATACAGTTTCAGATGGACAGTTTATGCGAGGCAAGCCTATTAGATTTGGCTATAAGTTGTGGTCTGTGGAGCAAGTGGCTACTGTTTCAAATTTTATTTATACTGTGGAAAGGATGCAGAAGATACTGCAAGGGATGACCTACTATTGGGATCAAGAGTAGTCCTAAACATGTTGGACTGCATTGAAAAACACGAGAATCATTGTGTGTTCTTTGACAGTTTCTTCACTAGTAGAGGTCTTCTGATTCATCTGAGAAATTTGGGTTTTTGAGCAACTGGGACTCTCGGAGAGAATCGAGTCGCTGACTGTCCACTACGAACGGAAGAAGACAGTTCGAGGAAACTCTGACTACCAGTTTGACAGGAATGCTAAAGTCTTATTTGTTCGATGGCACGACAACAGATGCGTTACAATTGGTACAAATTTTGACAAAGTTGAACCTTTGAGAGCAGCTACGGGGTATAATAGACAAGCAAGTAAGAAGACAAGTGCAAAAACCTGCCGTTTTGAAGTCGTATAACGCGTACATGGGAGGTGTTGACCGCCATGACTGGTTAGTTGGAAAATATGCGTCGGTAATTAGAGGGGAAAAAATGGTACTGGGTCTTATTTACTCGTTTGCTGGAAATGGCCCTCGTAAATGCACAGGATTTACTGGCTTTCAGACGTGCTGTTACAGTTACATACCTGAAATTGGACGCTGGAAGACCGGATATTGGACGTCCAATGGAATACCCATCAAGTCAATTGAGAGTGATACCAGACATCAGGTTTGATGGAATCGGTTATATGATTGACAAAAGAAGCACGCAAAGAAGATGTGTAAGAGCTAAATGCAACGGGAAACCAAAAACATATAGCGTTAAATGCCGTGTAACAGTGTGTGTGAAGTGGATTGCACCACTTCACAAGAAATAAATAGTTGAGACTAGAATACAGTATAGTACGCTATACGATACTGTTAGATCCCACTGTCCTATTTTGAGGACGGCCTTTATATCAGGACGTATAAATATTCTTTGGCTATTTTTGTACTTATTGTGGTTCATACACTATCTACATTATAATTAAGGAATAAAAAATTCAATTAAAAAAATATAATTTGGGCCTTAATGGGTTAATCATGCTTGAGCTACGTAGCTTTTATTTCAAAAATCGTGCAGTCACAGTCTGTGCATTGTTGTGCACTGATTGTTGCGCTGTTAATGCGCAGTACGAAAATGGCTGAGGCTGCTTTCTGTTCCGTAGTGAAACATGCGATTGGAACACGGTTAAAACGTGCTGAGAAAAAGGCTTTTCGTAAAGTTTTTCATAAATTTAGGCAGATAATCGGCTTTGAATTTTTTCCATCGCCGTATATACTGTGTATGCATAATTGCAATTATTGAACGTGTAGCGCACTCGGTAGCGTAACGAAATATGAGCCGCGGTTAATCAGTGGTACGTTGGTTCGAATCTACCCAATATCTTTTTTTTTTCCTCATTGAATTTGAAGTACCTACATCTCGTAATTATAAAACTCATCATTTTTAATTACTAATGCACGACTTCTTGTTTCTAATTGCATATTGGACGCGAAATTCGTGTTTCCATTTCAAATACAAATTCTTAATTATCGGTGGTTTATGAAAGGCTGTTCATAATAGTTGTTTATATTAAGAAAACAGAACAAGTTAGTTTTTTAAGGCAAATATGAAAAACCAAATCCTTTTTATTTGGACTATGTCCTTCGTTTTATACCCACAGTGGTACATAAGTACCGTAGAAACACGAAAACAATCATTTTCACAGCATCGAGCACGTCATACAAATGCTGCATTTTTACATGTGCCGCCGTATCATTACAATACGAACCCTGCAGAACTGATCTGCAGCCAAGCTGCGGGATTTGGCCCGAGAAGTAACAAGACTGTTAAAACTGCCTGACGCACTGGAAATAACGCACGCAGCTTTTTCACACTTCACTGCCGAACGCAGGGCGGGATATAGAACGGCTCGTCTTGAAAGACGAAAAAATGCTGCGCCTGATTCGCTTCGTGGATTCTGCTGTCGATAGGCTCCTTATGAACGTAGCAGGCGACACTTGCAGAACTGAAATGTATTTCTCGGGCTCGGATAAGGAAGGAGCCAACAAATTATCAGACGTAAGTAATACCTTCAGTGGCTTCAATATTTAACTATACGGTGAAATCCTTCAATAGTCCCTTACGTTACACGCAGCTTATGCAGAAAAAATTACCCTGTGGTTCAGTCAGGAATTTTCATCATTCTTGTTTTTAATTAGAACAGTACGTTAGCTAAAAACGATAAAGTGTTGCGGTTTTTGCCCAGTCGGCTAAGGAGCGTATTGTGGAAGATTTGCAGTGTATTATTTCATTGTGCTTAAAAACTGAATAACATTCGGAGCTGTACCATCTGACCGGCCATTCCTGTAAAAGTCAAACGCACCGGTAAAGCTGTTGTCCCGTAGTACCGCCAAGTCGATGCGAGCGCAACGCACAGCTCAAAACCACTATCGTTTTCGAGGCAGCTTGACTGCAGTCCCACGTGAAACGGAAATCCAATGAGGTGCAAGCAACCGCGGAAGAATACATAGCGCAATGTTTATGTCAGGTTTATTCTTAACGATGAACATACGCTCTTGAAAATGGCCGATGTGATACATAACGAAGCACAGCTTCTACAGATGGAATTCCGCGTTTCTATTTACTTATTTTTTCAGGCATCGGTCTTCTGACTCGTTTAATGCGGCCCGCCACTAATTCCTCTCCTGTGTCAACCTCTTCATCTCGGAGTAAGACTTTCAATCTACGTCCTGAATTATTTGCTGGACGTATTCCAGTCTTCATCTTCCTGTTCAGTTTCTACCCTCTAAAACTGCCTCTAGTACCATGGAAGTGATTCCCTGATGCCGGCCGCTGTGGCAGAGCGGTTCTAGGCGCTTCAGTCCGGATCCGCGCTGCGGCTACGGTCGCAGGCTCGAGTTCTGCCTCGGGCATGGATGTGTGTGATGTCCTTCGGTTAGTTAGGTTTAAGTAGTTCTAAGTCTAGGGGACGGATGACCTCGATGTTAAGTCCCAAAGTGCTCAGAGCCATTTGAACCATTTTTTTTTTTTTTTTTTTTTTTTTGTTTCGTAACACATGTGCTATCATCCTGTCCCTTCTTGCCAGTGTTTTCCATATATTCCTTTTTCTCTCCGATTCTGCTCAGAACCTCGTCATTCCTTACGTTTAATCAGTCCACCTAATTTTCAACATTCTCCTGCAGTAACATCTGAAAGGCTTGTTTTCTCATTTTTTTCGGGTTTTCTACATCTACATCTACAGTTACACTCCGCAAGCCACCCAGCGGTGCATGGCTGAGGGCACTTTACGTGCCACTGTCATTACCTCCCTTTCCTGTTCCAGTCGCGTACGGTTCGCGGGAAGAACGACTGCCGGAAAGCCTCCGTGCGCGCTCGAATCTCTCTAATTCTACATTCGTGATCTCCTCGGGAGGTATAAGTAGGAGGAAGCAATATATTCGATACCTCATCCAGAAACGCACCGTCTCGAAACCTGGACAGCAAGCTACACCGCGATGCAGAGCGCCTCTCTTGCAGAGTCTGCCACTCGAGTTTGCTAAACATCTCCGTAACGCTATCACGCCTACCAAATAACCCTGTGACGAAACGCACCGCTCTTCTTTGGATACTCTCTATCTCCTCTGTCAACCCGACCTGGTACGGATCCCATACTGTACTAAAGTACAGGTCGAACAAGTGTTTTGTAAGCCACCTCCTTTGTTGATGGACTACATTTTCTAAGGACTCTCCCAGTGAATCTCAACCTGGCACCCTCCTTACCAACAATTAATTTTATATGATCATTCCTCTTCAAATCGTTCCGCACGCATACTCCCAGATATTTTACAGAAGTAACTGCTACCAATGTTTGTTCCGCTATCACATAATCGTACAATAAAGGATCCTTCTTTCTGTGTTAAGGGTCAGTTGCCACTCCCTGCACCGAGTGCCTATCCGCTGCAAATCTTCCTGGATTTCGCTACAATTTTCTAATGCTGCAACTTCTCTGTATACTACAGCATCATCCGCGAAAAGCCACATGGAACTTCCCACAGTCCATGTTTCGTTACCCTACAATACAGTGCTCCAAACGTATATTCTCAGAAATTTCTCCCTCAAATTAAGACCTGTGTTCCGTGGACTTGCCTTGACTAAGAATACTCTTCCTGCCAGTGCTAGTTTGCTTTTAATGTCCTCCTTGCTCCGTCTGCCCTGGGTTATTTTGCTGCCCAGGTTGCACTATTCCTTAAGTCCGTCTGCCTCGTAATCCCCAGTTCTGCTGTTAAGTCTTTTCTGCTGCCTTTCATTACTTTCGTCTTTCTTCGATTCACGCTCGGTGCACATTCTGCACTCACTAGTCTGTTCATTCCACTCAACACACCCCGTAATTCTTCTTCACTGTCACTGAGGATAGGAATATCGTCGGCGAATCTTATCACTAATATACATTCACTTCGGATTTTAATTCCACTCTTGAACTTTTATTTCTGTCATTGCTTCATCGATGTACAGATTGAACAGTAGAAAGACTACATCCATGCCTTACAATCCGAAAACTTGGTTCTTGGTTTTCCACTCTTATTGTTCCCTCTAGGATCTTGTACATATTGCATATTACCCGTCTTTTGCCTAAGGCTTATTCTCTTTTTTTTCTCACAATTTCGAACGTGTTGACCCATTTTACATGGTCGAGCGCTTTTTGCAGGTCAACAAATCCAATGAACGTGCCTCGATTTTTCTTTAGTCTTGCTTCCTTTATCAACCACAACGCCAGAATTGCCTCTCTCTGGTGCCTTTACTTTTCCTAAAGCCAAACTAACGCATTCTCAAGTTTCTTTTCCATTCTTCGGTATATTATTCTTGTCAGCAACTTGGATACATGAGCTGTTAAGCTGATTGTGCGGCATTTCTCGTACTAGTCGGCCCTTGCACTCTTCGGAATTAAGTGGCTGATTTTTTTCCGAAACTTTGATGGTATGTCGCCAGTCTCATGCATACAACACATCGACGTGAATAATCCTCTTGTTACGACTTCTGCCAATGATTTTAGGAATTCGGATGGAATTTTATCTGTCCATTCTGCCTTATTTGACCTTAAGTCTTCCGAAGCTCCTTTAAATTCCGATTCTGTTACTGGATCCCCCATCTCTTCTACATGGACTCCTGTTTCTTCTTCTGTCTCGTTGTTAGACAAGTCTCCCACCACATACAGCCCTTCAATATACTCCTTCCACGTATCCGCTCTCTGCTCTGCTTTTAAAGTGGAATTCCCATTGCGCTCTTAATGTTACCGCACATGGTTCTAATTACACCTGAGGTTGCTTTCACCTTCCTATAAACTGAATCAGTGCTTCCGACGATCATTTCCTTCTCGATTTCTTCACACTTTCCGTGCAGCCTTAGCTCCATGCACTTCCTGTTTATTTGGTTTCTAAATGACTTGTATCTCGATATTCCTGATTTCACATTTTTGTACTTCCTTGTTTCGTCGATCAGCTCAAGTATTTCATCCGTTGCCCACGGTTCTCTTCCTTGTACCTACGGTTTTGTTTCCCACGCTTGTAATGGTCCTTTTTCGAAATTCAGTTTTCTTGAACTCAACTGCCTATTGAACTATTCATTGTCGCAGTACCCAAATCCTCAGAGAACTTAAGCGTCTCTCCTTATGCCTTATATTTGCATATTCCAGTTCTTTGCGCACTGGTTCATCGGTTCTTCCTGACTAGTCTCTTAAAGTTCAGCCTTTTCTTCATCACAACTAAATTGTGGTCCTGAGTACGCCTGACAATCCAATGTGTGATTTCGGAATCTCTGTCTGACCATGATGTAATCTAACTGAAACCTTTCGGTATCTCCCGGCCTGTTCCAAGTATACCCCCCCCCCCCTTCTTGTGATTCTTGAACAGAGTATTCGCTAATACTAGCTGAAGTTTATTGCAGAACTTTCAGCAAGCTCATGTTGTCCCGTTACCCTTCCTTACCCTACAACCGCATTCCAATCCAACACGACTATCAGATTTTCATCTCCCTTTACGTACCGAATTACCGTTCAATATGCTCATGTACTATATCTTCATTTTCGACTCGCGACGTCGGCATGTATACCTTAACTATTCTTGTAGGTGTTGGTTTGCTGTCGAATCAGATGAGAACAACCCTATCACTGAACTGTTCACAGTTACTCACTCTCTGTCCTATTTTCCCACTCACAACGAATCCTACCCCAGCTATACCGTGTTCTGCTGCTGTTGTTTTCATCCCGTACTCAACTGTCCAGATTTTTTTTATTCTTTTCATATCGTTTAACGGACCCCCACTAATCTAGGTTGAGCCTTTGCATTTCCATTTTCAGGTTTTCTAGCTTCGCTACCACGCTCAGACTTCTGACGTCCCACGCTCCGATCCGTAGAACATTATCCTTTCGTTGGTTATTCCATCTCTTTCTCATGGTCACCTGCCCCTTGGCAGTGGCTCCTATTTTTTTTATTACGACTGTTAATGCTACGACGGTAATAATGTATGCTGGAACATAATGTTTCATTTTCCATATGTTTTGCATTACCTAGATAAAGGAGTATTTGTTCCGGCAACTATAAATCGAGCAGGTTTCACGAATCATTTTCGATTGCAATTGTGAAGATACAACAGCTCTGAATTTGAGATCCGCGTAACTTTTACCAGTGGCAGAAACTGGAATGTTTGCTAACAGCCTCTCCTCACAGATTACAGCCAAATGTAATGACTTCATTAGAAATGATTTCATGATGTTCAGCAGCTCCGAAAAGCATGTTGCGGCCATTCTGTGATAATTAATAATTAATCGTCGTCTCGCACGTCGTTATGTAAACAGATCCGCACGTCGTTATGTAAACAGATCACGGGTGAATTTCTTTCTTTGCATAAGCGCACAGCTTTCTCTCAGGGTTTTATTTCATAATTCGTTTTTTATTGGTTTTTTATTTTTTAAAGCCTTGTTAGCTCAGAAACAGACATGGCAGATTCTAGGAATGCTTTCTGTGTAAAAAAAAAGAAACTAACCTCAGCGAATTTACTGTAAACAGTTTGCAACCTGCGATGTGAACAGGGCGGCGCTGCAATCGCTGAGTGCAATTGTTGAGGGCGTGTCGAGGCTGGTCGGCCGATACATTTGTACGTGTGTAGAGCCCTTTAGTCGAAGCTCCTGAACTGTGGTGGTTGTTCCTAGCAGTCCGCAGAAGAGGCTGCGAAGAATTTGGTTGGTTGGTCAGACAATACATTGGTACAGGTGTAGAGGCCTTTATTCGGAGCTCCTCGGCGGACCATTTTGGAGTAAGGGGAGTAGCTTACAATTGGTTCGCCTCTTACTTTAAGAACAGAAAGCAGAAGGTAATTCTCCGCAATATTGAGGGTGGTAGTGATGTTCAGTCCCAATGGGGCACTGTTAAGTGGGGCGTCCCCCAAGGGTCGGTACTGGGGCCACTGCTGTTTCTTATTTATATAAATGATATGCCTTATAATATTACAGGTGATTCAAAATCATTTCTGTTTGTTAATGACACCAGCTTGGTAGCAAAGGATATTGTGTGTAATATTGAAACACTATCAAATAATGTAGTTCACGTAATAAGTATGTGGCTTGTGGAAAATAATTTGATGCTAAATCACAGGAAGACTCGGTTTCTACAGTTTCTAGCTCCCCATGAACCGTGGACCTCGCCGTTGGTGGGGAGGCTTGCGTGCCTCAGCGATACAGATAGCCGTACCGTAGGTGCAACCACACGGAGGAGTATCTGTTGAGAGGCCAGACAGACGCGTGGTTCCTGAAGAGGGGCTGCAGCCTTTTCAGTAGTTGCAGGGGCAACAGTCTGGATGATTGACTGATCTGGCCTTGTAACAATAACCAAAACAGCCTTGCTGTGCTGGTACTGCGAACGGCTGAAAGCAAGGGGAAACTACAGTCGTAATTTTTCCCGAGGACATGCAGCTTTACTGTATGCTTGAATGATGATGGCGTCCTCTTGGGTAAAATATTCCGGAGGTAAAATAGTCCCCCATTCGGATCTCCGGGCGGGGACTACTCAGGAGGACGTCGTTATCGGGAGAAAGAAAACTGGCGTTCTACGGATGGGAGCGTGGAATGTCAGATCCCTTAATCGGGCAGGTACGTTAGGAAATTTAAAAAAAGGAAATGGATAGGTTAAGGTTAGACATAGTGGGAATTAGTGAAGTTCGGTGGCAGGAGGAACAAGACTTCCGGTCAGGTGAATACAGGGTTATAAATACAAAATCAAATACGGGTAATGCAGGAGTAGGTTTAATAATGAATAAAAACAAAAAAAATAGGAGCGCGGATGAGCAAATTATTCAGATAGTGAAGGGAGACGAAAATTTGCCGTGGGTGACTGGAATTCGAGTGTACGAAAAGGGAGAGAAGGAAACATAGTAGGTGAATTTGGATTGGGGGGGGAAGAAATGAAAGAGGAAGGCACCTGGTAGAATTCCCCACAGAGCATAACTTGATCATAGCTAACACTTGGTCCAAGCATAATAAAAGAAGGCTCTATACATGGAAGAATCCTGGAGATTCTAGAAGGTATCAGATAGATTACATGATGGTAAGACAGAGATTTAGGAACCAGGTTTTAAATTATAAGACATTTCCAGGGGCAGATGTGGACTCTGACCACAATCTATTGGTTATGACCTGTAGATTAAAACTGAAGAAACTGCAAAAAGGTGGGAATTTAAGGAGATGGGACCTGGATAAACTGATTAAACCAGAGTTTGTACAGAGTCTCAGGGAGAGCATAAGAGAACAATTGACAGAAATGGGGGAAAGAAATACAGTAGAAGAAGAATGGGTAGCTCTGAGGTATGAAGTAGTGAAGGCAGCAGAGGATCAAGTAGGTAAAAAGACAAGGGCTAGTAGAAATCCTTGTGTAACAGAAGAAATATTGAATTTAATTGATAAAAGGAGAAAATATAAAAATGCAGTAAATGAAGCAGGCAAAAAGGAATACAAACGTCTCAAAAATGAGATCGACAGGAAGTGCAAAATGGCTACGCAGGGATGGCTAGAGGACAAATGTAAGGATGTAGAGGCTTATCTCACTAGGGGTAAGATAGATACTGCCTACAGGAAAATTAAAGAGACCTTTGGAGAAAAGAGGACCACTTGTATTAATATCAAGAGCTCAAATGGAAACCCAGTTGTAATCAAAGAAGGGAAGGCAGAAAGGTGGAAGGAGTATATAGAGGGTTTATACAAGGGCGATGTACTTGAGGACAATATTATGGAAATGGAAGAGGATGTAGATGAAATGGGAGATAAGATACTGTGTGAAGAGTTTGACAGAGCACTGAAAGACCTGAGTCAAAACAAGGCCCCCGGAGTAGACAACATTCCATCGGAACTACTGACGGCCTTGGGAGAGCCAGTCCTGACAAAACTCTACAATCTGATGAGCAAGATGTATGAAACAGGCGAAATACCCTCAGACTTCAAGAAGAATATAATAATTCGAATCCCAAAGAAAGCAGGTGTTGACAGATGTGAAAATTACCAAACTATCAGTTTAATAAGTCACGCATGCAAAATACTAACACGAATTCTTTACAGACGAATGGAAAAACTGGTGGAAGCCGACCTCGGGGAAGATCAGTTTGGATTCCATTGAAATACTGGAACACGTAAGGGAATACTGACGACTTATCTTAGAAAAGAGATTAAGGAAAGGCAAACCAACGTTTTTTGCATTTGTAAACTTAGAGAAAGCTTTTGACAATGTTCACTGGAATACTCTCTTTCAAATTATGAAGGTGTCAGGAGTAAAATACAGGGACCGAAAGGCTATTTGCAATTTGTTTGGAAACCAGATGGCAGTTATAAGAGTCGAGGGGCATGAAAGGGAAGCAGTGGTTGGGAAGGGAGTGAGACGGGGTTGTAGCCTCTCCCCGATGTTATTCAATCTGTATGTTGAGCAAGCAGTAAAGGAGACAAAAGGTTCAAAATGGTTCAAATGGCTCTGAGCACTATGGGACTTAACATCTATGGTCATCAGTCCCCTAGAACTTAGAACTACTTAAACCTAACTAACCTAAGGACATCACACAACACCCAGCCATCACGAGGCAGAGAAAATCCCTGACCCCGCCGGGAATCGAACCCGGGAACCCGGGCGTGGGAAGCGAGAACGCTACCGCACGACCACGAGATGCGGGCTAGACAAAAGGTATTAAAATCCATGGAGAAGAAATAAAAACTTTGAGGTTCGCCGATGACATTGTAATTCCGTCAGAGACAGCAAAGGACTTGGAAGAGCAGTCTCAGGACTGAAGACCACAACAACAACGACACACAATTCAACAAGAACCGATATTTTGATCAGACGGAATGGGCATATTATAAGCGAGACGGAACAGTTCAAGTTCCTAGGCGTTCGGATAGATAGTAAGCTGTTGTGGAAAGCCCATGTTCAGGATCTTGTTCAGAAACTAAATGCTGCTTCATTTACCATTAGAACATTGTCTGAAATAAGTGACGGTTCAACACGAAAAGTAGTCTACTTCGCATATTTTCATATGCTTATGTCGTATGGTATTATTTTTTGGGGTAATTCGTCTGATTCGAAAATGGTATTTTTGGCTCAAAAACGGGCTCTTCGAGCTATGTGTGGTGTAAGTTCGAGGACCTCTTGTCGACCCCTATTCAATAGTCTGGGAATTCTTACATTACCCTCACAGTATATATTTTCTTTAATGTCGTTTGTTGTTAGCAATATTAGCTTATTCCCAAGAGTTAGCAGCTTTCACTCAGTTAATACCAGGCAGAAATCAAATCTGCATGTGGAATGCACTTCCTTGACTCTTGGGCAGAAAGGAGTGCAGTATTCTGCTGCATCCGTTTTCAATAAGCTACCACAGGAACTCAAAAATCTTAGCAGTAGCCCAAACTCCTTTAAGTCTAAACTGAAGAGTTTCCTCACGTGTCACTCCTCCTATTCTGTCGAGGAGCTCCTGGAAGAGCTGAAAAATTAAGCAAATTCCAGTGTTACATTGTTGATTTTCTTTATTTAAACTTACGAATTGTCGCCTGAATATGTTTCTTATATTTCGTTTTATCTGTTCCTACTATCGTGTTATAATTTCATGTATTAACTCTTCCCATGACCATGGAGACTTCTCCTTAATTTGGTCTCACGCAATAATAAATAAATAAATAAATAAATAAATAAAATAAATAAATACCCCCTTTCTGCATTAGTGCAGATGAAGTGTCGCTGAGCACATTTGTTCTGTGCATGCAGTACATGTGAGGCGCCCATTTGTTTCTGCTGCACTGAGTGGAACGGAAGGTTCTGTTACAGTCCACTAGCCTGCTGTCTTCAAGTTGATGTCCCCAGCGCAGAAAACAGCACGCTGGTCGTAGGTTGGAGGCTGGAACTGACTTTTAGCGAGGTTCTGTTCTGAAGTAATTATCACTTCTTTGGAATGCCACTCGGGTATTTTAATATAGCTACAAGAGAAGACTACACGATCTTAACACAACTCCTTCTGATACAGCAAAGTACACGATCAAACACAATGTTTACGAAAATGTTTCTTGACACTATTTGTGGCACGTGTCTGCGCCTCATGACTACCGGAGTGAATCTTTTAATACTGAATACTGGCCAACATGTCCGTACATCTCGACTGCCTCATCCAGAGTGACGAACGGCCCGAAACATTTCGTTAGCCATACCAGAAAAGGTGTGACCCGAACGCTTCCGAAGTGCTTCGTCTGCAATTTCGTCAGTCTTTTTTTTTTTTATTTAAATTGTTTTTAATAATTCTAAAACGACTGACTGATAGTCAGCCGTTGAGAGATATTTATATTAAAAAGCGAAGTCATTACAATGAGTAGTTTAACGAATAATAATAATAATAATAACAGTAATAATAATAGTAATAATAGTTATAATATTAATAATATTAATAATAATAACCCCCGTGGAGGCCCGGGAAAAGAATAGGCCTCCAGTATGTTCTGCCAGTCGTAAAAGAGGACGAAAAGAACAAACCACTAATAGGACTAACCCCCCTTTTAGTGTGATTAGTTGGTTCAGGACAGAACTAAAGAAGCCTCGGACAAGCGCTGTCATGGTCGGGGACGACGCTTGAACCCTATGCCCGCCCACAATGGTAACGACGCTGCTAGCCACACGGAAAATGATTCAAATCCAAATAGAGGTGTTTTGCAGGATATGCTTCCTGCAACCGCCCTAGAAGGAAAACAAAGACAGAGGATGAGATGGTCAGACGAAGTTAAGCGACACCTCATGTTCTGTTATTACCAAGCAACAAACCTAGGAACCAACGCAACTGGATACAGACACAAGTATACACAACATTTATTACCAGATACCCAGAATTAAAACTTTTAACAGAACAACGACTAGCTGATCAGATCCGTGTAATAATCAAAAATAACAGGATACTCCAGTCAGGATTAGAAAATATCAAACAACAAGTACAACAAATACTAGAACAAAATAATGTGCAATCAGAAGAAGAAGAAAATACAGTAATGGACTCAAACATCCCAGAGCAAACAAACAAAGAACAACACGCATCAATTAAACAATCAGAGGAAAACGACATCTTAAGACAGCCACCAGAACAAGCACAAATATAACACGAAGTGACACACATGTTGGATATAGAAGAAAAATTTCAGCTGACATATATAGAATACAAAGACACAAATACAGACATTAGACCATTCTTGCGTAGACCACCAAATAACCCACAAGTCGAAACAACAATAAAAACTATCAACACAGTCATACACAACAAAATAAATGAAAATACAACTATGGAAGAGTTACAACTACTGCTTTATATAGGAGCACTCACTACACCAAATATACACACTAGGCAGAGATCAGAACAAACCAACACACAGAAGAAACCCACAAAACCAGCATGGCAACACAGGCTACAGATCAGAATAGAAAAACTGAGAAAAGACATCGGACAGCTAACACAATTTATAAGAAATGAAATGTCAGAAAAAAAACCAAAAAGGTTAGGTAAAATCTCACAACAAGAAGCGATAGAGCAATTAGATGAAAAGAAGCAGAAGTTACAAGCATTGGCCAAACGACTTAGAAGACACAAAAAAAGTGAAAATAGAAGCAAACAAAACCAAACATTCAACACAAACCAAAAGAAATTTTACCAGACAATAGATAACACACACATTAAAATAGACAATCCACCAAACATAACAGACATGGAACACTTCTGGAGCAACATATGGTCAAACCCGGTACAACGTAACAGGCATGCACGGTGGATACAAGCAGTAACAGACACATACAAGATGATACCACAAATGCCTGAAGGATAATTTTGCAACATGAAGTCACCCGAGCAATTAATTCTACTCACAGTTGGAAAGCCCCTGGAAATGATAAAATAGCAAATTTCTGGCTAAAGAAGTTCACCTCAACACATTCACATCTAATTAAATTATTTAACAGTTACATTGTAGACCCATACACATTCCCTGATACACTTACACATGGAATAACCTATCTGAAACCTAAAGATCAAGCAGACACAGCAAACCCAGCTAAATATCGCCCCATAACATGCCTACCAAGAATCTACAAAATATTAACTTCAGTCATTACACAGAAATTAATGACACATACAACACAGAACAAAATTATAAATGAAGAACAAAAGGGCTGTTGCAAAGGAGCACGAGGATGTAAAGAGCAACTGATAATAGATACTGAGGTGACATATCAAGCTAAAACTAAACAAAGGTCACTACACTATGCATACATTGATTACCAAAAAGCTTTTGATAGTGTACCCCACTCATGGTTACTACAGATATTGGAAATATACAAAGTAGATCCTAAATTGATACAGTTCCTAAACATAGTAATGAAAAATTGGAAAACCACACTTAGTATCCAAACAAACTCTAGTAATATCACATCACAGCCAATACAGATTAAGCGTGGAATATACCAAGGAGACTCATTAAGTCCTTTCTGGTTCTGCCTTGCTCTGAACCCACTATCCAACATGTTAAATAATACAAATTATGGATACAATATTACTGGAGCATACCCACACAAAATAACACATTTGCTATACATGGATGATCTAAAACTACTGGCAGCAACAAATCAACAACTCAACCAATTACTAAAGATAACAGAAGGATTCAGCAATGATATAAGTATGGCTTTTGGAACAGACAAATGTTAGAAAAATAGCATAGTCAAGGGAAAACACACTAAACAAGAAGATTACATATTGGATAACCACAGCGACTGCATAGAAGCGATGGAAAAAAACGGATGCCTATAAATATCTAGGATACAGACAAAAAATAGGAATAGATAATACAAATATCAAAGAAGAACTAAAAGAAAAATACAGACAAAGACTAACAAAAATACTGAAAACAGAATTGACAGCAAGAAACAAGACAAAAGCTATAAATACCTATGCCATACCAATATTGACCTACTCATTTGGAGTAGTGAAATGGAGTAACACAGACCTAGAAGCACTCAATACACTAACACGATCACAATGCCACAAATATAGAATACATCACATACATTGAGCAACAGAGAGATTCACATTAAGCAGAAAGGAAGGACGAAGGGGATTTATCGACATAAAAAACCTACGTTATGGACAGGTAGACAATTTAAGAAAATTCTTTCTAGAACGAGCAGGAACTAGGAAAATACACAAAGCAATCACTCGTATAAATATATCGGCTACACCACTGCAACTTCATAACCACTTCTACAACCCTTTAAATCACACAACATCAACAGATACGTAGAAAGTAAATTGGAAAAAGAAAACACTACACGGCAAGCACCCGTATCCTCTAACACAGCCACACATCGATCGAGACGCATCCGACACGTGGCTAAGAAAAGGCAATATATACAGTGAGACAGAAGGATTCATGATTGCAATACAGGATCAAACAATAAACACCAGATGTTACAGCAAGCATATTGTTAAAGATCCCAATACCACAACGGATAAATGCAGACTTTGCAAACAACAAATAGAAACAGTAGATCAAATGGTTCAAATGGCTCTGAGCACTATGGGACTTAACATCTGTGGTCATCAGTCCCCTAGAACTTAGAACTACTTAAACCTAACTAACCTAAGGACATCACACACATCCATGCCCGAGGCAGGATTCGAACCTGCGACCGTAGCGGCCGCGCGGTTCCGAACTGAGCGCCTGAACCGCTAGACCACCGCGGCCGGCAAACAGTAGATCACATCACAAGCGGATGTACAATACTAGCAAATACAGAATACCCCAGAAGACATGACAATGTAGCAAAAATAATACATCAACAGCTTGCCTTACAACATAAACTAATAAAACAACACGTTCCCACATAAAAGTATGCACCACAAAATGTACTGGAGAATGATGAATACAAATTATACTGGAACAGAACCATTATAACAGATAAAACACCACATAACAAACCTGACTTCATACTCAACAAAAAAAAGAAAAAATTAACACAACTAATCGAAATATCCATACCCAATACAACAAATATACAAAAGAAAGCAGGAGAAAGAATTGAAAAATAGATCCAACTGGCTGAGGAAGTCAAGGACGTGTGGCATCAGGATAAAGTTGACATTATACCAATTATACTATCAACTACAGGAGTCATACCACACAATATCCACCAGTACATCAACGCAATACAGCTACATCCAAACGTGTATATACAACTACAGAAATCTGTAATTATTGATACACGTTCAATTACCCGAAAGTTCCTAAATGCAATGTAACATATACCGCACAGTTAAAAGGAAGTCACGCTTGATCAAGGTCCGAGTCACTTTCCCTTTTTAACCAGACATAACGTCTGAGAAAGGAAAGAAGGTAATAATAATAATAACCACACTTTGACGTTTTGGCGGCCTTGCTCCGAACACAGCAGCCAATCACAGAGCAGTAGCATTATGCAGGCGGTTTTTCTCACGGGAATGGTACCGGATCTAACTTCTGTCGCAGGCACCTCACACCACATTTCGACATCTATACACTTCTTGCATCTTCACTGCTCTGGGAACAGCTTCTTGGAGCCTAATATGATGGCAGACTAAGCCAGAAATATTACAGCTCCTGACCTGTGGTGGTGGTTGTTCCCACCAGTCTGCAGAAGAGGCTGCCACAGAATTTGTTTGTTGGTTGGTTGGTTGGTTCATTGGTTGGACGGTAAGTTGGCGCGTGTGTAGAGTTGCTCAGCAGTGGTGGTTGGTCGGCCGATAATTTGGTGTGTGTGTCTGTGTGTGTGTGTGTGTGTGTGTGTGTGTGTGTGTGTGGCGGCCTTTATTCGGAACTGCTTACCTGAGGTGGTTGTTCCTACCATTCTGCATAAGAGGCTGCCACAAAATTGTTTGGTTGGTCGGTCGGATGATAAATTGGTATGTGTGTAGAGCCCTGTAGTCGTAGCTTCTTACCTGTGGTGGATGTTCCCAGTGGTCCACAGAAATAGGCTTGCACAAAATTGGTTGGACGGTAAGTTGGTACACGTGTAGAGTTGCTCAGCAGTGTTGTTTGTTGCAGCAGCCCTCAGGAGAGGCAGCGCAGTCGCAGCCAGTCGGACCGCCGCGGCAGCCCCACCTCGGGCCACCGGCCGCACCACAACCACCACCACCACCACCACCACCACCACCACCACCAGGACTGGTTGTCCGCCTGGGGTCGCCTCGTCGGAGCCATAACGGGGGGCGGCAGGAAGCTGGGCGTCGGCTCAGGTACGTCTCTCTCTCTCTCTCTCTCTCTCTCTCTCTCTCTTTCTTTCTCTCTAGATGAGGCAGTCAGTGTATAGGCTATGATATTTGTAGGAAAATTAATAGTGTTGTTTGCAGTAGTTGTGCACAGTGCTCTCTATTAGTTCTTTGAGCTCTGGTACTTTTCCAACACAACTATGACATTTTACACCTGTTATACCGTTGGTTCCTGTATCTAAGCTCTTCCTGTGGCTGACGTGCACCCTTTGAGACTGAAACCATTTTTTTTTTCCGACACCCTCTAACCTAAACAACCACCAAGTCCATGCCACACACCCGCTGGTACCTGTGTAGCCACCTCCTGCACGCAGTGGCCACCCGACTACTCAGCAGAACTCGAAACCCCACCACCCTACGGCGCAAGCATCTGAGCCTCCGATTCAGATGGTCCACTCGGGTCTGTACCGGAGGTCCGCAGTTGGTCCTGTCGACTGTGCCGGAAATGGTGAGCTCTGCTTTCATCTCACTAGCGGGACTGGTAGCCTTTACGCTTATTTCGTGAGATATTTGGCCCGGTCACTATCAATAGACCAACCTCTATATCTCAGCCCCCCCCCTCTCTCTGCCCCCCCTCTCTCTATATCTCTCACTCTCTATATCTCTCACTCTCTCTTTCTCTCTCTCTCTATATATATCTCTCACTCTTTCTCTCTCTCTCTCTCTCTCTCTCTCTCTCTCTCTCTCACTCTCTCTGTCTGTCTGTCTGTCTGTCTGTCTCTCTCTCTCTCTCTCTCTCTCTCTCTCTCTCTCTCTCTATATATATATATATATATACTTACTTATCGCGAATGGACCTAGAAGGATCACGCAAAGCTTTCTGACGTCGTTTCTTCCATACTTCTTTCATTCGTTCTCCATGTTTTCGTTTTCTTTCTTCTGTCCATTTTGTTCCTGGTCTCTTTAGTGCTTCCTTCTCCGACAATACAATCCACTTTTCCACCTTATTTCTAAAAGTTTTTCTATCTTTGACATCTTTAAGTTCAATATTTGCTTTTTGTAAATCTAATTTTACTTGGCTAATCCATGGTGTTGTTGATTTGACTTTTTCTATGTAAGTGAGAATTCTGTTGGTGAGTCGTGTGGGGGGAAGTCTAGTGACATGTCCATAAAATTTTAATCTTCGCCTTCTTATGTCTGCTGCCAGGTTTGATATAGTTTCTGTGGTTCTTCTTGATTATATCCGGTATCCTTCTTCTGTTAATTTTGGACCTAAAATCTTTCTCATAATTTTGCGTTCTTCTTTTAGTATTTTTTCTAAATCACATTTTGTGTGGAGTGTGAGCGTTTCACTAGCATATAGTGCTGCTGGCTTAATTACTGCGCAGTAGTGTCTGATTTTTGTGTTCGAGGAGATGCATTTTTTATTGTATATTTCATGTGTCATACCATATGCTCTCTTCATTTTCTGTTGTCTGATCTTCTGTGCAACTTTCTCTCCTCCGGTTGGCTCCAACATTTCACCTAGGTATTTAAAATGTTTTACTCTATTTATTTTTCCATATTTTGTGTTCAAACTGTGTATATGGAATTTCGTACAGAAAAATTCTGTCTTTTGAAACGAAATTTGTAAACCTACTTTATCCGCGCATTCCTTAAGGATCTCTATTTGTTTGGTGGCGATTTCTTCATCATCTGCAAGTATGGCCAAGTCGTCCGCGAATGCTAAGCAAGATATCTCCACGTTGTCTTTGGTTCTACCAAGATGGATTGGTTTCCAGTAGGATTGATTTTTTAATTCTTTTTCCCATTCCTTAATGACTTTATCCAGGACTATATTAAACAGAAGTGGAGATAGCCCGTCACCTTGACGTACTCCAGTTTTTATGAGAAAAGGTTCAGAGATTTCTCCCCTGAATTTAACTTTAGATACAGTGTCTGTCGGTGATTCTTTGATAAGCCTTAGTGTTTTGGAGTCAAGTCCAAGTTCCTCTAAAATGTTAAACAAAGATTGCCGGTCAATTGAGTCATAGGCTTTCTTAAAATCTACAAATGTACAAATTATGGGGGCATTTCTAATTGCTTTGTGTTTTAATATTGTCTTTAAATTAAATATTTGTTCTATGCATGAGCGACCGGGGCGAAAGCCTGCTTGATAATCACCAATTTGGCGTTCCAGCTGCTCTTGTGTTCTTTTCAGCAGGCATGTTGAGAGAATTTTGTAGGTGACTTGTAAAAGTGAGATTCCCCTGTAGTTATTGACATTTGTTCTGTCTCCTTTTTTATGTAACGGGTGAATAAGGGCACATTTCCAATCCTCTGGTAATTTTTCTGTTTCCCATATTTTTGTTATTATTTTTGTGAGCTCTTGCAACGTCTTTGGTCCTAGGTTTTTTAATAGCTCTGCAACAATGCCATCTTCGCCAGATGTTCTATTATTTTTTAAGTTTTTAATGTGACATTTGATTTCTTCCTGTGTTGGTGGTAATGAATCCGGTTGAGCGTTGGCACAGATTTCTTTGGGAAACCTTAAACTAGGTTCTGGGCAATTTAGTAGGTTAGAAAAATATTGAGCCAATACTTGACAGTTTTCCTGGTTTGTTAGGGCTAATTTACCATCAGGTTTTCTGAAACATAAATTTTGAGGGATATATCCTCGTATTTTATCTGCGAAAGTTCTGTAGAAGTCTCTTGTGTTATAGTTTTGGAAATTTTCTTCTATGGCATCCAGTTGTGCCTTTGTGTACTTCCTTTTTGCTTGCCTAATGGATTTTGAAACCTGTTTTCTAACCTCGTTAAATAAATGTAGACTTTCTTGTGATTTTTTACTGTTATATTCTTGAAATGCCTTTTTTCTCCTTTCCAATGCATTTTCACAGTCTGAATCCCACCAAGGGTGTTTGAATATCTTTTTCAAGGGAATAGTTTCCTTAGCTATTCGCGTGATTTTAGAATGAAATTCTTCCCATGTGTTTGCCTTTTCCTTCTCCCATTCTTCTTTTACTTTAGATTCTTTAATCTTCTTGGTGTCATATTTCTGTATTTCTGTTTTCTTCTGATGACTTCTTCGTGCTGTAAACTTGATTTTAATTCTAGTTAGGTAATGGTCTGAATCAATGTTTGGTCCTCTGCGTACTTGGACGGCGTAAATTTCTTTTTTGTACTGCGTATGAAATCGCCACATGATCTATTTGAAACTCGCCAATTTGTTGTATAGGAAATCTCCATGTCTTTTGTTTTCTTGGACATTTTCTTAGAGATGTTGACATTATCTTCAGGTTATGCTGCTTACATAGGTCGACGAGCCTTGTGCCATTTTTATTGGTAAATTTATGTGCAGGATATTTGCCTCTCTCTCTCTCTCTCTCTATATATATATATATATATATATATATATATATATATATATATATATATATATAATCTCTTTCTCTCTATAGCTCTTTTTCTCTCTCTCTATATATATCTCTTTTTTCTCTCTCTCTATATATATCTATCTCTTTCTCTCTATATGTATATATCTCTTTCTCTCACTAGCTCTATATTTGTCACACACACACACACACACACACACACACACACACACACAGGCACCCATTAGCCGTGTCACCGTATAGCCAGCCAGACACGCAGCGCCGGCCCGGTGTCTGGTTTACCCTGCCTCTGCGTGTACACTGGCTGCCCACACCCCACACCGGCTGACTCAGCGCTCTAATTGCCCTGGCCCCGCCCCGCCCCACCCCGCTGCCAGCGGTCACGAGGTGCGCTGCTTGTCGCTCACCGTCCACCGGCACTGAGTGTCACCCACCGTGCAGGTAGTGTAGTCCAGTGTAGTGCAGTGTATAGTGTAGTGCAGTGTGCATGTGTGGCCGGCGGCTCCTCACCACACTCTGCCCCGCTGGTGCGTCTCTCTCTCTCTCTCTCTCTCTCTCTCTCTCTCTCGCTGTTTGTCTTCTCGTCTGTCCAACTGCGCAGCCTTATCTTTCAGTTAACACCGCAGCTGGACTCTCCTAACACACTTTTCGACACTCAGCGGCTGTGACTCCAACTTCCTGCTTATGAGTTCTTAGTATTGTCAGTACGCCCGCTCCACTCGCAATGTTGTATTCTCTCGCTTTACTCCACCGAGTTTCCGAATTCCACCGAGGTGACAAGAGTCGTGGGACACGTCCTAATATCGTGCGGGGGCAGTGCAGCTACTCGCCTCGAATAATGGAGAATTGAAATTAAAAGGAAGCTCAGCGTTGGCCGTAACATTGGTGGTTTATTGATAGCAAAATCGATTTTCAATCACATAGCGAGATAACTTGATACCAGCGTCTGTGAGCTTAATTTGTACTCGACAGCACTGAAGATGATCACCGTGTGATTGAAACTCGATTTTGCTTCCAATAAACCATCAATATTGCGGCCAACGCTGACCTTCCTTTTAATTTTACACACATTGTCGTTGTGCGCACAGCACTCCGTGGAGTCGGCAATCAATAATAGAGAATTATTGTGAAGGTGGTTCGGTGAACCGTCTGCCAGCCACTTAAATCTGATTTGCGGAGTATCCGTATAGATGTAGATGAAACGCGTTTTTGCTGCGTCATGATCTTCCCACGAAATTTCAATCCCCGACATTCCCCTCCGAATGCGAGAATGTTTGTTGGCGCCCACCTAGATAGGGAGGAATGATCGTCATAATAAAATAAGGGGAATCGGAGCTCGTACACGATGACTGTAATGGAACATATACTGTATTCGAACATTATGAAGTACCTCGAAGAAAACGACTTGTTGACATAGTCAGAACAGATTCAGAAAATACCGTTCTTGTGAAACACAACTAGCTCTTTATGCTCATGAAGTAATGAGTGCTATCGAAAGGGGATGTCGAATTGATTCCGTATTTTTAGATTTCCAGAAGGCTTTCGACACCGTTCCTCACAAAAGAGTCTTCTAACCAAACTGCGTGCCTACGGAGTATCGCCCCAGTTGTGCGACTGGATTCGTGATTTCCTGTCAGAAAGGTCACAGTTCGTAGTAATAGACGGAAAGTCATCGAGTAAAACAGAAGTAATATCCGGCGTTCCCCAAGCAACTGTTACAAGCCCTCTATTGTTCATGATCTATATCAACGACATAGCAGACAATGTGCGTAGCCGTCTTAGATTGTTTGCAGATGATGCTGTCATATACAGTCTTGTAAAGTCATCAGCTGATCAAAATGAATTGCAAAGTGATTTAGATAAGATATCTGTATGGTGCGAAAAGTGGCAATTGATCCTGAATAGGGAAAAGTGTGAAGTTATTCACACGAGTACTAAAAGAAATCAGCTAAATTTCAATTACGCGATAAGTCACACAAACCTGAGGGCTGTAAATTCAACTAAATACTTAGGGATTACAATTA
The DNA here is from genome assembly GCF_023864345.2 of Schistocerca serialis cubense. Classification (NCBI taxonomy): domain Eukaryota; kingdom Metazoa; phylum Arthropoda; class Insecta; order Orthoptera; family Acrididae; genus Schistocerca; species Schistocerca serialis. Next base: position 7,068,544 of record NW_026047648.1, on the reverse strand, counting down.
CAAATAACGTAAATTGGAATGATCACACAGATAATATTGTGGGTAGACCAAACCAAAGACTGCGATTCATTGGCAGAACATTTGGAAGGTGCAACAGGTCTACTAAAGAGACTGCTTACACCACACTTGTCCGCCCTACTCTGGAGTACTGCTGAGCTGTGTGGGATCCGCAACAGGTGGGACTGACGGATGACATCGAAAAAGGGGACATCGCGAAATAGGGGAGATAGTGCCACAAACAAGATACGTGAATTGGAGTGGCAGTCATTAAAACAAAGGCGTTTTTCGTTGCGAGGGAATCTTTACGATATTTCAATTATTAGTTTTCTCTTCAGATTGCGAAAACATTCTGTTAGCACCCACCTACATAGGGAGAAATGAGCATCAGGACAAAGTAAGAGAAATCAGGGCTCGCACAGGAAAATTTAAGTGCTCGTTTCTCCCGCGTGCCGTTCGAGAGTGGAACGGTAGAGAGACAGCTTGAAGGTGGTTCACTGAACCCTCTGCCAGGCACTTTATTGTGAATAGTAGAGTAATCACGTAGATGTGGATGTTAGGCGCTGTTACACCCGAGAAAAAAGTGTGCGAAAGAGTTAAGTGTGAATTGCAGAGTAGTGCTGTAGATGGAGATGCAGATTGTACGCGACGGAGGTCGCCATCTTGGGCAAAAAATGTCTGCATTCAGCTGGAGGAAGTGGGATGAAAGATGGTGAGGCGCGAGGTGGCGAGCCGACGTCTGTGTGTGTGTCACAAGGACGCAGGGCGGTCGTTGACGAATGAGATACGGAATGCGACAAGAGGAGCGGTGAACGGGGGGCGACGAAAGAAGCCACGGGGGGGGGGGGGGGGGGGATTGGGGAAAGGATTGCAGTGTGGGGAAGAACAAGGAAGCGGAGAGCATTCTCGAACATATTCCCAGTTCGAATATGATGAATTTCCTTGAGACACAGAAGTTGCTGTCCATGCATCAGCACGGCTTTAGAAAGCATCGCACCTGCGAAACGCAACTCGCCCCTTTTTTCACACGATATCTTGCGAACCATGGATGAAGGGTATCACACGGATGGCATATCCCTCGACTTCCGGAAAGCGTTTGACTCGGTGCCCCACTGCAGACTCGTAATTAAGGTACGAGCATATGGGATTGGTTCCCAAGTATGTGAGTGGCTCGAAGACTTCTTAAGTAATAGAACCCAGTACGTTGTCCTCGACGGTGAGTGTTCATTGGAGGTGAGGGTATCATCTGGAGTGCCCCAGGGAAGTGTGGTAGGTCCGCTGTTGTTTTCTATCTACATGAATGATCTTTTGGATAGGGTGGATAGCAATGTGCGGCTGTTTGCTGATGATGCTGTGGTGAATGGGAAGGTGTCGTCGTTGAGTGACTGTAGGATGATACGAGATGACTTGGACAGGATTTGTGATTGGTGTAAAGAATGGCAGCTAACTCTAAATATAGATAAATGTAAAGTAATGCAGATGAATAGGAAAAAGAATACCGTAATGTTTGAATACTCCATTAGTAGAGCAGCGCTTGACACAGTCACGTCGATTAAATATTTGGGCGCAACATTGCAGAGCGATATGAAGTGGGACAAGCATCTAATGGCAGTTGTGGGGAAGGCGGAAAGTCGTCTTCGGTTCATTGGTAGAATTTTGGGAAGATGTGGTTCCTCTGTAAAGGAGACCGCCTATAAAACACTAATACGACCTATTCTCGAGTACTGCTCGAGCGTTTGGGATCCCTATCAGGAGGGATTGAGGGAGGACATAGAAGCAATTCAGAGGCGGGCTGCTAGATTTGTTACTGGTAGGTTTGATCATCACGCGAGTGTTACGGAAATGCTTCAGCAACTCGGGTGGGAGTCTCTGGAGGAAAGGAGGCGTTCTTTTCGTGAATCGCTACTGAGGAAATTTAGAGAACCAGCATTTGAGGCTGACTGCAGTACTATTTTACTGCCGCCAACTTACATTTCGCGGAAAGACCACAAAGATAAGAGAGATTAGGGTTTGTACAGAGGCGTATAGGCAGTCATTTTTCTCTCGTTCTGTTTGGGAGTGGAACAAGGAGAGAAGATGCTAGTTCTGGTACGAGGTACCCTCCGCCACCCACCGTATGATGAATTGAGGAGTATGTATGTAGATGTAGATGTCGGCATATCTTCGGCAATTCAAGAGAGAAATGAGCAGCCAACAGTTTCAACGTTTCTTCCAGCAGTACATTTGTAAACAGAGAGACCACATCTAGGCTGATCAAATGTCATTCGGGCCCATCCTCGTCTCCTTTATGATGTCGACAAACATTTTTGAGTTATTAATGTGATGGCTACAGTGGCCGACTATAGGTGCTAATAATTTGGTTAAGTACGAGGTGCATTCAAGTTCTAAGGTCTCAGATTTTTTTTTCTAATTAACTACTCACCCTAAATCGATGAAACTGCCGTTACTTCTCGACGTAATCGCCCTGCAGACGTACACATTTTTCACAACGCTGACGCCATGATTCCACGGCAGCGGCGAAGGCTTCTTTAGGAGTCTGTTTTGACCACTGGAAAATCGCTGAGGCAATAGCAGCACGGCTGGTGAATGTGCCGCCACGGAGAGTGTCTTTCATTGTTGGAAAAAGCCAAAAGTCACTAGGAGCCAGGTCAGGTGAGTAGGGAGCACGAGGAATCACTTCAAAGTTGTTATCACGAGGAAACTCTTGCGTAACGCTAGCTCGATGTGCGGGTGCGTTGTCTCGGTGAAACAGCACACGCGCAGCCCTTCCCGGACGTTTTTGTTGCAGTGCAGGAAGGAATTTGTTCTTCAAAACATTTTCGTAGGATGCACCTGTTACCGTAGTGCCCTTTGGAACGCAATGGGTAAGGATTACGCCCTCGCTGTCCCAGAACATGGACACCATCATTTTTTCAGCACTGGCGGTTACCCGAAATTTTTTTGGTGGCGGTGAATCTGTGTGCTTCCATAGAGCTGACTGGCGCTTTGTTTCTGGATTGACAAATGGCATCCACGTCTCATCCATTGTCACAACCGACGAAAAGAAAGTCCCATTCGTGCTGTCGTTGCGCGTCAACATTGCTCGGCAACATGCCACACGGGCAGCCGTGTGGTCGCCCGTCAGCATTCGTGGCACCCACCTGGATGACACTTTTCGCATTTTCAGGTCGTCGTGCAGGATTGTGTGCACAGAACCCACAGAAATGCCAACTCTGGAGGCGATCTGTTCGACAGTCATTCGGCGATCCCCCAAAACAATTCTCTCCACTTTCTCGATCGTGTCGTCAGACCGGCTTGTGCGAGCCCGAGGTTGTTTCGGTTTGTTGTCACACGATGTTCTGCTTTCATTAAACTGTCGCACCCACGAACGCACTTTCGACACATCCGTAACTCCATCACCACATGTGTCCTTCAACTGTCGATGAATTTCAGTTGGTTTCACATCAAGTAAATTCAGAAAACGAATGATTACACGCTGTTCAAGTAAGGAAAACTTTGCCATTTTAAGTATTTAAAACGGTTCTCATTCTCGCCGCTGCCGGTAAAATTCCATCTGCCGTACGGTGCTGCCATCTCTGGGACGTATTGACAATGAACGCGGCCTCATTTTAAAACAATGCGCATGTTTCCATCTCATTCCAGTCCGGAGAAAAAAAATCGGAGGCCTTAGAACTTGAAGGCACCTCGTATTATGCCAACCGAAATGTAGGAGGCGCAGTAGCACTGACAACAGGTCTCAGAGAGGGACGCCATCGTTGTGGACCTCGGGTAGACCGTACAACCTGGGTGGCCGTGGAGCTCTTGGTGGTGGATTCTTTACCAGTTCTTCTGGGGGGCCAGAGTTGTTCAGCAGCTCCCCCGTCTTCCCGCTAAGTGCTGCTGCGGGATCCCGTTTAAGAATCCTCCAATAATAGGGCCACTTTCTTATGATAAGAAAGATGACGAAGATGGCGGAGGTAGGAATCGAAAGTTCGGGACTTTATCCAAATTTGACGCGGCAAGTAAACCGAGAACTTTTTATGCAACGACTCCGCTGTGAAAGACTTCGTAGTCACAATCGTTTAAATAAAGCTGCTGGCAAAATAGTAAATTCACAAGTATGACATAATGTGAGGTATTCTTGCGGTATTCATTTGGTCAGCAATTGTGTTGAATACGATTTTCTGACGAACATTTGCAGAATGGAAAGATCAAGAAACGTAATGAATCAAAAAATAGCTCGGGCAATATCTCTAGTGCATTGCTGTAGTAGGAGATATCGTTTGTTGACATCGGATGAAAGATTATAAGTAGTTAATTCACAGGTTCACAGTGTGAATGTTTATTCGCTCTGAAATATTAACTATGTAGTTATAAACGAGGATAATGCAATGTAGTCGAGTTAACTCGGGTGATGCTGAGGGAATTGGATTAGGAAATGAGTTTTGGTATTTGGGGAGCAAAATAACTGATGATTGTCGAAGTGGAGAGGATATAAAGTGTAGACTGGCAATGGCAAAGAAAGCGTTTCTGAAGAAGAGAAATTTGTTAACATCGAGTATAGATTTAAGTGTCAGGAAGTCGTTTCTGAAAGTATTTGTATGGAATGTAGCCATGCATGGAAGTGAAACACGGAAGATAAATAGTATACACAACAAGAGAATTAAAAACTTTCGAAATGTGGTGCTACAGAAGAATGGTCAAGATTGGATGGGCAGATCACGTGACTAATTAGGAGGTACTGAATAGAATTGGGGAGAAGAGGAGTTTGTGGCACAACTTGACAAGAAGAAGGGATCGGTTGGTAGGACATGTTCTGAGTCATCAAGGGATCACCAATTTAGTATTGGAGGGCAGCGTGGAGGGTAAAAGTCGTAGAGGGAGACCAAAAGATGAATAGACCAAGCAGGTTCAGAAGGATGTAGGTTGCAGTAAGTACTGGGAGATGAAGAAGCTTACACAGGATAGAGTAGCATGGAGAGCTGCATCAAACCAGTCTCAGGACTGAAAACAACAACAACAGCAGGTATAAACATACTGAAATGTTGTTGTCACTGGGTGCGCGTCATTTCTCTCCGATCGCCGATGTGTTGAGTTTTGCTTTAATATTCGACTGTGAATTATTATACACTGAAGAGCCGGAAAAACTGACACAGCTGCCTAATATCGTGATGGGCCCCCGCGAGCGTGGGGGGAGGGGGGGGAGATCTCTTCTGGACAGCAGTTTCTGTTGCATACAGCTTTCTGGCCTCAAAAACATGAATTTTCTACCTTCATGTCACCGCTTATTTTGCCATTTTCATTGCGAAATTGACGGCTTGTTCATGTCTGGGGCAATAATAGAGGGCTGTTTGCCTGGATTGTCTGCTGCTGCAAGGTAGGTCTGGTTTGTTATCGGTTCTAATGTCGATGGAGGCAGATATACTATCGGTAAAGAAATCTTGAGAAATTTTCGCGCCCTCAATACGTTTTATTGCTACCTTTTATTCTGTACCGGCGCCCTGTGGATGTCAATATGAAGATCTTGTAGAATTTCATACTTGTTACTACCTACTTTTTCCGCTTCTGTCAATAATTGAATTGACTTTTAAGTGTGCCACTGAATGATTTTTAACAGAATTTCGTTACGAATCTTCACGCATTGCTAAATTTACACACTTTCGTGGTAGCTGAGCAACGGAAATCCAGTGTGACTGGTCTCTACTTTGACGCAGATAGTTTCGCGGCCGAATGCGCGTAATGCTTTGCTATTTCGTAACGATCTGGGGTATTTTCTGTTACTGAAACAGTTATCTCGGTAAGCTGAAATTAATTTTTATTAGCACAGTTCATACTAATTTGCGTTTCTTCTTTCATTTACCGGGTGATCAAACAGTCAGTATAAATTTGAAAACTGAATAAATCACGGAGTAATGTAGATAGAGAGGTAAAAATTGACACACATGCTTGGAGCGACATGGGGTTTTGTTAGATACAAAAAAAGTATTTCTAGACGCCTGAAAGATCTCTTGCGCGCGTCGTTTGGTGATGACCGTGTGCTCAGCCGCCACTTTCGTCACGCTTGGCCTCCCAGGTCTCCAGACCTCAGTCCGTGCGATTATTGGCTTTGGGGTTGCCTGAAGTCGCAAGTGTGTCGTGATCGACAGACATCCGACGCCAATGCCTCACCGTAACTCCGGACATGCTTTACAGTGCTGCCCACAACATTATTCGTCGACTACAGCTATTGTTGAGGAATGGTGGTGGACGTATTGAGCATTTCCTGTAAAGAACATCATCTTTGCTTTGTCTTACTTTGTTATGCTAATTACTGCTATTCTGATCAGATGAAGCGCCATCTGTCGGACATTTTTTGAACTTTTGTATTTTCTTGGTTCTAATAAAACCCCATGTCATTCCAAGCATGTCTTTCAATTCGTACCTCTCGATGTACATTATTCCGTGATTTATTCAGTTTCCAAATTTATACTGACTTTTTCATCACCCGGTGTATCTTAGATTTTTTCGTGTTGTATTTAACACACTAACCAGCATTAATGTAGTGTTACACATGATTGAAAACAGTCTGACAAAGTTCGGATAGTTTTTAAATTTCACGCCTGTGCGTAGTATGTTGGTAGTACTTCTTCGCCTTGCCTGTTACGCAATGTAGCAGACTTTAAAGCTGAGCGGAACAGCATAACGAAAAAGGGAGGGATCTCGCTCGTTTTGTCCACGACTGCGCGTGTCACCTGCCAGAGTCGTATCCAGACCTGTCATCATCATCATGTTATCCGCCATATTAGCAGGTCCTTTGCCTCTCCATTCTCTGCGTCCCATTGCTTCCTTCTCAAGGCTGCTGTATGTTGTACCGTCCATCATGTCGTCCAGTATCTGGAATCTCTTCCTTCCTCGCTTCCTTTTCCCTTCTACATAACCTTCTTAAACTGTTTTCATCAGTCCGTCATTCTTTCTTAATATATGCCCAATCCAATTTCTTTTTCTTCTCTTTATTACATCTAGTAACTGTCTTTTTCTCTGCCACTCTTCTCAGTACCTCTCCATTTTTTTACTCTGTTCATCCAACTTATTCTTTCCATCCTCCAGCCATGTCCAGATCTCAAGAGCCTCCAGCCTTTCTCTGTCTCTTTTCCTCATAGTTCATATTTCAGCGCCATATAGAAGAACACTCCATACAAGACATTTTATGAGTCTCTTCCTGAGTTCTCTGTCCAGACCGCTGCAGAAAATTCTCCTCATCTTATAAAACGCCTCCTTTGCCGTTGCTATCCTTGTTTTAATTTCTGTGGTGCTCTTCCAGTCGGTGTCTATCCTGCTTCCAACATACTTACAATTTTGCACCTGTTCTAGTTTTTCTCTATTCAGCATAATTTTTATTTCCGTATTTCCTCCTAGTGCCAATACTTTCGTTTTATTTGTGTTAATTTCCATTCCATATTTTTTTCCGTTAGTTGCAATGGTGTCCACCAAATCCTTTAATTCTTTTTCCCGTGTGGCTAGAAGGACCATGTCACCAGCAAATCTCAATCACTCTACTCTTCTTCCTCCAATTTCTACTCCTTTGTCATCTAATGAGCATTGGTAAATCATATGTAGACAGCATCCTTGTCTTACTGCTTTTCCTAGTATGATCCAGTTTGTACTTTCTCCTCTCACTTTAACTGAGGTTTTTTGATTAAGATGCAATGAGTTTACAAGTGTTCTGCTTTTCCAGTCCACTCTCTTTTCCCTCATTATAGTCGCCAGCTTGTCCCAAACCACATTGTCAAATGCCTTCTCTAGATCGATGAAGCACACACACACACATATATATATATATATATATATATATATATATATATATATATATATAGGTCTCTTGCTTTTTCAATAAACCTTTATCCCAAGATTCGTAGGAGCCCTATTGCGTCTCAGGTGCGCGTGTAAAGCCAAACTGCTCCTCGCCAAGATTGTGCTCCATTACTTTTTCAAGTCTTTTATTAAGACCTATCACGGGCCCCACATCACTCCAGCTGCACACGCCACACACCCTTACAGAGACTCCACCAGTTCGAAACGTCCCCTGCCGGCATGCACGGTCCGCGGATTCCTCAGGTTGTCTACGTACACTTCCATCCGCTCGCTACAATTCGGAACGACACTCGTCCCACCAGGCAACATGTCCCCAGTCAGGAACAGTCCAATGTCGGCGTTGACGGGCCCAGGCGACGCGTAAAGCCGTGTGTCGCGCAGCCTTCAAGGGTACACGAGTGTGCCTTCCGTTGCGAAAGCCCATGTCGATGGTCCTTTGTTGAATGCTTCGCACGCTGACATTTGCTGATGGCCCATCGCTGAAATCTGCAGCAATCTTCCGAACGGTTACACTTCTGTCACGTTGGACGAATCTCTTCAGTCGTCGTCGGTCCCGTTCTTGCACGATCTTTTTCCGGCCGCTGCGTTGTCGGAGATTTGACGTTTCACTGGATTCCTGATACTCACAGCGCACTCGCGAAATGGTCGTACGGGAAAATCCCCTCCCCATCGCTACCTCGGAGATGCTGTGTGTCGCATCGTTTGTGCGCCGACTACAACACCACGTTCAAACTCAGATCCTGCTAACCTGCCATTGTAGCAGCAGTAACCGATCTAACAACTGCTCCCAGACACTTGCTGTCTGTGGTGTCACCGCCAGACACCACACCTGCTAGGTGGCAGCCTTTAAATCGGCCGCGGTCCATTTAGTATACGTCGGACCGGCGTGTCGCCACTGTCAGTGATTGCAGACCGAGCGCCGCCACACGGCAGGTCTAGAGAGACTTCCTAGCACTCGCCCCAGTTGTACAGCCGACTTTGCTAGCGAAGGTTCACTGACAAATTACGCTCTCATTTGCCGAGACGATAGTTAGCATAGCCTTCAGCTACGTCATTTGCTACGACCTAGCAAGGCGCCATTATCATTTGCTATTTATCTTGTGATGCACGTACCGTCAGACCGATGTTCACCCATTATGGATTAAAGTTAAGTATTCCAGTAGTTACTTACGTTCTTTGCTACTATAAATTGCCTTACCTGTTCCAGACCTCACGCCAGCCGGCGTGCCTTTCGGCTTCCTCTCCTGGTGCCTTGGCTGTCTTGCCACGTCACAACACTGTGTCACACAGGCGTTCCCGACCGCAGTGCCGCATTCTGCCTGTTTAGAGGTCTCTGTATTTCAATACACATGCGTACACCAGTTTCTTTGACGCTTCAGTGAACAGTGGAAATACGTAACAGATCAGGCGAATAATCGATGATTAGGATACTATTAATCGACTCCTACTCACAATTGCTGCTCTCTTCCAATTGTAATAGTTCTCAGCACTATGGAACTGTGGTCATCAGTCCCCTAGAACTTAGAACTACTTAAACCTAACTAACCTAAGGACATCACAAACATCCGCCTAGAACCGCTCGGCCACAGCGGCCGGCCTCTTTCAGTCGCATATCCGCGGATCAGCGCCACCGAACGGTGATTCTACATCTACATCCATACTCCGCAAGCCACCTCACGGTGTGTGGCGGAGGGTACCTTGAGTACCTCTGTCGGTTCTCCCTTCTATTCCAGTCTGGTATTGCTCGTGGAAAGAAGGATTGTCGGTATGCCTCTGTGTGGGCTCTAATCTCTCTGATTTTATCCTCACGGTCTCTTCGCGAGAGGAGGGAGCAATATACTGCTCGACTCCTCCGTGAAGGTATGTTCTCGAAACTTCAACAAAAGCCCGTACCGAGCTACTGAGCGTCTCTCCTGCAGTCTTCCACTGGAGTTTACCTATCATCTCCGTAACGCTTTCGCGATTACTAAATGATCCTGTAACGAAGCGCGCTGCTCTCCGTTGGATCTTCTCTATCTCTTCTATCAACCCTATCTGGTACGGATCCCACACTGCTGAGCGGTATTCGAGCAGTGGGCGAACAAGCGTACTGTAACCTACTTCCTTTGTTTTCGGACTGCATTTCCTTAGGATTCTTCCAATGTCTCCGTGTGGCATCTGCTTTACCGACGATCAACTTCGTATGAAGATTTCATTTTAAATCACTCCTAATGCCTACTCCCAGATACTTTATGGAATTAACTGCTTCCTGTTGCTGACCTGCTATATTGTAGCTAAATGATAAAGGATCTTTCTTTCTATGTAGTTGCAGCACATTACACTTGTCTACAGGGCGATTCAATTGCCATTCCCTGCACCATGCGTCAATTCGCTGCAGATCCCCCTGCATTTCAGTACAATTTTCCATTGTTACAACCTCTCGATACACCACAGCATCATCTGCAAAAAGCCTCAGTGAACTTCCGATGTCATCCACAAGGTCATTTATGTATATTGTGAATAGCAACGGCCCTACGACACTCCCCTGCGGCACACCTGAAATCACTCTTACTTCGGAAGACTTCTCTCCATTGAGAATGACGTGCTGCGTTCTGTTATCTATCAACTCCTCAATCCAATCACACAATTGGTCTGATAGTCCATATGCTCTTACTTTGTTCATTAAACGACTGTGGGGAACTGTATCTAACGCCTTGCGGAAGTCGAGAAACACGGCATCCACCTGGGAACCCGTGTCTATGGCCCTCTGAGTCTCGTGGACGAATAGCGCGAGCTGGGTTTCACACGACCGTCTTTCTCGAAACCCGTGCTGATTCCTACAGAGTAGATTTCTAGTGTCCAGAAAAGTCAGTATACATTATCGTTGAAATAACAGGTTTTCCGTTTTATCTTTTTTTCCATGCAAGTTTCTGAAATAACTGATTTTCTGTTTTCTATTCCCGTTATTTACCGCAATAAACTTATAAATCGTACCGAAATTAAAAAAAATTTTGAATCCCCCAGTTTCAAGATACATAGACTATTGAAGTAACTGGCAAACGAAGGAGAACTTGGTCTTTCCACGGTTCGCTGCTGTTTACGAAAGTGGCTGAATATCACAGAAAATAACGAGTGTTCTCCTGTTGGTTCTGTTGTTGTTGTGGTCTTCAGTCCTGAGACTGGTTTGATGCAGCTCTCCATGCTACTCTATCCTGTGCAAGCTTCTTCATCTCCCAGTACCTACTGCAGCCTACATCCTTCTGAATCTGCTTAGTGTATTCATCTCTTGGTCTCCCTCTACGATTTTTACCCTCCACACTGCCCTCCAGTACTAAATTGGTGATCCCTTGATGTCTCAGAACATGTCCTACCAACCGATCCCTTCTTCTCGTCAAGTTGTGCCACAAACTCCTCTTCTCCCCAATTCTATTCAATAGCTCCTCGTTAGTTACGTGATCTGTCCTTCCAATCTTGACCATTCTTCTGTAGCACCACATTTCGTAAATCGTCTGTAGTCGTCTTAGTAAATTGTACACACGAGTGAAGTAAAATCGAAACTTTGTGCAACTCTTAGGGAACTCGGTGATGCCATTTCGATATTTGTGCACAACATTGTTTGCCTGTCTGAGCGAGTTGAATGAAATATAATACGTGTGTTCTGTGGCGGACTCGGCTGACTGCACACACAGAGGGTGGGGAGGCGTTGAGGCAGAAGTCCCTCGACGGAGAATGTGTTTCGCTTTTTCTTTTCCGTTCGAAGCTAAGAACTTGCACAGAGAATGTTCTTTAAACCACATCAAATACTGACGAACCGATTCCACAGACCGAACGTGTGGAGAGGGGCTAGTGTAATTGTTTAATACAAACCATACAAAAATGCACGGAAGTATGTTTTTTAACACAGACCTACGTTTTTTAAATGGAACCCTGTTAGTTTTGTTAGCTCATCCAGAGATATTGTAACCTACAGTTGACGCTTGAGTTCCACTCAACAGCTGCAACATACATCGCGTTTCTACAGAATGATCTGCCAACGTTGCTCGGAAATGTGCCACTGGAAACGCGTCGACGTATGTGGTATCAGCATGATGGTGCACCTGCACATTCCGCAATTAACACTAGGCTGGCCCTTGACAGGATGTTCGACGGGCGTTTCATAGGACGTGGAGGACGCATAAATTGGCCAGCCCGTTCTCCTGATCTTACACCTCTGGACTTCTTCCTGTGGGGTACGTTAAAGGAGAATGTGTACCGTGATGTGCCTGCAACCCCAGAGGATACGAAACAACGTATTGTGGCAGCCTGCGGCGACATTACACCGGATGTACTGCGTCGTGTACGACATTCATTACGCCAGAGATTGCAGTTGTGTGCAGCAAATGATGGCCACCACATTGAACATCTATTGGCCTGACATGTCGGGACACGCTCTATTCCACTCCGTAATTGGAAACGGAAACCACGTGTGTACGTGTACCTCACCCCTCATGGTAATGTACATGTGCGTCAGTGAAAAAGACCAACAAAAAGGTGTTAGCATGTGGACGTAATGTGCTGTTCCAGTCTCTTCTGTACCTGAGGTCCATCACTGTTCCCTCTGGATCCCTAAGTAATTCGGTGCTCTCCGATACACACGATCGAACAGCGGAGGAGTGGTACTCAAGCGACAACTTTAGGTTACAATACCTCCGGATGTAATTAACATTTTACAATGCAACAAACCTAATCCCGTGCATTTTTTTATGGTTTGTATTAACCAGTTACACTAGCCCCTCTCCTTACGTTCGGTCTGTGCGATCGATTCGTCAGTATTTGATGTGGTTTACGAAATATATCCAGCGGTAACGTTAGGTGACTCACCCTGTATATATATATATATATATATATATATAAAGCTTTTCCGATTCAATTTTTTAATTCTCCAAACTTCTCTCATTCTTTCCCCATGAATTCTCTTTCTTTCCTCTGTCCATTTTGTCCCCTGTCTCTTGCAAACTTCATTCTCGGGTTGTACTTTCCAACTATTGATTTTTTGCCTGTATACATTTCTGTTTATAACTTCTGAAGAATTTATTTGTGCATTTGCTAGATCTGTTTTGGTTTCTTGTATCCAGGGTATGGTTTTCAATTTTTCAGTGTATATTAAAATTTTGCGGGAGAGTCTGGGTGTTGGGAGTCTGTGGATATGACGTATAATTTTAGTCTTCTTTTCCGGATGTCTGCGGCGAGGTTAGATAATTTTTCTGTAGTTTTCCGAGACTGTAACCTGTATCCATCTTACGTTTTTTTTGGGGCAAGAATCTTTCTGATAATTTTGCGTTCCTCTTTCAGGATGCCTTCCAGGTCGCCTTTTCTATGGAGTGTGAGTGTTTCGCTGGCATATAGTGCTTCGGGCTTGATTACTGTATTGTAGTGTCGTATTTTTGAGTGAATGGAGAGACACTTTTTATTGTAGATGTTGTGGGTTTTCCAGTATGCTCTTTTCAGTTTTTGCAGTCGACCTTAGCTTTTCGTCCTCACAGGAATCGTTTCTTAGAAGTTGTCTGTCCATATTTACCAACACACCCCTATGATGATGCGTAATTAAGAAACAATAATTGTTAACGTCTTTAGCGCTGTATTATTTGAACAGTTTTTGCAGAAGGACGCGTTCCGTCGAGTTGCTGTTGACAGCGTGTTTCGCCGTTTTGCCCCCAGGCGGCAGCACCAAGCGGTGCCGCGACGAGATGGAGTCCGGTGGCGCCGCCGCCGCCGTCTCCCCACCACCCGCCGCCGAGGCGGCCATCGCTTCTGCGCATGCGCCGAGTCCCGTCGCGCATGCGCCGGCGGCTGCTGCCGTCACTGCGCATGCGCCGACCGTAGCGCCGGGCTCGGAGCCGGCGCGCAGGCAGAGCTGCCTGTCAGTGTCCAGCTACAAGCTGCGCAGGTGAGACCGTACGCGCATACACACACCACATTTCCAAATCAGCTTCCCCGTAAACAGATTTTCGTAATACCGTTGCTGGTTTTGAAACGTCGCTTTCGCCCGTCATTCGGTCGCCGCGCGAAGTCAGTCGTTGCAGTGGCGATAGTCCCCCACGACGAATCATTCGGATGCAGCCGTCGCTTTGCAATGTTTGTATGACCTCGTTAGCCTTTTATCGTCTGAGGAATCGTTTCTTACAGCTTGACCAGAAGTCGCCAAGTCGCCTTCCTTGCTGCCACCGAGCTCCACTAATTCCCATTGTATATAACTCTAACGTACCGATTTCGCTTTTAAAATTTGCCAATCACACCGTAAAGAAAGAAATAAAAACAAAACTGTAATTGTTCTCGAGTAATATTAACAAGGTTATTTTAAAAGAGGTACTAATTGAGGAGTAGAGTCCAGAATCTGAAATATTCTTAGCACACAGTTGGCAATATCGACGAAGATTCAATTAAGTGTACTGCAGAAGGGTAGGCGCTTCGTACACAAACACCACATTGTTTCTTAAGCACACGTTTCCTTAATTCTCGCTGACTTTTACTTACAGCATACTTTCTAAAGAAATACCGACGAACAAGGAGGGTCGTGCAACTGAAAATATTGAATATACTATTCCAGAATGAAAATTTCACTCTGCGGCGGAGTGAGCGCTGATAACGAGACTTCCTGGTCGATTAAAACTGTGTGCCGGGCGGAGTCTCGAAGTCGCGACCTCTGCTGATAGCAGGCAAGTGCTCTGCCGACTCACCTGCAATATCCGTTCTTCCGAGAGCGCTGGAGTTGCAGGTTTCGCAGGAGAAGTTCTGTGGAAACTTCCTGGCAGATTAAAACTGTGTGCCCGACCGAGACTCGAACTCGGGACCTTTGCCTTTCGCGGGCAAGTGCTCTACCATCTGAGCTACCCAAGCACGACTCACGCCCCGTCCTCACAGCTTTACTTCTGCCAGTACCTCGTCTCCTACCTTCCAAACTTTACAGAAGCTCTCCTGCGAACCTTGCAGAACCAGCACTCCTGAAAGAAAGGATATTGCGGAGACATGGCTTAGCCACAGCCTGGGGGATGTTTCCAGAATGAGATTTTCTCTCTGCAGCGGTTCGCAGAAGAGCTTCTGTAAAGTTTGGGAGGTATGAGAAGAGGTAGTGGCGGAAGTAAAGCTGTGGGGACGGGTCGTTAGTCGTGCTCAACACCTGCCCTCGAAACGCAAAGGTCGCGAGTTCGAGTGTCTGTCCGGCACACAGTTTTAATCTGCCAGCAAGTATGAAAATGGCATTAGTAAGTTTAACTGAAAAAGTAAAAACGTCTGTGGAATATGGTAGAGGAGTTCATTACAAACGATAAATATTTTTTTCTAAATTTTTTAGTACTGACCAAATACCTAACTACATTGCAGTGTTTTCAAACGGTGGGCATAAAGTTGAGTTACTAGCTGCCTTCCGCATGGAACACACCTATCTCAGCACAGACTACTAGTGTTAGACACATACGGTTACTGTCACCAAGTATGGTCCTGGAGATAATGATGTAACATCATCGAAACTAGTCGCCAGTAAAACCAACACCTTAATACAGCTGGAGGAATTTCGTTTTTTTTTAACACATTATACTAGGACTTCAACACTCCACCTCCAAGTGCCTGTTACCCATTGATAATTACTGAAACAAGAAACGGCAACGGAGCTCTAAGTCAAAAAGGGAAAATGTGCCCCAAAACACAACCCTCGAATTCGCACAGAAACAAAATGAAATTTATTGGTATCTCTTAAGCCTACACAGGTTCGTCACTTTCATGCGACAGCACTTCCAGCTTCGTAATGCGCCCACGATCTGCTTTTCGCCCTTATTTTACCGAAGAAATCGTCGCTCATGAATCCGCAGGTTAAACGCCGACGCAAGGCAACGCACTTCACATTCCCTTCGCTCTTTCGGACTGCACCAACTCACTCACTCACTCACTCCTACACCCACATCTATCTCTACAGCCTGCAAACCACTGTGGAGTGCGTGGCAGAGGGTATCCACCACTGTGGTTGCAGTATTTGTTATCTTTTCCTCACCATCCCCAATGTGAGCGATGTGTAGGGGATTGTTGCTGTTGTTGTTGTAGTCTTCAGTCCTGAGACTGGTTTGATGCAGCTCTCCATGCTACTCTATCCTGTGCAAGCTTCTTCATCTCCCAGTACCTACTGCAACCTACATCCTTCTGAATCTGCTTAGTGTATTCATCTCTTGGTCTCCCTCTACGATTTTTACCCTCCGCGCTGCCCTCCAATACTAAATTGCTGATCCCTTGATGCCTCAGAACATGTCCTACCAACCGATCCCTTCTTCTAGTCAAGGAGTGCCACAAACTCCTCTTCTCCCAGATCCTATTCAATACCTCCTCATTACTTATCTCATCTACCCATCTAATCTTCAGCATTCTTCTGTAGCACCACATTTCGAAAGCTTCTATTCTCTTCTTGTCCAAACTATTTATCGTCCACATTTCACTTCCATACATGGCTACACTCCATACAAATACTTTCAGAAACGACTTCCTGACTCTTGAATCAATACTCGATGTTAACAAATTTCTCTTCTTCAGAAACTCTCTCCTTGCCATTGCCAGTCTACATTTTATATCCTCAATACTTCGACCATCATTTGTTATTATCCTCCCCAAATAGCAAAACTCTTCTACTACTTTGTGTCTCATTTCCTAATCCAATTCCCTCAGCATAACCCGACTTAATTCGACTACATTCCATTATCCTCGTTTTGCTTTTGTTGATGTTCGTCTTATATCCTCCTTTCATGACTCTGTTCATTCCGTTCAACTGCTGGTCCAAATCCTTTGCTGTTTGTGACAGAATTGCAATGTCATCGGCGAACCTCAAAGTTTTTATTTCTTCTCCACGGATTTTAATACCTACTCCGAATTTTTCTTTTGTTTCCTTTACTGTTTGCTCAATATACAGATTGAATAACATCGGGGAGAGGCTACAACCCTGTCTCACTCCTTTCCCAACCACTGCTTCCCTTTCATGCTCCTCGACTCTTATAACTGCCATCCGGTTTCTGTACAAATTGTAGATAGCCTTTCGCTCCCTGTATTTTACCCCTGCCACCTTTAGAATGTGAAAGAGAGCATTCCAGTCAACATTGTCAAAAGCTTTCTCTAAGTCCACAAATGCTAGAAATGTAGGTTTGCCATTCCTTAATCTATTTTCTAAGATAAGTCGTAGGGCAGGATCGCCTCACATGTTCCAACATTTCTACGGAATCCAAACTGATCTTCCCCGAGGTCGGCTTCTACTAGTTTTCCCTTTCATCTGTAAAGAATTCGCGTTAGTATTTTGCAGCTGTGACTTATTAAACTGATAGTTCGGTAATTTTCACATCTGTCAAAACCTGCTTTCTTTGGGATTGGAATTATTATATTCTTCTTGAAGTCTGAGGGTATTTCGACTGTCTCATACATCTTGCTCACCAGATGGTAGAGTTTTGTCAGGACTGGCTCTCCCAAGGCCGTCAGTAGTTCCGATGGAATGTTGTCTACTCCCGGGACCTTGTTTCGACTCAGGTCTTTCAGTGCTCTGTCAAACTCTTCACACAGTATCTTATCTCCCATTTCATCTACATCCTCTTCCATTTCCATAATATTGTCCTCAAGTATGTCGCCCTTGTACAGATCCTCTATATACTCCTTCCACCTTTCTGCTTTCCCTTCTTTGCTTAGAACTGGGTTTCCATCTGAGCTCTTGATATTCATACAAGTGGTTCTCTTCTCTCCAAAGGTCTCTTTAATTTTCCTGTAGGCAGTATCTATCTTACCCCTAGTGAGATAAGCCTCTACATCCTTACATTTGTCCTCTAGCCATCCCTGCTTAGCCATCCCTGCTTAGCCATTTTGCACTTCCTGTCGATCTCATTTTTGAGACGTTTGTATTCCTTTTTGCCTGCTTCATTTACTGTATTATATTTTCTCCTTTCATCAATTAAATTCAATATTTCTTCTGTTACCCAAGGATTTCTATTAGCCCTCGTCTTTTTACCTACTTGATCCTCTGCTGCCTTCACTACTTCATCCCTCAGAGCTACCCATTCTTCTTCTACTGTACTTATTTCCCCCATTCCTGTCAATTGTTCCCCTACGCTCTCCCTGAAACTCTGTACAACCTCTGGTTCTCTGTTTATCCAGATCCCATCTCCTCAAATTCCCACCTTTTTGCAGTTTCTTCAGTTTTAATGTACAGTTCATGACCAATAGATTGTGGTCAGAGTCCACATCTGCCCCTGGAAATGTCTTACAATTTAAAACCTGGTTGCTAAATCTGTCTTGCCATTATATAAATCTATCTGATACCTTTCAGTATCTCCAGGCTTCTTCCATGTATAGAGCCTTCTTTTATGATTCTTGAACCAAGTGTTAGCTATGATTAAGTTGTGCTCTGTGGGCAATTCTACCAGGCGGCTTCCTCTTTCATTTCTTCACCCCCAATCCATATTCACCCACTATGTTTCCTTCTCTCCCTTTTCGTACGCTTGAGTTCCAGTCACCCGTGACTATTAAATTTTCGTCTCCCTTTAATACCTTAATAATTTCTTTTATCTCATCATACACTTCTTCTTTTTCTTCATCATCTGCAGAGCCAGTTGGCATATAAACTTGTACTACATTTTCCTATTCATTATTAAACCTACACCTGCGTTACCCCTATTTGATTTTGTATTTATAACCCTGTATTCACGTGACCAGAAGTCTTGTTGCTCCTGCCACCGAACTTCACTAATTCCCACTATGTCTAACTTGAACCTATCCATTTCGCTTTTTAAATTTTCTAACCTACCTGCCCGATTAAGGGATCTGACATTCCACGCTCCGATCCGTAGAACGCCAGTTTTCTTTCTCCTGATATCGACGTCCTCCCGAGTAGTCCGCGCCCGGAGATCCGAATGGGGGACTATTTTACCTCCGGAATATTTTACCCAAGAGGACGCCATCATCATCTAACCATACAGTAAAGCTGCATGCCCTCGGGAAAAATTACGGCCGTAGTTTCCCCTTGCTTTCAGCCGTTCGCAGTACCAGCACAGCAAGGCCGTTTTGGTTATTGTTACAAGGCCAGATCAGTCAATCATCCAGACTGTTGCCCTTGCAACTACTGAAAAGGCTGCTGCCCCTCTTCAGGAACCACACGTTTGTCTGGCCTCTCAACAGATACCCCTCCGTTGCAGTTGCACCTACGGTACGGCTATCTGTATCGCTGAGGCACGCAAGCCTCCCCACCAACGGCAAGGTCCACGGTTCTTGGGGGATGTATATATATTTCTCTTTTTTGATTCGAAATCAAAAACTACGATGTATGGTTTAAAAACCCCAAAGAAGACATTCCGATGCTACGTGTGAAACCCGAAGATGCTTTTGACAGAGTTGTTTCCCGAAAGAAGATAGTGACAAATGGAATAACCCGAGACGAGCAACCGAAAAGAAGACACGGTGTCCTTTGGACAGAAGAGTGCGAACAGGCGCACTCACAACGAATGAGGCAAATCTGGGCTCAGAAAAAAGGCCAGGCTCCGTACTAAGTGCGGCAACACTTAACGTGGTCCCAGGTGGCCGCGACGAATAAATAAATAAATATATACACGCCGAAGAATGTCGAATAAGTCGCTAGTAAACAGCAGAAGACCTTCAGTGTCTGCTCACACAAGATTACTAAAATGTATGATTATTTGACTTAACCCTCAAACAGAGTGGTGACTTCTTAGTATCATAAATGGTGCTGTGGGCTCCAAAAGGATACCACTTAATTTTATCCATGAAAATTAATTTACTTTACTTTCATTAGAAATATTTACTTATAAATTCGTTAATTGCCTGTGATACAACGCAAAACTTCAGTTACACTAAAAAAATCTCTATAAAAAAAGACAATAGGAAAACAAGTTTATGCAACACTACTTAACATTGAAACGAAATGCAATATGAAAATTCAAACTAGTTTATTGTATCAGTAATAACACGAAACAATAATAGTGCTGCGAGATAAATGTATAGTATTCGAAAAATTAGCTGCATGTAATGAACATCAAATATGAATTGATGCAGACTTTTTCACAAATCGTCAATAATCACCCGCATTCTCCTCTCCACACTCTTTACAGACAACCGAACGACAGGTTTGGCAAACTAGGCGACTGCAGCAGATACAATACTGGTTTGTCTTTTTCTCACTGGCACGTGGACAAAGAGCACATCGTTTCCTCTTTGAATCCAGAGTGGATATTTGTGATTTTGGGAGAGGTTTCTTCAAAAGTCTTGAGATTGTTACTCTTAGTTTTTTTGGTAGTCTGCCATTCATCAGCCTCTCATTGAGATAGGGTTCAGTAAGCTGCCTGGCGAGTGTGCTGATGAATTGAAACCGGGAAACAGGTATGTAGTTCTTGCAGGACGTTTGTGTTACATACGAGTTAACTCAGAGTATGTTCAGGACTGCAGAAAGTACAGCAAGAGGCCATCTGCGTGTTCGTCCGCCTGTGCTGTAGGTAACACACTTCTGGTCGAGAGAGTCTTTCGTGCTGTTGTAAAAGGAAATTATTTCTGGTTTTCCTGTTTTTTGATCTGTACTTTTTGAATGATGCATACTGGAAATCAAAATGAGAGCTTTTCCTTTTTTAGGGACATAAGAAATCAACGTTCCGTCATTTGTGACGCCATAAAGTGTTGAACCTTCCACACGCCTCTTAGATGGCTGGAATTCGGGTGGGATTTCCTTTTTGTTTTTCCTCAATGCACCAACAGAAGAAGTCAACTTTCGTTTTTTCAACTCCGAAACTAATTCAATAGAGCCAAAGTAGTTGTCAGAGTAATGTTGCGGTTTGTACCGTAAATGGGCTTCGCTAGTCTCAGCACAGATTGAGTAGGCTTTTGAAATTTCTTTTCTTCTGGTGTCAAGCCAACGCCATCGCTGTATTTTCCAGGGTATAAATAGGCATTCAGAAGGTAATTTGTTTGAGAATCAACTAATATCATTATTTTCAGCCCATATTTCGCTGGTTTACTAGCCATATAAACCCTAAATGCGCATCTCCCACGAAACCCAACCAGCATTTCATCCACGCATGCATGTGAACATATAAGATGCCTGAGAATTGTGAACCATTCTGTCGAAAATCCAAGAAATCACTGCTGCAGGGTCATTGTTCTTCGTCTCATCTCTGCTAGAAAATCTCTCTTCCAGTGCGGTCTGTTGCAAACATAGACTCCAGATTTTCACGATTAGATTTGAAAATGGCGCTAAAGTATAATAATCCAAATAGTGCCCTAAGTTCATTGGCGTTCATGTCTCGCACTTCTGTGCGCTGCTGATCAGAAAATTTTGATCGATATGAAGAAATTTTCACATTGGTGTGACTCACAATTTCTTCTAACATACCTCTGGTAAACAAACAGTCCCACGCTTCCAGTGGCCTGCATGAGTCTCCTAATCGGCTTGAAGCGCCTTTCAGTGTAGGAACTTTTATTATCAAGTTGTGGGCTGGTGTTCTCACATTCCTTTCAGGTTCTAGAGTGGACCACTTATACATGTTTCTGCCATAGAAACTAGATGATTCCCCTCTATGTTTATTTCCCTCTAATTTACCTGATTCACTAGCGTCACGACTTTTTTTCTGAATCAGTTTCATGTTCACTGTTGCAAGAAAGAGTCATTTTCATCGTCAAGATCATTTGCATCACTACCCTCTTCATCTTTTTCTAGCGTTTTTCTCACAAAGTCTGGGAAACCCGGATCGAGCACTGACATACCTGAATGTCAGCACGAAGCCATAGTAAGACTGAAAATAAATGAAAACACTCACTAAGCCTAAAAATAAAATGTCATTTCGTTGATAAGTAAACTTTTGACGGAGGGCAAACAGAAACACTTGTGGTGTCGTGGGGTCAACAATGGCACCACCCAAACTTTACAGTTGTGCACTGAAAAAGAAAGCAACTCGACAATGCTGCTGTTGGTCAGAAAAGTTCAGTCAACTGCCGAGAAGGTATGTAGAACCGCCAACAATAGAATGACCAACAGAGGAAACGGCACGTATGTACAGTTGGACTGTTATCAAAAAGGACCCCCACAACTACGTTTGAGGGTTAACGTGGTCCTAGATGACCCCAACGAATAAATAAATATATACACGCCGAAGAATGTAGTTTCTGTTTACTAACAATAAGTCGCTAGTAAACCGCAGAAGACCTTGAGTGTTTGCTCACACGAGATTACTAAAATGTGTGATTATTTGACTTATAATAGGAATTGACTATTTTTCACGGGCGAAACGGAATCAGAGCTTGGAGACTGTTGCCAGATTATTTAAGGTTCCGCTTCGTGAAGATCGGCAATTAATCTCTGAGACGCTGTAGTAAGTTTCAAATGAAAAAAAAGGCAGAATAGTAATTGCATCCCCACGCCACGATCCGTTAAGCTCATACTGGTCGTTGGCTGTAACAGTAAAAAACATTAAAACATTTCATTATCTTATATCTTTTAGCACCGTTAAAATGATGACTCACGAACCTTAACTAATTCAGATTAATTTAATTGCAAATGGTTTCAAAGCTAATACGTGATACTTACATCACATTCGTCTACACAAAAGAAAGATTAATTAATGATAGGCAAGCAGCGCAGCTGTAGCGCGTCCTGTGAGTATAAAGGAGAGACAGACCAGAGCAGGAACGCTCGTCACTTATTTTTTTAAACAGAAAAACTATCACAGACGGTCGCAGTGAACGACAGGCTGATTGCCGCAGTGCCTTGAAATATTGTTCATCAAATAATAATTAAATTTCATAAAATTAGTTTACATAACATATTTTTATTTGAAATTATTTACAGTAAATAAATAGAAAACTGCACATTTTTATGGTTTCTTTTGTTTTTGCGACCTACAGTTCACGTGAAATTACGCGGGTCTGTGCGTGTAAGACCTTCTGAAGAAAGACGTCACATCTCTGCCCAGCAGAGCTTTGCCGTCTACACTTTCAGCGAAATCAGTGACTGTGCAAAGTAGGAATATGAAATGTACTGCCTACAGTATTTAACGTATCACTTAAACCGCCACAGTTACCAACACAGAAGAAACCGGTTCCACGATTGTTGCTACATTTGTGCCAGTATAAAGACATTCGCTTTTGAAGCAATAGTAAATATTCGTCTGTTTAGAAATTGGAGTGACACGTAAGAATGGTCATACCATTAGACACTATGAAAAAAATTTTTTTTACTTGTCAAGGAACGAGCCTATCATAATAACAGACAATAGTAATATGTGCTTCTCTTGCGTGAAATATTTTTGTTTATGTTCTCTTCCTTTCAGCGGAATAAGCTGCAGATAAACACACGTTCGGCAGTATTTCTTCATGAATAAGTTCCTCGTAACTTATGTCGCTGGGTCATTGAAATTCGGCCGATTTTTACGTTTATTTCCCTGCGGTTCATGTATCCACGGTTACTAACGCGCGGAACGCAGATTTGTAACAGATCTTTCGTTAATTGAGTAGAAAAATAATTAAAAACCAACATTTTCCGTACGATGCGCATGACTGTCAGCAGTGCACAGAAAGAAAAGCAGAGGCCGGCTCCTTTGATTTTGTGACAAATCGACCGTCGCGCCCGACGCCATATTGAAATCGGTAGACGCGAAGCGATAGCTGCTTACTCTTGCGGATCGAAATGCACATTCTTACGATACGGAAGTAAGATAGCTCACTGAATGAAAACTTTTATGAAAGGAAAAGCTAATGCAACAAGTTGTGATAAATGTTCAATTGAAGCTTTTAAAATCATTACTGTTCACATCTGCCCCCATGAACCATGGACCTTGCCGTTGGTGGGGATGCTTGCGTGCCTCAGCGATACAGATGGCCGTACCGTAGGTGCAACCACAACGGAGGGCCAGACAAACGTGTGGTTCCTGAAGAGGGGCAGCAGCCTTTTCAGTAGTTGCAGGGGCCACAGTCTGGATGATTGACTGATCTGGCCTTGTAACAATAACCAAAACAGCCTTGCTGTGCTGGTACTGCGAACGGCTGAAAGCAAGGGGAAACTACAGCCGTAATTTTTCCCGAGGACATGCAGCTTTACTGCACGGTTAAATTATGATGGCGTCCTCTTGGGTAAAATATTCCGGAGGTAAAATAGTCCCCCATTCGGATCTCCGGGCGGGGACTACTCAAGAGGACGTCGTTATCAGGAGAAAGAAAACTGGCGTTCTACGGATGGGAGCGTGGAATGTCAGATCCCTTAATCGGGCAGGTAGGTTAGAAAATTTAAAAAGGGAAATGGATAGGTTAAAGTTAGACATAGTGGGAATTAGTGAAGTTCGGTGGCAGGAGGAACAAGACTTCTGGTCACGTGAATACAGGGTTATAAATACAAAATCAAATAGGGGTAACGCAGGTGTAGGTTTAATAATGAATAAAAAAATGGGAGTGCGGGTAAGCTACTACAAACAACATAGTGAACGCATTATTGTGGCCAAGATAGATACGAAGCCCATGCCTACTACAGTAGTACAAGTTTATATGCCAACTAGCTCTGTAGATGATGAAGAAATAGATGAAATGTATGACGAGATAAAAGAAATTATTCAGGTACTGAAGGGAGACGAAAATTTAATAGTGATGCGTGACTGGAATTCGAGAGTAGGAAAAGGGAGAGAAGGAAACATAGTGGGTGAGTATGGATTCGGGGAGAGAAATGAAAGAGGAAGCCGTCTGGTAGAATTTTGCAAAGAGCATAACTTAATCATAGTCAACACTTGGTTCAAGAATCATAAAAGAAGATTGTATACATGGAAGAATCCTGGAGATACTAGAAGGTATCAGATAGATTGCATAATGGTAAGACAGAGACATAGGAACCAGGTTTTAAATTGTAAGACATTTCCAGGGGCAGATGTGGACTCTGACCACAATCTATTGGTTATGAACTGTAGATTAAAACTGAAGAAACTGCAAAAAGGTGGGAATTTAAGGAGATGGGACCTGGATAAACTGACTAAACCAGAGGTTGTACAGAGTTTCGGGGAAACCATAGGGGAACAATTGACAGGAATGGGGGAAAGAAATACAGTAGAAGACGAATGGGTAGCTCTGAGGGATGAAGTAGTGAAGGCAGCAGAGGATCAAGTAGGTAAAAAGACGAGCGCTAGTAGAAATTCTTTGGTAACAGAAGTAGTATTGAATTTAATTGATGAAAGGAGAAAATATAAAAACGTAGAAAATGAGCAGGTTAAAAGGGAATACAAACGTCTCAGAAATGAGATCGACAGGAAGCGCAAAATGGCTAAGCGGGGATGGCTAGAGGATAAATGTAAGGATGTAGAGGCTTGTCTCACTAGGGGTAAGATAGATACTGCCTACAGGAAAATTAAAGAGACCTTTGGAGAAAAGAGAACCACTCGCATGAATATCAAGACCTCAGATGGAAAGAAGGGAAAGCAGAAAGGTGGAAGGAGTATATAGAGGGTCTATACAAGGGCATTGTACTTGAGGACAATATTATAGAGATGGAAGAGGATGTAGATGAAAATGAAATGGGAGATACGATACTGCGTGAAGAGTTTGACAGAGAACTGAAAGATCTGAGACCAAACAAGGCCCCGGGAGTAGACAACATTCCATTGGAACTACTGACAGCCTTGGGAGAGCCAGTCATGACAAAACTCTACCATCTGGTGAGCAAGCTGTATGAGACAGTCGAAATACCCTCAGACTTCAAGAAGAATATAATAATTCCAATCCCAAAGAAAGCAGGTGTTGACAGATGTGAAAATTACCGAACTATCAGTTTAATAAGTCACAGCTGTAAAATACTAACGCGAATTCTTTACAGATAAAAGGGAAAACTAGTAGAAGCCGACCTCGGGGAAGATCAGTTTGGATTCCGTAGAAATGTTGGAACATGTGAGGCGATCCCTCCCCTACGACTTATCTTAGAAAATAGCTTAAGGAAAGGCAAACCTACATTTCTAGCATTTGTGGACTTAGAGAAAGCTTTTGACAATGTTGACTGGAATACTCTCTTTCAAATTCTGAAGGTGGCAGGGGTAAAATACAGGGAGCGAAAGGCTATTTACAATTTGTACAGAAACCAGATGGCAGTTGTAAGAGTCGAGGGACATGAAAGGGAAGCAGTGGTTGGGAAGGGAGTGAAACAGGGTTGTAGCCTCTCCCCGATGTTATTCAATCTGTATATTGAGCAAGCAGTAAAGGAAACAAAAGAAAAATTCGGAGTAGGTATTAAAATTCATGGAGAAGAAGTAAAAACTTTGAGGTTTGCCGATGACATTGTAATTCTGTCAGAGACAGCAGAGGACGTGGAAGAGCAGTTGAACGGAATGGACAATGTCTTGAAAGGAGGATATAAGATGAACATAAAAAAAGCAAGACGAGAATAATGGAATGTAGTCGAATTAAGTCGGGTGATACTGAGGGAATTAGATTAGGAAATAAGATACTTAAAGTAGTAAAGGAGTTTTGCTATTTCGGGGGTAAAATAACTGACGATGGTCGAAGTAGACAGGATATAAAATGTAGACTGGCAATGGCAAGGAAAGTGTTTCCGAAGAAGAGAAATTTGTTAACATCGAGTATTGATTTAAATGTCAGGAAGTCGTTTCTGAAAGTATTTGTATGGAGTGTGGCCATGTATGGAAGTGAAACATGGACGGTAAATAGTTTGGACAAGAAGAGAATAGAAGCTTTTGAAATGCGGTGCTACAGAAGAATGCTGAAGATAAGGTGGGTAGATCACATAACTAATGAGGAGGTACTGAATAGGATTGGGGAGGAGTTTGTGGCACAACTTGACTAGAAGAAGGGATCGGTTGGTAGGACACGTTCTGAGGCATCAAGTGATCACCAATTTAGTATTGGAGGGCAGCGTGGAGGGTAAAAATCGTAGAGGGAAACCAAGAGATGAATGCACTGAACAGATTCAGAAGGATGCAGGTTGCAATAGGTACTGGGAGATGAAGAAGCTTGCACAGGATAGAGTAGCATGGAGAGCTGCATCAAACCAGTCTCAGGACTGAAGACCACAACAACAACAACAACAACAACAACAACTGTTCACATGTGCAACTGATTTCAGCTTCAGATAACAAAGAAGCTACTTTGTTTTTTAGATATCGGTTTTCACTCCTTGCAGCAGTTTTTTTTACTTCTTAATTTTTCTTTTTTCGGACTTTGAGCTGCTAAATCCACTTTCCACAGAAATGGCTGTTACGGGACACAGCAATAGTTCAGCTTTTGCGTTGTGGAATATCTTCCACTTACTCACCTTCTTCCAGGAGTGACGATAACAACAAATCGCAATCACTAATTTGAGAAACATACTTCTACATAGACGAACAGTTGACGACTACTTTCACGCGTTGTCGTCTGACAGCACGCTCAAATAAAATATTTTAACTTCGATTTTCTCCGTACTGTAGTAAGATGTGGCCTTCCTTCCAACTTCAATAACAATTTCGGTATGTTAGATATGAGGACTGTTCGATAAAGAATGATCATATTTTTTTTTTATGGTCATAATTTCTCGAGCTAAAATTTAATCTTATGATATTCTGTCGGCTTAATGTGGAACAAACACGCCGTACTAGTTTCATTGTTGGAATTGCTGGTTCCCGCCTGTCAGAGGCAGACAAGGTCACACGTGTTTAGTATCGCCTTTTTATTCTATGTTCCTCGGTATCGCCTACCGCTGCAATGGAGGCAACACGCGAGGAAAAATATGCGACTCTGAAATGCTGCTTTCGTCTCAACAAGTCTTCAGTTGAGGCCTAAACAATGTTCTTCCCTACAGCACAACACAAAGTTGATTTGAAATGTTTACAGAAGGGAGACAATCTGTTCCAAAGGATGTGGATCCGGTGCTCCAGTTACTGCTCTTACGAAAGAAAATATCCAACACTGCTGGTGTCATTGTGAGAGAGGATCGACGAATTACTTTAAGATACAATTATAGCTATCACACCCGACAGACAAGAATTAACTGGTGAAATTGTAAACGATGTTTTTCAGAAAATCATTAAGTGGTTCTCTGCAAATGGGCTCTCATTAAACTTTGACAAAACACAGTATATACAGTTCCACACAGTAAATGGAATAACACCATTGATAAATATAGACTTTGATCAGAAATCGGTAGCTAAGGTAGAATATTCAAAATTTCTAGGTGTATGCATTGATGAGGGGTTGAACTGGAAAAAACACACTGGGGATCTGCTGAAACGTTTGAGTTCAGCTACTTATGCTATTAGGGTCATTGCAAATTTTGGCGATATACATCTCAGTAAATTAGCTTACCACGCCTATTTTCATTCTCTGCTTTCGTATGGCATCATATTCTGGGGTAACTCATCATTGAGTAAAAGAGTGTTCATTGCACAAAAGCGTGTAGCCAGGATAATTGCTGGAGCTCATCCAAGATCATCCTGCAGACACTTAGTTAAAGGGCTAGAGATCTTCACTGTAGCCTCACAATATATATATTCACCTATGAAATTTGTTATTAACAAGCCGAACGAATTCAAAAGTAATAGCAGTGTATATGGCTACAACACTAGGAGAAAGGATGATCTTCAAAGTTAAATCTAACTTTGGCTCAGAAGGGGGTAAATTATGCTGCTACAAAAGTCTTCGGTCACTTATCTAATAGCATCAAAAGCCTGACAGATAGCCATATAGCATTTAAAATGAAATTAAAATAATTTCCTAATGGCAACTCCTTCTACTCGTTAGATGAATTTTTGGATAGAGTAAGTGGGTAATTTCCCAACCCCCACAAAACATAAACAAAATTAAAAATATTGAGTGTCATGTAATATTTTGTCTAACGTAATATCTTGTATAGACACCTTTTATTAACCTGACGCGTTCCACAGCATTACGAAGTGTCGTATTCATGATCTATGGAACAAGTACGAATCTGATCTAATTTCTAAACAGTTTCTGAAATACTGAACATTTCGCTGGTTGCCACCCACACGTTGGTGACAGAAAAAGTGCGCGATGGATTCCGAGACCGTCGATTCCCGAACAAAAGGCGATTCGTGTGCAGGTCTGCATGCAGTTAAAGCCTTAAGTCAGAGGAGCTTCTTTGAAGTGCTATCACTGCTGATGAAACTTGGCTACCTCACTTTGATCCTCAGGGCAAACAGCAAGTGGAAATCTCCTTCATCACCAACCCCCGAAAAAGCAAAAGTGGTCGCTTCTGCTGGGAACGTTACGGTCCTGCACACACCCCAGTAACTGGACAATACTACAGGGATTTCCTGCAAACATTGCAAGTCCGTGTCAGGAGCAAGGGACCACATTTTCGTGAAGCAGGCTGGATGCTGCACCACGATAATGGGCGGCCGCATATTGCCAGTGCTGTTGCTCAATATCTTGCAAAAATCGACGTGAAGTGCATCCCTCACCCTCCCCGTATTCCCTAACACGAAGAGACGCCCTCGTGGGAGGCATTTGCAGTCGTGATAAGCGGAAGCGATTTTTAAGGACCTCTGAAAAAATGGTTTCCAGCACGCATTTGAAGACTGGAACAGATGCTGGGACAAGTGCATCGCATTCATGGGGGGACTACATTGATAAGGACCATCAGAATAATGATGAGTAAAGGTATGTTGTAAACAAAAATTATGATCTTTCTTATTGAACAGCCCTCATAAGTATAGTACACAGCAACGTATCACCTAAACCGAACCAGAGGTAAAGCAAACAATGATAACATTTTGAACTGCACATTTTTTGCTGTTGGATAGTTGGAAATTGAGTATCACTGTAACTATGACAAATATCGAAAAGACAGGCTCTTCATGGGTCTTTGGTATGAAGCTATAACTCGAAAGAAATCAGTTTCGTGCGCCAGTTAGTTTTCCTCAGAATCAGATGAGAGGTATTATATACATTAGCGAAGGAAACGCGTAAATGCGAAGCAAGTGGTTTTTAATTTTTTTAAGGAAAAGCAGTTCTTCTTCTTCAGTAGCGCTACAGCCCTTGGTGAGCCTTGGCTTCTTCAACAATCTTCCTCCACACTTCTCGGTTATTTGCTGCTCTTTTTCCACCCCCGGACTCCCATACTGGAGATATCCATTATTACCTCGTCGATCCATCTTCTCCTAGGTCTCCCTTTTCGCCTAACTGAATGGATCATACCTTTCATCATTTTCTTTGGAATTCTATCCTCTGCCATTCTCTCAAAGTGTCCTATCCATCGTATTCGCTGTGATGTCTCAAATTTTTCTATGTCCCTGCCTCGTATTAACTGTTGTAATTCGGCATTGTAGCATATTCTCCGGCCTTCTTCCTCCCTTATTGGCCCAAAGATTTTGCGTAGTATTTTCCGTTCAACGCTTCTTAGTGCATTTTTATCGTGTTCTGTCAACGTCCGTACCTCTGAGCCGTATGTGATAACTGGGCGGACTAGGGAATTATATATTAGCAGTTTGTCTCGTAACATGGCTATTTTTGAAAAGCTGCATATTTGCAAAGTAAGCTCTGTTTCCTGCTTGTATTCTTTCCCTTATGGCCTTTCCAATACTGTTGTCATTTGTTATTAGAGCTCCCAAGTAATTAAAAGAGGACACTCCACTGAAGCATTTACCATTGATGTTTAGGTTTTTAGGGGTTCTTCTGGCCTCAGATTGTGACATTACCTTATATTTTGTTTTGTTTTCATTTACTATGAGGCCAATTTTTAAGGCTTCTGTTTCCATTGCCCGGTATGTTTCTAGGAGTGTATTGGTATGTCTTCCTACCATAGCAACGTCATCAACGTACGCACATATCTGGCTAGTTTTCATAAATATGGTGCCTGTTTTGTTGATTTTATTTACTACGCTATGCAGGGCTATATTGAATAAGACAGTGGAGAGGCTATCCCCTTGCTTCACACCTTTATTAAAGTCAAAGCTTTCACTTGTTCTGCTAAGGACCTTTACTTTTGCTCTTTGTCATTGTCATTCTGATTAGTCTTATTAATTTAGCACATATACCAACTTCTTTCAGTACTCTGTATAGTTCTTACGATTTATGCTGTCAGAGGCTTGTTTGAAATCGATGACTAGGAAATGCAGATCTATATCATGTTCATAGAACTTTTCCATCATTTGCCTTATCACAAATGTTTGATCAGTTGCCCCTCTGCCTGATCGAAAGCCACACTGATATTCCCCTAGTATGCCTTCTGCACACTTCTGTATCCTTTCGTTCAATATACTTGTCAAGATGTTATAAGCTGTACGTAGAAGTGTTACACCTCTATAGTTTTCACATGCTGTTCTGTCCCCTTTCTTATAAATTGAGACTATTATTCCAATTATCTGGCATAGTTTCTGTTTCCCATATATCTGATATTTATGTGTGCAGTTCCTTTATTACAGCCTCAGCGCCAGTTTTTATTAATTCAGCAGTTATGCTGTCTTCCCCTGGGGCTCGATTGTTTTTTGACTTGTGCGGAGCCTGGGAGACCTCTTGTATACAGTTGGCGTTCTTGCCTCGTTGGTTTCATTGTCTACTTCCAGCTCCAGTCTTCCCTCCTGTGCGGCTGTCTCTTCATCTTCTAGGCTGGTGCTTGGTGTATCTTTGAAATACTCTGCCCCTCTTCCCACTATCTCTTCTTCCTCCCTTATCATTTCCCCATTTTTTACTGCAACAGGCCGTTGTCTTTGGTCGGAATCTGTCCTCTACCGAATAGACAAACTCGAGGAATTGATATAATATTCATTCATTTGCATGTAGTTCAATAAGCTTTTATTGTTCACAGCAAGAAAATAAAAAAAACCATTTTTCTAATGTACTGGTGTCAGCCGC
Source organism: Schistocerca serialis cubense (assembly GCF_023864345.2). Taxonomy (NCBI): domain Eukaryota; kingdom Metazoa; phylum Arthropoda; class Insecta; order Orthoptera; family Acrididae; genus Schistocerca; species Schistocerca serialis. The sequence continues at coordinate 7,036,915 of NW_026047648.1, read as the reverse complement.
TTCCTCGAAACCTCCGTTACTTTCCCGTGAGGCCTTCTCTGTTGCTGCTGCTACTACTATACACTACGCCTGTTTGTTCCTAACTTTTAACAGTACATGAAACAACTGTTAGCTTGTAGGTAAGCCCAACGGGTACAATGCACAATTAATACATTAAAGAGCCAAAGAAGCTGGCACACCTGTCTAATATCGTGTAGGGCGTGTGCAAGCACGCAGAAGTGACGCAACACGACGTGGCGTGGACTCGAGTAACGTCTGAAGTGGTGCTGGTGGGAACTGAATCCGGGAATCCTGTAGGGCTGTCCATAAAACCCTAAGGGTACGATGGGGTGGAGATCTCTTCTGAACGGCACTTCGCAAGGCATCCCAGATGTGCTCAGTAATGTTCATGTCTGGGGAGTCTGGTGGCCGGCGGAAGTGTTCAAACTCAGAAGAGTGTTCCTGGAGCCACTCTGTAGCAATTCTGGACGTGTGCGTTGTCGCATTGTCCTGCTGGAATTGCCCGACTCCGTCGGAATGCACAACAATGGACACGAATGGATGCAGGTGACCAGACAGGATGCTCACAGACAGAGTCGTATGTAGACGTCTGGAGCGTCCCACATCACTCCAGCTGCACGCGCCTCACACCATCACATGCCTCCACGCAGGCTCCACGGATTCGTGAGGTTCTCTCCACACTCTTACACGTCCATTTGCTCGACAGAATTTGAAACGAGACTCGCCCGACCAGGCAATATGTTTCCAGTCACCAACAGTCCAGTTGACGGGTCCTTTGACTCCGAAAGGCCCTCTCGATGATGTTTCGTCGAATGGTCCGAACGCTGACACTTGTTGATGGCCCAGCATTGAAAACTGCAGCAATTTGCGGAAGAGCTGCACTTGTGTCACGTCGAACAATTCTCTTCAGTCGTCGTCGGTCCCGTTCTTGCACGATCTTTTTCCAGCCGCAGCGATGTCGGAGATTTGATGTTTCACGAGATTGCTGATATTCACGGTACACTCGTGAAATGGTCGTACGGGAAAATCCGCACTTCATCGCTACCTCGGATATGTTGTGTCCCCATAGCTCGTGTGCCGACCAAAACACCACGTTCGAACTCGCTTAAATCTTGATAACCTGCCATTCCAGCATGACGATAACTGCGCCACTCGCATGTTGGCCTATAAAGGGTGCATCATAATTAATGGCGTAAACGCATACAGTTGAAAGTACACGATGCTAGAAGCAAAAAAGTCTCAGTAAACATGGGAGGTCTGAAACGCATACCTTAAGAGCTATTAGCAGTTACTGATCTTAAGTACTGTGAAACAAATCTCTTCTACTGCAAGCTCTTTCCTTTCCATGTTTTGGGAAGTGGCAGTATGGGCCAAAACAAGGAAAAACTGTCCAGTAAGCATGTGCTCTAAAATGCATACGTTCGAAGCTATGAGCACTTTTTCGTCTTCGCTACTTTGAAACATGACTCTTCTAATGGACAAATGCTCGTAACGTTTAAGATAGGCATTTTAGAGCACACATTTACTGGACGCTGTTTTCTTTTTTTGCTCCATACTCCCACTTCCCAAAATATGGAAAGCAAGGAGCTTGCAGTAGAAGAGATTTGTTTCACAGTATCGAAGATCAGTAATTGCTAATAGCTCTTAAGGTATGCATTTCCGATCCCATGTTTACTGAGACTTCTTTGCTTCTAATATCGTGTACTTTCAACTGTATGAGTTTACAATAAAGTTATCTTTGAACTCTTCCATTTGGTCCGTATTTGCATACAAAAACAGAAAATTGAGTCCGCCTTGATGCAAAACACCTTGTTATTCGTTTATTTCTTTATTATCCCAAAGTAGTTTCGGCGACAAATATCACCATCATCAGTGCGGTTTTTTAATCTAAAACGTGCAGGAAATGGCACGGTTATACAAACACCGTAAAACATTATTAAATTTTTACAATTCGTCTTTTGAAATACAGTTTTCTATTGATACTTTAATGCTACCTTATTTGTTGTATGTTACAGCATGTTTTAGGCAATTATTGGCGTTTACGCCATTGATTGTGATGCACCCTGTGTAGGTGTTGCCCATCGCAACGCCGTATTCCGCCTGTTTATACAGGGTGTCCGAAAAGTCTTTCCCTGATTGCATAAATTGATAACTCAGGCTAGAAGAAAGATCCAAATATGAAACTGGTGTCTAATTGTTTACAAACTATCAAGGTTTTTTTTCACACATCAGTAAACTTCCACTTCCATTGTTGCCCAGTGACAGTACGCGTCGATATGACTTTGCTGTCGAAATGGTATCACGTATGGGGGACGATGATGGTTATCTCAGACGAATTGCCTTTTCCGACGAAGCGACGTTTTTTTGTCAGTGGAGTAGTGAACCGCCAGAATGTGGGCATTTGGGGTCACAGCCCCCTGGCGAGGTCACGGAGTGCACCAGAGGCAGTCCAGAGGTGAATGCTGGGGCGCGCTACTGCACGATCGAATTACCGGGCCATTCTTCTTCGCTCAGGCTACCGTCACACCTGCTGTGTATCTGGACATGTTGCAGCTGTATGCTGTTCCTCGGCTGCTTCAGTATCACCCCGATGTCTTGTTTCAGCAAGACGGTGCACCGCCTCATTGGGGTTTGGACGTCCGTGCCTGTCTCGATACGACCTTTCCTGGGTGACGGGTTGGTCGCGATGGGCCAGCGGTTTGGCCTCCACGCTCTCCTGAGGTAACCCCATTAGATTTCTTTTTATGGGGTTATGTCAAGGACGAGGTCTACCGAACACGTGTAACACCGTCTCGAAACCCAGCGGCAACGGATAACCACAGTCGTCGAATAGATCCCTCCTGTGAAGTTGGCTAATGTGTGGACGGAAATTGAATATCGCCTAGATGTGCTACATGCTACCGAGGGTGCTCATGTAGAAGTTTACTGATGTGTGAAAAAAACTTTGATAGTTTGTAAACAATTAGAGACCAGTTTCATATTTGTATCTTACTTCTAGCCTGAGTTATCAATTTATGTAATCAGGGAAAGACTTTTCCGAAACCCTGTACATCTCTATACAGGGTGTTACAAAAAGGTACGGCGAAACTTTCAGGAAACATACCTCACACACAAAGAAAGAAAATGTGTTATGTGGACATGTGTCCGGAAACGCTTAATTTCCATGTTAGAGCTCATTTTAGTTTCGTCAGTATTTAGTACTTCCTCGATTCACCGCCATGATTTCGTACGGGATACTCTACCTGTGCTGCTAGAACATGTGCCTTTACAAGATCGACACAACATGTGGTTCGTGCACGATGGAGCTCCTGCACATTTCAGTCCAAGTGTTCGTACGCTTCTCGACAACAGATTCGGTGACCGACGGATTGGTAGAGGCGGACCAATTCCGTGGCCTCCACGCTCTCCTGACCTCAACCCTCTCGACTTTCATTTATGGGGGCATTTGAAAGCTCTTGTCTACGCAACCCCGGTACCAAATGTAGAGACTCTTCGTGCTCGTATTGTGGACGGCTGTGATACAATACGCCATTCTCCAGGGCTGCATCAGGGATTCCGTGCGACGGAGGGTGGATCTATGTATACTCGCGAACGAACATTTCCTGTAACAAAGTGTTTGAAGTCACGCTGGTACGTTCTGTTGCTGTGTGTTTCCATTCCATGATTAATGTGGTTTGAAGGAAGTAATAAAATGAGCTCTAACATGGAAAGTAAGCGTTTCCGGACACATGTCCACATAACATATTTTCTTTATTTGTGTGTGAGGAATGTTTCCTGAAAGTTTGGTCGTACCTTTTTGTAACACCCTGTATTTGAATAGCGTGCCTGTACCAGTTTCTTTGCCGCTTCAGTGTACAATAAAGTATCCGTTCACCGTTGGCTCTCAGACATAGCTGTTTACTGGGCTTCAGAATGGCAGATTTGGCGCGTACACACGAAATTTTTGCGCTCTGATCTTCAGCATTGTCCATTCTGTACGTTCTGTGCTCTTGGATGCGGGCCGAATGTCGTGTGACGAAACATCGGACGGCCGCGGGCCGCTCGTCGTTTGTCCCGGATTCCCCCCACCACGGCGCCCCGCGGGCAACCTGCGTAGCCGCTCCCCTCCCCTCCCCTCCCCGCCGGAAGCGGCGCTGTCTGGCGGCGGAAGTGACGCGTGACGTCACGGCCCCCGCTTCCGGCCGCTCGCTCTTCCCTCTCCGTCGTGGCGCGTCAGTTAAGCGACGGTTGTCGACGCGTTTCGTTCGTTCGTGTGTTCGAGGCCGCTCTCTCTCTCTCTCTCTCTCTCTCTCTCTCTCTCTCTCTCTCTCTCTCTCTCCAGTGTGTGGCCTTGGGCGTGTGCGCGGCTGACCTTATGGTGTAAAAAATAAAAGCTTCTCTCGGCAGCCCGGCGTCAGCTGTGGAGTGCAGACATGCCGAACCGGTAAATGCAGCTAGCTGTTGCCTCTCTCTGTGTTGTAACGCCACTGTATACATTCAAGTTTGTTTGTCAAATTCGCTGTTTGCTATGCTCAGGTTTCGCCGAAAAAGCGCGCAGGCGTACCAAACAGTAAAATTTAACCTGCGTATCTCTCTCGCGAAGTATTTTGAAGCGTGGCAGGTGCAGAGCAGAAGGAGACACAACCTTATGTGTTCGAAATCTGCTCCACTTTCCGTATCTCAAACTTAACAGACAATATCCTGTCAAGCAACTGGCCATTGTTTGACAAACGCGTGCGATAACTGTGATGTTGGTTTGTCAAATCGGCCGACAATCAAACCTTGACTCAAGCATATATCTACATCTACATTCATACTCCGCAAGCCACCTGACGGTGTGTGGCGGAGGGTACCTTGAGTACCTCTGTCGGTTCTCCCTTCTATTCCAGTCTCGTATTGTTCGTGGAAAGAAGGATTGTCGGTATGCCTCTGTGTGGGCTCTAATCTCTCTGATTTTATCCTCACGGTCTCTTCGCGAGACACACGTAGGAGGGAGCAATATACTGCTTGACTTCTCGGTGAAGGTATGTTCTCGAAACTTCAATAAAAGCCCGTACCGAGCTACTGAGCGTCTGTCCTGCAGAGTCTTCCACTGGAGTTTATCTATCATCTCCGTAACGCTTTCGCGATTACTAAATGATCCTGTAACGAAGCGCGCTGCTCTCCGTTGGATCTTCTCTATCTCTTCCATCGACCCTATCTGGTACGGATCCCACACCGGTAAGCAGTATTCGAGCAGTGGGCGAACAAGTGTACTGTAACCTACTTCCTTTGTTTTCGGATTGCATTTTCTTAGGATTCTTCCAATGAATCTCAGTCTGGCATCTGCTTTACCGACGATCAACTTTATATGATCATTCCATTTTAAATCACTCCTAACGCGTACTCCCAGATAATTTATGGAATTAAGTGCTTCCAGTTGCTGACCTGCTATACTGTAGCTAAATGATAAAGGATCTTTCTTTCTATGTACTCGCAGCACATTACACTTGTCTACATGGAGACTCAATTGCCATTCCCTGCACCATGCGTCAATTCGCTGCAGATCCTCCTGCATTTCAGTACAATTTTCCACTGTTACAACCTCTCGATATACCACAGCCTCATCCGCAAAAAGCCTCAGTGAACTTCCGATGTCATCCACAAGATCATTAATGTATATTGTGAATAGCAACGGTCCTACGACACTCCCCTGCGGCACACCTGAAATCACTCTTACTTCGGAACACTTCTCTCCATTTAGAATGAGATGCTGCGTTCTGTTATCTAGGAACTCTTCAATCCAATCACGCAGTTGGTCTGACAGTCCATATGCTCTTACTTTGTTCATTAAACGACTGTGGGGAACTGTATGGAACGCCTTGCGGAAGTCAAGAAACACGGCATCTACCTGGGAACCCGTGTCTATGGCTCTCTGAGTCTCGTGGACGAATAGCGCGAGCTGGGTTTCACACGATCGTCTTTTTAGAAACGCATGAGTAGATTTCTAGTCTCCAGAAAAGTCATTATACTCGAACATAATACGTGTTCCAAAATTCTACAACTGATCGACGTTAGAGATATAGGTCTATAGTTCTGCACATCTGTCCGACGTCCCTTCTTGAAAACGGGGATGACCTGTGCCCTTTTCCAATCCTTTGGAACGCTACGCTCTTCTACGGTACACCTCTGCAAGAAGGGGGGAGCACACGCTTATGTTTCACAAGCAGGTGAAGCCTGACAAATTGTTCGATCGTCAACGGAGGCCTTATTGCTACGCTCATATGCGATGCAAACGAGGCAATGGTTTCGAGCGAATTAGCCGTAAGGAACACACTTTTTGCATTACCAGGCTCACATAAAAGCTGTGTCTGAACTGCAAATAATAAAGAAAAACAACGGAAACCGGTCACTAAAAACAGATTATCGAGTTAAAGAAATTTTTTTAACTCCGATTTCGTTGCCTTCCGTAGAGCAGCGGTGACGAGTAAAAAGGAAAACTGTCACCTCATCGTGGTGCACATGACGCCTAATATAAGTTTAGTGACAGATTGCGCTGTATTTTATTTGTATGTCGTTCAGACGTAGAGCCACGGAAGAAATGTTTGCTTGTAAACTTAAAACGGGCTTAACACAAGCGCTTACCCTTTGTACATACAGTATCTGTCAGAAGCATTCAGTCACCCATTACTGCACATTTATGTGGGGGATTGCCCACCTTTCGCCTTTATGACGACTTCAACTCTGGTGGAGATACATTGAAGCGACAAAGAAAATGGTATACGCATGCGTATTCAAATACTCTACTGGCCATTAAAATTGCTACACCACGAAGATGACGTGCTACAGACGCGAAATTTAGCCGACAGGAAGAAGGTGCTGTGATATGCAAATGATTAGCTCTTCAGAGCATTCACACAAGGTTGGCGCCGGTGGAGATACCTACAACGTGCTAACACGAGGAAAGTTTCCTAGCGATTTCTCACACACGAATAGCAGTTGACCGGCGTTGCCTGGTGAAACGTTGTTGTGATGCTTCGTGTAAGAAGGAGAAATGCGTACCATCACGTTTCCGACTTTGATAAAGGTCGGATTGTACCCTATAGCCATTGCGGTTTGTCGTATCGCGACATTGCTGCTCGCGTCGGTCGAGATCCAACGACTGTTAGCAGAATATGGAATCGGTGGGTTCAGGGGGGTAATACGGAACGCCGTGCTGGATCCCAACGGCCTCGAATCACTAGCAGGCGAGATGACAGGCATCTTATCCTCACGGCTGTAACGGATCGTGCAGCCACGTCTCGATCCCCGAGTCAACAGATGGGGACGTTTGCAAGACGACAACCATCTGCACGAACAGTTCGACGACGTTTGCAGCAGCACGTACTATCAGTTCGGAGACCGTGGCTGCGGTTACCCTTGACGCTGTATCACAGACAGGAGCGCCTGCGACGGTGTACTCGACGACGAACCTGGGTGCACGAAAGGCAAAACATTTTTTCGCGTGAATCCATGTTCTGTTTACAGCATCACGATGGTCGCATCCATGTTTGGCGACATCGCGGTGAACGCACATTGGAAGCGTGTATTCGTCGTCGCCATACTGGCGTATCACCCGGCGTGATGGTATGGGGTGCCATTGGTTACACGTCTCGGTCACCTCTTGTTCGCAATGACGGCACTTTGAACAGTGGACGTTACATTTCAGATGTGTTACGACCCGCGGCTCTACCCTCCATTCGATCCCTGCGAAACCCTACATTTCAGCAGGATAATGCACGATCGCACGTTGCAGGTGTTGTACGGGCCTTTCTGTATACAGAAAATGTTCGACTGCTGCCCTGGCCAGCACATTCTCCAGATCTCTCACCAATTGAAAACGTCTGGTCAATGGTGGCCGAGCAACTGGCTCGTCACAATACGCCAGTCACTACTCTCGATGAACTGTGGTATCGTGTTGAAGCTGCACGGGCAGCTGTACCTGTACACGCCATCCGAGCTCTGTTTGACTCCATGTCCAGGCATATCGAGGCCGTAATTACGAGCAGAGGTGGTTGTTCTGGGTACTGATTTCTCAGGATCTGTGCACCGAAATTGCGTGAAAATGTAATCACATGTCATTTCCATGTCCAATGAATACCCGTTTATCATCTGCATTTCTTCTTGGTGTAGCAATTTTAATGGCCAGTATATATAGTGTGTGTGTGTGTGTGTGTGTGTGTGTGTGTGTGTGTGTGTGTGTGTGTGTGTGTGTGAACAGCAGAATACGGCCCTGTGGTCAGCAACACTTATATAAGACGACAAATGTACGGCTCAACTGTTAGATCGGTTACTGCTGCCACACTGGCGGGTTACCGAGATAGGTTTGAGTGAGTTTCAAGGTGGTGTTATAGTCGGCGCACGAGAGATAGGGACACAGGATCTCTGAGGTAGCCATCAAGTGCGGATTTTCCCGTACCACCATTTCACGAATTCACGATGAATATGAGGAATCCGGTAAAACATCAAATCTCCGACATCTCTGCGGCCGGAAAAACATCCTGCAAGAACACGACCAGGGACGACCGAACAGAATCTTTGAACTTGGCAGAAGTGCGACCCTTCCGCAGTTTGCTGCAGATTTCAATGCTGGGCCATCACCAAGTGCCAGCGTGCGAATCATTCAACGAAACATCATCGATATGGGCTTTCGGAGCCGAAGGACCACTCGTGTACCCTTGATGACAGCACGACACAAAGCTTTACGCCTCGCCTGGGTCCGTCAACACCGACATTGGACTGTTGACGACTGGAGACATGTTGCCCGGTCGGAGGAGTCTCGTTTCAAATTGTATCGAGCGGATGGACGTACGTAGACAACCTCACGAATCCGTGGACCCTGTATGTCAGTGGGGCTGTCAGAGCTGGTGGACGCGTGTGCAGTGGGAGTGGTATACGTCCAGAATAATATTCCGACAGGTGACACGTAGATAAGTATCCTGTCAGATCATCTGCATAAATTCGTGTCCACTGTGCATTCCGACGGACTTTGGAAATTCCATCAGGACAATGCGACACCGCACGCGTCCCGAATTGCTACACAGTCGCTCCAGGAACACTCTTCTGAGTTTAAACACTTCCGCTGGCCACCAAACTCCCCAGACATGAACATTACACAGGTCTGGAAAAAAAAAAAAAATTGTCAGCTGCATGAGACATTTTTACTCAATTATATGTTTTAGAATGTCCTGATTTCTGAAGTGGTGTCCAATTTTTTTCTATCGCTTAAGGTTTTTCGCAAATTCAAACACACAAATTGGTAAAAGCACTCCTTTATTCAAAATTATGAAATACAATATTTTTTACAGCCAGTAAAACATTACACTAACGATATACTAACAATATTATACTTACTCATGTTTTTTGAAACCTTTTCTTCTTTTCCTTGATATTCGCCAAGTCCTTTTCCGATTTCCGTCATTATTTTCCCGCTTAAGCATCCAACAGTAGTCAGCAGGCATAGTGACATCCCACCTTCCTTGGTACCGTCTCTCGATGTCACGGACATGCTGGTGAAACCGCTGCCCCTGTTCTTCACTGTAAGCTCCCAGGTTTTCAGGAGAACTGTCTCTGTGGGAGTGTAGAAAAAAATGGACCTTCAAGCTCACCTTGCCGCCTTGAGCTTCGTATGCTGCCAGCATCCATTGAACAATGGTTTTGTAGTCAGGATGCTTCGTATTTCCCAAAAACTTTCGCACTACACCCTTGAACGATACCCAAGCTTCTTTTTCCTTCTCATTCACACTTTCTACAAAGGAGGTGTCTCTTAAAAGTTTTCTTATGTCTGGGGCAGTGAAATCTCCCTCTTTTCAACTTTGCTTGTGACAGCTTTGAGAATTTTCTACATAGGTATTTAAAACAGTCCCCATCCTTTTGCAGCGATTTTACAAATTGTTTCATTAACCCCAGTTTGATATGGAGAGGGGCAACAAAACCTTTTCTGGTGGTACCAAAGTAGTATTGATAACATTTTTCTCTCCAGGTTTTAAAGTTTCTCGGGGTGGCCAGTCACTTCTAGTCTAGTGCTGTTCTCTGGCTCTGCTATGCCACAAGCATAAGGAGCATGGGTATTTAGTAAAGCCTGCCTGCTGACCCGAAAGCATAGTGAGTATTTTGAAGTCCCCACAAACCATCCACTGATGGTCCTGATATTTGATTTTTTCCACGATAATGGCCAGATCGTTATAGTTTTCGTCCATATGCACAGAATGTCCGATCGGAAGCGATGCAAATTTATTTCCGTTGTGCAATAGTACTACTTTAAGAATAGTTTTGGATGAATCAGTGAATAGGCGCCATTCATTTGAGTCATACTGCATATCAAAGCAATGCACGAGTCCTTCCACATCATTGCAAAAAACTAAATTTCCTTCTTTTGAGAAAAACTGGGTAAATTCTTTTTCTCGGTGTCTGTGCGATGAAAATATGCCAGTTGGTAAAAAGTTTTTATTTTTTAATCTAGATCCTAACAGTTCGGCTGCATCTCTCGAAAGACCTGTATCTCTTACTAGATCATAGAGTTCACTTTGAGAAAATAGTTGAGGCCTTTCATCTTCGTCCGAAGAAAAATCTGAGCTTGATTCACCCTGAGGAGGTAATGTAACTTCGTCCCCCAACTCACTCGGGTGTTCATACGAACTGGACGGCGGCTGTGGGACAGGTATTTCAAAGCTATGGGGCACCGGACGTGTAGCTGAGTCAAGGTAGGGATAACTTTTGGTTCTTTTTTTTTATTATTGAATCCATCTTACGTCAACTGAACAGAAGTAGCAATCAGTGGTACGGTTTTTCTGCTCACGCCATATAATAGGAATTCCAAATCGAAATGCATTTTTCTTAACCTTAAAACACAAACGAAGATCTTCACATCTTCTACACACTTTATGCGGGGCCCATGGTTTACCTTGATCACTAAGTTTTAATTTAAAGTAAGCAAAATAAACTTTCCTCACAAAATCACCTATCTGTCTCTGTTGACTTTTAATAGTGTATTCACCACAGATATAACAAAAACTGTTTGGAGAAATAACACAACTTCTTGTAGCCGCGACTTGACAGAACCAACAGCACTGTTCACTTGAATAGCAATATGTCTACTGAGTTTCCTTGATTTCATGTGAGATACAACTCGTCATTTGACTTGTCGCAACACGATATAATTTTTAATAATTATTAAATTAAAAAAAACAATTAGGTTTATTACTACTGAACATAAATACTGCAATATACCGGGTGATCAAAAAGTCAGTATAAATTTGAAAACTTAATAAACCACGGAATAATGTAGATATAGAGGTAAAAATTGACACACATGCTTGGAACGACATGGGGTTTTATGAGAACAAAAAAAAAAGTTCACGAAATGTCCGACAGATCTCTTGCGCGCGTCGTTTGGTGATGTCCGTGTGCTCAGCCGCCACTTTCGTCATGCTCGGCCTCCCAGGTCCCCAGACCTCAGTCCGTGCGATTATTGGCTTTGGGGTTACCTGAAGTCGCAAGTGTATCGTGATCGACAGACATCTCTAGGGATGCCGAAAGACAACATCCGACACGCCAATGCCTCACCATAACTCCGGACATGCTTTACAGTGCTCTTCACAACATTATTCCTCGACTACAGCTATTGTTGAGGAATGATGGTGGACGTATTGAGAGCATTTCCTGTAAAGAACATCATCTTTGCTTTGTCTTACATCGTTATATGCTAATTATTGCTATTCTGATCAGATGAAGCGTCATCTGTCGGACATTTTTTAACTTCTGTATTTTTTTTTTTTTTTTTTTTTTTTGTTCTAATAAAACACCATGTCATTCCAAGCATGTGTGTCAATTTGTATCTCTCTATCTACCTTATTCCGTGATTTATTCAGTTTTCAAATTTATATTGACTTTTTGATCACCCGGTACATAAAAACCTATGCAATAGAATTTTTTCAATATTTTTTCCTGTTTTTGGGAGGTCAAAATCTATAAGAAAATGTTAAAAAATCCTATGTAGTTTTTTAGTCGCAGACCTGTGTTATTGAGCGTATGTCGGATGTCTTGCAACGTGTTACGGATTTTCACTTCATAGACAATATTTCACATATCTATATGGACAACTTCTTTGTATCGTATTTGTGCAGCGTGTAGTAGACATGTCAGCTGCAGATTATTGCAGCGTCCTCATTGAAAAATCGCTTCAATAAAGACATGTTGCTGCTCAGTAATACATCGTCTGGCGTGACAGTCTTCGCCGTTCCACTTTCGCGACAACTTCGTGCTGCCACGACTTTGTACTGGCGTTCGTCCTCACCATGGCAACCACTAGTTCGCCTATCGACTTTACAGCAACTTCAGTGGAAACAAGCCTGCTGGCTCATCTTTGGAACTGCGTCCAACTTCACCGTGGCAACCAGTGGTTCCAAATGGGTCACTAACAGCCCTTGGGAGGGCAACCCATGTACTGCCAAACTGAAGTTCATTTATCCTACATGTTTAAATATTTTTAACGCTTCTTAATTGACAATAGTTTTTTAATAAGCTTAGTGCATTTATTTTCAATTCTTGACAATGTTCTTTTAACTAAGAACTTTTAAATTGTAATTCGACTTATAACTCATTGGTTAGTAATGACATCATGCAGTCAGAAGTGGGCGGAGCCTCCATTATATATATAGTAAGACGTGCACTGGTTTCTCCAGTAGTAATTCTGCAACGGAAAGAGGTTCCTACTCAATGGTAATTCATCGTTTTATAGCTTTACAACTTTATGTATTTTCTTTAATGTTTGTAGCCCTCTAATTAAAGCTCTGTATACAACTTGTAGGTCTGAAGATGACGACAGTAGTGGTCGAAACCGGTCACCTTGGAAAAACAAATCGTGATCAAGACTGTTCTTAATAGTAAATATTAATTTGCAAAACGTCCCTCCGAGACAGGAATCCTCAGATTGGTTTTTGTTGCAAAGTGCGCAGCGTGCTTCAGTCCCTACGGAACAACCACTTTCCGCAGCGTGCACGTGTGGAGTGTGCTCAATCCGCGCGTAGTAATAGTAGTAGTAGTTGTAGCTGTAGTATCACATTTTCAGCGCAGCTTTTCCGTAAATGTACGGACGCGCGTAATCAATTATTACAGTATTGGCCCTTACGTCTTACCTGCGCAGTTGACTGGTTGTAAAATTGATGCATTAACTTGTTCTGAAAACGGTGCTGATATTCAAGATAATAAAAGCGGGTTAAAAGCAGTGAGCTGTCTGGGGAAGTTAACCTTGGATTACTGAGCAACTGTTTCACCAGGTATCCAGACCAACATTAATTATAATCTTTTAATAGTCATCTTACGACAACCGGTGAGTTATATATATATATATATATATATATATATATATATATATATATATATATATATATATATATAAATGAAAAGAAATCAATCAGTTTATATTTGGACATTTATTTAAAATTCATCATTGTTCCGTTAAAATTTCAGCATGTTAAACATGATTCATAACTAAACTGGTGCCTTATTTAGGATTGTGAAAATGTGAGGTTGTTATCTTACGGAACACATCAAATATGGAGCCAAGATTAGGAGACTGCATACAACACTGCATTCATAAAATAACACACGAAGAACGTTGAAACATATGCAAGAGGAAATTAACCACAACCAACCGATTCAATTTTCACCCAAAGAAGCTACGTTCGTAGCGCAATCCTGTCTGTCATCAAATTACCACACTGGTATACTACATTCATACTAACTCTCTGTGAAATCTTCCCGAAAGGAATAGCTGAGGGCTACTTTGATGATTACACCACATGCTTCACGTGGTCAACTTGGTTTACACAAAGAGTGTAACTCCACAATAATTTTGATAATTAAAATAAGTTAGATCGAAAAGCAATTTACAAAAGAAAAACCTCGAACTGGTCACTATCGTCTTACTATTAACCTAATGGGCCAAACAATTGTATAAGCACGTGGTACTGGTCTCACAAAGTGCACCCCACGTGGGTTGAACATAAAGAAAAGTTGCTATATTGAAAAATATTGTCGAGACGAGACGTTATAATCTCACGCACGTTCGCATTTAAGATTGATGATCTTAGATAGAGTTACTGATCACCATGTGGTTCCACTCTACTTACAAAGTAGTGACAAAGCAAACTATTGGAAGATATTCTGAACTTCACACTCGACTTATACTGCGTTGCAATTTAAGATAACATTAGATATTTTACAGCTAAACCTGAAATAAAGGTGATTAAATTTTCAGTTAGGCTGATCTTAAGAAATCCATTGTCCTACAGACTTAGCAGACACGCGCTTAGCCAGAGACCTTACCACTTCAGACGCTCGCCACGGACAGACTGCCTGGTCCCTTCCTGAGGGTGGCTCACCAATACAAACGGAAGTGGCCAGAGGGGCAGCTTCCTATACCAACATGACAAGGGACGGACAGGACCATACTAAGCATAGAAACCTCTCTGCTTTTAGAAAGCGTAGCTACCTGTTCCGACGTTGGTCCTACTGTTCTCTAGCAGACAGGCTTGTCTGCTACCATCGAGCATGCAACTAGAAATACATTTGCTCGTTCATCCTTTCACACAAAAGGGAAGGGAGATGACAGTATCTTATCATATACAGTATATAAAAAAGGGCATGTAGGTTCCATATGAGACTGTGAGACATGAATTACATATAAACTGTGTTTTAAGGTGTAGTAGTGTGACAGATCGTTCTTGCTTATGTGTCAAAGTAACACGTTCCACTGCTCAGTCTCCTCCCAGATAGGTAGAAACACCACAGTAAATTCGAAAGTGGAATTTATGCCGCAAATGACAACAGTTTTAAAAAATTAACATAAAAGGAATCCCAAAGAGACCTTTCATGGTAACAATTAGCGAACTTTCTAAAGGAAACACTGCCACCAACTTATTGTTAGAAAATATTCCGTTAGCCGTTCGCCATTAGTTCCTCCATGGTGCTGCACCACCCCACATTGGTCAGAGAGTTCGAAGATTTTTGAATGGACCATGGACATGACGTTTTTGTCCAAGTCGATGGCCGGCGCGCAGTCGTGATTTAAATCCAACGGATTTTCCGCTTTTGGGCCCACGTGAAGGAACTTATTTATGCTCGGCATGTAAATAATGTGGTCGAACTTAAGCAGACGATTGTCGATGCTGCCAGTACCAAAAGGCAAGTGTGTGTGTGTGTGTGTGTGTGTGTGTGTGTGTGTGTGTGTGTGTGTGTGAACGAGTGCGACGAAACCGGGTTCGCCGTAACGAAGCGTATGTCGGATCCAGTGGTGGGCATTTCGAACACTTACTCTGGTACGTGTGTAACAGGAAGCAAAGTAATGCCGGTTTCGTTTTAGTTATGGTACTGTTGTAGAAAAGGAAAATAATCTGAATTTAATTTCCGTTCTGGTATTGTTGTAAAAAGAGGTAACAGTTGGTTGTATTTGACGCCCAACGAATTACGTGGAAATTGGATGATTTTGTATTAACGGAAACATACAGCACTGGCCATTAAAATTGCTGCACCAAGAAGAAATGCAGATGATAAACGGGTATTCATTGGACAAATATATTATACTAGAACTGACATGTGATTACATTTTCACGCAATTTCGGTGCACAGATCCTGAGAAATCAGTACCCAGAACAACCACCTCTGGCCGTAATAACGGCCTCGATACGCCTGGGCATTGAGTCAAACAGAGCTCGGATGGCGTGTACAGGTACAGCTGCCCATGCAGCTTCAACACGATACCACAGTTCATCGAGAGTAGTGACTGGCGTATTGTGACGAGCCAGTTGCTCGGCCACCATTGACCAGACGTTTTCAGTTGGTGAGAGATCTCGAGAATGTGGTGGCGAGGGCAGGAGTCGAACATTTCTGTATCCAGAGAGGCCCGTACAGGACCTGCAACGTACGGTCGTGCATTATCCTGCTGAAATGTAGGGTTTCGCAGGGATCGAATGGAGGGTAGAGCCGCGGGTCGTAACGCATCTGAAATGTAACGTCCGCTGTTCAAAGTGCCGTCATTGCGAACAAGAGGTGACCGAGACGTGTAAGCGATGGCACCCCATACCATCACGTTGGGTGATACGCCAGTATGGCGACGACGAATACACGCTTCCAATGTGCGTTCACCGCGATGTCGCCAAACATGGATGCGACCATCGTGATGCTGTAAACAGAACATGGATTCACGCGAAAAAATGTTTTGCCTTTCGTGCACCCAGGTTCGTCGTCGAGTGCACCATCGAAGGCGCCTCTGTCTGTGATGCAGCGTCGAGGGTAACCACAGCCACGGTCTCCGAGCTGGTAGTCCGAGCTGCTGCAAACGTCGTCGAACTGTTCGTGCAGATGGTTGTCGTCTTGCAAACGTCCCCATCTGTTGACTCGGGGATCGAGACATGGCTGCACGATCCGTTACAGCCGTGCGGATAAGATTCCTGTCATTCCGAATGCTAGTGATGCGAGGCCGTTGGGATCCAGCACGGCGTTCCGTATTACCCTCCTGAACCCACCCATTCCATATTCTGCTAACAGTCATTGGATCTCGACCAACGCGACCAGCAATGTCGCGATACGATAAACCGCGATCGCGATAGGCTACAATCCGACCTTTAACGAAGTCGGAAACGTGATGCTACGCATTTCTGCTCCTTACACGAGGCATCACAACAACGTTTCACCGGGCAATGCCGGTCAACTGCTGCTTGTGTATGAGAAATCGGTTGGAATCTTTCCTCACGTCAGCACGTTGTAGGTGTCGCCACCGGCGCGAGCCTTCTGTGAATGCTCTGAAAAGCTAATCATTTGCGTATCACAGCATCTTCTTCCTGTCGGTTAAATTTCGCGTCTGTAGCACGTCATCTTCTGGGTGTAGCAATTTTAATTGCCAGTAGTGTATTTTATGTGATGGTAGCTTTTCTTTGTTCCAATGACCGTCGTTTATGCTGATGTTGTAAAAGAGAAAACGTCTGGCTGTACTAAATTTATTGTTTACGTAAATCGGATTACACTTTCGAGTCGCTGTTTACACCGCCCGTGTCGGTAGCACGCCGCCTCAGTGAATACGTCCGTTACCTGTCTCTGACCGCCGGAAGCAAGATCTACTATCAAACATACAAATGTGTGTCTTTTAGAAGTACAGAAATAACTAACGCGGTGCAACGTTTCGGTACACTTTTTTTGATAAAGCACACGGAGAGTCATTAGAACTGTGAATCAGACAACTAGGAAGAACAAAAATCAGGAACGAGTTGAATAGAAAAGTAGCCGGTGTTGAGGTTCCGGTTACCAGTGTCATAAAGAACCGCAAGCGTCAGTGGTGGGCAATTACCATGATAAACAGGGGTGGTGAGAGGGCACTTCCCTGTCCGACGCCACCCTTTGTTCCAAACCATTCTGATCGTCCGTTGCCTATCTGGACACAGCTGTAACACTTTTGGTATAGCATCTGGACTCTATCAGTTAGAAATGACACACCTACAGCTTATACTGTTTACACACCTATCAGCTTAATAAGTCACATCTGCAAAATACTAACACGAATTCTTTAGAGACGAATGGAAAAACTGGTACAAGCCGACCTCGGGGAAGATCAGTTTGGATTCCGTAGAAATGTTGGAACACGTGAGGCAATACTGACCTTACCACTTATCTTAGAAGAAAGATTAAGGGAATTCAGACCTACGTTTCCAGCATTTGTAGAAAGCTTTTGACAATGTTGACTGGAATACTCTCTTTCAAATTCTGAAGGTGGCAGGGGTAAAATACAGGGAGGGAAAGGGTATTTACAATTTGTGCAGAAACAAGATGGCAGTTATAAGAGTCGAGGGACATGAAAGGGAAGCAGTGGCTGGGAAGGGAGTGAGGTAGGATTGTAACCTCTCCCCGATGTTATTCAATCTGTATATTGAGCAAGCAGTAAAGTAAACAAAACAGTAGGTATTAAAATCCATGGAGAAGAAATAAAAACTTTGAGATTCGCCGATGACATTGTAATTCTGTCAGAGACAGCAAAGGACTTGGAAGAGCAGTTGAACGGAATGGACAGTGTCTTGAAAGGAGGATACAAGATGAAAATCAACAAAAGCAAAACGAGGATAATGGAATGTAGTGGAATTAAGTCGGGTGATGCTGAGGGGATTAGATTAGGAAATGAGACACTTAAAGTAGTAAAGGAGTTTTGCTATTTGGGGAGCAAAATAACTGATGATGGTCGAAGTAGAGAGGATACAAAATGGAGACTGGCAGTGGCAAGGAAAGCGTTTCTGAAGAAGAGAAATTTGTTAACATCGAATATAGATTTAAGTGTCACGAAGTCGTTTCTGAACGTATTTGTATGGAGTGTAATTATGTATGGAAGTGAAACATGCACGATAAATAGTTTGGACAAGAAGAGAATAGAAGCTTTCGAAATGTGGTGCTACAGAAAAATGCTGAAGATTCGATGGGTAAATCACATAACTAATGAGGAAGTATTGAATAGAATTGGGGAGAAGAGAAGTTTGTGGCACAACTTGACTAGAAGAAGGGATCGGTTGGTAGGACATGTTTTGAGACATCAAGTGATCACCAATTTAGCCTCGGAGGGCAGCGCTGAGGGTAAAAATCGTAGAGGGAGACCAAGAGATGAATACACTAAGCAGATTCAGAAGGATGTAGGTTGCAGTAGATACTGAGAGATGAAGAAGCTTGCACAGGATAGAGTAGCATGGAGAGCTGCATCAAACCGGTCTCAGGGGGTGAAGACAACAACAACTACATAGTTTGGACAGCACGACACAGAACAATTTCTGGCGTGGATCGGGTCAAGCGATGGCGGAGAAGGGGTGGGCGGAGGGGGAGGGGATGCCGGCCGTCAGTTAGGGTAGTCACGCCCGAGAAGAACTGCGCGTTCGGTTGGCCAAAGCGCTCACACGGTTCTATAGTTTCTGGGCGTGTAGGCCACTTAAGGTAGAATGGCCAATTTCATGCTTCTGGCTTTTGATGTGTTCCTGTCTGGTTTTGAAAGTCCTAACCGCCATTTTCAAGCTCTTTGGTCTAAGTATGTCTGATTTTTATTTTATTCATATTTTGCAGCTTCTTACGTGACTGTACCCAATACACTCCACGTATGAATTAAAAAACGCCTTCAGTCACAACTTTTCGTGTTTTGTTCAGTACACGATGCATTTCCGACCCTGTGGGTCCATCTTCAGGTGTAATTTGTCTTCAAGAGAGCAAATAAAGCATGTATTAAGACAAATTACACCCCATGATGGACCCACAGGGTCCGAAATACATCGTGTACTGAATAAAACACTTGAAGTTGTGACTGAATCATACATCGAATGTCTGATTTTTCTGTTGCCTTCGTAAATACTGTGTATTTCGTGTTAGTCATCAGTCTTCTGACTGATTTGAATTTCCCTGCTGTGCCGGCAGAGAACATTTTTCGAGACAAGCAACTGATCATTCGGTGCCTCGTGTCGCTTCGGCCTTAGTGCGGCCATGTTTGCCAATCTCCTCATCTCTGAGCAGCACTTGCAACGTACGTCCTGAATTATTTGGCCGATGCGTTCCAGTCTGTGCCTTGCTCTGCAGTTTTCACCCTCTGGTACCACTGAAGTCATTCCCCGATGTCTTAACAGGAGTCCAATCACCCTGTCTGTTCTCCCTATCAGTGCCCTCCACATTTTCCTTTCCTCTCCGATTCTGCGCAGAACCTCCTCATTCTTTACCTTATCAGTCCAACTAATTTTCAGAATTCGCCTGTAACACCACATCTCAAAGGCTTCGATTCCATTTTTCCCTCGTTTTCCCACAGTCCATATTTCACTACCATGCAACGCTGTGTTCCAAATGTACATTCTCAGAACTTTCTTCTTCAAATTGAAGCCTATGTTTGATAGTAGTAGACTTCTGTTGGCCAGGAATGCCCTTTCTGCCAGCCCTAGTCCGCTTTTCATGTCCTCCTTGCTTCCTTCGTCATCGGTTATGCTACTGCCTAGGTACCAGAATTCCTTAACTTCATCTGTTTCGTGACCATCAATCGTGATGAAACTTCCTGGCAGATTAAAACTGTGTGCCGGACCGAGACTCGAACTGGGGACCGTTGCCGTTCGCGGGCAAGTGCTCTACCATCTGAGCTACCCAAGCACGACTCACGCCCCGTCCTCACAGCTTTACTTCTGCCAGTACCTCGTCTCCTACCTTCCAAACTTTACAGAAGCTCTCCTGCTTAGTCGTGTTTCCCTATACCTTACCCTTATTTTTCTCACAATTTTGATCATCTTGCTCCATTTTACACTGTGCAACGCATTTCCCAAGTCGACAAATCCACTGAACGTGTCTCGGCTTCTCTTCAGTCTCGCATGCATTATTCAACGTTGTGCGTTGGTGGTGCCGAGTTTCTGACGTCATAACGCGGAGTAGCACGTTGGGGAGTCCTTCCGAAAGCTAAGAGCACGCTCTAGCATGTCAGATGTTCTGCATTTGAACGTCGACCAATGGGATGGCCAGGAGCGACGTACTTCACGTCTCTTCAGTAGAAGTGTGAGCCGCCATATTGGCTTTCAGTTGAAGCCCGTATGTATGTACGTCGTTTGCGAGCACCAGCAAATTCAGGATGTCTCGAAAAATTGTGAGATTTGTTCTAACGAAACGACGGGAAAACGTCATATTCGTGGTTAAATAATTATGAAACTTGCGTATTGTGAACTTAAAGCATTTTAAGGCAATGCCACATCGAGGATCCATCAGAAACGCATTGTTCTCGGTACAGTTCGTCATAATTAAATTTTACTGAATAACATAGCAACAATTAAAACTTGCAGGACATGTTAAATGCTGCATATAGTCATTTTCTACTCGTAGTGTGTAGCGCCAGAGATTCCTAAAGAAGAGTGTGTGGCGGTAGTTTTTAAGTCGATTAAAAGGCCGCTTGATAGCGATAACATCTGTGACAGCGATAAAAGATAGCGAGGCCAGAGATGATTATTAATGAACAATCCAGGGCGCACTAATTAATTAGTAGTTGTCTGTCTGTGTTTAAATCTGAAAGAGACCAGACACAATTGACGACTTGTGTTAAACAAAAAAAAAAACAAAAAAAGTACGCACGCCAACTATTATTAACCATCTGAATATATTACGTAAAGGTTGTGTAAAAATGTGTTAGAGACAGCTTTAAAAAGGTGTTGGAATATTTATTAATTATCTGTGAAAGTATATCGTAATAAATGTTGGGATGATCGGTCAGACCTGCAAGGACAGCCAGCAGTGATAATACACCAACGTGCCACTGCAGCGCTGAAGAGGTATAAGAAATCATTTGAAGAGGGGAGTAATAACATTTTTAATTTTTATATCTGTGTATTCACAATGGAATCCTATTTTTCAGTTTTTTCTTCCTTAGCTGCGGTGACTGTTTGGATAGCCGAAACCCCTTCTTTATCTGATAATATAGTCCTGAATAATCTTAAAAAATCATTTAACCGTGTTTTCCTTATCATTTCAAAATCTTTTTCCCAGAATTTTACAAGCCCCTACTGTGTATGGTAAGAAAGATACGCAGCACACAAGTGTAATGTGTGGGTGGTTAGCGGCCTGTTACGCCGTAATACTTTTTACAAAAATTTCAGTTTTCTGTAGGTTCTGTTACTTTCCTATTAGTTTCGTGCAAGTATGTACTATAATATTCGATGTTCTGTAAATGCAAGTGTGCTGGTTTAGAGAAGTGAGTTCGTTCGATTGGCTTCATCTACAGGACATCTTGTAGATTCTGCACTTTGTTTTAGATGTTGTATTTCACATGCTGTAAAGATTCTGCTTCTGAATAGGATCGTTGATCAAATAAGAATGACGTTTCTGTTTTACTAAAAAGTACGAATGAGAAAATAGCTTTTCCCTCATGCAGAGATGTAACATGTTCGGAGGTATTATAGTTTTCATTTACGTGAAACAGAACAACCTGACTGGCGTATGAACAAGGGAGGAAACGCATGTTTTAGCAGATAATTGGCAACCAGTGCTGTACAATCGCAATAAAGTCATGAGATGTTCAATTAAGTCTTTTTATTGGAACATGTTATAAAAATGGTTCAAATGGCTATGAGCACTATGGGACTTAACGTCTGAGGTCATCAGTCCCCTAGAACTTAAAACTACTTAAACCTAACTAACCTAAGTACGTCACACACATCCGTGCCCTAGGCAGGATTCGAACCTGCGACTGTAGCGGTCGCGCGGTTCCAGACTGAAGCGCGTAGAACCGCTCGGCCACACTGGCCTGCTGAACATGTTACGCGTTTCGGGATTACACCCGTCTTCAGACATCACAAAATTCATTCCTGCTAAGCAACCAGGCGTACAGCCTTGACAACTCAAAGAAAGTGTCGATTAAAATATGACTGCGACACAAACAGTCTTGTCATGTCTGGAGATGGGTGTAATCCGGAAACGCGTATCATGTTCTAATAAAAGAGTCAATTGAACATCTCATGACTTTATTGCGATAGTACATCATTGGTTGAGAATTACACTACCGGCCATTAAAATTGCTACACCAAGAAGAAACGGACATCATAAACGCGTAATCATTGGACAAATATATTATACTAGAACTGGCAGGTGATTACATTTTGACGCAATTTGGGTGCATAGATCCTGAGAAACCAGTACCCAGAACAACCACCTCTGGCCTCTATACGCCTGGGCATTGAGTCAAACAGAGCTCGGATGGCGTGTACAGGTACAGCTGCCCGTGCAGCTTCAACACGATACCACAGTTCATCGAGAGTAGTGACTGGCGTATTGTGACGAGCCAGTTGCTCGGCCACCATTGACCAGACGTTTTCAATTGGTGAGAGATCTGGAGAATGTGCTGGCCAGGGCAGCAGTCGAACATTTTCTGTATCCAGAGAGGCCCATACAGGACCTGCAACGTGTGGTCGTGCATTATCCTGCTGAAGTGTAGGGTTTCGCAGGGATCGAACGGAGGGTAGAGCCACGGATCGTAACACATCTGAAATGTAACGTCCACTGTTCAAAGTGCCGTCAGTGCGAACAAGAGGTGACCGAGACGTGTAACCGATGGCACCCCATACCATCACGCCGGGTGATACACCAGTATGGCGATGACGAATACACGCTTCCAATGTGCGTTCACCGCGATGTCGCCAAACACGGATGCGACCATCGTGATGCTGTAAACAGAACCCGGATTCATTCGAAGAAATGACGTTTCGCCACTCGTGCACCCAGGTTCGTCGTCCAGTACACCATCGCAGGCGCTCCTGTCTGTGATGCAGCGTCAAGGGTAACCGCAGCCGTGGTATCCGAGCTGATAGTCCGTGCTGCTGCAAACGTCGTCGAACTGTTCGTGCAGATGGTTGTCGTCTTACAAACGTCCCCATCTGTTGACTCGGGGATCGAGACGTGACTGCACGATCCGTTACAGCCGTGCGGATAAGATGCCTGTCATCTCGACTGCTAGTGATACGAGGCCGTCGGGATCCAGCACGGCGTTCCGTATTACCCTCCCGAACCCACCGATTCCGTATTCTGCTAACAGTCATTTGATCTCGACCAACGCGAGCAGCAATGTCGCGACACGATAAACCGCAATCGCGATAGTCTACAATCCGACCTTTATCAAAGTCGGAAACGTGATGGTACCCATTTCTCCTCCTTCCACGAGGCATCACAACAACGTTTCACCAGGCAGCGCCGGTCAACTGCTGTTTGTGTATGAGAAATCGGTTGGAAACTTTGCTGATGTCGGCACGTTGTAGGTGTCGCCACCGGCGCCAGCCTAGTGTGAATGCTCTGAAAAGCTAATCATTTGCGTATCACAGCATCTTCTTCCTGTCGGTTAAATTTCGCCTCCGTATCACGTCATCTTCGTGGTGTAGCAATTTTAATGGCCAGTAGTGTATTAACATACAAATGATCGCAGTTATCAGACGGTATTTTATGTCCTGTATATCATGTTTGAAGAGAGATAATAGAGGAGTTTTGCGGCCGTCCGTTTGTGCAATTACGAGCCAGTGCGCGTATAGCACGGCGAGCGCGACGCAGCGTCTGCGCCGCTCACATCGTTCCCGGAGGAACTCGGTGCCCACAACGTCGCCCTTTCGACTGGTCGGTCGGCGCCAGGACGTGCTGAAGCCGTCGCCACGCGGGCCGTGCATCCGAACGTTGAGCGTTGGCCGAGCCGAGTTTCTGACGTCACAGCGTGGAACAGCACGTTCGGGAGTCTTTGCGAACGTGCAGAGCAGTATCTGGGATGTCAGACATTGTGAGCGTTGGCCAATGAGATGGCACACCGCCGCCTACGTCACACGCACGCCGTCTTCCTTCAGTACAGAGCTGTGAGGCGCCATATTGGCGTTCATTTCAAGCCTATGTGTACGTATGCCGTTTCTGACCACTAGCAAATTGAGAATCACTGGAAAACCCGTTGTTAGTTGTGTTATTCGCTTCCATAAAATAATGAGAAACTTCATATTCGTAGCAAAAGAATTATTGTCACTTGCGTATTACGAGAGTAGGCTGTTCGAAGGCAGCAACAGACTGAAGATCCACCCAAAACGCAGTGTTCTTGGTACAATTTTAGTAACATAATCATGTACGATTAACGTTTTTAGCACCGCGTAACACAATATGGCTAAGAGCAAAGAACGTGTTATATGTTAAGCCCAATGAGTAGCGTGTCTGTCCAATAGTGAGTTTTTGTTGCGGCGGTGGTTCGCGTCTGAACACATCCAATTTTTTTCATAACATTCGCGTTTTTATTAGGTTCTGATAATTTATTAGTCTAATATAAGTGTATATACTATAATATTTGATATGTGAATATAAGATCACCTTTTATTTCAGGGGTGACTTTGTTCGATTGGCGTAATCTACAGGACAGCTGCTTCTATAAAAATATTTTGCTTCTTTTTCCTTTACTCTTCGTAATTCACATGTTCCAAAGATTCTGCTACTCGGAAGGAACAGTGATCAAGTAAGACTGACCTTGGGGGCTTTACTAAAATGTGGGAGTGATGAAATAGTGCTTATCTTACGCGGAGAAGTATTGCAAATTTGTACCGCACTGTTTGTAATGGAACTTTTATAAGCCTGTGTGCTTATTGATTGGACACGGTACTTTCCTTTTCGTGGACGATGCAGGAAAATGTGCGTTTTACTGGAGCTAACGTGGGAATATTAGGCGCGCCCGTTGAGTAAACAGTGTGATTTACGAACTAGAAACATCCCTGAACTGAACTGCCGCTGGAGTGCGTTGCGATCGCGTACACCACGTCGGGGACCACGTACCGTGTGCACGAGTCGCATCGCATCGTTCCTGAGCGGTCAGCAGCACGTTCGACTCGGCACGCCCAGCGATAACGTCCGACAGCACGGTCCGTGTGACGACGGCCCGAGGTCGCGAGAAACCACTGGGGACTGGCGGCGAGGCTGGGAGTAGCGCCGGCGAGTCATCTGCGAGAGTGTCTGGGCGAGGGCGGCCCGATGTTGTCGTCGTGACTCAGCCGCCGCAGCACTGATGTGGTGTGATGTGATGTGATGTGATGTGATGGGCCGCGCTGTGTGCTGCGTGAAAGTGAAGGAGGGGGCGGTGGTGGGCGGCGCGAAGCGTGGGAGCGCAGGGGGCGACAAGAGCGCACGCGACGTCCTATTCTGCCGACACGGCTCAATATTCAGGCCCGAGAGTAGCGGAGGAAAAACAAACAAAGGCTGCAGCGCCTCGCGCCGCAGTGAATCTACATCTATACTCCGCAAGCCACCCAACGGTGTGTGCCGGAGGGCACTTTACGTGCCACTGTCATTACCTCCCTTTCCTGTTTCAATAGCGTACGGTTCGCGGGAAGAACGACTGCCGGAAAGTCTCCGTGCGCGCTGGAATCTCTCTAATTTTACATCCGTGATCTCCTCCGGAGGTATAAGTAGGGGGAAGCAATATATTCGATATGAAACTTCCTGGCAGATTAAAACTGTGTGCCGGACCGAGACTCGAACTCGGGACCTTTGCCTTTCGCGGGCAAGTGCTCTACCACTGAGCTACCCAACCACGACTCACGCCCCGTCTTCACAGCTTTACTTCTGCCAGTACCTCGTCTCCTACCTTCCAAACTTTATAGAAGCTCTCCTGCGAACCTTGCAGAACTAGCACTCCTGAAAGAAAGGATACTGCGGAGACATTGCTTAGCCACAGCCTTGCGGATGTTTCCAGAATAAGATTTTCACTCTGCAGCGGAGTG
This sequence comes from Schistocerca serialis cubense, assembly GCF_023864345.2. Lineage (NCBI taxonomy): Eukaryota > Metazoa > Arthropoda > Insecta > Orthoptera > Acrididae > Schistocerca > Schistocerca serialis. The sequence continues at coordinate 7,010,660 of NW_026047648.1, read as the reverse complement.
CGCGCTGATATGAAACTTCCTGGCAGATTAAAATATTCTGGAAACATCCCCCAGGCTGTGGCTAAGCAATGTCTCCGCAGTATCCTTTCTTTCAGGAGTGCTAGTTCTGCAAGGTTCGCAGGAGGGCTTCTGTAAAGTTTGGAAGGTAGGAGACGAGGTACTGGCAGAAGTAAAGCTGTGAGTACCGGGCGTGAGTCGTGCTTCGGTAGCTCAGATGGTAGAGCACTTGCCCGCGAAAGGCAAAGGTCCCGAGTTCGAGTCTCGGTCGGGCACACAGTTTTAATTTGCCAGGAAGTTTCATTTCAGCGCACACTCCGCTGCAGAGTGAAAATCTCATTCTGGAATATATTCGATACCTCATCCAGAAACACACCCTCTCGAGACCTGGACAGCAAGCTACACCGCGATGCAGAGCGCCTCTCTTGCAGAGTCTGCCACTCGAGTTTGCTAAACATCTCCGTAACGCTATCACGCTTACCAAATAACCCTGTGACGAAACGCGCCGCTCTTCTCTGGATCTTCTCTATCTCCTCTGTCAACCCGACCTGGTACGGATCCCACACTGATGAGCAATACTCGAGTATAGGTCGAACGAGTGTTTTGTAAGCCACCTCCTTTGTTGATGGACTACATTTTCTAAGGACTCTCCTATTGAATCTCAACCTGTCACCCGCCTTACCAACAATTAATTTTATATGATCATTCCACTTCAAATCGTTCCGCACGCATACTCCCAGATATTTTACAGAAGTAACTGCTACCAGTGTTTGTTCCGCTATCATATAATCGTACAATAAAGGATCCTTCTTTCTATGCATTCGCAATACATTACATTTGTCTGTGTTAAGGGTCAGTTGCCACTCCCTGCACCAAGTGCCTATCCGCTGCAGATCTTCCTGCATTTCGCTACAATTTTCTAATGCTGCAACTTCTCTGTATACTACAGCATCATCCGCGAAAAACCGCACGGAACTTCCGACACTATCTACTAGGTGATTTATATATATATTGTGAAAAGCAATGGTCCCGTAACAGTCCCCTGTGGCACGCCAGAGGTTACTTTAACGTCTGTAGACGTCTCTCCATTGCGAACAACATGCTGCGTTCTGTCTGCTAAAAGCTCTTCAATCCAGCCACACGGCTGGTCTGATATTCCGCAGGCTCTTACTTTGTTTATCAGGCGACAGTGCGGAACTGTATCGAACGCCTTCCGGAAGTCAAGGAAAATGGCATCTACGTGGGAGCCTGTATCTAATATTTTCTGGGCCTCATGAACAAATAGAGCGATTTGGGTGTCACACGATCGCTGTTTCCGGAATCCGTGTTGATTCCTACAGAGTAGATTCTGGGTTTCCAGAAACGACATGATACGCGAGGGAAAAGCATGTTATAAAATTCTACAACAGATCGACGTCAGAGATATAGGTCTATAGTTTTGCGCATCTGCTCGACGACCCTTCTTGAAAACTGGAACTACCTGTGGTCCTTTCCAATCATTCGGAACCTTCCGTTCCTCTAGAGACTTGCGGTACACGGCTGTTAGAAGGGGGGCAAGTTCTTTCGCGTACTCTGTGTAGAATCGAACTGGTATCCCATCGGGTCCAGCGGCCTTTCCTCTGTTGAGAGATTTCACTTGCTTTTCTGTTCCTTGGGCAGTTATTTCGATGTCAGCCATTTTTTCGTTCGCGCCAGAATTTAGAGAGGCAACTGCAGTACGGTCTTACTCGCGAATCGGACTACAAGGCGGTGATCAGGCAACCAATTTTCCAGCAGACTGCTTTCCGTTCAGTCTCCATGTCGATTGCCGTAACAACCCAACGACAACAGTCTCCCCACCCACGGGAGGTACACTGATAAGCCAAAAAATTACGACCGCTGCCTAACGCGACGTTGCTTGCCTCCTGGTTACTTTGCGGGCACGCCCGACGCGGCAACATATAATACACTACGTGATCCAAAGTATCCGGACACCCCCGACAACGAACGTTTTTCGTATTAGGTGCATTGCGCTGCCAGGTATCCTATATCAGCGACCTCAGTAGTCATCAGACATCGTGAGAGGGCAGAATGGGGCGCTCCGCGGAACTCACGGACTTCGAACGTGGTCGGGTGACCGAGTGTCACTTTTGTGTCATAAGTCAGTAGGCAAGATTTGGTTCAAATGGCTCTGAGCACTATGGGACTTAACATCTGTGGTCATCAGTCCCCTAGAACTTAGAACTACTTAAACCTAACTAACCGAAGGACATCACATACATCCATGCCCGAGGCAGGATTCGAACCTGCGACCGTAGCAGTCGCGCGGTTCCGGACTGAGCGCCTAGAACCGCTAGACCACCGCGGCCGGCAGGCAAGATTTCCACAATCCTGAACATCCCTAGGTCCACTGTTTCCGATGTGACAGCGATGGGGAAACGTGAAGGGACACGTACAGCACAAAAGCGTACAGGCCGACCTCGTCTGTTGACTGGCTGAGAACGCCGACAGTTGAAGAGGGTCGTAATGTGTAATAGGCAGACATCTATCCGGACACAGGAATTCCAGACTGCATCAAGAGCCACTGCAAGTACTACGACAGTTAGGCGGGAGCTCACAAAACTTGGATTTCACGCTCGAGCGGCTGCTCATAAGGCACACATCGCGCCAGTAAATGCCAAATGCCGCCTCGCTCGGTGTAAGGAGCGTAAACATTGGACGACTGAACAGTGGAAAAACGTTGTGTGGAGTGACGAATCGCGGTACACGACGTGGCGATCCGATGGCAGGGTGTGGGTACGGCGAGTGCCCGGTGAACGTCATCTGCCAGCGTGTGTAGTGCCGGCAGTAAAATTCGGAGGCGGTTGTGTTATGGTGTGGTCGTGTCTTTCATGGAGGGAGCTTGCACCCCTTGTTTTGCGTGGCGCTATCACAGCACACGCCTACATTGGTGTTTTAAGCACCTTCTTGCTTCGGGGATGGTGATTGCATCTTTCAACACGATCGAGCACCTGTTCATAATGCACGGCCTGTGGCGTAACGGTTACAGGGCAGTGACATCCGTGTAATGAATGGACTGGTCTGCACAGAGTCCTCACGTCAACCCTATAGAACACCGCCGGCCGGTGTGGCCGTGCGGTTCTAGGCGCTTCAGTCTGGAACGGCGCGACTGCTACGGTCGCAGGTTCGAATCCTGCCTCGGGCATCGATGTGTGTGATGTCCTTAGGTTAGTTAGGTTTAAGTAGTTCTAAGTTCTATAGGACTGATGACCTCAGATGTTGTCCCACAGTGCTTAGAGCCATTTTGAAGCAATTGACAAATACGAAGTGTACTTCCTTCTTCAAGTCACGACAGACGGATTTGATTCTACCTTTAACGGTTCCTATTTATGTTCGAAATTCACTTTACAGTTGCTAACTTGATTGTCCACTACAAATAATGTAGTTAGGCATTGACACTTCTGGCAAATAAGATGCTTGTATGGCAGCGTACTTTTCTGTTCCCTGCTGGGTTGGTTCCGCTGAGTCCCCAAACCGTGGGAATGCTTGGTTTCGGTGGCTGCCGTCGGACCCCGCCATCAGGGTTAGTGACTTCGGTGTGTGTTTCCATCCAGTCGCCGTATGTGCGGGGTGTTGGAATTTCAAGTCTCTCCGCAGTGCCGTATGATTGTTCGCCTGCCTGGGTCACTTCTCTTCAAGTGGACTCTCCCGACGTTCCACTGTTTCGTTTATCTCGGATGTGGCGACTTGTTGCACAGACTGACGTTAACTTTACACCTAGAACATTTTTTTCGGACGTTGCGCCGTGTTGGAGATATTTAGTTCTTACACACTAAAACAAACGCACAACTGAGGACCGTTCTAAAATAATGACGTAAGGGCGAGCAACAAGTACAAGGTGGAATATGAAGGTACAGTGTGCCATAAGGATACACAGGGTGTTACAAAAAGGTACGGCCAAACTTTCAGGAAACATTCCTCACACACAAATAAAGAAAAGATGTTATGTGGGCATGTGTCCGGAAACGCTTAATTTCCATGTTAGAGCTCATTTTAGTTTCGTCAGTATGTACTGCACTTCCTCGATTCACCGCCAGTTGGCCCAATTGAAGGAAGGTAATGTTGACTTCGGTGCTTGTGTTGACATGCGACTCATTGCTCTACAGTACTAGCATCGAGCACATCAGCACGTAGCACACAACAGGTTAGTCTTCATCACGAACGTGGTTTTGCAGTCAGTGCAATGTTTACAAATGCGGAGTTGGCAGATGCACATTTGATGTACGGATTAGCACGGGCCAATAGCCGTGGCGCGGTACGTTTGTATCGAGACAGATTTCCAGAACGAAGGTGTCCCGACAGGAAGACGTTCGAAGCAAATGATCGGCGTCTTAGGGAGCACGGAACATTCCGGCCTGTGACTCGCGACTGGGGAAGACCTAGAACGACGAGGACACCTGCAATGGACGAGGCAATTCTTCGTGCAGTTGGCGATAACCCTAATGTCGGCGTCAGAGAAGTTGCAGCTGTACAAGGTAACGTTGACCACGTCACTGTATGGAGAGTGCTACGGGAGAACCAGTTGTTTCCGTACCATGTACAGCGTGTGCAGGCACTATCGGCAGCTGATTGGCCTCCACGGGTACACTTCTGCGAATGGTTCATCCGACAGTGTGTCAATCCTCATTTCAGTGCAAATGTTCTCTTTACGGATGAGGCTTCATTCCGACGTGATCAAATTGTAAATTTTCACAATCGACATGTGTGGGCTGACGAGAATCCGCACGCAATTGTGCAATCACGTCATCGATACAGATTTTCTGTGAACGTTTGGGCAGGCATTGTCGGTGATGTCTCGATTGGGCCCCACGTTCTTCCACCTACGCTGAATGGAGCACGTTATCACGATTTCATACGGGATACTCTACCTGTGCTGCTAGAATATGTGCCTTTACAAGTACGACACAACATGTGGTTCATGCACGATGGAGCTCCTGCACATTTCTGTCGAAGTGTTCGTACGCTTCTCGACAACAGATTCGGTGACCGATGGATTGGTAGAGGCGGACCAATTCCGTGGCCTCCACGCTCTCCTGACCTCAACCCTCTCGACTTTCATTTATGGGGGATTTGAAAGCTCTTGTCTACGCAACCCCGGTACCAAATGTAGAGACTCTTCGTGCTCGTATTGTGGACGGCTGTGATACAATACGCCATTCTCCAGGGCTGCATCAGCGCATCGGGGATTCCGTGCGACGGAGGGTGGATCCATGTATCCTCGCTAACCGAGGACATTTTGAACATTTACTGTAACAAAGTGTTTGAAGTCACGCTGGTACGTTCTGTTGCTGTGTGTTTCCATTCCACGATTAATGTGATTTGAAGAGAAGTTATAAAATGAGCTCTAACATGGAAAGTAAGCGTTTCCGGACACATGTCCACATAACATATTTTCTTTGGTTGTGTGTGAGGAAGGTTTCATGAAAGTTTGGCCATACGTTTTTGTAACACCCTGTATAGACATAACAGTTAAGAAGACTGAGGACTTGGTTGAATTTTTCATTTGGTTTAAGCACGTTCATGGTCGATCTTGAAAAAAACTTACTGGATTATTAATTCTCTCTGGAACTGTAAACCGCGTCCGAAAGGCTTCGGAAGGCGCAACGGTAACGACCGACCGCCGTGACATCCTTAGCTGATCGGAGTCGCTGGGTGAGGATACGGAGGGGCGTGTGGTCGGTACAGCGCTCTCCTGGCCGATCCCAGTGCTTCGCCACCGAGTAGCTCCCCAGCTGGCCTCACGAGGGCGGCAGACTGGACGGTCACCCATCCGAGTGCCGGCCCAGCCGGAGAGAGCTTTACTCGTAAATCGGTGTCAACATTGCGGCGAGGCCGTTGGCATGGTGTTCGAAGGGCCACATAAATTCAAAAGCACGTAAACGACTTAATCAGAAAACGAGTACAGCTTTGTTTTCCTGCTCGGTTATTTATCTCCTGGCATGTTTTCTCAGTTTCTCGTTTTTCTTTAGTTTATATCCCGTTCTTTTTTCCATTTTATTATAACTCCTTGAAAAATTTTCTTATTTCGTTTCAATTTTCATGTCACTTTGCCCCAGTTTTTTATCGTTTTTTCGTTTTTTCTATTTCACTATCGTTTTTTATTCATTGTTTTGTATTCTTTTTAACCCTGTCGGCAGTTTACAACTTCATGGGTAGTTTTCCATTTTATTGTTATTTTTCAAATTTCCGAGCTTTCTAATTATTACTGCGTTTTACAGTGTTTCTGTTTTTCTAAATGTTTGCACTCGGGTGTGTTTTTTGTGTTTGGCAGTGATGTTGTTCGTCGATTCATTTCATTTGTTGATAGAACTGGAAGGGAAATCAGCTTTGGTCGTACTTCGTTGTTTTATTGTCCGCAAAATCGATTTTCGGTCACTTAGTGACCATCCTCAGTGCTGTAATACACAATTAAAATTGGTAGGCACTGGCATCAAGCTATAACCACAAGCTTACAGCTTAGAGCGATCGCTCTAAGCTGTAAGGTGTTTGGTCGTGGTGCACACAACACGCCATGGAGTCGCCAATCATTTGTTGATTGTTTCGTTTTTTCGGTCGTTACTGTTTTCTATTCTTGTCGTATTTTAGAATCGTTCACTTTCTGCTTTTCGTTGCAATTTCATTGATTTTTCTTAGACTTTTTGTTGCTGTTGTTGTTGTTGTTGTCTTCAGTCCTGTGGAAGCTTCTTCATCTCCCAGTACCTACTGCAACCTACAGCCTTTTGAATCTGCTTAGTGTAATCATCTCTTGGTGTCCCTCTACGATTTTTACCCTCCACGCTGCCCTCCAATACTAAATTGGTGATCCCTTGATGCCTCAGAACATGTCCTACCAACCGATCCCTTCTTCTACTCAAGTTGTGCCACAAACTCTTCTCCCCAATTCTATTCAATACCTCCTCATTAGTTATGTGATCTACCCATCTAATCTTCAGTATTCTTAGTAGCACCACATTTCGAAAGCTTCTAGTGTAGCCATGTATGGAAGTGAAACATGGACGATAAATAGTTTGGACTTGTTTTTATTTACTTTTTTATTGCTGTATTCTTTTCGATTTGTCTGTTTCTTCCATCTGATTTCCCTTCTTTTCCGCTATACTTTTCGTTTTTTAAATACGCTTTAGCTTTGTTTTTGCAATTCACCTTCTGTTTGTCTTACTCTATTTACATTTTCTTCTTTCAGTTTCCTTTACATTTTTTGTCTTTATCTTTGGTTTCACTTTTCGGTATTACACTAATGTTTTGTTTCTTCTTCTTTTTTTCTAATTTTACCCGATCAACATTAGACGTCAGGTGGGAGTGTGTGTGCGCTGTTGGCTGTTGCAGGTGGTTCCACCCCAACATCTCGGGCATCGAGGCGGAGCTGCTGCTGATGGAGCGAGGCTTCGACGGCAGCTTCCTGGCCAGGCCGAGCCGCAGCAACCCGGGGGACCTCACGCTCTCCGTCAGGTAACTCTTACAACCCACTGACTGACACTGTTAACTGCCGTGGCGAGGCGGCCACGCCTGCATCCGCTCACAGGGCGCATTCTGCGGGGCTCAACACGTATGTAGGCAGGGAGGCTTTTCACAATATATATATAAATGACTTAGTAGATAGTGTCGGAAGTTCCATGCGGCTTTTCGCGGATGATGCTGTAGTATACAGAGAAGTTGCTGCATTAGAAAATTGTAGCGAAATACAGGAAGATCTGCAGCGGATAGGCACTTGGTGCAGGGAGTGGCAACTGACCCTTAACATAGACAAATGTAATGTATTGCGAATACATAGAAAGAAGGATCCTTTATTGTACGATTATATGATAGCGGAACAAACACTGGTAGCAGTTACTTCTGTAAAATATCTGGGAGTATGCGTGCGGAACGATTTGAAGTGGAATGATCATATAAAACTAATTGTTGGTAAGGCGGGTACCAGGTTGAGATTCATTGGGAGAGTGCTTAGAAAATGTAGTCCATCAACAAAGGAGGTGGCTTACAAAACACTCGTTCGACCTATACTTGAGTATTGCTCATCAGTGTGGGATCCGTACCGGGTCGGGTTGACGGAGGAGATAGAGAAGATCCAAAGAAGAGCGGCGCGTTTCGTCACTGGGTTATTTGGTAAGCGTGATAGCGTTACGGAGATGTTTAATAAACTCAAGTGGCAGACTCTGCAAGAGAGGCGCTCTGCATCGCGGTGTAGCTTGCTCGCCAGGTTTCGAGAGGGTGCGTTTCTGGATGAGGTATCGAATATATTGCTTCCCCCTAATTATACTTCCCGAGGAGATGACGAATGTAAAATTAGAGAGATTAGAGCGCGCACGGAGGCTTTCAGACAGTCGTTCTTCCCGCGAACCATTCGCGACTGGAACAGGAAAGGGAGGTAATGACAGTGGCACGTAAAGTGCCCTCCGCCACACACCGTTGGGTGGCTTGCGGAGTATCAATGTAGATGTAGTTGTAGAATACACTCTAACAGAAGAAAAAGACGCATCGCGGAGGAGGGAAATCGGTAGATGTGATTACACACACTGCTGGCCATTAAAATTGCTACACCAAGAAGAAATGCAGATGATAAACGGGTATTCATTGGACAAATATATTATACTAGAACTGATACGTGATTACATTTTGACGCAGTTTGGGTGCATAGATCCTGTGAAATCAGTACCCAGAACAACCACCTGTGGGCGTAATAACGGCCTCTATACGCCTGGGCATTGAGTCAAACAGAGCTCGGATGGCGTGTACAGGTACAGCTGCCCGTGCAGCTTCAACACGATACCAGAGTTCATCGAGAGTAGTGACTGGCGTATTGTGACGAGCCAGTTGCTCGGCCACCATTGACCAGACGTTTTCAGTTGGCGAGAGATCTGGAGAATGTGCTGGCCAGGACAGCAGTCGAACATTTTTTGTGTCCAGAAAGGCCCGTACAGGACCTGCAACGTACGGTCGTGCATTATCCTGCTGAAATGTAGGGTTTCGCAGGGATCGAATGAAGGGTAGAGCGACGGGTCGTAACACATCTGAAACGTTTTTCTGCAGATCTATCTGATATCTACAGATCTCCGTCCTATTCGAGTAATTCCTTCGCGATATGTGCTTTTTTTTTTAGTAATGTGCATAAGTATGCCTGCAATTTTCGAACTGGCTTTTGTCGAAGGACATCGGGAGTTAAGTTTTCCGGTTGATCAGTGTTGAGCTGCTAGTCGTGTCCCAGAGGCCGTGTGTGTGTGTGTGAGAGAGAGAGAGAGAGAGAGAGAGAGAGAGAGAGAGAGAGAGAGAGAGAGACATGGGTGAGCGGGGAGCTGGTGCGGCCCGCCTCTAAGCGTGCACCGTGCCTGTACGTAGACACGCACAGTGGACAGTGGAATGACTGCTTCTGTGTGTGTCTCTGTGTGTGCCCGGGGCAGGAGGAACGGCGAGGTGACGCACATCAAGATCCAGAACACCGGCGACTTCTACGACCTGTACGGCGGCGAGAAGTTCGCGACGCTGTCGGAGCTGGTGCAGTACTACACGGAGAACCAGGGCCAGCTGCGCGAGAAGTCGGGGGAGCTGATCGAGCTGCGCTGCCCGCTCAACTGCAGCCAGCAGCCGGAGGCCGCTGCGTCCTGCACCGAGCGGTGAGTACACACACACACCTACCTCTCTCCACGTCTCACGACGCCGCCGTCTTCATCTCTAGAGGTAGACCGAGGCTGGCTTCCTACCAGCTGTGGCGCGCTAAACCCGGGCCGGCAAAACAAATCGAGGCTCCCCTTGCTGCCCCCTCCCACCCCTCCCTCTCCGAGAGTTTCAAACGCAAACGGAAGCAACTCCCACATTGCTTATCATCCTCGTTTTGTGTCGTGATAATTCACAAGGTATAACGTTATTTTACGTAACACTGAAAGTGACTGCTCTCGTAATCTCGTTGCTATTATTTAATAGCAATGTTGCCCCTTATACGACAGAAATCATTACAGGGCTATTACAAATGATTGAAGCGATTTCATAAATTCGCTGTAGCTCCATTCATTGACACATCGTCACGACACACTACACATACGTAGAAAAACTCGTAAAGTTTTGTTCGGCTGAAGCCGCACTTCAGGTTTCTGCCGCCAGAGCGCTCGAGAGCGCAGTGAGACAAAATGGCGACAGGAGCCAAGAAAGCGTATGTCGTGCTTGAAATGCACTCACATCAGTCAGTCATAACAGTGCAACGACACTTCAGGGCGAAGTTCAGCAGAGATCCACCGACTGCCAACTCCATTCTGCGATGGTATGCTCAGTTTAAAGCTTCTGGATGCCTCTGTAAGGGGAAATCGACGGGTCGGCCTGCAGTGAGCGAAGAAACGGTTGAACGCGTGCGGGCAAGTTTCACGCGTAGCCCGCGGAAGTCGACGAATAAAGCGAGCAGGGAGCTAAACGTACCACAGCCGACGGTTTGGAAAATCTTACGCAAAAGGCTAAAGCAGAAGCCTTACCGTTTACAATTGCTACAAGCCCTGACACTCGATGACAAAGTCAAACGCTTTGAATTTTCGGCGCGGTTGAAACAGCTCATGGAAGAGGATGCGTTCAGTGCGAAACTTGTTTTCAGTGATGAAGCAACATTTTTTCTTAATGGTGAAGTGAACAGACACAATGTGCGAATCTGGGCGGTAGAGAATCCTCACGCATTCGTGCAGCAAATTCGCAACTCACCAAAAGTTTACGCGTTTTGTGCAATCTCACGGTTTAAAGTTTACGGCCCCTTCTTCTTCTGCGAAAAAAACGTTACAGGACACGTGTATCTGGACATGCTGGAAAATTGGCTCACGCCACAACTGGAGACCGACAGCGCCGACTTCATCTTTCAACAGGATGGTGCTCCACCGCACTTCCATCGTGATGTTCGGCATTTCTTAAACAGGAGATTGGAAAACCGACGGATCGGTCGTGGTGGAGATCACGATCAGCAATTCGTGTCATGGCCTCCACGCTCTCCCGACTTAACCCTGTGCGATTTCTTTCTGTGGGGTTATGTGAAAGATTCAGTGTTTAAACCTCCTCTACCAAGAAACGTGCCAGAACTGCGAGCTCGCATCAACGATGCTTTCGAACTCATTGATGGGGGACATGCTGCGCCGAGTGTGGGAGGAACTTGATTATTGGCTTGATGTCTGCCGAATCACTAAAGGGGCACATATCGAACATTTGTGAATGCCTAGAAATACTTTTTGAGTTTTTGTATGTGTGTGCAAAGCATTGTGAAAATATCTCAAATAATAAAGTTATTGTAGAGCTGTGAAATCGCTTCAATCATTTGTAATAACCCTGTACTTCATTTCTGTTGTTCGAATCTGTTATTTATGTTTCGCAATAGAGCGAGCGGGGTGTAGAAAAATGAATCCATATTTCCCAAACCGAGAGGAAGATTACTGTCTTCATAAAAATTCTTTCAGTGCGTGGTCGAATGTACTTTACTTCCGGAAAAGCCACAGTCTTGCTCCGATCTTCATGAAATTTTGCGCATTTGATCTTCAAAACGAGGGGAACCTCACCGTCTACGTCAAATTTCATACTGTGTACGGCGGAGGGTACCTTACAACAGAATTCCACACCGTTTGACAGATCAGCTTGGGAATTGGCTCATCTATGTATCTTTTCGTGCTGAAGGCATTTATACAAACCAACGTATGCCGGATGGCGGACGGTTGGCCTACCTTTAAATAAATTCGACATCGTCTCGTCAATCAGCACGAAAGTTGGCAGATATACGTATTTTTTCTTAAACGGGGAAAGAGGAGATGGCATGACGGAGGCGGAGGACGAGATATACGGAGAGAGGAGAACGTGATGGGGGCGGGGAGGTGGAGGAGGTGAAACCAGAGAAGTGACAGAAGCAAATTAAAAGAGAGAGGGAGCAGCAGGTAAACAGAGAAAGGGGGAAGATGGGGAATGACTAATAGAACACTGTAATAAATACATAAATTCGGGGTGTTATTGTGAATTTGATGTAGTATTAGAGAAAGCGGAGGAGGTGGACAGAGAAGGAAAGATGGATGGAGAAGGAGAGGAGGATGAAGTGTTGTGAGAGAGAGGGGGGGGGGGCAGATGGAGGAGATGGAAAGAGAGACGGATGGGCGGAAGGAGCAGGTGGATAGAGAGACGAGAGATGAGGCAAGAGGGGATGAACTGACATAAAACTGGGATGAAGAAATATCCGGGCAACGCCGGGTTTACTGTTAGTAATTAGATAATTATTTACGCGACAATGGGCTTGTTCATCTGAAAGAAATTACAGAATATTTTCCTGTGGTTAGATGTGGCGTATAAAGTCTCGATAACTAGAGTGTTGTTCTTGATGTCTACAAATGATAAAATTCGTTGCTCAATGCAGATGACTCCACCAAAGTTCATATAGTTGGAATTTCATCTTTATAAAATGAAGTAAATACTAATCAGCTGAAAAATGCTCCTGTTGGAGCACAATAAAGGCAAATATGATCGTGTTTGGAGGACTCTGGCAGAAAAGTGGGCAACCAGCTGTCTGAGTCCTCATTCCACCTTCCTCACCAAAAATCCTAGAAGCTTCACAGGACGAGCTACCATGTTATGTAAGAAATTTACCAAGTAAAATTTGCTTTGTTTAGTTAAAAATTCAAAAAATAGCAGATTTTGTATTAGAACTTTAGAAACCGTTAACAGCCTACTTTTGTGAATGGCACTCCGTCTTCAGGCCACATGTCGCCTACGGGGACCACCCGACCGCCGTGTCGTCCTCCTTGGGGATGCGGATAGGAGGGGCGTGGGGTCAGCACACCGCTCTCCCGGTCGTTAGGATGGTTTTCTTTGACCGGAGCCGCAACTATTCAGTCGAGTAGCTCCTCAATTGGCATCACGAGGCTGAGTGCGCCCCGAAAAATGGCAACAGCGCATGGCGGCCTGGATGGTCGCCCATCCGAGTGCCGGCCACGCCCGACAGCGCTTAACTCCGGTGATCTCATGGGAGCCGGTGTATCCACAGCGGCAAGGCCGTTGCCACTTTTGTGAATGAGATCCACCAAATACAAATAATTGGTTTCGTATGACATAAATGACGAAATTCCAGAATCGGCAAGTTAACTTCGCGAAATTTTTGTTCCCGGTAAAATGTGTGCTGTATTTACACATACCGTTTTGAAACACCATCATTTTTAAGGCCCACAGCAAATCCCAACATCACGGTACATTTTTTATGATGCAACTTTTCGAATCTCTAGACTCCCTCCGTGGTGACGCTCGTGTTTCCGACTACAAATAAATATCGTAACCGTGAACTTTCCGACTGACATGAAAATAACATCCCTTCATATTTTACCCAGGCTTAGGACTGGCTAATGCACGTAGTACGTCTTTTAATCTTTTGTCAAGATCTATGTACCGTTTCTTTCTTTTTTGAAGAGGTAGGCCAATGGAATCTTTTGTAATTTCAAAAATAGCATACTGCCTCCTCCTTCAGATTTTCAATCGAAAGTACACATTTGGATGTTTCTGATTTATTGAGGAGTTCAGTTTTCTATGCCAAGCTTCGACAGCATTCGTCGTTCTGTGTCGTTGGTTAAAAACATTCCACATTTCAATAGGTATATTAGGATTTTCCATCCACTGATCAACCATATAGTCTGCAAATGCTGTGATCTCTCCACTGGGCATTTGTTCCATTATTAAAATGCACGCTTCATCGACAGTGTTAAGTGGAGAACGTGCCACTGCAGCACACACGCGACAAAACAATCGGACACCCTCCCTATCCCTGTAGTCTTCCGTTAGTCCCAGTTGCTGTATCTTCTTCCACAGACACTGGTTAAAGTCAAAATTACAACCGGAAAGTTGTGTTTCAGGCAACACTGAATTCATTGCTTTAATTGTAGCCATTTCAAAATCTAGCACTGCAGTTTTTGGTGACCACCCAGGCATCTTAGATTTCAATCCAGAAAAAAGTCTTACGAATGAATTTTGACTTTTGTCTGGCAGCAAAGCAAATAAAACAGGAAATATCTTAGTTGCCTCTTCTGTACTTCCGATGTCGACATGGATTGTGTACAATTGTATGAACTGTTTCGAACAGCTGTCAAATGTGCCATCCATAAGCACAGTTCCATTCGCAAGCAAATACTAGAAGTCTCTTGCCTGGAACAGAGCCATCATCATTCTTGAAACAACTATTAACCTTCGTTAATTTCAAAAGGTCTTCGCTAAGGTGAATTTCCGAACTAGAGCCAGGGTTCTGGGTTGTCCCAATAACTCCTCTTCTCGCACATATATGTGAAGAAACAAAGAAGGAAAATCTTGCCCTAACATTTGTGCCCGCTCTGCAATTACAAGCACACTAAAATCCAGCTGTTGTACTATTCCATATCTAGGTAAGCTGTCAGACAGTCTAGCCAAAACACTGAAATCCCAAAACTATAAAACGTCATTTTGTGTAAGAGGCACTACAGCTAATCTCCTATTCATCAGGAAGGGCAAAACAGACAAACTAAGCAACAGTGGAGTCTACAAAATAACCTGCACTGACTGCCATAAACCGTACTTTGTGGTGAAACGGGCCGGGCCATAACGACAAGGCTGACTGACTTCAGACTCCACTTTAGCTGAACCTGTGCTCAAAGGAGGACACAAAAATCTGACACACACAGAAGTGCTACATATGGCCAACAAAGGCAGGAAACCCAGCCTACTAGAAGCAATTGAAATTAACACTTAGCCCTAAATCCCCAGCTGGTCCTAAATGACCAGTTGCAACTGAGCACATCACCACTCTTAAACTTCACACAGTAAAGTAAACCTGCTGCTAACCACAAAGTGTCCCAATAGTAAACAAATTCACGCCCCAGTATAATGTAATATCCTTTATGTGTTTCATTCCTAACTGTAACTCAACTGTAACAATGTAGTACATGGTATACAGAGGGGTCCAAGAAAAATGTATCCACTGTTTAAATGTCCATAACTTGCAAACTAATCGACGGAGTTGTCTCATTTTTGGTGAAAGTGTAGCTTAAAGTCCAACTTGAAGATATCACTGTAGTTGTTCTAAATGGTAACCATTAACATCCACACACAAGCGATACCGCCGAACTGCTGCACGAACTACTGACTGCAACGTGTTCAGTTGGATATTTGCACACGAGTGTACGACGGATTCTCGAAGTTCACCCAATGTGCGTGGCTTTTGTCGATAAACGACGTCCTTTAGTGTTCCCCACAGGTAAAAGTCCATAAGAGTGGTGGATACTCCACAGCACCTCTACGGCCTATCCATCTTCCTGGTAGATTTTCGTCGAGACACGCCCTAACACGATTTTGGCAGTGGACTGGGGCACCATCGTGTTGAAAGTAAACTCTTCCGTCTCCGTACAGGTCTCGGAAGGCAGGTAAAATGGATGTCTGAAGCTTCTGAAGGTACACCTCACCGGCAACTGCGCCGTCAAACAAGAATGGCCCAATCGAGCCCACACAACACATTTACTCCGGGCAAATTCACGGCTTTGTCTACACGGACGTTCGGATTTTCGGCGGCCCAGCAGATGCAGTTGTGCCGATTTACTGTACCACTGAGTTTGAACTGTGCCTCGTCAGACCGCACAATCATCCCTGCAAACTCTTCATCGTTGCGCACCATGTTAGTAAACCACTCGCAGTGCTCCATTCTACCATCTGGGTCGTGGGATGTAGCACTTCCACTTTGCTGTCTTCAAAATTCGCCGAACGCTTGAGCGACTCACTCCGGTTTCACGGGCACACTGTCCCACAGACTTCTGCGGTGAGCGAGTGAATTGTTGTAACACACGACGGGAGTTAGCTGGACTTGTTACTGTTACAGGTCGTCCAGATCGTTGTTTCTGTACATCCGTAACACAGCCTTCGGCTTCTTATTTGTCTCGAATGCGACGAATCGTCAAACGTGTCGGTGGCACTGTTTGATACTCATTTTGGCATTGCCGTTGAACCTCATTAATGTTCTCGTACTTAACATACCAGTTCAAAACTTCCTTTCATCGAATGTAAGTCTTCGCCAGCCATGTTTACTCGAGTTACTAGGTGCAACTAAGAACAAAACACTATCTGGCGACTGGCATCTGACAAAACAAAACAACGCAATACAACGCTTGTGTGGCGATTGCCGGAATTACAAACTATTACACTGCCAGAGATGAGACAACTCTGTCAATTTGTTTTAAGCAGTGGTCACATTTTTTTGGACCCCTCTGTATGTTAATGCACAATTCTTCTAATAATCAAATGTAAACCCGTAAAGAAGACATCACTGTTGTACAACCAACAATTAGTCTCCAGTGCAACTGTTCACAACAAATACCAAAAAATTGTAATTTTGCAATAATGTGTGTTCTAAATAATTCTAATTGTTGTCATACCTGGTACTGACAAACCATAAAATGTGATTTACAGAACAAAAAGTCAAAAGACCCGTCTGACAGTTCCAAAGAAAATACCGCAACTAAAGATCGTATGTAAGTGCCTTGTACCTTAGTCCAGAATGTTTGGTTCGTAAGAAGCTCCTTGTAAACAATAGCCAGTAGTTACCGGAAGATGGCCTAATAAGGAGAAAACTAGTTCATACAAATAAAAATCAGTAGAACAAAAGACCGCCCAAGTGTTATTCAACCCGCGGACTTGTTATACGAGTACATCCAATTTGCAAAATTTTCTTTTGTTCTGTTCCTGCACATTTTCCTGGTGTACGTGTGCGTTTTCAGCAGTTTCGAATATTTAGTTTGTTGTTGGCAGTTGAAAACGTCGTGCTGTCCACAAGGGATCTCAGATCGATTCCATATTTCTAGATTTCCAGAAGGCTTTTGATACCGTTCCTCACAAGCGACTGTTAATCAAATTGAGTGCATATGAAGTATCGTCTCAGTTGTGTGAGTGGATTCGTGATTTCCTCTCAGAGAGGTCACAGTTCGTAGTGATAGACGGTAAACCATCGAGTAGAACAGAAGTGATATCTGGCGTTCCGCAAGGTAGTGTCATAGGCCCTCTGCTGTTCCTGATTTACATAAATGATCTAGGTGATGATCTGTGCAGCCCCCCTTAGATTGTTTTGCAGATGACGCTCTAATTTACCGTCTAGTAAATTCATCAGACGATCAATTCCAATCACAAAATATCTAGAGAGAATTTCTGTATGGTGCGAAAAGTGGCAATTGGCACTATGCAAAGAAAAGTGCGAGGTCATCCACATGGGTACTAGAAGAAATCCTATAAATTTTGGGTATACGATAAATCGCACAAATCTAAGGACTATCAATACCTAGGAATTACAATTACGAGCAACGTAGATTGGAAATACCACATAGTACTGTGGGGACGGCGAAATGAAGACTGCGCTTTGTTGGCAGAACACGTAGAAGATGCGACAAACCCACTAAATAGATAGCCTACATTGCAGTTTTCTGCCCTCTGCTGGAATATTGCTGCGCGGTATGGCATCCTTACCACATAGGATTGATGGAGGACATCGAAAAAGTTCAAAGAAGGGCAGCCTCTTTCGTGTTACAGCGCAGTAGGGGTGAGTTGGGATGGCAGTCACTGAAACAAAGTCGGCTTTCTTTGCCGCGAGATCTATTTACGAAATTTCAATCACCAACTTTCTTCTCCGAATGCGTAAATATTATTTTGATACCCACCTACGTAGGGAGAAATGGTCATAATAATAAAATCAGAGGTCGGAAGGAAAGATTTAGGTGTTCCTTTTTCCCACGCGCCATTCGAGAGTGGAATGGTAGAAAAATGGTATGAAAATGGTTCGGTGAAGCCTCTGCCAGGCACTTAAGTGTGACCATGTAAGAGTAACCATGTAGATGTAGACATCTTTTCCATTGCTCGGCGAATTTATACTTTCGAAAAAGATGGATCAAATCATTTGACAAATCACAAACGGCTGTGAGTACTATGCGACTTAACATCTGTCATGTCCCCCTAGAACTTAGAACTACTTAAACCTAACTAACCCAAGGACATCACACACATCCATGCCCGAGGCAGGATTCGAACCTGCGACCGTAGCGGTGGCGCAGTTCCAGACTGTAGCACCTAGAACCGCTCGGTTGCTCTGGACGGCTCAATTTAGCACATGATTACTTAAAATGTTCAAAATCTTCACTGTTGGCGGCTATACACACAACAGAAGGACGAGCGGTCGCCGCAACTACGTCAGTCAATGTTACAGTGGCGAAGTTCCTCCAGCGTCCGTGGATTACGTAGATAGACGTTATCTTTCACACTTTCCCACAAGTAAAAGTCCATACGTGTTAGATGAGCCGATCGTGGAGGGAACTCAGTGGGTGCTTTTCGTCTGATCCAATTCCTCGGAAACTTGTCATCCGGCAAAGCTTGTGCGCCTACATCCAAATCTACGTGATTACTCTGCTATTCACAATAAAGTGCCTGGCAGAGGGTTCAATGAACCACCTTCAAGCTGCCTCTCTACCGCTCCACTCTCGAACGGCACGCGGGATAAACGAGCACATAAATTTTTCTGTGCGAGCCCTGATTTCTCTTATTTTCTCGTGATGATCATTTCTCCCTATGTAGGTGGGTGCTAACAGAATATTTTGGCAATCTGAAGAGAAAACTAATAATTGAAATATCATAAAGATCCTGTCGCAACGAAAAACGCCTTTGTTTTAATGATTGCCACTCCAATTCACGTATCACGTGTGTCGCACTATCTCCCCTATTTCGCGCTAATACAAAACGAGCTGCCCTTCTTTGTACTTTATCTATGTCATCCGTCAGTCCCACCTGTTGCGGATCCCACACAGCACAGCAATACTCCAGAATAGGGCGGACAAGCGTGGTGTAAGCAGTCTCTTTAGTAGACCTGTTGCACCTTCCAAGTGTTCCGCCAATGGATCGCAGTCTGTGGTCTGCTCTACCCCACAACATTATCGATGTGATCGTTCCAATTCAGGATATTTGTACTTGTAATCCCCAAGTATTTAGATGAATTTACAGCCCTCAGATTTGTGTGACTTACCGCCTAATCGAAATTTAGCTGATTTCTTTTAGTACTCGTGTGAATAACTTCACACTTTTCCTTATTGAGGCTCAATTGCCACTTTTCGTATCATACAGATATCTTATCTAAATCACTTTGCAATTCATTTTGATCATCTGATGACTTTACAAGACGGTAAATGACAGCATCATCTGCAGACAAACTAAGACGGCTACTGAGATTGTCTCCAATGTCGTTAATATAGATGAGGAACAATAGAGGGGCTATATCACTTCCTTGGGGAACGCCGGATATTACTTATCTTTACCTCGATGACTTTCCACCTATTACTACGAACTGTGACCTTTCTGACAGGAAATCACGAATCCAGTCGCACAACTGAGGCGATACACCGTAGGCACGCAGTTTGGTTACAAGACGCTTGTGTGGAACGGTGTCGAAAGCCTTCTGGAAATCTAAAAATATGGAATCAATTTGACATCCCCTGTCGATAGCACTTATTACTTCACAAGAACGATATTTTCTGAATCCGTGCTGACTATATGTCAATAGATAGTTTTCTTCGAGGTACTTCATAATGTTCGAATACAGTATGAGTTCCAAAACCCTACTGCAAATCAACGTTAGTGATATGGGCCTGTAATTCAGCGAATTACTCCTACTTCCGTTTTTGGGTATTGGTGTGGCTTGAACAATTTTCCAGTCTTCAGGTACGGATGTTTCTGTGAGCGAGAGGTTGTGGATAATTGCTAAATATCGAGCTTTTTTATCAGCGTACTCTGAGAGGAGCCTGACTGGTATACAGTGTGGACCGGAAGCCTTGCCTTTATTGCCTGCTTTGTTACACGTACGATATCTACTTCTATGTTTCGCATTTTGGCAGTTGTTCTTGACTGGAATTCAGGAATATTTACTTCATGTTTGGTGAAGGAGTTTCGGAAAACCGTGTTCAATAACTCTGCTTTAGTGGCACTGTCATCAGTGACTTCACCGTTGTTATCGCGCACTGAAGGTATTGGCTGCGTCTTCCCACTGGTGTGCTTTATGTATGACCAGAACCTCCTTGGGTTTTCTGCCAGATTTCGAGACAGCATTTCGTTGTGGAAATTATTAAAAGCATCTCGAAGTGAAATCCGCGCTGTATTTGGAACTTGGGTATACTTTGCCAGTCATGGGGATTTTGCGCTCTTTTAAATTTGGCATGCCTTTTTCGCTGCTTCTGCAACAACGATCTGACCCGTTTTGTGTACCATGGGGGATCAGTACCATAACTTAATAATTTATGTGGTATATATCTCTCAATTGCTGTCGATACTACCTCTTTGAAAACATTCCACAACTATTCTACGCTTACATGGTCAGATCGGAAGGAGTGAAGACTGTCTCTTAAAAAGGTGTTAAGAGCATTTTTATCAGCTTTTTTAAATAGATATACTTTGCATTTCTCTTAGATGGTTGTAGGTGTTACGGTATTCAGCCTAACAGCAACTGCCTTAATCCCTGTATTCGTCACAACACTCACTATTTGTCCAGGATTATTTGTTGCTAAAAGGTCAAGTATGCTTTCGCAACCATTTACGCTTCGAGTGGGCTGATGAACTAATCGTTCAAAGTAATCTTCTGAGAAAGCATTCAGTACAGTTTCGGATGACGTTTAATGCCTGCCGCCGGCTTTAAACGTATAATTTTTGCAGCATGTGGAGGGTAGATTCAAGTCACGACCGACTGTAATTGTATGATCGGGGTGCTTACTTGAAATGAGACACAAGTTATCTTTGAACTGTTCAGCAACTATATCTTCTGAATTGGAGGGTTGGTAAAACCATCCAATTAATAGTTTAGTCCGATTATCAGGTGTAGCCTCTACCCATACTACGTCACGCGAACTATCTACTTCAATTTCGCCACAAGGCAAACTACCCCTGACAGCAATAAACACCACCAACTGTATTTAATCTACCCTTTCTGAACACTGTAAGATCGTTTGAAAAAATATCGGCTGAACTTATTTCTGGCTTTAGCCATCTTTCCCTACGTATAACTATTTGAGCTTCAGTGCTTTCTATTTGGGCTCGGGGCTCTGGATCTTTCCCAACACAGCTATGACAAGTTGCAACTACAATACCAATCGTCTGTACAACTACCTTACCGTGTTTTACCGGTCCACTTTTAGACGGACGCCCCTTCTGTGTTTCCCTGAGGACCTCTAACCTAAAAAACTGCTCAGTCCCTTCCACACAGCCCCCGCTACCCGTGTAGCCGCCAACTGTGTGTAGTGGACTCCTATAGTGGATTCTGTTAGAGGCAGCAAAGGACTTGGAAGAGCAGTTGAACGCGTTGGACAGTGTCTTGAAAGGAGAATGTAAGATGAACATCAAGAAAAGCAAAACGAGGATAATGGAATGTAGTCGAATTGAGTCGGGTGATGCTGAGGGAATTGGATTAGGAAATGAGACACTTAAAGTAGTAAAGGAGTTTTGCTATTTGGGGAGCAAAATAACTGATGATGGTCGAAGTAGAGAGGATATAAAATGTAGACTGGCAATGGCAAGGAAAACGTTTCGGAAGAAGAGAAATTTGTTAACATCGAGTGTAGATTTAAGTGTCAGGAAGTCGTTTCTGAAAGTATTTGTATGGAGTGTATCCATGTATGGAAGTGAAACGTGGACGATAAATAGTTTGGACAAGAAGAGAATAGAAGCTTTCCAAATGTGGTGCTACAGAAGAATGCTGAAGATTAGATGGGTAGATCACATAACTAATGAGGTGGTACTGAATAGAATTGGGAGAAGAGGAGTTTGTGGTACAACTTGACCAGAAGAAGGGATCGGTTGGTAGGACATGTTTTGAGGCATCAAGGGATCACAAATTTAGCATTGGAGGGCAGCGTGGAGGGTAAAAATCGTAGAGGGAGACCCAGAGATGAATACACTAAGCAGATTCAGAAGGATGTAGGCTGCAGCAGGTACTGGGAGATGAAGAAGCTTGAACAGGATAGAGTAGCATGGAGAGCTGCATCAAACCAGTCTCAGGACTGAAGACCACAACAACAACAACAACAACAACAACAACAACATATACCTGGCAAAATCGGTGTGTGTAACATCTCCGGGTACACTTCTCTAGTGACAGCTGCGTCAAAGAAAACGGTTCTAGTAAGCCCCTGGATGACAGTCCACACCATACACGAACCCCCTGCTAGATTTACCGCATTATCCACGTAAACATGCGGATTTTTCTGTGCCAAGGAAACACTGTTACGCCGATTCACGGTTCCACTAAGTGTAAATTGCGCTTGCGTTTCGCCACTCCACACTGCCTTCGCCGTCAGTTACCATTTCCGATACCATTCGCAAAATTGCATTCGGCGATCAGGATCCCGTGCAGTAATCGTGGTATGTAAACTTTCCACTTTGCAGCTTTCAGAATTCTTCGTGCACTTGTACTGCTAAGCCCAGCTTCGCACACGAGAGCCGAAGAAGCAGGAGTTGTAGCTGCACGCTGACCTCCTGTGAATATCACATCGTTCCACGCAATTCAAACTTCTCCGTGATGCGTTTAATTATCAGCTGGGTTTGGCGGTCCTGTTTCAAACGGCCGCCTCTGCTCACGTTGCAATTCGACAGCAGTATCAAACTTGAAAAACCCCTTCACAATACATTTTAGTTGCTCGAATGGCAAGCGTGCTCCAGCCATCTTGTTTTCTCAGTACCGAGATGAAGGTATTAACATCTGTGGAGCCAAAGAGCATATTACAACACATTCGTAACCATAGAGTAAATATCTCTGGAGTGAGCATTCACGTGCGCAGAACAGATTTTGTGTTGTCAAAATACATTGCCGGCATGGTGACGTGTTCTCGGGACGTCGTGTGTTTGTCCGTATAGCGCCCTGTATATTTAGAATGTCACTACATCCCTAGTACAGACGGATTCTTTTCGTACGTGTCGTGGATTATTTATATATGTTGCACAGACATTTTAACAGTATCCATTTGATACCGCGAATAAACCAGCTACGTAAGTTTTAAGGGCAAGTGATATTACATCCTGCTTCTTTGCGATAGGTGTCACAGTTCAGATGCACTCGATTTTTGGTAGTTTCCGGTACGATACGGCACTTTTACAGTATTACAGAGCCTGACGTACATTTTTGCAGTGATAGTCTTGCAAAACGACAGTACGCTAGTACTTTTGCAAGTGTCTGAAAAACACCGAATTTGCCACACATTAGCGATTATATCCCTGCTAATTTGTCCTTTTTTCTGCTATTTCTGCGAATTTATTTTCTCTTTTTTTTGCGACCTAAAGCACAATTTTTCTTACTGGCCCATTATTATTATTATGTGCGATTGGACCCATACGGATCATGCAAAGCTTTTCCGATTCAATTTTTTAATTCTCCAAACTTCTCTCATTCTTTCCCCATGAATTCTCTTTCTTTCCTCTGTCCATTTTGTCCCCTGTCTCTTGCAAACTTCATTCTCGGGTTGTACTTTCCAACTATTGATTTTTTGCCTGTATACATTTCTGTTTATAACTTCTGAAGAATTTATTTGTGCATTTGCTAGATCTGTTTTGGTTTCTTGTATCCAGGGTATGGTTTTCAATTTTTCAATGTATATTAAAATTTTGCGGGAGAGTCTGGGTGTTGGGAGTCTGTGGATATGACGTATAATTTTAGTCTTCTTTTCCGGATGTCTGCGGCGAGGTTAGATAATTTTTCTGTAGTTTTCCGAGACTGTAACCTGTATCCATCTTCCGTTTTTTTTGGGGCAAGAATCTTTCTGATAATTTTGCGTTCCTCTTTCAGGATGCCTTCCAGGTCGCCTTTTCTATGGAGTGTGAGTGTTTCGCTGGCATATAGTGCTTCGGGCTTGGTTACTGTATTGTAGTGTCGTATTTTTGAGTGAATGGAGAGACACTTTTTATTGTAGATGTTGTGGGTTTTCCAGTATGCTCTTTTCAGTTTTTGCAGTCGAACTTTTTGTGCAGTTTTCTCTCCCCCTGTGGGTTCTAGGACCTCGCCTAAGTATTTAAAGAATGGAACACTCTCAATTTGTCCATATTTTGTAGTCAGTTTTTGAGTTTCAAATTTTGAGCAGATGAATTTGGTGTTTTGGAAGGAAATTTGTAGCCCAACTTTTTCGGCGCATTCTTTGAGAATGTCTATCTGTTTAATTGCTGTGGTCTCGTTTTCTGCTAGAATGGCCACGTCATCTGCAAATGCCAAGCATGAAATTTTAATACCATCTTTAGATCTTCCTAGTTGTATAGGCTTCCAGTAATTTTGATTCTTCAGTTCTTTTTCCCATTCTCGGCTGACTTTGTCTAAGACAAGGTTGAAGAGGAGTGGAGACAAGCCGTCACCTTGTCTGACGCCGGTTTTGATCAGGAAGGGCTCTGATATTTCACCCAGGAATTTTATCTTAGAAGTTGTGTTTGTGAGCGTTTCTTTGATAAGGTTTAGGGTTTTCGGATCGAGTCCTAGCTCCTCAAGGATAATAAAGAGAGATTGAATATCGATTGAATCATAAGCCTTTGCGAAATCAACAAAGGAACAAATGATCGGACTGTTTCTGACTGCTTTGTATTTTAGTGTTGTCTTCAAATTGAAAATTTGTTCTGCACAGGATCGGTGAGGGCGAAAGCCAGCTTGGTATTCACCAATACTGTGTTCGAGTTGTTCTTGTGTTCGTTGAAGAAGACAAGCTGAGAGGATTTTATAAGTGACTTGGAGAAGGAAGATTCCTCGATAGTTGTTTATATCTGCCATGTCTCCCTTTTTATGCAGTGGATGAATTAGGGCGCATTTCCAATCTTCTGGTAGTTTTTCTGTCTGCCAAATGTCTGTGATGATTTGAGTGAGTTCTTTGAGGGAATTTGGTCCAAGATTTTTAAGTAGTTCTGCAGTGATATTATCTTCTCCGGATGCCTTGTTGTTTTTCAGTCTATGAATATGTCTTTGGATCTCCTCTAGTGTAGGTGGTGGGGATTCTGGATTTGTGTAGATAGCAGTTTCTTGAGGGAATCTTGAAGAAGGTTCAGGGCAATTGAGGAGTCCGGAAAAGTATCTTACCAGCTCCTCACAATTTTCCCGATTTGTGAGCGCTAGTTTTCCATCTGGTTTTCTGAAACATAGATTTCGTGAGCCGTATCCATTGATTCTCCCAGCAAAGGTCTTATAGAAGTCTCGTACATTATAGTTACGAAAATTTTCTTCAATAGACTCACACTGTTCCTTGAGGTACTTCCTCTTGACTTGTCTGATTGTTTTTGCCACTTGTCTTCTGGTGTTGTGGAAGTGATCTAGATTTTCTGGGGATTTTTTACTGTTATACTTCAGAAAGGCTTTCTTTCTTTCAGCGCTTTTTCACATCCAGAGTCCCACCAGGGGTGTTTTGTGTTCTTTTTCAATGGGATCAGTTCTTTTGCCTTCTTCATTCTATGTAATTTTTGTTCGAAATTTTTCCCAAGAGTCAGCTGGTTCCTTTTCCCACTCCTCCTTCAGATTGGTTTCTTTGATTGTTCGTGTGTCAAATTTCATCATGTGTGTTTTCTTCGGATACAATTTTTTTGGGGTGAATTTCACTTCAATGCGTGTTAAGTAGTGGTCTGAGTCAATGTTCGCCCCTCTGCGGACTTGGACATCATGGGTCTCTTTCTGTACGAAATAGGAGATGGCAATGTGGTCAATCTGATATTCGCCGATCTCTTGTATGGGGGACCTCCAGGTCTTTTGTTTTCTAGGTTTTTTTCTCAAAGATGTAGACATTATTTTTAGATTATTTTTTTGGCATAGTTCAATAAATCTCAGTCCGTTTCTGTTGGTGAATCTGTGTGCTGGATATTTTCCTACAGTTTTTTGGTGTTCTTTCTCTCTGCCAATTTGTGCATTGAAATCTGCCATTAAGATTTTGATATCATCCCGGGGAATTTTGGCCATGACATCTTCAAGTTTAGTCCAGAATTTTTCAGTTCGTAGTTGGCGTTTTTTGTTGTCTATGTTTGTGGGTGCATGAACATTTATCAATGTGTATTTCTTGTTGGCGCACTGGATACGCATGGTCATGAGGCGATTATTTATGGAAGAGACCTCTCTAATTGAGCCTAATATATTTCTGTGCACCGCAAATGCCATGGCCAGGAGTGGCGTACCATTGGCAATTCGTTTGTCAGTCTTGCTCTTGAAGATGCGATAGTTTCCATAGTCTATTGTATTTTCATCCGTGAATCTAGTTTCTTGTAACGCTAAGATCTTAATTTTTTGTTGGCCTATTTATTTAACGCATTTTACGTACTTGCTCCCAGTTTATTAAATAAATACTAGACTCAGTAATCTGTATACATAATCGACAAGTCACTGATAAATTCATGGAGAATACTATTTGCTGAAACAACTAACCATTTCCTTTCCTGATCCGCCAGCAAATTTACGAGAGGAAGCGATTGTTTGTAAGCTTTTGTACAAGCCGTAATATCTATTATATAGTCATAAAATCGTAGAAAAATAGGTCTACAGAATCACGCCTTAATTGTAATGCGTCTCGAAATTTTTAAACATACACAGTGTCTCTTAGTAATATGATAGCAATAATTAGAGCTACGTGGTATGTACCCATGTAAAGTTACTATCCCTCCTTTCAGATATTTTTCTTTGCATCCGTAGCAACAACAGTAATTCACCATCGCTATTACACTATCAACAAACGGTGAAAACACAGCAAAAACTCCTGATATTATAATCTTCAAACGCTGCAGAAAGCACACACGCACAGCGAAGTCCACAAAACACGTGACTATCCTGGTTTAATGTTGACAACATGCGCAGAACGCAATGCTCACTCCAGAGACATTTATTACTATTTGCTGTTATGTTGGACTGTGCTCGTAACTCAGCTCGACCGATAATATCGATATCTTGATAGAGGCCGACAAAGAGCGTATACATCTTTCTGGCGGACTCTGTATAAATCGGAAATTTCTGTCGCCCATGTAAGCCGTCAGATAGGATCTTGCACGTGGCTTTGTGCAGCGGTTTAGTCGTTAATTAATATAAAGAGTGTAGAGAGGTATTTCAAACCAGATTGCGAACTGACGGCGACTAAGTACTCTTAATGAGTTACGTTGGGACAACTTCGAAGGGGATGTCACCCGAAAGGTTAATTGGCTTGCGGGCATCCTGCTGACCTGGTACTGCTTCAGGCAGACACCCACTCACTGTGTGTGTGGGGGGGAGAGGGAGGGAGGGAGGGAGGATATCCCACGCCGGCTTGTTCCGCCAAGTGTGTCAGCGAGGCTGGCCCAGCAGGCAGTGCGCAGGCGTGACCGGGTAAGGCGAGCGCAACAGGCGGCCGTGACGTCACGGCATACGTCACGTCACGTGACCCCGATATCACCCTCGGCGGCTTGGCGGGTTGCGGTCAGCCGTGGCGCAGGCGCACCGTGGAGACTGCGAGCTGTAAATAAAGTACGCGGGCCGACATTTGAAAAATAATACCACTTACCTCTGCAGGAGTTGTTGTTGTGGTCTTCAATCCAGAGACTGGTTTGATGCAGCTCTCCATGCTACTCTATCCTGTGCAAGCTTCTTCATCTCCCAGTACCTACTGCAGCCTACATCCTTCTGAATCTGCTTAGTGTATTCATCTCTTGGTCTCCCTCCACGCTGCCCTCCAATGCTAAATTTGTGATCCTTTGCTGCCTCAGAACACGTCCTACCAACCGATCCCTTCTTCTAGTCAAGTTGTGCCACAAACTTCTCTTCTCCCCAATTCTATTCAGTACCTCCTCATTAGTTATGTGATCTACCCATCTAATCTTCAGCATTCTTCTGTAGCACCACATTTCGAAAGCTTCTGTTCTCTTCTTGTCCAAACTATCTATCGTTCACGTTTCACTTCCATACATGGCTACACTCCATACAAATACTCTCGGAAACGACTTCCTGACAATAAAATCTATACTCGACGTTAACAAATTTCTCTTCTTCAGAAACGCTTTCCTTCCCATTGCCAGTCTACACTTTATATATCCTCTCTACTTCGACCATCATCAGTTATTTTGCTCCCCAAATAGCAAAACCCCTTTACTACTTTAAGTGTCTCATTTCCTAATGTAATTCCCTCAGCACCACCCGACTTAATTCGACTACATTTCATTATCCTCGTTTTGCTTTTGTTGATGTCCAATTTATATCCTCCTTTCAAGACACTGTTAAATCCGTTCAGCTGCTCTTACGGGTCCTTTGCTGTCTCTGAGAGAATTACAATGTCAGCGGCGAACCTCAAAGTTTTTATTTCTCCATTGATTTTAATTCCTACTCTGTATTTTTCTTTTGTTTCCTTCGCTGCTTGCTCAATATACAGATTGAATAACATCGGGGAGAGGCTACAACGCTGTCTCACTCCCTTCCCAACCACTGCTTCCCTTTCATTCCCCTTGACTCTTTTAACTGCGATCTGGTTTCTGTACAAATTGTAAATAGCGTTTCGCTGCCTGTATTTTACCCCTACCACCTTCAGAATTTGAAAGAGAGTATTCCAGTCAACATTGTCAAAAGTTTTCTCTAAGTCTACAAATGCTAGAAACGTGGGTTTGCCCTTCCTTAATCTATTTTCTAAGATAAGTGGTAAGGTGAGTATTTCCTAACGTGTTCCAATATTTCTACGGAATCCAAACTGGTCGTCCTCGAGGTCGGCGTCTACCAGTTTTTCCATTCGTCTGTAAAGAATTCGTGTTAAAAATTTGCAGCCGTGGCTTATTAAAGTAATAGTTCGGTAATTTTCACATCTCTGCAGGAGATAGCACTGAAAAGTAGAGGAAACATCGTTGGGTTGGTGCCCAAGTTCGTAGCGTTTTTCCCCGAGTGTAATAAGTAAAACAGATACGCATAGCAGAGACGCCAGTCCTGAATTATGTGACCTTCACTATTTTCAACAGTCCGCGAACATTGTGATACATTTCCGATCTCGCGACTGTTACGAAACACGTTGTTTTGAGGCGATGAACTCGCCCCACCACGTTCGGAGCGCATTTTCAACCGGAAAGGCGGCTCCTATCTCGTTCGACGGAGAGCGGTAAAGGTGAGTGCCGGAGGACGCAAGATCAGGTGAATAAATTTACCGTACTTTGTAATAATTACTCACCGTACTGCAGTAGTTACAGATGTCAAGCAGCACTGGTAATCCGACAAATAATACAGAAAAATATTTGAAACTAGCTGGGTAACCGGCGCTAGCCGCCTGCCTGTTTATTCTGGCCTTTATCTCCTCCTTGCCTTTCTGTCCACCTGCTCTTCCTCCCAAATCTCTGCCCACCTCTTGCTCCCCAACTTCTCCCAGCATCACCAACCGATCACCACGACCCGAATGGAAAGCTGCTCGCTCTCACCCTCATAGTATATCTTCCCAGATGGTAACGAACATGTGTACCAAGTTTGGCTCAAATCGATGCAGGGGTTTAGAAGCTTTTCCTCCGCGGCTTCGCCAGAGTACGCACATGTCACGTATACGTATGACATATGTATGTACACGTATTTCTCCCGCATCTGTCTCGCTCAGTCTTTATGACGACGTATGTCTTGATCTGTGTGCCGCACAATGGTATAATTATGTAGATACGTTCGGCGGTATATCTGGATACTGCCTCCGAAATTTTTGTCGGAATAGAGTAGCAGAGAAGGAATAAATGTAATGGTCATGCATGTAGCGCCTGTTTTTTTCCCCGTCTCGGTGTTTATGACGTCGTGTTCCTGAACTTTGTGTCGTACAGTGACGTAATTTTGGAGGGACATTCAGTGGTATGTGTGAAAACACCGCTCTCCTGGTCGTTACGATGGTATTCTTGACCGAAGCCGCTACTATTCGGTCGAGTAGCGCCTCGGTTGGCGTCACGAGGCTGAGTGCAGCCCGAAAAATCGCAACAGTGCAGGGCGGCTATTATATCTCTTAAAAAAATGTAACTATTTATTTAGAGGAAGCACTCTCCTAGTAAATTTGTTTGTCCTTTGATTTATCGTGATCTGTTACTGATTTTTAGTGAAGTTAGTTTTTACGTTTAGCTTTCAAAAAAATACAAAAGAGATATAATAAGCAAAATATTGAATTTCGTAGGTTGCCAATTACGTATTATATCCGGTTTTATCGAGTGCCAGGCTCCCTATAAATTACTGTAAATGCAATAGCGTACTATTACTCAGCTCCAGTTCACTGATCTGAAATTATTACCATCACAGAAAATAGACAAGTTTTAATAACATTATTTCACTGGATTCCTTCAGTTAATCTAACTGAATCTTTTTACATAATTTCTTCCGCTCCGGCTATCAGACATTATGCTGTGAAAAAAGATTTTTAAATCTACCGCGTAATGGCGGCTAATTGTTAAGTCAGAGATCACTGTTACTCGCTCCGCAGCAGCTGGAAACGTGCTAAATAATTTTCATTAAATATTCTTTTCGTAAGATAAATGTGGCGTAGTTTCTTGAAATAACACACGGAGATCACCTTATACTAATATATTCTTACTAGGACACAGTTTACACCATCAAATATTTGCAATTACGTTACGACAGAAACAAATGCTAGCGCAGCACGATAGCTTGCGCACCTTATTCCAGCTAACACCAGAACGAACAGAACAAAACAGACTAGACTGAAGAATGAGCATTGTATTGTGTTTTATACTCTTACAAAGTTAATAACACTTCTTTTAATTACTTACACATTATAATCTCATACAATAAAAATGTCTTTTCTGCATCTATCGATCTATATTGTATATTTTTACAGTTCGTGTTATTACCTTTCGCAGATGAATCGATGTTTGCAGTTCATTTTGAGTCACATACAGTCATTTTTATTTATGTTTCACCTCGATAATGGTGAATATTGCAAAAGGGACACTACACGGCCTGGATGGTCACCCATCCGAGCGCCGACCACGCCCGACAGCGCTTAACTTCGGTGATCTCACGGGAACAGGTGTATCCACTGCGCCAAGGCCGTTGCCACAGTTAGTAGTAAAGCAGTAACAAATTGAAAGTCATGCCTGATAGGCATTTCCAATGCACGAACAGCGAAAATGTCGTTTTATTATTTTGTGGGGGTTGTCGCCGAGGAGAAGTTGCGTAAAGTTCGTGGCAAGTCACTAAACTCCAATACTGGATGAATAAAGCTGCTTTTTCCCACACATCCGCAGCCCTGTAGTAGACAGGTGGTTTGTGCCCCACAACGAGTCCGTCCAGACAGTAAGTTGTATGTGTACCAAGTTCGTCTGAATTCCGTCCAGTGGTTTAGGAGATGCAGAATACATGCACATGTACATCCATGCAGTAGTGTCCAAGTTAACTCGGACGAGCTCGTATTTTACAAGGAATTGAATTTTTGGTTGGTTGTGAACAATTTTACCTGCCCAGTTTTTCGACTCTTGACGCACTATGAACAATTATAGCTCCCCTCCAATTCGGACGAGGGATTGTATAGGTAGCGACGCCGTGTGTTTTTATGTTAAAATGGATATTTCAGCTGAGAAGCGACCAAAAATAGTTCCTCCTCGTCAACACACGTCTGTAAGAGACATTTCCTCTGTTGTTGGCGAGGGAAAAGTTAACTGTTTCGAGATTTGCTTGGCCGTGTTGTGATACTGCCTCATTGTTCGCAAAGAAAAAAGGCTGGTGTGGACGAGAACGGAAAGCACCACAAGAAGTGACAAAACTCGACTGAGAGATGGTACAATTCACCCTCATAAGACGAGTAAGGCCCTTCAGAGTCTGCTGGCTATTGGGGTCGAGAGTGACCTTCGATGTAGGCTCCTTGGTTGTGGGTGGAAGGCACGAAAGCCAATAAAGAGGCTGTTCTTGACACCTGCCACGAAGAAAAAATGGTTGACATGGCCCAAAATGTACGTATATTGGGCCTCCAGTGAGTGGAAACGTGTAATTTCCAGTGGTCCATCACCGGTTCATTGTTGAAGGATAACAGAGCAGCGATTATAGTCGGTGTGAGCCGAGCGTCGTGGACAGACTATAATATAGCCTCCAAAAAAAAAAAAAAAAAAAAAAAAAAAAGCTCTGTGTTCACTGCTGAAACTGGAGGAATTGACAAAGAATGCACAAGACAAATTTTACGTGACCAGTGTAACACTTGAAGAGTGTGCGCACAATTGAACAAACAGAAGCTCGTAAAAATGTTTGAACGCCGTTGAAAATAGTTCTAATTTCTTGGAAACAGTGATGACATGAACTGAATCTTGGTTTTTCACTTACGATCCAGAATCTAAGGGCCAGTCCGTGCGCCGGAAGGGTCCAGCTTCACCGAGAGTGAAAACAGCTCGAAAGAGCAAGTCGAGACTCAAAGCGATGATGGAATTTTTTTTTCGTTATTTGTGTTTTTTGGTATCCTTACTCGGATACTGAAGGTGAGACTGTTAACATTGCTGCCTTGAGGTTCTTGCTCAACTCCGTGAGAATATAAGGGGAAAAAGCGACCGGAATGGTGGAAGAAAAAGTCACGGTTTGTGCATCAAGACAACACACATGCTCATACCGTATTGCACGAAATATATTCGCTGTTGGGAGTATGGACAACCATCAGCTGAGTAATGAAATGACTACAGTGAACATTTGTACCTGTCCGGGCCTCGAACCCGTATTTCCGGCTATTCGCGAGCGTCCGCCATAACACCGTTTCCTATCCGCGCACGAATCGCGGCCAGACCAAACTTCCATATGTCGCAGCCTGCACTCGTACATACATTATGTAATTTCCGTACAGGGGAGGACATATTAGTTGAAACTAGCTACCGGGTTGTTGTTGTTGTTGTGTGTTGTTGTTGGTATTGTTGTTGCTGTGGTCGTCAGTCCAGAGACTGGTTTGATGCAGCTCTCCATGCTACTCTATCCTGTGCAAGCTTCTTCATCACCCAGTACCTACTGCAACCAACATCCTTCTCAATCTGTTTAGTGTATTCATCTCTCGGTCTCCCTCTGCGATTTCTACCATCCACGCTGCCCTCCAATACTAAACTGGTGATCCCTTGATGCCTCAGAACATGTCCTACCAACCGATCCCTTCTTTCTGTCAAGTTGTGCCACAAACTCCTCTTCTCCCCAATTCTATTTAATACCTCCTCATTAGTTATGTGAACTACCCATCTAATCTTCAGCATTCTTCTGTTGCCCCACATTTCGCAAGCTTCCATTCTCTTCTTGTCTAAACTATTTATCGACCACGTTTCACTTCCATACATGGCTACACTACATGCAAATACTTTCAGAAACGACTTCCTCACACTTAAACCTATACTCGATGTTAACAGATTTCCCTTCTTCAGAAACGCTTTCCTTGCCATTGCCAGTCTACATTTTATATCCTCTCTACTTCGACCATGATCAGTTATTTTGTTCCCCAAATAGCACAACTCCTTTACTACTTTAAGTGTCTCATTTGCTAATCTAATTCCCTCAACATCACCCGACTTAATTCGACTACATTTTATTATCCTCGTTTTACTTTTGTTGATGTTCATCTTATATCCTCCTTTCAAGGCCATGTCCATTCCGTTCTGCTGCTCTTTCAAGTCCTTCGCTGTCTCTGACAAAATTACAATGTCATCGGTGAACCTCAAAGTATTTTTTTTTTTTTTTTGTTTGTTCTCCATGGATTTTAATTCCTACTCCGAATTTTTCTGTTTCCTTTACTGCTTGCTCAATATACAGATTGAATAACATCGGGGAGAGGCTACAAACCTGTCTCACTCCCTTCCCAACCACTGCTTCCCTTTCATGCCCCTCGACTCGTATAACTGCCATCTGGTTTCTGTACAAATTATAAATAGCTTTTCGCTCCCTGTATTTTACCTCTGCCACCTTCAGAATTTGAAAGAGAGTATTCCAGTCAACAATGTCAAAAGTTTTCTCTAAGTCTACAAATGCTAGAAACGTAGGTTTGCCTTCCCGTAATCTATTTTCTAAGATAAGTCGTAGGATCAGTATTGCCTCACGTGTTCCAACATATCTACGAAATCCAAACTGATCTTCCCCGAGGTCGGCTTCTACCAGTTTTTCCATTCGTCTGTAAACAATTCGTGTTGGTATTTTGGAGCCGTGGCTTATTAAACTGATAGTTCGGTAATTTTCACATCTGTCAACACCTGCTTTCTTTCGGATTGGGGTTATTATATTCTTCTTGAAGTCTGAGGGGATTTGGCCTGTCTCATACATCTTGCTCACCAGACGGTGGAGTTTTGTCAGGACTGGCTCTCCCGGGGCTTTGTCCCGACTTAGCACTTTCAGTGCTCTGTCAAACTCTTCACGCAGTATCATATCTCCCATTTCATCTTCATTCTCCTCCATTTCTATAATATAGTCCTTAAGAACATCGCCCTTGTATAGACCCTCTATATACCCCTTCCACCTTCCTGCTTTCCCTTCTTTGCTTAGAACTGGGTTTCCATCTGAGCTCTTGATATTCATACAAGTGGTTATCTTTTCTCCAAATGTCTCTTTAATTTTTCTGTATGCAGTATCTATCTTACCCATAGTGAGACAAGCCTCTACATCCTTACATTTGTCCTCTAGCCATCCCTGCTTAGCCATTTTGCACTTCCGGTCGATCTCATTTTTGAGACGTTTGTATTCCTTTTTGCCTGCTTCATTTACTGCATTTTTATATTTTCTCCTTTAATCAATTAAATTCAATGTTTCTTCTGTTACCCAGGGATTTCTATTAGCCCTCGTCTTTTTACCTACTTGATCCTCTGCTACCTTCACTATTTCGTCTCTCAAGTTACCCGTTCTTCTTCTACTGTATTTCTTTCTCCCATTCTTGTCAATCGTTTCCTAATGCTCTCCCTGAAGCTCTCTTAAACCCCTGGTTCTTTCAGTTTATCCAGGTCCCATCTCCTCAAATTCCCACCTCTTTGCAGTTTCTTCAGTTTTAAGCTACCTGTTACCGACGGGTAAATACGATATTGCTGTGCCTGTGTTAGGAACAACGCCGCATTGTTCTTCCGCCACACGCGTAAAGCGGGTAACGTGGGTTCGAGTCCCGATGCGGCACAAATTTTCATTGTCGTCATTCCCTTACACAGTTGACGGTTGATCGTATTCGCAACTGTGAATACATTTTGTGTGTTTCACAACGGCTGTAGTTGCCGTAGTGCGTGTTCTTCGGACATTACATGCATGTTTGAAAGGAACATTGGATCTTTCTTCGTAACACCACACGCACTGCAATATCGCGTCATACCCTATTGTGTGTTAAGAGGTTTCTAGCGAAGTGCAGCATCCCAGTGTTAGGAGACCCGCCTTATTCGCCTGATACAGCATCGTGTGACATCTTCCGAGGTCAAATCTGCTTTAAAGAGAATAAGATTTCAGTCCGTTGAAGCAGTGAGAGCAGTCGGAGGAAGATTTGCAGCACTGTTTCCATGTATGGAAAATTCGCGTGGAGCGTTGTAAGCATACGGGAGGGTAGTGCACTCATAGTCACAATAACTGGATATGTATGTTTCTGAAATAAAATCTGTTACTGCAGCAGTTCCATTATTTTATAGCCTCACGTCGTAGTTAAAGGACACGAAAATTGGCAACCACTTTTACAGGCCGTTATGTACCCGCATGCTAAGCGTATACGAGTACAAATTCTATGGTGGCGATTCATAATAATTCCAACTTAGTATTGCGATCAACCTTGGAGACGCGTCGCTCTCTTTTAATGCATTTCGTATACCGGAGGGTATAAAGTCTCTTACCGTATTCAAATCTGACACAGTTGTAGGAGTATTTTTTACACCATATAAGCAAATTACAGATTCTCGTAGGAACAATTACGTTTCGCAACCTTTCAATGTGCGGAATCGGGACGCCTTTCGCCCGGTGCTGCCACCAAGTGGCGTCGCTGTGCAACTTCGTCGTTCGTAATGAGAGCCGACAGATGTCTGCATCGGCGTGGAGGTGCGAAAGTGTTCAGTGCACCTTAACAAGACATTGTTGCTAACAGCAATTTTTCCTCGCATATAGTGTACATATAATGGAAGCAACATATCTCAGTTTGTGCGTACCGCGATTGAAGAAGAAAAAGTGCTGGTATATGTATATTCATTCATCCAGTAACCGTGCTCCCTAGATTCCATAGAGATGTGGCATA
Source organism: Schistocerca serialis cubense (assembly GCF_023864345.2). Classification (NCBI taxonomy): domain Eukaryota; kingdom Metazoa; phylum Arthropoda; class Insecta; order Orthoptera; family Acrididae; genus Schistocerca; species Schistocerca serialis. The sequence continues at coordinate 6,974,499 of NW_026047648.1, read as the reverse complement.
TTCGTTAACAAAGGCGAGAAAATGTTTGAATCTTTATCGATATATACCGCATTAACCCGTAACCAAATGCGGTAATTTTTGTGATATTACTTCACGCTTGCGGTAGCTTTTACCCCAGTTAGAAATAAAACATATTTTCGTGAAACTATACAAGAATTTGGAATTTACGTGCATACATCACAACATTAAAGTGTTTTAAAGATGTATTTAATGATTTTTAAGATGTAAACATTCGCGTATTATAGTTAAAACAATTGCATCTCACAAAGGCAGTGTATTCTGGAGAGTTTGTCTTTTATATCTAATCAGAATCCTGTCCGATACATTCTTCGCAAACTTAAAATAAATTTTCCTTACGTATTAAACAGTCTTGGGATTAGTTAAGGTCTTCCAGTTTTTTCTGGGGACGCGCGTCACAGTTCCCAGCAGACAATGTAGCTTTCTTCTGTCTCGTCTCTTCCATTCCAATGATGGACCTCACAGAAGATTTGATAAACGAGGGAAAGTGTTTCTTGGTGGTGCACAAATTTTTCGCGTAGAGCCATCCTTTCTCCATAGTTCGCTCGTGATATTGCAGCCATATCGTGTGAATGTATCTTTTGGTCTGTATTTGTGTTATGACAGCTCTCTGAAATGTGATGATTTTCGCTCTCATTATTTACCTCATACTCGTCTGTACAATGTTCTACGTGACACACACGGGCCAGTCATTATGTAGAAAACAGGCTTTTTTCCAACAATGTGTGAAACTGGGGAACTTACGTTGTTACAAGGACGGGCAGTTAGTTGAAAGGTATGTGGAAGGCCACAGTTGTAGAATTAGTGTAAGAATACTGCTAACGTATCACAGCTACAGCTGGGTATATTTTATCCCACGCGCATGTGCTTACGGATTAACCATGAATATCACATAGTGCTTATGCGAGATAAATTAATCGAGCAAATTACATAGATAGCTTCTGCCTGCTCAGTTATGCTAAACAGACGCCGGCATGTTTTTAATTTTTAATTGAACTGGTAGCGATTTCGAATTTCTTGCTTGTCAACTGTTCTACCGCCGGAGTACACACATCTTCGAGATGTGGACAAGGAGGCGAAGACTACGTGAAAATTATATTTTTGTCGTGTATTGTGACTGTGTATCTCAAAGTCCAGTTGAAACTGATCTTTATTGTCAGCAAGAAAAACCGTTAAAGAGAACTGTATTAATCTCTTAGTCTGCTTTTACGATTTTTACCCTTACGCTTTCCTTCCGTCCGTTGATGCCTCATTGTACCACAAATTTTTTTTTTCTCCCCAGTTCTAATCAATATGTCCTTATTAGTTTTGAGATCTACGCATCTGACCTTAAACATTTATCTGTAGAGACACATTTCAAGAACGTCTATTCTGTTCTTGTGTAAACTGTTCATCGTTGGTGTTTCACTTGCAGAGATGGCTACACCCCATACAAGTGGCTGCAGAAGATACTTCCGGACAGTTAAATCTATATTCGATGTTAACAAATTCATCTTCTTCAGAAACGCTTTTCTTACCATCGCCAGTCTACATCATTTTGTATCTTCTCTACTTCGGTCAGCATCAGTTATTTTGCTGCCCACATAACACAGCTCGTCTGCTACTTCAAGTGTATGTATTTCCGTAAGCATCGCCTGATTTAATTCGACTACGTTCCATTATTCTTGTTTTGATTTTGTTGATGTTCGTCTTATATCCTCCTTTCAAGGCGCTGCCCATTCTGTTAAACTGCCCTTAAGGGTTTGTGACAGAACTACAGTGTCATCGGCACAGCTCGTAATTTTTCTCTCTTCTCCCTAAACCAGAGGTGTTCGACTGTTTACCTTATCTGGGCAACATTGGAAGACTGGTATTTTTGAGGCGCACGTACTATGCTTAACATCAACAATAACCGCTGAGAAAAAAAGGTAATCGGAGATATATAGTTATCACATTTAAGTCCTTTAGAATTTATTAATTTATGATTCTTTATTCTAAAAAGGCTAGATGGTATTAATTTGACGTTTTATATGTGACATTTCAATATATCAGGTATTACAGACCATAGAATTAATGCGGCATTTTACTCGGGGGACAGCCGGCCGCTGGTGGCCGAGCGGTTCTGGCGCTACAGTCTGGAACCGCACGACCGCCACGGTCGCAGGTTCGAATCCTGCCTCGGGCATGGATGTGTGTGTTGTCCTTAGGTTGGTTAGGTTTAAGTAGTTCTAAGTTCTAGGGGACTGATGACCACAGCAGTTGAGTCCCATAGTGCTCAGAGCCATTACTCGGGGGACAAATGTATCGATATCAGGTTCGATTGAACTGGTTGCAATTCTCAAGCTGTCCGTACGAGATTTTAGTCCTGTTTTCGCTCATTGTGTGCTTTATTCTTGAAAATAACTGTTAACAAACGCAGTTTGTGTGTAATAAATAACTGCAATGTGTTCTATGTGTTTGAATCAATCTGTATAAGACAAGACAATGCGTCTGTTTTGTTTGTAAAAGGTGTGGCATGAATACAAAAATTTCGAATTTTATGAAGTCAATTTTAAAATTCTTGCGTCAGATCGAAAAATATGGTTGCGTATTTCATCCCGTCTTTAGAATTATGCCTGTCAATCTCTAGTTTCGTAGTTGCAACGAAAGCAGCGGTAAGTTAAAGAAGAGCGGCGCGCCTGACTGATTGTCCGGCAGTGTCAAGGACGGGGTGGACCAATGGGAGGAGAGCATCGTGTGGCGAGAGTTTCAAATTGAAAATATTCCATTTATCGTAACTTCACATAAACGGATATTTTTTTCTAACATATCGTGAGATAGATGAGTAAAAATCTTGTAGTGCTGGAATGTACAGTCCATGCGACTAGTTGAAGGCAGTTTGTTTATTCCCATACGCGTTTCGCTTATTTTATTTGGGAACCATCATCAGTGGCCTGTTTACGTGATTCCTCTTATATGTACAATAAACGTTTTATGTGGTAGATATAATATGCTGTTATGCTACATTTTGCCGAGTTTTCCTCTAGTTTTTAAGGTCAGAATCATCTTTTGTGGCACAAATTTCGTAATGTCAGCTTATCGTTCGGTGGTACGTAAGATTTCGAGCGCTGTTGAAGTCATTCGTGTGATCCTGGAGATATATTCGTGAGTTTCCATTCTCCAGCTGGCCGATCTATGGCGTTCTTTCAGCCACGTCTGTCACATCGCATATATCACTTGCACTTACAATCTTGTCATCAACGTATGTGTGTTTTCGGTGTGTAGTGTTGCCAATTGATGTGCGTTTAGCTGTCTTTTGTTTGTGTGTGGATTGATATTTTTCATTTGCTGTGTGTGTGTGTGTAATTGTTTAGTTTTAGCCACCAAAACAATAACAAACCGAAATGTAATCAGGATAAATAATTAATGAATTGCAAGATTTTGTACATGGCTGCACGTTCAGAGACCGTGAATAGTTACAATTGAAAGGAAAACAGCCCTCGGTCACTATTTTTAACAAATTAACCCGGTTTCAACACTGCTAGGAGTGTCTTCCTCAGAATTTAAATAAAAAATGGTCTATATTCTATAACATGGTCACAGAATAATGACTAAAAACGTATGATAGGGTGTAAGCACGGAGTCCGTTTTGCAACCTGCACCACGCAAGTAAGGAGCAGCACTTAGTGGCTCGCCATCTCAGTTTTCTTTATCTTAAATATCTTTGTGACTAATGCCGTTTCGGCGTATTTATTATTTTATAAATGACATATAAATACTGCCAGTCTTTTACGACGATTCCGTACTTATACCCTATCATACGTTTTTAGTTACAGTTCTGTGACCATGTTATAGAATATAGACCATTCTTTGATTTAAATTCTGAGGAGGACACTCCTCGCAGTGTTGAAACCAGGTTAATTTGTTAAAAATAGTGATCGAGGGTTGTTTTTCTTTCAATTGTATTAATGAATCGCCTTCTCTCTCTCTCTCTCTCTCTCTCTCTCTCTCTCTCTCTCTCTCTCTCTCTCTCTCTCTCTATCTCTGCCCCTCCTACCTCTCACAGAGATATACACACACATATTTAATAGTAAAAAAAACCACACATCTAGACACAGCAAAACACACATACGCACAAATGAAAAATATCAAACCGCACACAAACAAAAGACAGATAAGCACACAACTGTTGGCAACACTACACCCCGAAAACACAAAAAACAAAAAAACTGTTCAAATGGCTCTGAGCACTATGGGACTTAACATCTGAGGTCATCAGTCCCCTATAACTTAGAACTACTTCAACCTAACTAACCTAAAGACATCAGACACATCCATGCCCGAGGCAGGATTCGAACCTGCGACCGTAGCAGCAGCGCGGTTACAGATTGAAGCGCCTAGAACCGCACAGCCCCAGCGGCCGGCTCGTAAGTAACATCGAACGATAAGTTGACATTGCCAAATTTGCGCTACGAAAGTTGATTCTAACCTAAAAAAAAACTAGAGGAAAACACGGCAAAATGTAACACAACAGCATAATATATGTACAACATAATGCGTTTATTGTATGTATAAAAGGAGTCATGATGCTGATGGTGCTTCCCAAAGAAAAGAGGCGAAACGCGTATGCCAGTAAACAAACTGATTTCGATTGGTTGCATAGACGGTATATACCTCCACGAATTTGAAGCAACTAAGGGACAGAAGGAAAACAGGAAAAAATGACAAAAATCTTCTCGGTTTACAAGACGCGCCATTTCGACGTAAGACTCTCGTGCGCTTCGACAGCTGTCTCCGCCATCATCAGGAGCTGCCGGCGCTGGCACAGTGTTTTGCCAACACCGCCTAGACTACAGGCCTGCGCGCACACTTGTGACGTCACATGCAGATGGCCGGGTCTGTATCGGAACGCTGCTGTTAAGCACTCCGCAGCCATACGAACTTTACGGGTCTTAGAGCTGAGACCGCATAGAGATACCCGTGCTTTCCTCTTCTACATGGCCTTGTAATTAAAGTATGGAAATTTATATCATTGCGTAAAGTAACTGAACAAAACTTCCCTATGTTATTTCAAGATGTAAAATTATTTTGACGATTTGCCTTAAATACGCGTTTCTAGTCTCGAATACAAACTGTAATTTTAAATTCTGTCTTTTACCTCGGGAGCTACGTTTTCTTGCAGTAAAAAATCGGCAATATGCAACAACAAGCGGTTTTAAATAAAGCAGCTGGAGCTCCTACATAATTTAAGAATTTGTTTCCCCGGTTATTTTCGTAAATTTTCCTCTCCACTTCAAAATTTGCTGACCTCACAGGAAACTCGGATCATTCGACGAAATGGAGTACCTCCTGACATAATGTTTAATAAATCAAAAAACCCGAAAAAAATATTTTATTTCCCTGTTTCTCCAGAACTTTAGAACCTTAAACACGAAAAGATTGTTTCTCCTATGTCCTTGACTGAAATTCGTGTCACAGAGTGCCGTTAATTTAATCACAATGCACTTACCTCGAAATTCTCCTTTATATACTGCTATATACTAACGAATGACGAGATACTTTAGAAGTTCTCTAACGCTATAGATACAGCAATAAGGAATAGCGCAGTAGGCAGTACAGTTGAAGAGGAATGGACATCTCTAAAAAGGGCCATCACAAAAGTTGGGAAGGAAAACATAGGTACAAAGAAGGTAGCTGCGAAGAAACCATGGGTAACAGAAGAAATACTTCAGTTGATTGATGAAAGGAGGAAGTACAAACATGTTCCGGGAAAATCAGGAATACAGAAATACAAGTCGCTGAGGAATGAAATAAATACGAAGTGCAGGGAAGCTAAGACGAAATGGCTGCAGGAAAAATGTGAAGACATCGAAAAAGATATGATTGTCGGAAGGACAGACTCAGCATACAGGAAAATCAAAACAGCCTTTGGTGACATTAAAAGCAACGGTGGTAACATTAAGAGTGAAACGGGAATTCCACTGTTAAATGCAGAGGAGAGAGCAGATAGGTGGAAAGAATACATTGAATGCCTCTATGAGGATGAAGATTTGTCTGATGTGATAGAAGAAGAAACAGGAGTCGATTTAGAAGAGATAGGGGATCCAGTATTAGAATCGGAACTTAAAAGAGCTTTGGAGGACTTACGGTCAAATAAGGCAGAAGGGATCGATAACATTCCATCAGAATTTCTAAAATCATTGGGGGAAGTGGCAACAAAACGACTATTCACGTTGGTGTGTAGAATATATGAGTCTGGCGATATACCATCTGACTTTCGGAAAAGCATCATCCACACAATTCCGAAGACGGCAAGAGCTGACAAGTGCGAGAATTATCGCACAATCAGCTTAACAGCTCATTCATCGAAGCTGCTTACAAGAATAATATACAGAAGAATGGAAAAGATAATTGAGAATGCGCTAGGTGACGATCAGTTTGGCTTTAGGAAAAGTAAAGGGACGAGAGAGGCAATTCTGACGTTACAGCTAATAGTGGAAGCAAGGCTAAAGAAAAATCAAGACACTTTCATGGGATTCGTCGACCTGGAAAAAGCGTTCGACAATATAAAATGGTGCAAGCTGTTCGAGATTCTGAAAAAAGTAGGGGTAAGCTATAGGGAGAGACGGGTCATATACAATATGTACAACAACCAAGAGGGAATAATACGAGTGGGCGATCAAGAACGAAGTGCTCGTATTAAGAAGGGTGTAAGACAATGCTGTAGCCTTTCGCCCCTATTCTTCAATCTGTACATCGAGGAAGCAATGATGGAAATAAAAGAAAGGTTCAGGAGCAGAATTAAAATACAAGGTGAAAGGATATCAGTGATACGATTCGATGATGACATTGCTATCCTGAGTGAAAGTGAAGAAGAATTAAATGATCTGCTGAACGGAATGAACAGTGTAATGAGTACACAGTATGGTTTGAGAGTAAATCGGAGAAAGACGAAGGTAATGAGAAGTAGTAGAAATGAGAAGAGCGAGAAACCTAACATCAGGATTGATGGTCACGAAGTGCATGAAGTTAAGGAATTCGGCTACCTAGGCATTAAAATAACCAGTGACGGACGGAGCAAGGAGGACATCAAAAGCAGACTCGCTATGGCAAAAAAGGCATTTCTGGCCAAGAGAAGTCTACTAATATCAAATACCGGCCTTAATTTGAGGAATAAATTTCTGAGGATATACGTCTGGAGTACAGCATTGTATGGCAGTGAAACATGGACTGTGGGGAAAACCGGAACAGAAGAGAATCGAAGCATTTGAGATGTGGTGCTATAGACGAATGTTGAAAATTAGGTGGACTAATAAGGTAAGGAATGAGGAGGTTCTACGCAGAATCGGAGAGGAAAGGAATATGTGGAAAACACTGATAAGGAGAAGGGACAGGATGATAGGACATCTGCTAAGACATGAGGCAATGACTTCCATGGTACTAGAGGGAGCTGTGGAGGGCAAAAACTGTAGAGGAAGACAGAGATTGGAATACGTCAAGCAAATAATTGAGGTCGTAGGTTGCAAGTGCTACTCTGAGATGAAGAGGTTAGCACAGGAAAGGAATTCGTGGCGGGCCGCATCAAACCAGTCAGTAGACTGATGACCTAAAAAAAAAAAAATACTGCTTGATCTGTCGAACACTGAATTCATTAAAACCATTTTATAAGGTAGTTTGCTGAAATTGAAATTGTGGTGTCACCGCCAGACACCACACTTGCTAGGTGGTAGCCTTTAAATCGGCCGCGGTCCGTTAGTATACGTCGGACCCGCGTGTCGCCACTGTCAGTGATAGCAGACCGAGCGCCACCACACGGCAGGTCTAGAGAGACTCCCTAGCACTCGCCCCAGTTGTACAGCCGACTTTGCTAGCGATGGTTCACTGACAAATACGCTCTCATTTGCCGAGACGATAGTTAGCATAGCCTTCAGCTACATTTGCTACGACCTAGCAAGGCGCCGTATTCAATTGATAATTATTATGTGAAGCATGTATCATCAAGAGAGATGTTCTACAATTGTGGATTAAAGTTAAGTATTATATCAACTACTTACTTTATTTGCAATTCTCAAGATATTGTTCTGTTCCAGACCTCACGCCAGTCAGCGTGTAATTAAACGCGTGCATTTCGGCCTCCTCTAGAAAAACAGTGTTGGCTTTTCTGCCAACAGTACAGAAATTATTTCTGAATAGCTGTAAATGTATAACTGAACAAAATCATTCTGTAACTCTTCGAAATAAAAGTACTGGAAACTCAATAATCTGGTCGGAATGATTAGGAATACTAAACATTTTCGAGTCACACTAATTAATATAACTATTGCGTGTGACAACAGTTGCAAATATGAGAGACATTTCACAGCCAGATTCGTATTAACCTCGCAGCAATGGTCCAGAATTAAGAAACAAATTATACTGGTACATTATACATAACTGTTTAAAAGCAATTGGCAAATATGGTGCAATGGAAACAAATAACACGCTATAAATTTTTTGTCATTTACTTACCCTTGAATGATGCGTAGATAGAAGTTCCTGTCTGGGAATAGCTGCAACCTAGCGATTTCTCAACTTCACACATCTGGGAAATCGAATTATGTGCACTTTCATGCCTTTTTGGGATTTACAATTTCCCTGACAAAAGGGAACGCAACACTTGTATCCCATACTTCGAAGAACTGTAGGCGAATACTGTGTGAAATCTATATCAGTTTCACGTGGCGCACACACTTTCAGCACAACATACACGTCAACAGCACTGCCGACTACAGATAAGATGTCCAACAGTTTGTGACGTCACGTTCCAATATGGCCGCTGTGCGTAGGCCTTGTATCTAGAAGGCTTTGGTTTTGCTCACACACACACACACACACACACGTGTAATGGAAGCGCCTGCTAGCTTCCAGAGCGGGCCGGCGTGGCTGAGTTGGGCAGCTCGTAGCGGCCGCGCGACCGAGTGACGTCACACGGAACCACTGCGACGGGGCCGGCCCGGTGTGTAGCCCTGGTCTCTGTTGCTGTTCATCCTAATATCGGCTGCTTCTTTGGTAACAGACTGGCAGTACAACAGTGTTTGAGCTCAAACTCCAAATTGTAGTTTAAGTCCGTTTTTTACGCTGTGTCCAGCCACGGCGGCAGCTGTGTCGGGCTCCGTCTGTTTAATATGCCGCCAGGGCTCCAGAGACGCTCGGCAACGGCACAAATAGCTGGCGCAACGGAGAGTTAAATATTGCAGGTCAATTTGTTTGGAACTGTTGATCTGTGATGTTTTTCGAACAGGTAGTAACCAGTCTTAAGGCTGCGCCTTGCAATGCCGCTTCCCGCTGTGTAGCGCAGAGGTTTGTGGGCGTGGCGACCCCGGAGTACAGCTGTTAGCGGGCGTCCCCAAGGTTAAGGTGATTCAGCGTAAGGTTGTCGTACCAACCTGCTCGCAGTTTTTGACGTTTCACTGCTTACACCAAAAGGGAATGAGCAGAGTTCCTCAAATAAATACCAAATCGAGGGACTCGCCGTAGCTTTGATCATAACTCGTCCGTCTTCTGTTTAGTGCAATGTGAAATGTAACCGCTTGCAGCGCTGGCGTCGCTACAGCTACACTACTGGCCATTAAAACTGCTACACCAAGAATAAATGCATATGTTAAACTGGTATTCATTGGACAAATATATTATACTACAACTGAAGTGTGATTACATTATCACGCAGTTCGGATGCATCCTGAGAAATCAGTACCCAGAACAACCACCTCTGGCCGTAATAACGGCCTCGATACGCCTGGGCATTGAGTCAGACAGAGCTCGGATGGCGTGTACAGGTACAGCTGCCCGTGCAGCTTCAACACGATTCCACAGTTCAGCATGAGTAGTGACTGGCGTATTGTGACGAGCCAGTTGCTCGGCCACCATTGACCAGACGTTTCAAATTGGTGAGAGATCTGGAGAATGTGCTGGCCAGGGCAGCAGTCGAACATTTCCTGTATCCAGAAAGGCCCGTACAGGACCTGCAACTTGCGGTCGTGCATTATCCTGCTGAAATGTAGGGTTTCGCAGGGATCGAATGAAGGGTAGGGCCACGGGTCGTAACACATCTGAAATGTAATGTCCACTGTTCAAAGTGCCGTCAGTGCGAACAAGAGGTGACCGAGACGTGTAACCGATGGCACCCCATACCATCACGCTGGGTGATACGCCAGTATGGCGATGACGAATACACGCTTCCGATATGCGTTCACCGCGATGTCGCCAAACGCGGGTGCGGCCTTCGTGATGCTGTAAACAGAACCTGGATTCACCCGAAGAAATGACGTTTTGCTATTCGTGCACCCAGGTTCTTCGTCGAGTACACCATGGCAGGCGCTCCTGTCTGTGATGCAGCGTCAAGGGTAACCGCAGCCACGGTCTCCCAGCTGATAGTCCCTCCTGCTGCAAACGTGGTCGAACTGTTCGTGCAGATGGTTGTTGTCTTGCGAACGTCCCCATCTGTTGACTCGGGGATCGAGACGTGACTGCACGATCCGTTACAGCCGTGCGGATAAGATGCCTGTCATCTCGACTGCTAGTGATACGAGGCCTTTGGGATCCAGCAAGGCGTTCCGTATTATCCTCCTGAACCCACCGATTCCATATTCTGCCAACAGTCCTTGGAGCTCGACCGACGCGAGCCGCAATGTCGCGATACGATAAACCGCAAATGCAGTAGGATACAATCCGACCTTTATCAAAGTCTGAAACGTGATGGTACGCATTTCTCCTCCTTACACGAGGCATCACAACAACGTTTCACCAGGCAACGCCGGTCAACAGCTGTTTGTGTGTGAGAAATCGGTTGGAAACTCTCCTCACTTCAGCACGTTGTAGGTGTCGCCACCGGCGCCAACCTTGTGTGAATGCTCTGAAAAGCTAATCATTTGCATATGCACAGCATCTTCTTCCTGTCGGCTAAATTTCGCGTCTGTAGCAGGTCATCTTCCTGGTGTAGCAATTTTAATGGCCAGTAGTGTATTTGACGTCTGTGTGGTGTGTTTGTAAAGTTGGCTTCAAACTTGGTTTGTTCCTTCGACCCTTCTTTTTGTAGTAAACTTGCTGCGATTAGGGCCGGCGGTGAGCAAGGGGCACTGTGTACGCTATTAAATGTGTGCTGATGGGCAGCTGGAATACGCTGCAGGCGAGGCGATGTGCGCAATCACAGCTACAGCCATTCACCTCTACATCTGCCTCGCTTCTACCTGTTCGAAAAACATCGCGTGACGTCACAGATCAACAGTTTCTAAAGATCCAGGCAGCTTTTGAGCAAGCCGGTGCAGACGATGTGGTCATACTCGAGAATAAAAAATAAAATCTTTCTTCGCCTTCGATTCTACTTTGTCTATTTTTGAACTCTGGATGCCACAAGCTAAAATAGCGCTCCATCTGTTTCTCGCTTTTTATTAATTTTGCAGTTGTTGGAACACTAATACCATTTACTAAATTGTTGAACGATAAAAATAGTTCTCATTTCCCATATAGTGTATGAAACACTTACTTACCTTCACATATTCTCTGTTAAGTACTTTATAAATCGCTTCACACGTTTCTGGAATTATTGTGGTTAATATGCAATGCGATATTAGAGTGCTGTGTTACAGACTAGAGTAGCTCTCGTCTGTAAAATCGCAGTGTCTCAGTTCGTCAGTCTTCTGCACGTATAACATTTCTCGTGAGAGTATTCTGTTGTGTAATGTGAGAAGACACTTTAGTGAGGAAATACTGAAATACACTCTTATCCATTCGTAAGTAATTTGTATATTAAGATTTCACTTGCTCCAGTTTCAGCTCTCGTAACAGATTTTGCTGTACGCTTTTATTATCTCGACGTGTTACCTACGTCTTAGTCGAAGTGCGTTTCCTTTCTTTTGCGCCGCTTCTCTTCCAGATACATACAGAATGTCACTGTGGTACCAGCAACTGCAGAGCATAGCGAGTTGTTGTCTGCCATCTTGAAATTTGACGAAAAATATGGCGACGGAGTAGCATCACTCTCTAGCGACACGGTCGAAGATCTTTGTCGAAGAAATATTTGATCACATTTCGTTGTCGGAGAACTATGACAGTGTAGTATCGGCGAAACGCATCACTTCCTGCGAATGCCTGCCCCTAGGTGCGTCACACGTTACGTATTGCTTATCTCGGGTGGGAGGCGCGTTTCTAGAAATACGCGGCGGAAGTGACGCCGACAAGCTAATGTTTCCTACTTACCGGGAATTAGTTGCTGCTGTGTTCGTCATATCACCGTTAAACGTGCCGAGACATCTCGGTAAGGTACAAACGCGTTGTTTTGTGCTGGATGTAGGCGTGCCATATCGATAGCTTTTGGGAACCGTAAAGTCGTTATCGGACTGCGAGAGTAGTGATCGGGGTGGGATGTGGGGGGGGGGGGGGGGGGGGAGGAAACGGGCAAGGAGACGAAGGAGAGGGAGTGATGGATGTACAGGGAGGGATGGAAGATGGACGACGAAAAAGAGTGGAGGATTCAGATGGAGAAAAAAAGGTTTAAAATGTGGGAAGAAATGGTGAATAAAAAGGGGGTTTTAAAATCGTTAATGACCGTGAAAAGGGAAAAATTAAATGCAAATCGGACTTCGTATTACAGAAAAGCTATCGGACTTCGTGATTCGGAAATGCTATTGTTGGGGTGGTCCTTGTGGCGTTTCTGAGCAAAAGTCAAACCAATTTCCACTACAAAAATTATTTGAAAGAGAACAGAGAATAGCAAATGTGATTAACAGGGGGAAATGGCGTAGATAAGAGTTCATCCTTTACCATGTTAACATGTCTTCTCTCGTGCGGCGTCCAGGTCTTAATAACGGATACAAAAACCGTCTTGATATTAAATGCAATGTATTTTACGTTGCTGCTTCCATCCTCCAAATTTCATTCCACAATACGACTGCGCATCAATAAGTTTTTTCGTCTTCACCAGACCAAGACTAGCTAATAAGTAATTTAAGCTTCCGCTCTCAAAGACAAAAGCGGGTAGAAAAACAAAAAAGTTACAATTTTTGTAACTTCATTTTCTTATAAATATTTTCTCTGCCGTCGAACGCTCATACCGCTGCGACGGTATAATTTATATCTGAGGGAACGAGTGTAGCGCGGCGAAATTCAAAGTCCCGCTACAATATTGTAAAGAAACTGGTTCTCTACTTCTGAAAAAAACCCTTTTAAATAATAAAACATGACCTATACAAGGAATCTTACTACCCCTGTTAGTCATGGACGAAAAAAAAATGGCATTGTCTTTGTCAGAACGTGCAGAATCTTATGTGGGGCCAATAAGACGTCAATTTTAATCTAAATATGGTATGCCAATGTTTACGTAATAAAAAACAAATTAGGTAATTCCGTACAATTATTATATAGATGCGATAAATCACTTTAACGGGGCCAAATGAACAATTAAAATCAATATAATTCCAGGAAACCTGCAAAAGCAAAAAAAAAAAAAAAAATTGTAGAGGCCTACATAGACATCGCGCATCTGCTAGATGCCCACGAAATACGTAATTTTGTTTTGTAGCTGACAGCCAGTGAGAAAATAGGTGCAAAAATACTATTGGTCAATTTTCAAGCAGCAATGGCGGACAGCATCGGCTGGTAATATACGTAATTTTATGGTAGCTAATTTTACTGCACAAAAAATAAAATACGTACTCCCTCTAAAAGAAGTTACACACAAACATTAAAATAAAATTATGATGAGCAGCAAAATGTCTGAGAAGAATTTTGAAAGAAAAATTATTAAGTGAACTCTAATTTGGCGGGTTTTCAACACTGTCAACAAGACGAAATAATGGAAAGAATATTTATTGGAACTAAACAAAATTGAACCTTTATGTTGTGACAGTATTTTTAAAGTAGATAATTGAACTGCAACTGTCTTTAATTTTGAAATGAGAGAGAGCGTAATAATTTTCTTTTAATGTCTTCACTGTTGCTGCAGGCAGTGCGATGACATCAGCATTGGTCCGCGCGGACGATGTGTGAAGTGAATCCCGGTTTGTGGCGTGAAGATAATGACGGATCCTCCTGTTCCGTTAATATTCCAGTTACGGCGGTGGTCCACGTCTGCGTTGTCGTCCAATCAGCTGGCAGCACTGGCGTCATAATAACAGTTCCAGCGTGTGCGTTGTCGTTACGCGCGCGACGTTTTATTATCAAAAGTTTATTAATCACGCGGTGCGGGTAGGTCGTAATTATGCAGTGTCTTTAGTATTTACGATATATAGCCGTTTAATTCTTCACACAGTTCCTTCACCGTGTTGCCACAGGAAAACAGTCACACGTATTTATCACTATAACAGTCCGTTAAACATCAGATGGCAGTTATGAGTCGAGGGACATGAAAGGCAAGCAGAGGATGGGAAGGGTGTGAGACAGGGTTGTAGCCTCTCCCCGATGTTATTCAATCTGTATAGTGAGCAAGCAGTAAAGGAAACAAAAGACAAATTCGGAGTAGGTATTAAAATCCATGGAGAAGAAATAAAAACTTTAAGGTTCGCCGATGACATTGTAATTCTGTCAGAGACAGCAAAGGACTTGGAAGAGCAGTTGAACGGAATGGACAGTGTCTTGAAAGGAAGGTATAAGATGAACATGAACAAAAGCTAAACGAGGATAATGGAATGTAGTCGAATTAAGTCGGGTGATGCTGAGGGAATTAGATTAGGAAATGAGACGCTTAAAGTAGTAAAGGAGTTTTTCTATTTGGGGAGCAAAATAACTGATGATGGTCAAAGTAGAGAGGATATAAAATGTAGACTGTCAATCGCAAGGAAAGCATTTCTGAAGAAGAGAAATTTGTTAACATCGAGCATAGGTTGAAGTGTCAGGAACTCCTTTCTGAAAGTATTTGTATGGAATATAGTCATGTATGGAAGTGAAACGTGGACAATAAATAGTTTAGACAAGAAGAGAATAGAAGCTTTCGAAACGTGGTGCTACAGAAAAATGCTAAAGATAAGATGGATAGATGACGTAACTAATGAGGAGGTATTGAATAGGATTGGGGAGAAGAGGAGTTTGTGGCACAACTTGACTAGAAGAAGGGATCGGTTGGTAGGACATGCTCTGAGGCATCAAGCAATCACAAATTTAATATTGGAGGGCAGCGTGGAGGGTAAAAATCGTAGAGGGAGACCAAGAGATGAATACACTAAGCAGATTCAGAAGGCTGTAGGTTGCAGTAGGTACGGAGAGATGAAGAAGCTTGCACAGGATAGAGTAGCATGGAGAGCTGCATCAAACCAGTCTCACAACTGAAGACAACAACAACAACAACAACAACAACAACAACAAACATCAACTTTACGTCGTCGTCCTTACGACAGTTTGGATGACACAATAAATGTTTCTTGATCAAATCGCAGCACTCTTCTTTTACTTAACATTTTCGTTTGTTCCACTTTCACACAGTTCTTAACAGTTAGTGTCTCCACACGACAGTGGTATCTGGTTCACGGCTAATTGTCACAAGTTCACACAGTATGTAAAATCGTCACCGCAAACACTCTATATACTTTTCAAGTTTTACTGTTCACTTAATAGTGCATGATCTCCTATTAACACAGCGGACGCACTGTAGTCAGTTGTTCCTCCGCGTATCACCGTCTTTCACGCGGAACTTCGCAACGTTTCTCCACCCGCGAACCGGCAACGATACCACAACATTTCGCACACTCTCTGTCGATACTCGTTCGCTCTCTCTCACACAGTACTTCTGCTAGCCTAACCAAAGAGTTGTTGTTGTTGTGGTCTTCAGTTCTGAGACTGGTTTGATGCAGCTCTCCATGCTACTCTATCCTGTGCAAGCTTCTTCATCTCCCAGTACCTACGGCAACCTACATCCTTCTGAATCTGCTTAGTGTATTCATCTCTTGGTCTCCCTCTACGATTTTTACCCTCCACGCTGCCCTCCAATACTAAATTGGTGATCCCTTGATGCCTCAGAGCATGTCGTACCAACCGATCCCTTCTTCTAGTCAAGTTGTACCACAATGCTATTCAATACTTCCTCATTAGTTATGTGATCTACCCATCTAATCTTCAGCATTCTTCTGTAGCACATTTCGAAAGCTTCTATTCTCTTCTTGTCCAAACTATTTATCGTCCACGTTTCACTTCCATGCATGGCTACACTCCATACAAATACTTTCATGAACGACTTCCTGACACTTAAATCTATACTCGATGTTAACAAATTTCTCTTCTTCAGAAACGCTTTCCTTGCCATTGCCAGTCTACATTTTATATCCTCTCTACTTCGACCATCATCAGTTATTTTGCTCCCCAAATAGCAAAACTCCTTTACTACTTTAAGT
The DNA here is from genome assembly GCF_023864345.2 of Schistocerca serialis cubense. Classification (NCBI taxonomy): domain Eukaryota; kingdom Metazoa; phylum Arthropoda; class Insecta; order Orthoptera; family Acrididae; genus Schistocerca; species Schistocerca serialis. Next base: position 6,958,168 of record NW_026047648.1, on the reverse strand, counting down.
GTCTCATTTCCTAATCTAATACCCTCAACATCACCTGATTCGACTACATTCCATTATCCTCGTTTTGCTTTTGTTGATGTTCATCTTATATCCCCCTTTCAAGACACTGTCCATTCCGTTCAACTGCTCTTCCAGGTCCTTTGCTGTCTCTGACAGAATTACATTGTCATCGGCGAACCACAAAGTTTTTATTTCTTCTCCATGGATTGTAATACCTACTCCGAACTTTTCTTTTGTTTCCTTTACTGCTTGCTCCATATGAAGATTGAATAACATCGGCGAGAGGCTACAACCCTGTCTCACTCCCTTCCCAACCGCTGCTTCCCTTTCATGCCCCTTGACTCTTATAACTGCCATCTGGTTTCTGTACAAATTGTAAATAGCCTTTCGCTCCCTGTATTTTACCCCTGCCACCTTTAGAATTTGAAAGAGAGTATTCCAGTCAACATTGTGAAAAGCTTTCTCTAAGTCTACAAATGCTAGAAACGTAGGTTTGCCTTTCCTTAATCTTTCTTCTAAGATAAGTCGTAAGGTCAGTATTGCCTCACGTGTTCCAACATTTCTACGGAATCCAAACTGATCTTCCCCGAGGTCGGCTTCTACCAGTTTTTCCATTCGTCTGTAAAGAATTCGCGTTAGTACAGTATTTTGCAGCCGTGACTTATTAAACTGATCGTTCGGTAATTTTCACATCTGATTCGTACAATATAAAATATAAAACAGTAGCAAAATGAATGAAGAAACAATGTGACGCATTAACAAATAAAAAATAGTTGAAATAAATTATACATACGAACTACGATAAGGTAATGCACAAAAGAAAAAAAAAAATATTATCCACTTTCGGGGAAAGTAATGTCTTTACAATATAGAGATCGATAAAGAAACAGGGGCAGTGAGGGAAATGCACAGAGAAGTAGAGGGAGCGTTCGAGATTAAGATAGGAAGAGAGTGGGGGGCGGGGGGGGGGGGGGAGATGTAGAGCGAGAAAGAAGGTGCGGGAGGAGAATGGAGCTGGAGAAGGAAGAGAGAGAGAGAGAGAGAGAGAGAGAGAGAGAGAGAGAGAGAGAGAGAGAGATATGGATATGGAGGAAGGAGGGATGAAAGTGTAAAAAGAGAGGGAGATGGAGGAAGGAGGGTGGGAGCCTGGCCTGTGCTTTAGCTCTGCCACTCGGTTTACAAGGCGGATCGTTGAGGTCGCCGACCAAAGTGGACAACCTGTGGCAGTAACTGAAGACACGCTGGCAGCTGCACCCCTATACGCTGGATGGCTTCCCCGACGGCGATGTGTCACCTCTCAGCAGGATAGGGGGACGAGTCTTAATAGCCGTCTTAGTTTGTTTGCAGATGATGCTGTCATTTACCGTCTTCTAAAGTCACCTGAGGACCAAAACGAATTGCAAAATGATGCACATAAGATATCTGTATGGTACGGAAAGTGGCAGTTGACACTGAGTAAAGAAAAGTGTCAAGTTATTCACACGACTACTGAAAGAAATCTGCTAAATTTCGATTACACATTCACAAAACTGAAGGCTTATAAATGCAACAAAATACTTAGGGATTACAACTACAAATAACCTAAATTGGAACGGTCACATAGACCATATTGTGGGTAGAGCAAACCAAAGACTGTGATTCACTGGCAGAACACTTAGAATGTGCAACAGGTCTACCAAAGAGACCCCTTACACCACGCTTGTCCGCCCTATTCTGGAGTTCTGCTGTGCGGTGTGGGATCCGCATCAGGTGGGACTGACGGATGACATCGCAAAAGTTCAAAGAAGGGCAGCTCGTTTTGTACTATCGCGAAATAGGGGAGATAGTGCGACACACGTGATATGTGAATTGGAGCGGCAGTCATTAAAACAAAGGCGTTTTTCGCTGCGACCGGATGTTCTCACGAAATTTCAATCACCAGTTTTCTCCTCCGATTGCGGAAATATTCTGTTGACATCCACCTACATAGGGAGAAATCAGGATCACGATAAAATAAGACAAATGAGGGCTCGTAGAGAAAAGTGTAACTGCTCGTTTTTCCCGCGCACCGTTCCAGAGTGGAACGGTAGAGACACAGCTTGAAGGTGGTTCACTGAACCCTCTGCCACGTACTTCACTCTGAATAGCAGAGTAATCACGTAGGTGTACAATTCTGCGTGTCTTGGAGCCAGAAGCGTGCTACAGTGTTTTCAGGAGCATTGTACTGAACTCTCGTTATGTCTGGGCGACGAAATTCTACTCGTTTTAATGCTGTGGAACCCGTGTTGGTCTCTACTGGGCGCGCTAGCCACGTATTCAAACAAGCGGCCCGTTGTTTACGCGAATTGTGTGACTTGCGCCCAGACGTCTGGTGCGACATACCTCCAGAAACCTACCAACAGACTGCCGCATCCCTGCTACGCAGTACCTCTGATACAGTTCGTCCCAAAGACGAAGAAACGAGCTGTTAATCCAGTGGTCATAATACTTCTGGTGATAAATGTACCGTTCGTGGAACAGAGACGGGGGAAAAAGAAACGTTTGTTTATTTATTTATTTCAGTAACGACTGACTTCTTGGCCTAGTGGTACTCGGGAGGGTCATTATTTTCCGTTCAATATTTGTCAGTATGAGAGTCGACGAATGAAATTCAAGATAGGTAACTAAATTTTACAGCCTTATTAGAAGAAAAATGCAGCCAACGACAACAAAAGCAGCAAGGGTGAAGCAAACAATGAAAGAACCACATCCCGCGTAGAACCAGGACGCCCTGTGGCTGTTATACTTTTGAAGAATTATACGAAACTTACAGTGAAGTAGTACAAGCTTCTTTTACATTTCAAATAAGTATTTAGCGGCAGTATATCCTATTATATTATATACAAAAGTAATACTGTAGTTGTATCCATATTTTTGAGTGACATAAATTGAAAACGACCATTTTCGAGTTGTCACTTTTCTTGATTTTTGGGGGGGGGGGGGGGTATGTGTTTCAGTGCTGTTACCATAGCTTAATTATCTTTAGATAAGCCTTCAATCAAAGCTTCACAAAGTTCCGGAACTATCTGAGATATGGCTGGCTTTGAAATGTAGAATAAATATGGAAGGCTTCGATAGGAGTCTCCTGTGCCAGAAAACGAAGAGTGACAGGTAGTCTTTGCTCCACAGTATTGCTTTTCTGAAATTTGTGTCTTTCTTTGTAACAACTGGTCCCATAATATTCAACAATATTTCAAAATCTGACGGTGACATCCCGGTGAAGTTAAGAAAGCCAGAACCGTCTTCCAGCGCATCTCTCGATGTGAATACACAAAGTAACCCATCAGTTCACTGCAGCAGACTATTCGAATACGTAGGAAATGTTGGCCGCTAGTGTAAACGGGAATGCGAATAATGAAGAATGTCGCCAACATGTTCAGGGAACAAGTTGCACACAATGTTCCGAACATAAACATGTTCTGAGCTCAGTATAAACGCGCCTTTAGAAGAAAAATGCAACGAATGACGAAAAAAAAGCAGCAAGGGTGAAGAACACAGTGAAAGAACCCCCTCCCGCATAGAGGCAGGACCCCCTGTCGGTGTTCTGTTACAGTGGTAGCCAGAAATGTTGGATTTGACTGCTCTTTTCAGACACTGCCTTACATCTAGTCTGGAAAAAGCGAGTAAGAAACCATGTCGGTGGTATCGATACGTGGATGATATATGGCAAAAAAGCTTTAGAGGAATTCTTTTGTTATTTAAATAGTATAAATCAAAAAATCCAGTTTACCATGGAAATGGAGAAAGACAATGCAATATTCTTCTTGGATGTCTTCGTCATGAGACAGTGCGATGGCAGCTCGAAACATAAAGTCTTTCGGAAGGTTACACAAACCGACAGATACTTGCAATCACCATCCACAACAGAAAAGAGGTGTAATTAAAAGTCTAGTGGACAGAGCTAAAAGGATTTGTACGCCGGAACACCTGGACGGCAAGTTAAAACATCTAAAGCATTCTTTTGAGAGGAATGGGTACTCTAGTAGGGAAACAGAGTTTTGCGACCGAATAACAGGAGGCCTAAGGACAACGATAGGACACAGCGATGGAAGAAAACGGTTTCTCTACCCTTCATCAAAAAAAGTAACTGCTGAAATCGGCAAGATTCTAGGGAAACATGAAGTTGGACCGATTTTCAGAGCAAGTAGGAAAACAGGCCAAGCTGTTCGTTCTGTTACGGACGAGCGTCCCCCGGTGTCTCCAAGTAGTGTGTGCGAGATTCCTCGTACGTGTGGTAAGCAGCCGTGAAACTCGGCGATATGTGGGCAGTGCCGCGGTACAGAATCGATGACAAGTTTTTATCGATAGTTAGAAAATGTCACCCTTGACAAGGTTTATCTCTGCTATTACGTGAAATCCAGACCACGCCCACTCTCCGCGGTATTCGGGCCGTTCTTCGACGCCCGACTCCTCAGTCGGCAAGACTCGGCACAACCGGGAGCATCTCCGAAGATGTCCAACGTAGCTGTGGGCGAAACGTCAGGGATGGAAGAGTTCCGTGGACCACGGCCATGCAACCCGGAAAAACTCTCAGCAGCTGAAACATCCGGTCGTGAAAGCCTTCTTTGTATGAATGTTGGAGTTGACCAGAATTGCTGCCCCTGCACTTCTCTACACCACTACTCCGAAGTAAGAGTGATTTCAGGTGTGCCGCAGGGCAGTGTTGTAGGACCGTTGCTATTCACAATATACATAAATCACCTTGTGGATGACATCGGAAGTTCACTGAGGCTTTTTGCAGATGATGCTGTAGTATATCGAGAGGTTGTAACAATGGAAAATTGTACTGAAATGCGGGAGGATCTGCAGCGAATTGACGCATGGTGCAGGGAATGGCAATTGAATCGCAGTGTAGACAAGTGTAATGTGCTGCGAATACATAGAAAGATAGATCCCTTATCATTTAGCTACAATATAGCAGGTTACCAACTGGAAGCAGTTAATTCCATAAATTATCTGGGAGTACGCATTAGGAGTGATTTAAAATGGAATGACCACATAAAATTAATCGTCGGTAAAGCAGATGCCAGACTGAGATTCATTGGAAGAATCCTAAGGAAATGCAATCCGAAAACAAAGGAAGTAGGTTACAGTACGCTTGTTCGTCCACTGCTCGAATACTGCTCAGCAGTGTGGGATCCGTACCCGATAGGGTCGATAGAAGAGATGGAGAAGATCCAACGGAGAGCAGCGCGCTTCGTTACAGGATCATTTAGTAATCGCGAAAGCGTTACGCAGGTGATAGATAAACTCCAGTGGAAGACTCTGCAGGAGAGACGCTCAGTAGCTCGGTACGGGCTTTTGTTGAAGTTTCAAGCACATACCTTCACCGAAGAGTCGAGCAGTATATTGTTCCCTTCTACGTATATCTCGTGAAGAGACCGTGAGGATAAAATCAGAGAGATTAGAGCCCACACAGAGGCATACCGACAATCTTTCTATCCACGAACGATACGAGACTGGAATAGAAGGGAGAACCGATAGAGGTACTCAAGGTACCCTCCGCCACACACCGTCAGGTGGCTTGCGGAGCATGGATGTAGATGTACGTTTATTTTTGTGCCAAACTGCGGCCATGTGATCCCACGATCTCCGTCAAGTGTTCCTCGATCGTGCGGGACTGACGTTAATTCTAAAGCAGGCCTTAGCCGGCCACGCCCGTTCTGCAAAAGTGACGAGGTGTGAGTGAGTGTGTGTGTGTGTGTGTGTGTGGGCGGAAGCGCGTGATGCCACGCGGCGGTGACGACAGGCGACACGCGACACGCAACGCGCGAGGCACGCCGGGGCCCCCTATATGCGTGCCTCTGCGTCACGCAGGCGCGCGTGTTCCCGAGTCAGCACGCCGGTCGGCCGTGTGTCAGCTCGTCTTCGGTGTGACCGCGCAGAAGAAAAGAAGCAGAGAGAGGTCCTGCCTTCGCCATCGCCAACACTCGTAATCTCATAGTCAGCAGAAAGTCGCTCTCCCCCAAAGCCGAACGGCGCCGCTAGCGAACAGTCGGTTCTCCACAATAAACGTTCACGAACCGGAAAAAAAAGTCAGTCCATAAGTTTAAGTAAACGCCTTGAATGAGATTTTCACTCTGCAGCGGGGTGTGCGCTGATATAAAACTTCCTGGCAGATTAAAACTGTGTGCCGGACCGAGACTCGAACTCGGGACCTTTCCCTTTCGCAGGCAAGTTCTCTGCGAATTGAGCTACCCAAGTTCGACTCACGCCCCGTCCTCACAGCTTTACTCGCAGGAGAGCTTCTGTAAAGTTTGGAAGGTAGGAGACGAGGTACTGGCAGAAGTAAAGCTGTGAGGACGGGGCGTGAGTCGTGCTTGGGTAGCCCAGTTGGTAGAGCAGTTGCCCGCGAAAGGCAAAGTTCCCGAGTTCGAGTCTCGGTCGGGCACACATTTTTAATCTGGCAGGAAGTTTCAAGAATAAGCTTAATTTTGTCAAGGAACTCCTCAACAGAATAGAAGGAGCGACCCACGAGGAAACTCTTCATTTTCGATTTGAAAGCGCGTGGATTACTGCTAAAATTTTTGAATTCGAGTGGCAGCTTATTGAAAATGGGTGCAGCAGTATGCTGCACACCTTTTTGCACGAGAGTTAAGGGAGTCGGAGCCAGATGCAGGTTTGATTTCTGCCCAGTACTAACCGAGTGAAAGCTGCTTACCAGGTGTACCGGTATGAAATGAGCGTTAAGACACTAATATGTCGATAGGGAGCATTTGTTTTGAACGAGTCTTAATTTTTTTTGTTTGGTTGGTATGACATCTGTCAAAGGTATTTAGTATACATCAAGTCATAGAACAAACGTCATATGTGTTCATCGTGTTAACAATGTCGAGTGATGTACCAGAAAGTGATGATTTGTGGAAAGCATTAATTTTTTGTTTTCATTTGTAAAGAAGTGCTGCAGAGTCGCATCGAATGCTTGTCGAGGCATACGGTGATCGTGCTCTGTCAGAAGCAACGTGCAAAAGATGGTTTCAACGGTTCAGAAATAATAATTTTGATGTAAGAAATGAAGAACGTGGAAGACCACCAAAAAAGTTGGAAGACGCCGAATTACAATCAATATTGCACGAAGATGATGCTTTGAGTGAGAAGCAAATGGCAGCAATGCTAAATGTTGTACAACAATCAATTTCTGACCGTTTGAAAGCTACGGGAAAGATCCAAAAGTGTGGAAAATGGGTGCCACATGAATTGAATGAAAGGCAGATGCAAAACCGAAAAACCGTTTGTCAAATTTTGGTTCAAAGACATGAAAGAAAATCAATTTTGCATCGAATTGTTACCGGCGATGAAAAATGGATGTATTTTAAGACTCCTAAACGGGAAAAATCGTGGGTTAATGCGGGACAACCGTCAACACCGACTGCAAAGCCAGATCGATTCGGCAAGAAGACAATGCTCTGTGTTTGGTGGGATGAGAAAGGTGTGGTGCATCATGAGCTTCTAAAACCCGGCGAAGCTGTGAATACTAATCGCTAAAGACAACAAATGATCAATTTGAACTATTCATTGATAGAAAAAAAGACCAGAATGGACCAGAAGACATGGCAAAGGAATTTTTTTACACGACAGTACAAAGCAAAACTGCTTCAGGATACAATCAAAACACTTGGTTGGGAGCTGCTGCCCCATCCGCCGTATTCGCCAGTACCATTTGTTTTCATCAATGGGACACGCATTGGCTGAGGAACACTTAGATTCCTACGAAGAAGTCGAAAATTGGGTGTCTGATTGGTTTGCTTTAAAAAATGAAGATTTCTATTGCTGTGGTGTCCACAAATTGCCAGAAAGGTGGTCAAAATGTACAGAAAGCAATGGTTGGTACTTTGAATAAAATGTTTTTATTTTTCATTTCAAAATTAGTGTTTCATTTTCACAAAAAAAAAAACGCTCATTTCTTACCGGTACCCGTGATCTAGGGGTAGCGTCTTTGATTCATAATCAAAACGTCTTCCGTCCCGGGTTCGATCCCCACCACTGCCTAAATTTTGATAAATAATCAGCATTGGCGGCCGAAGATTTCCGGCATAAGAAGTCAGCCTCATTCTGCCAACGGCCTTGCCAAAGAGGGCGGAGGAGCGGATAGAGGTTCACGGCACTCTGTTGTCCTAGGGGTGGGAAATTGCCCCTAAAGGCGGAAGAATCAGCAATGATCAACGACATGAGGATGCAGAAGGCAATGGAAACCACTGCATTAAAGACGCGTAACGTGTATCCACAGGACATGTGGCCTGTAATTGAAGAAGTGTCATGATGATATCTCTCCATTGGCAAAAGACTCCGGAATAGTCCCCCATTCGGATCTCCGGGAGGGGACTGCCAAGGGGGAGGTTACCATGAGAAAAAGATTGAATAATCAACGAAAGGATAACGTTCTACAAGTCGGTGCGTGGAATGTCAGAAGCTTGAACGTGGTAGGGAAACTAGAAAATCTGAAAAGGGAAATGCAAAGGCTCAATCTAGATATAGTAGGGGTCAGTGAAGTGAAGTGGAAGGAAGACAAGGATTTCTGGTCAGATGAGTATCGGGTAATATCAACATCAGCAGAAAATGGTATAACAGGTGTAGGATTCGTTATGAATAGGAAGGTAGGGCAAAGGGTGTGTTACTGTGAACAGTTCAGTGACCGGGTTGTTCTATCAGAATCGACGGCAGACCAACACCGACAACGATAGTTCAGGTATACATGCCGACGTCGCAAGCTGAAGATGAACAGATAGAGAAAGTGTATGAGGATATTGAAAGGGTAATGCAGTATGTAAAGGGGGACGAAAATCTAATAGTCATGGGCGACTGGAATGCAGTTGTAGGGGAAGGAGTAGAAGAAAAGGTTACAGGAGAATATGGGCTTGGGACAAGGAATGAAAGAGGAAAAAGACTAATTGAGTTCTGTAACAAGTTTCAGCTAGTAATAGCGAATACCCTGTTCAAGAATCACAAGAGGAGGAGGTATACTTGGAAAAGGCCGGGAGATACGGGAAGATTTCAAATAGATTACATCATGGTCACACAGAGATTCCGAAATCAGATACTGGATTGTAAGGCGTACCCAGGAGCAGATATAGACTCAGATCACAATATAGTAGTGATGAAGAGTAGGCTGAAGTTCAAAACATTAGTCACGAAGAATCAATACGCAAAGAAGTGGGATACGGAAGTACTAAGGAATGACGAGATAAGTTTGAAGTTCTCTAACGCTATAGATACAGCAATAAGGAGTAGCGCAGTAGGCAGTACAGTTGAAGAGGAATGGAAATAGGTGGAAAGAATACATTGAAAGCCTCTATGAGGGTGAAGATTTGTCTGATGTGATAGAAGAAGAAACAGGAGTCGATTTAGAAGAGATAGGGGATCCAGTATTAGAATCGGAATTTAAAAGAGCTTTGGAGGACTTACGGTCAAATAAGGCAGAAGGGATAGATAACATTCCATCAGAATTTCTAAAATCATTGGGGGAAGTGGCAACAAAACGACTATTCACGTTGGTGTGTAGAATATATGTTGTTGTTGTTGTTGTTGTTGTGGTCTTCAGTCCTGAGACTGGTTTGATGCAGCTCTCCATGCTACTCTATCCTGTGCAAGCTTTTTCATCTCCCAGTACCTACTGCAACCTACATCCTTCTGAATCTGCTTAGTGTATTCATCTCTTGGTCTCCCTCTACGATTTTTACCCTCCACGCTGCCCTCCAATATTAAATTGGTGATCCCTTGATGCCTCAGAACATGTCCTACCAACCGATCCCTTCTTCTGGTCAAGTTGTGCCACAAACTTCTCTTCTCCCCAATCCTACTCAATACTTCCTCATTAGTTATGTGATCTACCCATCTAATCTTCAGCATTCTTCTGTAGCACCACATTTCGAAAGCTTCTATTCTCTTCTTGTCCAAATATATGAGTCTGGCGATATACCATCTGACGTTCGGAAAAGCATCATCCACACAATTCCGAAGACGGCAAGAGCTGACAAGTGCGAGAATTATCGCACAATCAGCTTAACAGCTCATGCATCGAAGCTGCTTACAAGAATAATATACAGAAGAATGGAAAAGAAAATTGAGAATGCGCTAGGTGACGATCAGTTTGGCTTTAGGAAAAGTAAAGGGACGAGAGAGGCAATTCTGACGTCACGGCTAATAATGGAAGCAAGGCTAAAGAAAAATCAAGACACTTTCACAGGATTTGTCGACCTGGAAAAAGCGTTCGACGATATAAAATGGTGCAAGCTGTTCGAGATTCTGAAAAAAGTGGGGGTAAGCTATAGGGAGGACTGGTCATACACAATATGTACAACAACCAAGATGGAATAATAAAAGTGGACGATCAAGAACTAAGTGCTCGTATTAAGAAGGGTGTAAGACAATGCTGTAGCCTTTCGCCCCTACTCTTCAATCTGTACATCGAGGAAGCATTGATGGAAATAAAAGAAAGGTTCAGGGGTGGAAGTAAAATACAAGGTGAAAGGATATCAATGATACGATTCGATGATGACATTGCTATCCTGAGTGAAAGTGAAGAAGAATTAAATGATCTGCTGAACGGAATGAACAGTGTAATGAGTACACAGTATGGTTTGAGAGTAAATCGGAGAAAGACGAAGGTAATGAGAAGTAGTAGAAATGAGAACAGCGAGAAACCTAACATCAGGATTGATGGTCACGAAGTGATTGAAGCGAAGGAATTCTGCTACCTAGGCAGTAAAATAACCAATGACGGACGGAGCAAGGAGGACATCAAAAGCAGACTCGCTATGGCAAAAAAGGCATTTCTGGCCAAGAGAAGTCTACTAATATCAAATACCGGCCTTAATTTGAGGAAGAAATTTCTGAGGATGTACGTCTGGAGTACAGCATTGTATGGTAGTGAAACATGGACTGTGGGAAAACCGGAACAGAAGAGAATCGAAGCATTTGAGATGTGGTGCTATAGACGAATGTTGAAAATTAGGTGGACTGATAAGGTAAGGAATGAGGAGGTTCTACGCAGAATCGGAGAGGAAAGGAATATGTGGAAAACACTGATAAGGAGAAGGGACAGGATGATAGGACATCTGCTAAGACATGAGGGAATGACTTCCATTGTAGTAGAGGGAGCTGTGGAGGGCAAAAACTGTAGAGGAAGACAGAGATTGGAATACGTCAAGCAAATAATTGAGGACGTAGGTTGCAAGTGCTACTCTGAGATGAAGAGGTCAGCACAGGAAAGGAATTTGTGGCGGGCCGCATCAAACCAGTCAGTAGACTGATGACAAAAAAGAACTGCTATTCTTGGGAATAAAGTAATATTGGTAACAAGAAACGGCAATAAGGAATATACATATTGAAAGACCATTATCAAAATATCCAAACTCGCGAACAGAGGTCGACAAGAGGTTCGTGAACTCACACTCCTTATTGCCCAAACCGCCCGTTTCTGAGCCAAAAATATCCTTGAAAAATGGGAATAGTTACCCCAAAATATAATACCATATGACATATGTGAAGGAAAATAATTAAGTAGACTAATTTCCGTGTCGAAGTATCACTCACTTTTGATACCGTTCGAACAGTAAAAATGGCATTATTAAGTCTTTGAACAAGATCTTGAACTTGTGCTTTCCACGACAGCTTATTATCTCAACATCTATAAATCTGAACTGTTCACTTTCACTAATCATATGCCCATTCTGTAAAATAAAAATGTCAGGTTTTGTTGAATTGTGTGTTAGAAACCATAAAAACTGGGTCTTAACTCTGATTTAGTGTTAGTTTATTTTCTACAAACCATGAACTGAGGTCATTTACTGCACTATATGAAACCGAGCCAATGTTGCACACAACATCCTTTACTACCGAGCTAGTGTCCTCAGCAAACAGCTTCTGTACCAGTCAGGTTCCTCTCAGACTATGGTGATAAAATAGCTCAATGTTTAGCAATTATATACAACCACTCGGTCACAGAAAGGTGCGCACCTAAAGACTGGAAAATTGCTCGAGTCACACCAATACCCAAAAAGGGAAGTAGGAGTAATCCGCTGAATTACAGGCCCATATCACTAACGTCGATTTACAGTAGGGTTTTGCAACATATGCTGTATTCGAACATTATGAAGTAGCTCGAAGAAAACGATTTGTTGACATAGTCAGCACGGATTCAGAAAATATCGTTTATGTGAAACACAACTAGCTCTTTATACTCGTGAAGTAATGAGTGCTATCGACAGGGGATGTCAAATTGATTCCACATTTTCAGATTTCCAGAAGGCTTTCGACACCGTTCCTCACAAGAGAGTCTTCTAACCAAACTGCGTGCCTACGGAGTATCGCCTCAGTTGTGCGACTGGATTCGGGATTTCGTGTCAGAAAGGTCACAGTTTTTAGTGATAGACGGAAAGTCATCGAGTAAAACAGAAGTAATATCCGGCGTTCTCAAAGGAAGTGTTATAGGCCCTCTATTGTTCCTAATCTATATAAACGACATAGGACAATCTCAGCAGCCGTCTTACACTGTTTGGAGACGATGCTGTCATTTACCGGCATCAGATGATCAAAACGACTTGCAAAATGTTTCAGATAGGATATCTGTATGTTGCAAAAAGTGGAATGATCACATAGGTAATATTGTGGGTAGAGCAAACGACAGACTGCGATTCGTTGGCGGAACACTTGCAAGGTGCAACAGGTCTACCAAAGAGATTGCTTACACCACGCTTGTCCGCCCTATTCTGGAGTATTGCTGTGCGGTGTGGGATCCGCATCAGGTGGGACTGACGGATGACATCGAAAAAGTACAAAGAAGGGCAGCTCGTTTTGTATTAGCGCGAAATAGGGGAGATAGTGTCCGAGACATGATACGTGAATTGGAATGGCAATCATTAAAACGAAGGCGTTTTTCGTTGCGACGGGATCTTCTCATGAAATTTCAATCACCAGTTTTCTCCTCCAATTGCGAAAACATTCTATTGGCACCCAGCTACATAGGGAGAAATGATCATCAGGATAAAATAAGAGAAATCAGGGTTCTCACCGAAAAATTTAAGTGCTCGTTTTTCCCGCGTGCCGTTCGAGAGTGGAACGGTAGAGAGACAGTTTGAAGGTGGTTGATTGAACCCTCTACCAGGCACTTTATTGTAAAAAGCAGAGTGATCACCTATATGTTGATATCGAAACAGAAATATTTTAGAGTTACCCGTAATACTAGAGGGCATATCATTTATATAAATAAGGAACAGGAGTGGCCCCAACACTGATCCCCGGGGCACCCCCCACTTCACCGTACCCCACTCAGACCCCACATAACAGCCGTTATCAACATTGTGAATAATGACCTTTTGCTGTCTGTTGCTAAAGTAAGAGGTGAGCCAATTGTGAGCTACTCCCCTTATTCCCGTAATGGTCCAGCTTCTGGAGCAATATTTTCTGATCAACACAATCAAATGCCTTAGTTAAATAAAAAAAAAATACGCCAAGCGTTCGAAACTTTTTGTTTAGCCCATCCAGCACCTCACAGAGAAAAGAGAATACAACATTCTGAGTTCTTAAGCGACTTCTAAAGCCGAACTATACATTTGATAGCAAATCGCGTGGTGTAAAATCGTCAATTATCCTTACATACACAGTATTTTCAATAACTTTTGCAAACACTGATGGCATAGAAATAGGACTAAAATTTTCTATATTATCCCTTTCCCCCTTCTTATAAAGCGGCTTTCCTACTGAGAACTTTAATCATTCTCTCTGTCCACAGTCTGTCCACTTGCAAACCACTTACCCATATCGCAGCAGCTGGGTTGGGGTTCGGGTGGAAAAGACTCAGCTCACGACGCGTAGCAGGCACGCTACACTATGGTGCCCACTGTAGTGGTTAATAAAAAAGAAAACAAAACAAAAAGTTGAAAATGTGGAAAGAAATGGTGAATAAAAAGGGGTTTTTTTAAAATCGTTAATGACCGTGAAAAAGGGAAATAATGAAATGCAAATCAGACTTCGTATTTAGAGAAAGTTATCGGACTTGGTGATTCGGAAAAGATATTGTTGGGATGGTCCTTGTGGCGTTTCTGAGCAAAAGTCAAACCAATCTCCACTACAAAAATTATTTGAAAGAGAACAGAGAAAAACAAAACGTGATTAACAGGGGGAAGTGGCGTAGATAAGAGTTCATCCTTTACCAGGTTAACATGTCTTCTTTCGTGCGGCGTCCAGGTCTTCAAAAATCTCCTACTTCATTTCTGCGTGAAAAGTAGTAGCTGCTCCGAAATCTTGCAATCGCCCAGGAATCACTAATTTATACAAATCAAAGCCATGTTGGCATTCAATGCAATTTATTTTACCTTGCTACTTCCATCCTCCGAATTTCATACCAACTTCCACAATACGTCTACACATCAATGAGTTTTTTCGTCTTAATCCGACCAAGACTAGCTAATAAGTAAGTTAAGCTTCCGCTCTCGAGAGACAAAAGAGTTAGAATTTTTGTACCTTCATTGTCTTATAAATATTTTCTCTGCCGTCGAGGGCTCGTACCGCTGTGACGGTATAATTTATATCTGAGGGAACGAGTGTAGCGCGGCGAAATTCGAAGTCTCGCTACACCGCTCTGACAGTGAAATAAAGTTATTGATCATTGAAGTTCATTACGCTGAGGAGTTAGGACGATGTCGGAGATTTATAGAGAATGCAGTTTACTATAACAATTTTCACTATATTCTGAAAACGATAAAGCGTAAAGTTCCAAACATAAGTTTGCCCAAACAATGCTACTATCAGCGCGTTTACTATGAGAGCTGTTCAGAGTCTGTTGCGCGGATCCTATTATCCCTAGAAATTGAAACTGTTACGTATCGTTGTCGATGTAAATGTTCAAAGTGAATGCTCGCCAAAATTTGATCATAATGCTCATCAAACGCCTCGCTAGTAATGATAGAATGTCTGTCCAGCGGCGACACGTGAAAATACGACATACGCAAACTGAGAAAAAAATCACTGCAGTCGTTCCGCAGTTAACACTTTACCCCAATGCGAACTGGATATCGAGTCACGTGATACGGCATCCGAGGGTGTTCCTCGCAACTGCACAGAGGCTTCCGACACGGAGTGCGCGCTGATTCGAATCCAGAAGAGAACTGGGGGCCTGACTCCGCTCTCGAGTCATGGTGAAGCGTTCTAAGTTGACAGTACTGTAGTGTGGCTGAGGTGCTGGTAGGATTTCTCTACCTTGCGTTCAACATGTGGGACATCAGTGTCCTTTACGATTCTTCTTAGTCTGAAGCTTCTGGTTTTCTAGGTTGCCCTGCTTCGTGGGCGCCCTTATTTATATTGCAGCGGTGCGGACCGCCCAAGGCGCAAGGTACTAAATAATTAATTGCTTCAGAGATGTTGCTAAACGCGCCCAGAGATGTAAACAACCGTGCACGAGCAGCGCCTATTAGCAGCCGACAGCCGATCAGTTCCAGTCATTCCACCAGGAAGGAGGTACACGGCAAGTGTTGTCTGGAGTTGAACCACGCCTAGACGGTCAATACCGCGGTTACTTTGTGCCAGGAAGGGCTCTCAACAAGGGAAGTGTCCAGGCGTCTCGGAGTGAACCAAAGCGATGTTGTTCGGACATGGAGGAGATACAGAGAGACAGGAACTGTCGATGACATGCCTCGCTCAGGCCGCCCGAGGGCTACTACTGCAGTGGGTGACCGCTGCCTACGGATTATGGCCCGGAGGAACCCTGACAGCAACGCCACCATGTTGAATAATGCTTTTCGTGCAGCCACAGGACGTCGTGTTACGACTCAAACTGTGCCCAGTAGGCTGCACGACGCGCAACTTCACTCCCGACGCCCACGGCGAGGTCCATCTTTGCAACCACGACACCGTGCAGCGCGGTACAGATGGGCCCAACAACATGCGGAATGGACCGCTCAGGATTGGCATCACGTTCTCTTCACCGGTGAAGAGAAAGTCTGCCTTCAAGCAGACAATCGTCGGAGACGTGTTTGGAGGCAACCCGGTCAGGCTGAACGCCTTAGACACACTGTCCAGCGAGTGCAGCAAGGTGGAGGTTCCCTGCTGTTTTGGGGTGGCATTATGTGGGGCCGACGTACGCCGCTGGTGGTCACGGAAGGCGCCGTAACGGCTGTACGATACGTGAATACCATCCTCCGACCGCTAGTGCAACCGTATCGGCAGCATATTGGCGAGGCATTCGTCTGCGTAGACGACAATTCGCGCCCCCATCGTCCACATCTTGTGAATGACTTCCTTCACCATAACGACATCGCTCGACTAGAGTGGCCGGCATGTTCTCCAGGCACGAACCCTATCGCACACGCCTGGGATGGATTGAAAAGAGCTGTTTATGGACTACGCGACCCACCAACGACTCTGAAGGATCTACATCGAATCGCCGTCGAGCACTGGGACAGTGTGGACCAACAGCACCTTGATGAACTTGTGGATAGTGTGCCACGACGAACACAGGCATGCATCAGTGCAAGAGGACGAGCTACTGGGTATTAGAGGTACCGGTGTGTACAGCAGTCTGGACCACCACCTCTGAAGGTGGTACAACATCCAATGTTTGGTTTCCATGAGCAATAAAAAGGGAGGAAATGATGTTTATGTTGATCTCTATTTCAATTTTCTGTACAAGTTCGCGAACTCTCGCAACCGAGGTGACGCAAAACTTCTTTTGCTGTGTGTGTATGGAGTCCTCAAATTCGTATTTTCGTAGAAATCGACAAAAGAAAAATTGTGCTTACACTGCCGTGACCAGAGCCCTGGGACGGCTCCCAATACCTCAGAGGAGCTCCCTCTGCCCGGCGCAACTCGACGCGGCGTGGACTGGGCGGGTCGCTAGCAGGCCCCTGCAGAAATATTGCGCCAGGCTGCCCGTGCAGCCGTCCACAGTTGCGAAAGTGTGGCCGGTGCAGAATTTTATGCACGAATTGGCCTCTAGGTTATCTCCCATAAACATCTGATGGCATTTCTGTCGGACGATGTGGGTGACCAAATCACTTCGCTCGAATGTTCTTCAAACCAATCGCGAACACTTGTGGCGCGGTGGCATGACATGGCGCATTGTCACCCATAGCAACCCCATCGTTGTTCCCGAACATGAAGGCCATCAGTTGCCAGAAATGGTCTCCAAGTAGCCGACCACAACTATTTACAGCCACTGACCGGTTCAGTTCCCCCTGAGGACCCAGTTTATCGAATATAAACACAGCCCACGCCATTATACAGGCACCACCAGCTTGCAAAGTGCGTTGTTGACAACTTGGGTGCGTGGCTTCGCGGAGTCTGCAGAGAACCACCTAATGATTTTCTGAAAAACATCGTTTACAATTTCACCAGTTCATTCTTGTCTGTTGGGTGTGATAGCTACACTTGTTTCACCGGCAAAAAGTGCCAGCTTTACATCTTCATGAATATAGAATGGCAAGTCATTAATATACAGGGTGATTCAAAAAGAATACCACAACTTTAAAAATGTGTACTTAATGAAAGAAACATAATATAACCTTCTGTTATACATCATTGCAAAGAGTATTTGAAAAGGTTTTTTTTTTCACTCAAAAACAAGTTCAGAGATGTTCAATATGGCCCCCTCCAGACACTCGAGCAATATCAACCCGATACTCCAACTCGTTCCACACTCTCTGTAGCATATCAGGCGTAACAGTTTGGATAGCTGCTGTTATTTCTCGTTTCAAATCATCAATGGTGGCTGGGAGAGGTGGCCGAAACACCATATCCTTAACATACCCCTGTAAGAAAAAATCGCAGGGGGTAAGATCAGGGCTTCTTGGAGGCCAGTGATGGAGTGCTCTGTCACGGGCTGCCTGGCGGCCGATCCATCGCCTCGGGTAGTTGACGTTCAGGTTTCATAACTAACCTTTTTCGTAGGACTCTCCATACAGTTTATTGTGGAATTTGCAGCTCTCTGCTAGCTCTGCGAGTCGATTTTCCTGGGCTGCGAACAAATGCTTGCTGGATGCGTGCTACATTTTCATCACTCGTTCTGGCCGTCCAGAACTTTTCCCTTTGCACAAACACCCATTCTCTGTAAACTGTTTATACCAACGTTTAATACACCAACTATCAGGAGGTTTAACACCATACTTCGTTCGAAATGCACGCTGAACAACTGTCGTCGATTCACTTCTGCCGTACTCAATAACACAAAAAGCTTTCTGTTGAGCGGTCGCCATCTTAGGATCAACTGACGCTGACGGCTAGTCAACAGCGCCTCAAGCGAACAAATGTACGACTAAATGAAACTTTATAGCTCCCTTAATTCGCCGACAGATAGTGCTTAGCTCTGCCTTTTGTCGTTGCAGAGTTTTAAATTCCTAAAGTTGTGGTATTCTTTTTGAATCACCCTGTATATTAAGAACAGCAGAGGACCCGAGACCGAACCTTGCGGCACCCCATTCTTCATTGTTCTGCAGTTTGAGAAATCACCAGTTTTTTTTTGCATATTACGTGCTGCTTATTTCAACTTTCTGCGCTCTTCCTGTTAGGTATGATTTAAACCATCTGGGCACTGTCCCATTCATACC
Organism: Schistocerca serialis cubense; assembly: GCF_023864345.2. Taxonomy (NCBI): domain Eukaryota; kingdom Metazoa; phylum Arthropoda; class Insecta; order Orthoptera; family Acrididae; genus Schistocerca; species Schistocerca serialis. The sequence continues at coordinate 6,939,614 of NW_026047648.1, read as the reverse complement.
ACAGTACTTGAGCTTATGTAGAAGTAGTCCATGATTTCAGTTACTTGTCAAGTTATTACGTGTTGTTTTGTTATGTATTTAGCTCAGACACTGTGTATTATTTTGTTTCCATACTTAAAAATTATTTTCTTAAACCCTGCAATACTTACATTTAAAATGTGTCATGGGCAGGCTTGTATCGATAACCGTGGCTTCGTGAAAATTCAGTTTCACGTGGAATACCGACATTACTACAGGTTGCCCTGCGTGGGATGTGCCGATACGACGAACACGTGTGTGGGAGTGAATGGGTGGGCAGTTGGAGCTGCAGCTGCCGCAACGTCACATCGTCCTCACACGGGCCTGCCACGTGGGACAGGGGGGGATGGGCAGTTTCCGCGAACCGCCGGCGGCTGAGTCACAGAGCGCGGGTGCGTCACGCAGTCGAAGTCGCGAAGGGAAGGGAAGGGAAGCAACTGTGCGTAGTAAGCGTTTCTTCTCTGAAGCGCCACATGCGTATCCAAATAAAGAGATCTGTAAATGGGCAGAGTACGGCGCTGCGGTCGCATAGGACGACAAGTGTCTGGCGCATTTGCTAGATGGGTTACTGCGGCTACAACGGCTGGTTAGCAAGGTTTAACTGAGTTTGAACGTGGTGTTATAGTCGGCGCACGACCGATGGGACACAGCATCTTCGAGGCAGCGGTGAATTGCGGATTTTCCCGTACGACCGTTTCACGAGTGTACCGTGAATATCAGGTATCCGGCAAGACACCAAACCTCCGACATCGCTGCAGCCGGAAAAAGATCCTCCGAGAACGGGACCGACGACGACTGAAGAGAAATGTTCGACGTGACAGAAGTGCAACCCTTCCCAAAATTCCAGAATGAGATTTTCACTCTGCAGCGGAGTGTGCGCTGATGTGAAACTTCCTGGCAGATGAAAACTGTGTGCCCGACCGAGACTCGAACTCGGGACCTTTGCCTTTCGCGGGCAAGTCTCGGTCGGGCACACAGTTTTAATCTGCCAGGAAGTTTCATATCAGCGCACACTCCGCTGCAGAGTGAAAATTTCATTCTGGAAACATCCCCCAGGCTGTGGCTAAGCCATGTCTCCACAATATCCTTTCTTTCAGGAGTGCTAGTTCTGCAAGGTTCGCAGGAGAGCTTCTGTAAAGTTTGGAAAAGTGGGAGACGACATAATGGCAGAATTAAAGCTGTGAGGACCGGGCGTGAGTCGTGCTCGGGTAGCTCAGATTGTAGAGCACTTGCCGGCGAAAGGCAAAGGTGTCGAGTTCGAGTCTCGGTCGGGCACACAGTTTTAATCTGCCAGGAAGTTTCATACTTCCGCAAATTGTTGCAGTTTTCAGTGATGGGCCATCAACAAGTGTCAGCTTGCAAACTATTGGACGGAGCATCATCGATATGGGCTTTCTGAGCCGAAGGCCCACTCGTCTACCCTTGATCACTGCAAGACACACAGTTTTACCGCTCACCTGGGTGCGTCGACGCCGACATGACGGGAAACGTGTTGCCTGGTCGGGCGAGTCTCGCTTGAAATTGTATCGAGCGGATGTACGTGTACAGCTATGGAGGCGACCTCACGAATCCGCGGACCCTGCATGTCAGCAGGGGACTGTTCCAGACGGTGGAGACTCTGAAATGGTGTGGGGCGTGTGCAGATGGAGCGATCGGCACCCCTGATACGTCTAGATAAGACTGCTTTGTCCCCTGCAAAGTTATCCCCCTTCAGATATAATAGACTTGTGTCAGCTCTATTTCCGATCTCGGGAGCACTTCTGGAATTCACTTTCTCTTACGGTGTTCAGCTCTTTCAGCGATTCTGCTTTGCAATTTCCAGGGGTGGTTTCGCCACACTTCTGGTCGTTTTCTTCAGAGTGCTTCACCCAACCCGCGCATAACTTCCAGGTATTATTCCTTATTGACCGTACGGCGGTAAGGCAGAAACCCTTGATGCACTATCCCATTGTAATCGAAGAAAACAATGAGAAGAACGTTCGCAGATAATCGAACTTGGCGATATTTTTTTCCGGTCTCGAGTCTTGGAGCAGTTTTGACTGTGACGGTTGGGCCTCGGTTTGGAAGTCATACCCGCACACCGAGGTTTCCTCACCTGGTATAACGTCCATTCAAAGTTCGGCATCGCCGTCGACTTCATTCAGCAATTCCTGATGGATATCTACGCGACGATGTCTATGGTCCAATGGCAACCAATTCGGAACAAACTCTGCTGCTACACGCGTCGTGCCCAGAAGATCCGAAAAAATTGCTCGGAGTGAGGCAGAGGAAACGCCCACATCATCAGCAACCCCTCTGATGCTCATTCGGCCATTTTCCAGAACCACATTTTCTGAACTTCGTAACCAGTGTCGCCTGTAATTTGTGCGACAGGGCGTCCACCGCGGCCTTCATCTTCCACCTCTTGTCGGCCCTCTTTGAAACTTTTATACTGCAAGCGAACTGTTGTCGTACTCATAATAGATGGTTCGCCAAAAGGCACAGTCATAATTTAGAATGCGGTGCTGCACTTTATTTCATTTTCCGAGCAAACTTTAATGCAAATTCTTTGATCCATTTTCTTCGAAAGTAAAAATTCGCCGATCAGTGGAAAAGATGTCTACATCTACATGGTTACTCTGCATTTACACTTTAATGCCTGGCAGATGGTTCATCGAATCATTTTCATACCATTTCTCTACCATTCCACTCTCGAATGGCGCGTGGGGAAGAAGGAACAGCTAAATCTTTCCTTCGAAGCTGTGATTTCTCTTATTTTATTATTATGATCATTCCTCCCTACGTAGGTGGGTGTCCACATAATATTTTCGCATTTGGAAGAGAAAGTTGGTGACTGAAATGTCGTAAACACATCTCGCCGCAAAGAAAACCGACTTTGTTTCAGTGACTGCCACCCGAACTCGCGTGTCCTATCAGTGACACTCTCACCCCTATTGCGCTGTAACACGAAACGGGCTGCCCTTCTTTGCACTATTTCGATGTCCTCCGTCAATCGTATCTGGTGAGGATCCCACACCGCGCAGCAATATCTCAGTAGAGGACGGAAAACTGCAATGTAGGCTATCTATTTAGTGGGTTTGTAGCATCTTCTAAGTGTTCTGCCAACAAAGCGCAGTCTCTGTTTCGCCTTCCCCACACTATTATCTCTGTGGTCTTTCCAATTGAAGTTGCTGGTAATTGTAATTCCCAGGTATTTAGTCAAATTGATAGTCCTTAGATTTGTGCGATTTATCACATACCCTAAATTTATCGGTTTTGTTTTAGTACCCATGTGGATGACCTCGCACTTTTGCCACTTTTCGCACCATACAGAAATTCTCTCTAGATATTTTGTGATTGGAATTGATCGTCTGATGATTTTACTAGACGGTAAATTAGAGCGTCATCTGCAAACAATCTAAGGGGGGGCTGCACAGATCATCACCTAGATCATTTATGTAAATCAGGAACAGCAGAGGGCCTATGACACTACCTTGCGGAACGCCAGATATCACTTCTGTTCTACTCGATGATTTACCGTCTATCACTACGAACTGTGACCTCTCTGACAGGAAATCACGAATGCAGGCACACAACAGAGACGATACTCCATATGCACGCTATTTGATTAACAGTCGCTTGTGAGGAACGGTATCAAAAGCCTTCCGGAAATCTAGAAATATGGAATCGATCTGAGATCCCTTGTGGACAGCACGACGTTTTCAACTGCCAACAACAAACTAAATATTCGAAACAGAGAAAATTTTGCAAATTGGATGTACTCGTATAACAAGTCCGCGGGTTGAATAACACTTCGGCGGTTTTTTGTTCTACTGATTTTTATTTGTATGAACCAGTTTTCTGCTTATTAGGCCATCTTCCGGTAACTACTGGCTATTGTTTACAAGGAGCTTGTTACGAACCGAACTGCAAGAATTTGCCGACGTTGGAATTGACTGAGCTGAGAGGTGACGCACTGACAACAGGAGAGGACGGGACAGGACGGTCTTCTGGCCACGGCTGGCGCTTGGAAAGGAGTGATGTGACAGCAGGGGCGGCGTCCGTCCCAGGATACGGGAGCGCAGCCTGCGGGCGTGGCTGGCAGCGTCTGTATTTGTGTTCGAGCACGGATTTCGGGCGGTGTTGCTGTATTTTTGTACAAACCTACGTACATAACTCAGCTTCGCAGTGGTGTGAGGAGTGCATGGGAGCAGCACTCGTGTACGCTTACCAGCCGAATGTGCCGACCGCGACATTCCGTGCCGCCTCGTGGCTTTGCGCGCGCGGTGACAAAAGTATGGAAGAGGAGCAGGAGGGGGGGGGGGGGGGGGTCACCGTAGCGAATATATGGACCGCGAATGGGAAAATCCACTGAGATGAGCGACTCTGACAAGAAGCGCGTTATTATTATTATTATTATTATTTTATTATTATTATTCCCCAGGGCCTGTGGACGAGTGTCCCGAAAGCGGCGGAGCCGGTCGAATGCTCGCGTCCTACTGTCGTGAGCGTCAACGGAGAGAGGTGGGAGGATAGTCAGAGTACCAGTAGGCGGTAAATACACTACTGACCATTAAAATTGCTACACCAAGAAGAAATGCAGATGATAAACGGGTATTCATTGGACAAATATATTACACTACAACTTAAATGTGATGACATTTTCACGCAATTTCGGTGCATAGATCCCGAGAAATCACTGTCCAGAACAACCACCTCTGGCCGTAATAACGGCCTCGATACGCCTGGGCATTGAGTCAAACAGAGCTCGGATGGCGTGTACAGGTACAGCTGCCCGTGCAGCTTCAACACGATACCACAGTTCATCAAGAGTAGTGACTGGCGTATTGTGACGAGCCAGTTGCTCTGCACCATTGACCAGACGTTTTCAATTGGTGAGAGATCTGGACAATATGCTGGCCAGGGCAGCAGTCGAACATTTTCTGTATACAGAGAGGCCCGTACAGGACCTGCAACTTGCGGTCGTGCATTATCCTGCTGAAATGTAGGGTTTCGCAGGGATCGAATGAAGGGTAGAGCCACGGGTCGTAACAGTTCTGAAATGTAACGTCCACTGTTCAAAGTGCCGTCAATGCGAACAAGAGGTGACCGAGACGTGTAACCAATGGCACCCCATACCATCATGCCGGGTGATACGCCAGTATGGCGATCACGAATACACGCTTTCGATGTGCGTTCACAGCGAAGTCACCAAACGCGGATGCGACCATCGTGGTGCTGTAAACAGAACCTGGATTCATCTGAAAAAATGACGTTTTGCCATTCGTGCACCCAGGTTCGTCGTCGAGTACACCGTCGCAGGCGCTCCTGTCTGTGCTGCAACGTCAAAAGTAACCGCAGCCAGGGTCTCCCAGCCGATAGTCCGTGCTGCTGCAAACGTCGTCGAACTGTTCGTGCAGATGGTTGTCGTCTTGCAAACGTCCCCGTCTGCTGACTCGGGGATCGCGACGTGGCTGCACGATCCGTTACAGCCGTGCGGATAAGATGCCTGTCATCTCGACTGCTAGTGATACGAGGCCGTCGGGATCCAGCACGGGGTTACGTATTACCCTCCTGAACCCGCCGATTGCATATTGTGTTAAGTCATTGGATCTCGACCGACGCGAGCAGCAATGTCGCGATACGATAAACCGCAATCGCGATAGGCCACAATCCGACCTTTGTCAAAGTCCAAAGCGTGATGGTACGCATTTCTCCTCCTTACACGAGGCATCACAACAATGTTTCACCAGGCAACACTGGTCCGGTCAACTGCTGTTTGTGTATGAGAAATCGGTTGGAAACTTTCCTCGTGTTAGTACGTTGTAGGTGTCACCACCGGCGCCAACCTCGTGCCAATGCTCTGGAAAGCTGATCATTTGCATGTCACAGCATCTTCTTCCTGTCGGTTACATTTCGCGTCGATACCACGTCATTCTCGTAGCAATTTTAATGGCCGGTAGTGTAAATCCTGTGGATCGGGACTGGGTCGCTATCGGCCGGCATCACCGCTTACGCAAATCAGCGGCCCGTTATTTACGCGACGAGTTATCTGAGAGAAGGGGCGAGGCCGAAACGGAGGAGGTGCCTGCGAGGAAGGCCGCGGCAGTCCTTGCTGTTATATATATACACAGAGGCGTCGGCTCCCAGGGACCGCGCCAAGGACTCACGTCGCCGCCATTGTGCGCCGCGGCGGAAACGGAAGGCGGGTCGCCGCGTGACGTCACGCCGTCCACCTGCTGGCCGGCACGTCTGTGGCACCTGGGGGGGTAGGGGGGGGCGAGTTTTGTGCTCCAGAGCCAGTATTGATACTGTACGGCCGACACCTTGGACTGCATACAGGGTGGTCCATTGATAGTGACCGGGCCAAATATCTCACGGAATAAGCGTCGAACGAAAAAGCTACAAAGAACGAAACTTGTCTAGCTTGACGGGGGCGAACCAGATGGCGCTATGGTTGACCGGCTAGATGGCGCTCCCATACGTCAAACCGATATCAACTGCGTTTTTTTAAATAGCAGCCCCCTTTTTTTATTACTTATCCGTGTTGTTCGTAAAGAAATATGAATGTTTTAGTTGTACCACTTTTTTCGCTTTCTGATAGATGGCGCTGTAATAGTCAAATACGTATAAGTACGTGGAATCACGTAACATTCCGCCAGTGCGGACGGTATTTGCTTCGTGATACATCACCCGTGTTAAAATGGACTGTTAACCAATTGCGGAAAAGGTCGATATCGTATTGATGATGTATGGCTATTGAGATCAAAATGCGCAACGGGCGTGTGCTGTGTATGCTGCTCGGCATCCTGGACGACATCATCCAAGTGTCCGGACCGTTGGCCGCATAGTTAAATTATTTAAGGAAACAGGAAGTGTTCAGCAACTTGTGAAACGTCAACCACGACCTGCAGCAAATGGCGATGCCCCAGTAGGTGTTGTAGCTGCTGTCGCGGCTAATCCGCACATCAGTACCAGACAAACTGCGCGAGAATTGGGAATCTCAAAATGCTACATCAACATCGATTGCACCTGTAGCATATTTCTATGCACCAGGAATTGCATGGCGACGACTTTGAACGTCGTGTACAGTTCTGCCACTGGACACAAGAAAAGTTACGGGACGATGACAGATTTTTTTCCACGCGTTCTGTTTAGCGACGAAGCGTCATTCACCAACAGCGGTAACGTAAACCGGCACAATATGCACTATTGGGCAGCGGAAAATCTACGGTGGCTGCGACAAGTGGAACATCAGCGACCTCAGCGGGTTAATGTATGTTGCGGCATTATGGGAGGAAGCATAATTGGCCCCCATTTTATCGATGGCAATCTAAATGGTGCAATGTATGCTGATTACCTACGTAACGTTCTACCGATCTTACTACAAGATGTTTGAGTGCATGCCAGAATGGCTTTGTACTTCCAACATCGCCGGCCGATGTGGCCGAGCAGTTGTAGCCGCTTCAGTCTGGAACCGTACGCCCGCTAAGATCGCAGGTTCGAATCCTGCCTCGGGCATGGATGTGTGTGATGTCCTTAGGTTAGTTGGGTTTAAGTAGTTCTAAGTTCTAGGGGACTTGATGACCTCAGATGTTAAGTCCCCTATTGCTCAGAGCCATTTGAGCCATTTTTGAACTTCCAACATGATGGGTGACCGGCACATAGCTCGCGTGCGGTTGAAGCGGTACTGAATAGGATATTTCATGACAGGTGGATTGGACGTCGAAGCACCATACCGTGGCCCGCACGTTCACCGGATCTGACGTCCCCGGATTCCTTTCTGTGGGGAAAGTTGAAGGATATTTGCTATCGTGATCCACCGACAACACCTGACAACATGCGTCAGCGCATTGTCAATGCACGTGCGAACATTACGGAAGGCGATCTACTCGCTGTTGAGAGGAATGTCGTTACACGAATTGACAAACGCATTGAGGTTGGCGGACATAATTTTGGGCATTAATTGCATTAATGTGGTATTTACAGGTAATGACGCTGTTCTCAGAAATGATAACTTCAGAAAGGTAAATGTATCACATTGGAACAACCGAAATAAAATGTTCAAACATACCTACGTTCTGTATTTTAATTTAAAAAAAAACAAAAAAACCTACCTCTTAGCAAGCGTTCGTCTGAAATTATGAACCATATGTTCGTGACTGTTACAGCCCCATCTATCACAAACCGAAAAAATTGGTGCAAGTGAAACATTCATATTTCTGTAAGTGCTACACGAATATGTAATAAAAAAATGGGGGTCCCTATTAAAAAAAAAAAAAAAAAAAAAAAAAAAAAAAAAAAAAAAAGAAAGAAACGCAGTTGATATCCGTCCGACGTATGGCAGCGCCATCTGGTTTCCCACTTCAAGCTAGACAAGTTTCGTTCTCTGTAGTTTTTTCATTTGACGCTTATTTCGTGCGATATTTGGCCCGGTCACTATCAATGCACCACCCTGTAGTGGTGTTCGAGAGAAACAAAACACCTCGCACGACTAGAGACAGGACGGTCATACTGACATGACATGTGGGTTAACGTGTTCTGCACAAATGATCGCCATATGTCGATCCCCGGGTTCGAGTTGAATATTGTCATCGCGGCTCACCGCCACCTAACTGTGAAGGCTGCGTGCAGCTCTCGTTGGCGCTGTAAGCCGAAGGTAGTCGGTCACTGCCACTTAAGCAGACGTGCTGGATGCCTGGCAGAGGTATGCGCGAACCGTACCGTCAGATCAGTGAGCTCGAAAGATGTCGTACTATTGGCACGAGAGAATGTGATGCATCCATCCGGGATACTGCTGCCCGTGAGGAACTAAGTGTTTCGGCAGTGCAGCGGGTGTGTGCGCAGTGGTCCACGGAAGGCCGTAGAACAACGCGACGCGCGTCAAGAAATGGTTCAAGTGGCTCTGAGCACTATGGCACTTAACATCTGAGGTCATCAGCCCCCTAGAACTTAGCTACTATCGACCGTCTCTCAGACCGCTACTAGTTTTTGTGTCGAGATATTTCACAAACTCCTGCAAGGCCAAATGGACTCTTCCATGTACCTTCCTACTGGCTACGTGAGGCAATACTGACCCTACGACTTATCTTAGAAGAAAGATTAAGGAAAGACAAACCTACGTTTCCAGCATTTGTAGACTTAGAGATAGCTTTTGACAATGTTCACTGGAATACTCTCTTTAGAATTCTAAAGGTGGCAGGGGTAAAATACAGGGAGGGAAAGGCAATTTACAATTTGTATAGAAACCAGATGGCAGTTATTAGAGTCGAGCGGTGTGAAAGGGAAGCAGTGGTTGGGAAGGGAGTGAGACAGGGTTGTAGCCTCTCCCCGATGTTATTGAATCTGTATATTGAGCAAGCAGTAAAGGAAACAAAAGAAAAATTCGGAGTGGGTATTAAAGTCCACGGAGAAGAAATAAAAACTTTGAAGTTTGCCGATGACATTGTAATTCTGTGAGAGACAGCAAAGGACTTGGAAGAGCAGTTGAACGGAATGGACAGTGTCTTGAAAGGAGAATAAGATGAACATCAACAAAAGCAAAACAAGGATAATGGAATGTAGTCTAATTAAGTCGGGTGATGCTGAGGGAATTAGATTAGGAAATGAGAGACTTAAAGTAGTAAAGGAGTTTTGCTATTTGGGGAGCAAAATAACTGATGATGGTCGAAGTAGAGAGGATATAAAATGTAGACTGGCAATGGCAAGGAAAGCGTTCCTGAAGAAGAGAAATTTGTTAACATCGAGCATAGATTTAAGTGTCAGGAAGACGCTTGTGAAAGTATTTGTATGGAGTGTAGCCATGTATGGAAGTGAAACATGGACGATAAATAGTTTAGACAAGAAGAGAATAGAAGCTTTCGAAATGTGGTGCTACAGAAGAATGCTGAAGATTACATGGGTAGATCAGATAACTAATGAGGTGGTGTTGAATAGGATTAGGGAGAAGAGGAGTTTGTGGCACAACTTGACTAGAAGAAGGGATCGGTTGGTGGGACATGTTCTGAGGCATCAAGGGAGCACCAATTTAGTATTGGAGGGCAGCGTGGAGGGTAAAAATCGTAGAGGGAGACCAAGAGATGAATACAGTAAGCAGATTCAGAAGGATGTAGGTTGCAGTAGGTACTGGGAGATGAAGCAGCTTGCACAGGATAGAGTAGCGTGGAGAGCTGCATCAAACCAGTCTCAGGACTGAAGACCACAGCAGCAGCAACAACAACAACAACAACAGTCTTTCTCCATGGCGGGGAAAAGCTGGGCCTTCTGTGCAACGTGTGTTGTGTGAGACAGATGTCTTCACTTGCAAGACGAGCCTCAGACACCGAAAGAAGAATTGGAAAATCGAAAAACGTGCACCTTTTGCCCTCCTCGTCTGAAGAGGAAAACAAGGTATCCCTGTCAACAGCGTGGTGTTCCGATTTGTTTGGAGTGTTCCAGGAAGGTCTGCGTGAAGTGTTTGCAGGTGGAAATTGATTAAAGTATGATTCAGTGGCACATGAGAACGAGTATTTAGTTTTTACTTGCAATTTTAGAAGTAAAATGGTGGCAAAGTTTCTCCATTCGTAGACTTACGGACTGAAACATTCGCTCTACTTTGCAAAGTGAGTCGTAAACCGAAAGCTGACTTCGCACACAATTTATCGTAAGTCATGTCGGATTCTTCCGCCTAGCTATATTGCCAATTTGTAATATCATCCCTCTGATGAAAATCTATGTGTGAGTAGAGAGCTAACTATTTGCAGTTATTTTCGTAACTCATAAAATAAAAATATACTCTAGATGTCGCTTTGTTTTAATTGTCAAAGTGTTTAAAATACCGCAGTGTTTAAAAAAAATCAAATTTCTACAAAAGCCACCTCTAAGAAGTGTAATAAATGACTGGAAGTCAAGAAACTATATATATTCAGCAAAATTCTGGTTTGACGTATAAAATAGAAAAATGCTGTCTGTGAGACCCCTCCATAGTAATTGTGTTCCTGTGAATGACCATAGTAGTTAAGGGCTAGAACTCAGAACTACTTAAACGTAACTAACTTAAGGACACCACACATATCCCTGCCTGAGGCAGGATTCGAACCTGCGACCGTAGCGGTCGCACGGTTCCAGACTGTAGCGCCTATTGTAGGGGGACCAAATTATTTTCGGTGAAAACCGGGGCGCATTCATCCGGGTGCCAATGGACACCTCATTCCACATGTACCCATTTTCCTTAATTTTAAATATTAATGTTTTGTTGAGACATTTTGGTAACCCGATTATTATAACTAATAAGAGGATACAAAAGATTGATATAATCTAGATTATCTGTATAATTAATGATATTTAATAAACGTATACAGTAATACAGAAATGTATTACGATTTTACAAAATTTTACAGCCATTCAACTTTTAACCAATTAATATTAACATGAGCTTTAATATTACTGAGCACTTGTAGATGGAATTGACTGTTGTTGGAGAAAAGGGTATTTTTCACTGCCTCCAGCCTTCTTGATCATGTCTTTGTTCTTTGAGACACGATGATAAAGCTCGGCACAATCCATTTTGTAGTTTTACAGGATCTGCAGGATTGCTTCAAGAGAGAGTCCACCTCCATTCTGTTTCTTTCATCAGTCCACTGGATATTCATGAACGTTAATATTCTTTCCACATTGGCATTATGGGCTGGGATTGCAAATAAATACCTTACAATTATTACCAGCTCAGAGTGATGCTGAAGACAGTCACAGCTTTTAAAAAAACTCACCCACTTCTCATGACATTCCAATGGTGGTTTTTTTTTTTTTTTCATCATTACACTTGTGAAGACTTTCTTCAACAAAATTTGACAGTATACCGAACTGATCAAAGAGAATGGAATCATCGGTTTCAGTGTCTTTACTCATCAAATGAGAAACTGTCTGTTCAACACTTTCCAATTTTGGCACTCTCTTCAGTAACATCCAATCAAACACCGGCGATGAGGGTGAATATGAGGCGCTCCACTTGCTGAGATATTCTACACAAGTGTCATAAGACTTGTTAACGTGTTCTCTAAAACTCCTTTCCGCTGCTTCTGATACTTCTGCTCTTTTAAGGACAGATTTAACATTAAAAGAAATGGACAGCTGTTCTCTCCTCTTAGCAACAGTTTCCGGGGTATTTTTCAAAATATCATTTACCTCTATTACACTTTTCGTGCTTCCCTCTATTTCCTTTATTCCATGCTGCAAGGTGCTAAGCTGACTGTGAATGAACTATAAGTAGGCTTCACTTAAAGGGTTACTGAAAAACTGAACCAATATTTTGGGGGCTTTGTCTTCATTTAAGAAAAAATCTTTTAACGGCTCAAACAGGCGGATTACTCTTTCAACTGCTGGAAACAGTGATAACCAGCGAGTTTTCGAGTGACACATTACATTCATATATTCAGTTCCCACATAATCACAGAACTCCTTAAGCCTCTGTTCTAACAGAGTGAGTATACCTTCATGACGATAGTTTCACTATCACAGCTTAAACAGTCAGCAGATGTCTGCACGCTATTGTGTGAAACATGTGCAGGGCACCCTATAGGCCTTCAGTGTTTTCATGCAGTGTTGCCTTTAATTTGGTAAATACGTTGCATTTGCCTTGCCTTTTTAAACCACCAAAGTTTGTGTTGGTATCGTCTCCACAAAATGCCACATATTTATTTTTCTCAAGATCAAACATTTCGATAGTATTCGTACAAAATATTGAAATTTCGTCAGATGTTTCATTAGGTAGGGAACTCACCTTCAAAAGTTTTGTCTGAATTCCCTGCTTAATAGCGAAAAACTGAACAACAAACGGAAATATTTTAGTGGCCTTATGATTGCTGGCATCAGTGGATATCCCGTAGAAAGAAGACTTTTTGATGTATTCAAGGCTTTCCTTTACACTCTGGGGAGCAATAACTCCTTTCACTAAGGCTGACACTTTAGTTCTTGATGAACTAAACTTCATTGCAATGGAAGAATCATCAAACATAATGCTGTTAAGCTTATTAATACAATCACTAGATCTATAAGTTTGGTAATGTTTTACCGTGTGGTAGGCTAGTGTAAGCTCGGCTGCTCGAACTTTCGTCTCTTCACCTGACCGATGTTTGACAAAGTAATTTTGTAGAGCTTTACTGCAGCTCGGTGCACTGTAAATCAAAACGAGCTTTGTTAATGAAATTCCATTCCTTGGAATAACAGTCACTGAACTTGCAGGCACGTTTCGGGATTGCGTTTCACAGTACTGCAGCAATAATACCGCTAATATGAGAATAAAACTATTGCAGTTTGTCTGACAAAACATCAACTACTACACTGTTCTGACAGTGAGTGTGTGAGTAAGTGGCGCGACAATCGGGCGGTTTCATAGCTCTGTTACAATAATACAACTTACTACTTGTTGGCCAAAGTGCCGCTCAAAGTAAATTATTGCCCGCGTGTATCAATACTTATACTGTGATTACTAGTATGGGAAAATGGAGATTTTAGACAAATAAGCTAAAATATATTAATTTCTTGTGTTGTATTTCCTTTCATACAGCGAAATCCCAAAAATTTGAAAAAGTATCAAGAAATGTATTTAAAAACTGAATTCCGGGACTTTTGAGCGTCCCGAAACAAATTTTCGGGACACCGGAACACACGGATGAAAACCGGGACAATCCCGGTTTTCCGGGACGTTTGGTCACCCCGGGCGGCACGAACGTGCAGGAAGGCGCTAGACGGCTATTGTGTGCGGAATGACGCCACCGGGGGCGGCAATGGCACCACGTAGTGTTTTCGGGCGGATCCAGGTTCTGTTTGTTCGAAAATGTTGGCCGCATTTCGGTTCGCCGCAGACACGGGGAGCGGCATCACAGCGACTGCATTTGCACGAGATACAAAGTGCCAACTCGAGGGCTTACGGTGCGGGTGCGACCACGAATCACAGCTGGTGCGGTGAATGACGTCCTGCGACGCCTGGTCACACCTTTTCTGCCATTTTTCAGCAAGACAGCACACGACCACGTGTTCCTGCACGAACACGCGCCTCTCGGTGTCGCAGGATTTCAGCCTTTCGTCCTGGCGCGCCACATCACCACACACTAATGAACTCACCCTGTTTGGCGAGATCGGAGCGTTGCGTCCACAGAGTAAATATCTCTGGAGTGAGCATTGCGTTCTGCGCATGCTGTCAACATTAAACCAACATTGTCACGTGTTTTCGGGACTTCGCTGTGCGTGCGTGCTTTCCGCAGAGTTTGAAGTTTGTAATATCAAGAGCTTTTGTTGTGTTTTCACCGTTTGTTGGTAGTGTAATAGCGATGGTCAATTACTATTGTTGCTACGGATGCAAAGAAAAATATCTGAAAGGAGGTATAGTAACTTTTTATGGGTACTATGTTTAAAAATTTCGAGGTGCATTATAATTAAGGTTTGATTCTGTAGACCAATTTTTCTACGATTTTATGACTATATAATAGATATTACCAGTCGTACAAAAGCTTGCAAACAATCGCTTCCTCTCGTAAATTTGCTGGTGGAACAGGAAAGGGAATGGTTAGTTGTTTCAGCAAATACTATTCTCCATGCATTTATCAGTGACTTGTCGATTATGTAGTATATAGACTTCAAAGACGGGAGGCAGATAGATTCAGTAGAGTGGGAGTCTGTAATTGTCTCCGTATAATATGTGTGTCCAAACCTTTTTGTTTACTATAAAGTTACAGTAGGAGACCATGTTAAGTGTGTCTAGGACATGGAGAATGATTATGTGTGATTTATATGTTAGTTTCCCGAAGGATGAAGATGTGGCTCCAGAAGATAAGGACGAGTAATTTTGTCCCCACAAAATATTCCAAAGTATGTTTACAAAGAGAGAAAATTGGACGTGTGTGGCTGAAGGTAGATGCTATACCAACTATTTTTAATTTTCCACGGCACCTACTACCAATTTCTGCATTCCGCTTAAATACATTTTCTGCACAAATAAAATAAAAAAACACAATAGTGTAGCTAATCAAAGTACACATTCATCTTCTTTGGCGTATTTTGCCTTCAATTTATTTTCTTCACCATTCCATTAAGAAGCGTAAAATATTAGTAAACATGTCCCGAAACTATTTCCTTTGTTTCACTTTGTACTTCCCTTAATGGTGTTATATGGGTTTACTGTTACATGACCAACTGTATTTGCTTTACAGTGCATTTATTCTCCGATCGCCTTTTATCCCCCTTCTTACTCAGTCTACTATTTATTTAATAAACTGAGAGCAAGTACGTAAAATGCGTTAAATAAACACTTGAAAGTGTCACCAGTAAGAAAAATTGTGCTTTTGGTCGCAAAAACGAGAAAATAAATACGCAGAAATAGCAGAAAAAAAGGACGAATTAGCAGGGATATAATCGCTAATATGAGGCAAATTCGGTGTTTTTCGGACACTTGCAAAAGTACTAGCGTACTGTCAGGTCGTTTTGCAAGACTAGCACTGCAAAAAAATGTACGTCAGGCTCTGTAATACTGTAAAGTGCCGTATCATACCGAAAACCACAAAAAATCGAGTGCATCTGAACTGTGACACCTATCGCAAAGAAGCAGAACGTAATATCACGTGCCCTTAAAAGTTACGTAGCTGGTTTATTCCCGGTATGAAATGGATACTGTTAAAATGTCTGCGCAACATATATATATAACGAAAAGAATCCGTCTGTACTAGGGATGCAGTGACATTCGAAATGTACAGGGCGCTATACGGACAAACACACGACGTCCCGAGATCACGTGACCAGGCCGGCAATGTATGTTGACAACACAAAATCTTACGGTATATTAATAATTTTTACTTATGGACGGTCTGACAGCAACTGAATAAAACAATTTTAGTGCCATACGCGTTTCGCCTTTATTTTCTGCAAGGCATCATCAGTGGCAGGTTCCGTGGACAATTTCTTACATATTACGCTCCTGTTGCATTTTTTGTGTAGTTCTTCTTCTTATGAACGCCAATTTGCGGTTTTTTTCCCCATTCCACAACACTATGCACTGAACGCTTGTTTTAAAGCAATGTTTTGGTTTCTGTTGGCGACTGTCAGACGGTCCATAAGTAAAAATTATTAATATACCGTAATATTACACGCAACTGAGGAAGACAGGACTACAAAAGTTGAAGACACAAAATCTGTTCTGCGCATGTGAATGCTCACTCCAGAGATATTTACTCAATGGTTGGGTCAAAAGATGTAACTATTAGTAATCCATTAAACTTGGGGCATGGAGTCGCACCAATGCAACTTCTTCCAGCGATATTTCGGCCGCGTACCGTCCGGCTGCCCTCAGACTGAGTCGCCACACTCACGGCATGCTTCTTGTTTGTTTTCTTTGTTGTTATTTCAGTTCCCCACAACAGGGACGGGCTGGTAGCTGACTGAAAGCGCTCTTCAGCGGAAGGTTAAAAAAAACTGCATATAAAAGGTGACAATAAAAGACGATATTGTAAAAAAAAGTTGTTGGACGATAGTGAAAATTCTTACATAAAAAAAGTGACAATAAACGAGGATTTGTAAAACACAGAGAGATGGAAAATACTGATTGTTTTGTGAAAACTCATTTGACGGTTATATATCACAGTTAAAATACAGTTACTGATGAGCGTGACATTTCTCGGTTCGAAATAAAAAATTTAAAAAAACAAGTGCTTCAGTGGTTCTTGAAATTCAACCCCTAAGGGAGTTCAATGGGGAATGAAAATTTTTAAGAAAATGTTTCGTTGTATTAAGAAAATTTTCAAGCTAAGTTTAGGAAAACTGGTATTTCACTTCTCCCTTATACGTATAAAGAAATATGTGTTAGGAGAATTTTCTATGCGAATATCTCCAAAAGAAGGCAAAAGGCACGATTAAAAAAAAAAAAAAAACTTTGCACTGCAGCTATAAGAATCGCTTTTTCGTCAGAATTACATCCGGAAAAGAGCATGGTTATATGGACTAATGTAACGTGAAAAGCTTAGAAGGTGTTGCAGGTTTGTGAACAACATAAAAAGTTGATTAAACAAAAACAAAAACAAAAAATCTCTGTAGGCCATATAGTCGACGCGAGCGAAGCAGCGGACGTTACGATACTAAAATACAAGTTTTGCCGAGTATAGTGTTTGTGAGTACACTATGGCGCCATTAAATTTTTTTTAAATTCGCTGAGTAATTAGATGAAGTACTGAAACGAAATTCCTTTTTTGTCACTGGAAACCGTTAGGTTGTAAATACATAAAATGCAACCAGTCCCTTTTTTTGAATAGTTGTTTGGTATTCCATGAACCGGTTTCCGAACCTTTTCAGGTTCATCTGCAGATGGTTTTCTGGACGTTTCATCACTATTTATAGCGTAATGCTGTAAGGAGTGTGTCAGAACTCCCCATTATATTCAAAGCAATGCTGCCAACTTAACGCTGTTCTTTGCATTGTGTAAGATTGGAAATAACTAAGCACAACAATGTGAGGGCGAAACATGGGACCGCGATTCTAAGCATTGTTGTGAGACGAGGTCGGTATGCGAGAGTTCGGAGACGGAAGACGTGTCGCGTCGGTGATGGCAGATCCTACCACACTCGTTCATATAGCCAGGAGAGAGCAGATGGCTTAACTACACTTGCAGATGGAATTGAATGCAAAATTTGCAAGCATAGTGTAAAGCGCAATTGCAGAGTTCCGCTCGTGATTGTTTGTCCGAGTTTGCAATAATCCGATGTTTTGCTCTTTATCCTCCAAATAATGATAATTATTCTCCACATCTAAATCATATGCTGTGGTTATTAAATGTTAATGTAACTTCGAAATTGAAATAATTTCTGAATCTGACACTCAGCCATTATTGATGCTTACGTCATTGTAATCGTCATTGTCTGTTATTGGGTAGAGGTTATGATGATTCTCAAGTTTTTAAATAGACTTAATCCATTAAATCCATTCTCACAAGTTGTTTAGCATTTAACAGGACCCAAACAAACGCCTTTTTACTAGATTCATTCTTAGTAACAATAAGCTTTAGCCGCTGCTGCGAATTGCTGTAAACCACACGGAAAAAGACAGTCATCTAAAGACGCCAGTACGAAAAGTAGGGCCAAAACATGTCATGTACACTAACCCAGTGAGTTCCGTTGCACAAGTCAGATTCTGTATCACTTGTAAACTCTAGTTAAAAAACGCAGTTAGATGGCTTATCCAAATGTTAGTTTTAAGTTTTTCATGTAACGATCTGTTGATGGTTTAAATGACAGTGAAACTGAAACTCATACGACACGCACACGGCGTTATGCAGGTCAGATTCGGTTTACTGACAGCTCAGCTTGCTTCTCGAGTCCATTTTGACAGACGAACGTAGACATTATTTGGTGTAGGAACGTGACCCATTACTGCCTCTGTCTCAGCATGGGCGGCTCCTTTTCCGTTAGTGTCCGTCTGTCTGCTTCCATTTTTATGGCCAGTTGGTTCATCACTTCACACGCTTTTTCGCAACCTGTATTCATTTACACAAACCAGCACCCAGCATTATGGTAGAAATAGTGACGTAAGTTTCAAGAAAACCATTTGAAGATGAAGCTGAAAAGGTTCGAAAACCGGTTAGTGAAATAAGAAGAAACCACTCTTCAGTTGAAACTTCCGGGCTGAGAGGCCGTGGTCGATGTATAAGATTTCCAGCTAACGTTTCGTCTCCATCTGCGGGAGACATCTTCTGAGGTCGTCCGGCTACTGCCGCAGGTGGAGACGAAACGTTAGCTGGAAATCTTATACACCGAACACGGCCTCTCAGCCCGGAAGTTTCAACTGAAGACGACACCGGCCGTGTAAGCCTACATTCTATAATAAATCACTGTTCAAAAGAGTGACTGGTTGTAGTTTTGTGTGTTTACGTTCAATTAGCAGAATTTTATCCGTAGTGGGTGCTCTCGAATTCCGTGACTTTACCTTTATAAGGTGTAGAAAAATTTCCTCTACCAGACGCAATAAAAGATTATTTATTCATTTCAGGATTGTGCTCATCCTCAGGTGTTTATACATTCATATAAATGTTTGTTGCTGGAGATCAATAAAGGTGAAGCATCATAATCATCATCATCTTGGACAGTTTCCAGCCACTGGCTGGGTCTGTCAGGAACACAAGCCTCTCCATCGTGTTCTGTCTTTCCACCATTCCCCCTCTTCCACCTTCGTCCAGTTCTCTCCTCTTCTCGTCACACATTCCTTCACTCCCTTCACCCATCTATCTCTTGCTCTTCCTCTGGGCCTCTTCCCCTCCAGTTGCAGATCAAACATCCTCTTTGGAATTCTTCCCTCATCCATTCTCTCCATGTGTCCATACCACTGCAGTCTTGATTTTTCTATCCTGTCCTGTACTGGTTCCTCCTTTAGTCTTTCCCTCACATACACATTTCGCAGTCTGTCTCGTCTTGTTACACTCAACCTGCTCCTCTGAAACTTCATTTCACTAGCCTGTATTTTACTTTTGTCGATTTTGTGCATTACCCATGTCTCACTTCCGTATGCCAATATGGGGACAAAGTAGGTTCGGTATATAATTCCCTTGGATTTCTGTGGCACCTCCTTGCTCCAAATAAGCCCCCTAATGCATTTGTAGAACTGCCCTGCTTTTCTGCACCTTTCATTTATTTCCATTGCGTTTCCCCCCTTACTTTCAATCACGCTTCCCAGGTACTTGAAGTTCTCTACCACTTGTAGTTTTTCCCCTCCACAAGTTATATCCACATTTGGCCTATTCTTCTTCCTTGTTATGACAATTATTTCACTTTTCTTTGCAGAGAAATGCATTCCATATTGTGCTGCCGTTGCCTCCCATACATCTAACTGCTCTTGCACCTCCTTCTCGCAATTTCCCCATAACATCACGTCATCGGCAAAAAGCACTGCTTTCATTTTATGATCTCCAATTGCATCTGATACTTGCTGTAGGATTTCATCCATAACAATAATAAACAATAAAGGCGAAAGTGCACTTCCCTGTCGCAGCCCATTTTCCAGCTTGAACCATGCAGTACGTTCCCTCCCCACTTTCACACAACTGTCACTTCCCTCATACATTTTTCTGACTTTTCGTGTTATCTCTTCATCTATCCCTTTTGCGTTCAGCACATCCCAGAGCTTGTCCCTATAGATACTGTCATACGCCTTCTCAATATCTAAAAAAGCCATGATTAAGTCCTTCCCGTACTCATAGTGCCTTTCCTGCAGTTGCCTCACCGCAAATATGAGGTCCGTTGTTGATCTTCCCGGTCTGAAACCATACTGCTCCTCTTGCAGTCTACTTTCAATACTGCTTCTTATTCTCTTCTCCAGGATCTTTTCATAGATTTTTCCACAGTGGCATAGCAGGGTGATTCCTCTGTAGTTCTCACATCTCCTTTTATCCCCTTTCTTGAAGATCGGGACTATAAAGGTGAAGCATCATCACTACAATTATGCTGTAGACAAAAGTCAGGCTTTGTTGAATTTGATTGCTTGAATGTTCTTCACCGTCTTGATTTAACGTGTTCTGAATGCATTGACAGTTGGTAACAGCTGTCTCGGTAACATGAAGTGAATGTTGAAGAGCCACGTAGTTCAACAATACTCACTATGGATAAAATTCACTTAATGTTACCTAACCACGTGCCTTCAGGTGATGAAGCTAACAAATTCAACAACAACTGCCTTTTGTCTACAGCGTAACTATCAATAATGATGCTTCATCTTTACGGATCTCCAGCAATATAAATATGTACATGAATGTACGAAAAGTTTTCACAGTCGTCAGAAGAATTTGTAATAAAGAACGGACTTAAGCAGGGAGAGATGCCCTGTCTCCGCTACTTTTTAATTTAGTCCTAGAATATATTGTACGAATGGCAGCAGATAATTCGGAGGGTGTGGAGTTAAATGGAAATATTAAGATATTAGGGTATGCAGATACTCTAAACATCATTAGCGATAGGAAAGAATCTGTAACAGCAAATACGAATGCATTAATCGAAGCTAGTGAAGATGTAGGTCTAAGGATAAGTGAAGACAAAACTAAATACCTGGTTACTACTAGAATGCCAATAGCAGTAGATCAGGAAATGTTAAGAGTTGGAGACATGCAGTTTGAAAAAGTGAACACATTTAAGTATCTAGGCGTGGACATCACTTCGAGAAATGAGATCGAATCCGAACTGGAGAAGAGTTTACGGGCGGGAAATGCGTGCTACTTCTCACTGAATAGATTACTCTCATCACGGATATTGTCTAGGAATTTAAAGATTAGAATATACAAAACTATTATTCTACCAGTTGTGCCGTATGGGTGTCAGAATTGGTCTCTCACTGTGCAAAATGAAAAGCCGTTTAGAGTATTTGAAAAGAAAATTTTGAGGAAAATTTTCGGAGCAAAAAGGGATGACATTAGCGGAGAGGGCGAAAAGTGCATAACGAAGAGGTTCACGAACTCTACTCGAGCCCTGACACAATCAGTATTATTAAATCACGTAGGCTGCGATGGGCGGGTCACGTAGCTCGAATGGATGAGGGCAGGGCAGCGCGCAGAGTACTGGTAGAGGGAAAACGTCCTGTGGGGAGACCGAGGCGCAGATGGGAGGACAACGTGAAGGCTGATTTGAGGAGCCTAGGTACTGAAGGTGGATGGAAGGAAATAGCCCAGGACAGGGACAGGTGGCGAAAATACGTTGCTGCGGTAATGGGCTCTCGAGTCCGGTATGACCAGCGAGTAAGTAAGTAAGTAACTGCATGAATGTACAAAGGGCGTTCGAAAAGTTTTCACAGTCGTCTCTAATTTTATTATTTTTATTTTTGCAGGGGGAGACTAAAATTTTTTGTGAGGATACTTGGAACATTTCGCTATACAATGAGCCTACTCTGTGTAGCCTTCATCAGCTGTGACGCATCTGGCCCAACGTTCTTTCCCCGACGTAAATGCACTTCGATAAGATTCTGGGGATTGACTTTTACACCATAGCTGGACACATTAAATAAGGTCTTTCTTACTATCAAATGTATTACCGCGCAGGTGGGCCTTCAGACGACCAAAGTGGTGAAAATGAGACGGAGCCGGGTCCGGACTGTAGGGAGGATCACAAAAAAATTTTCCTCATTTTCTCCTGCGTCATAAGGGCTGTACGGGGTTTGGCATTGTCGTGGTGTAGTCTGACCCTGAAGGTGCGCTCTGTGGGTCTTGAGGCAGCTCGTCCGATGACAAACAGTGGCGGTCCCGGTTAATTGTGGAGCCAGGTCCCAAAAAGCCAATGAAAATGACACCACACTCATCCGAGAAGAAGTGGGGCCATCATCTTTCAGCCTGCCATTCGTGAAAGTCTCGGTTTCTTCTTCCGAGGGGAACCCGGATGACGCCACTCCACAGATTGGGTTTTGCTCTCAGGTTCGGACAAAAACAACCGTGTTTCATCCTTGACGCCGTCAAAACACTGTTTCCACTCTTCAGTAAAGGTCTTCGTGAGACGCTCGCACACATTCTTCCTCATCGTTTTCATTTCTCTCGTCAATAATCTAGCCACCCAACGTGCACACATTCGTCTGCGCTCTAGGGACTGTACAAGTGATACCACACTACACAGTGACAAACGAGTCGTTTCAGCAAGCTGCCGTGCCGTCACACATCTGTCATCTTGGACGATTTGATCAATGTTCTCCTTATTCACGTAACTCAATGCCGTCGATGGTGTACCACATCGTGGATTGTCCAGTAGAGAGAAATCCCCTACTGTAAACC
This sequence comes from Schistocerca serialis cubense, assembly GCF_023864345.2. Taxonomy (NCBI): domain Eukaryota; kingdom Metazoa; phylum Arthropoda; class Insecta; order Orthoptera; family Acrididae; genus Schistocerca; species Schistocerca serialis. The sequence goes on along the minus strand of NW_026047648.1, from coordinate 6,916,867 downwards.
TCTGCCACCACCGCTGGATACTGCTTCGATGCACTGTGGCCTCCACATAAACAGGGAAGCAACTCCCTGTGAATCGATGTAGCAGAGTCAACACCGGTCTCGAAGAGGAACTCCATCACCGATCGTTGTCGCGACCTAACACCTACTTCACGGTCGATTATGGCTCACCTGTAAATAAAAGAAAATGCTTTTATACACCAACTTATAGCTTATTGTTCCAAGTATGTTCACAAAAAAATACATTCTGGTCCTGTAAAAAATAACAAAAAATTAGAGACTACTGCGCAAAACTTTTTGAACGCCCTTTTTACGCTACTGGCCATTAAAATTGGTGCACCGAGAAGAAGTGCAGATGACAAAACGGGTATTCAGTGGACAAATATATTATAGTAAAACTGACATGTCATTACATTTTCACGCAGAACCACCACCTCTGGCCGTACTAACGGCCTCGATACGCCTGGGCATTGAGTCAAACAGAGCTCGGATGGCGTGTACAGGTACAGCTGCCCGTGCAGCTTCAACACGATACCACAGTTCGTCGAGAGTAGTGACTGGCGTATTGTGACGAGCCAGTTGCTCGGCCACCATTGACCAGACGTTTTCAGTTCGTGAGAGATTTGGAGAATGTGCTGGCGAGGGCAGCAGTCGAACATTTTCTCTATACAGAAAGGCCCGTACAGGACCTGCAACATGCGGTCGTGCATTATCCTGCTGAAATGTAGGGTTTCGCAGGGCTCGAATGAAGGGTACAGTCACGGGCCGTAACACATCTGAAATGTAACGTCCACTGTTCAAAGTGCCATCAATGCGAACAAGAGGTGACCGAGACGTGTAACCTATGGCACCCCATACCATCACGCCGGATGCTACGCCAGTATGGCGATGACGAATACACGCTACCAATGTGCGTTCTCCGCGATGTCGCCAAACACGGATGCGACCAGCGTGATGCTGTAAACAGAACTTGGATTCATCCGAAAAAATAACGTTTTGACATTCGTGCACCCAGATTAGTCGTCGAGTACACCATCGTAGGCGCTCCTGTCTGTGATGCAGCGTCGAGAGTAACCGCAGCCACGGTCTCCGAGCTGATAGTCCGTGCTACTGCAAACGTCGTCGAACTGTTGGTTGTTGTCTCGCAAACGTCCCCATCTGTTGACTCGGGGATCGAGACGTGGCTGCACCATCCGTTACAGCCGTACGGATAAGGTGCCTGTTAACGATTGCATATTCTGCTAACAGTCATTGGATCTCGACCGGCGCGAGTAGCAAAACCGCATTCGCGATAGGCTACAAGCCGACCTTTATCAAAGTCTGAAACGTGATGGTACGCATTTCTCCTCCTTAAACGAGGCATGTCATCAACATTTCACCAGGCAACGCCGGTTAACTGCTGTTTTTGTATGAGAAGTCGGTTGGAAAGTTTCCTCATGTCAGCACGTTGTAGGAGTCGCCACCGGGGCCAACCTTGTGTGAATGCTCTGAAAAGCTAATCATTTGCATATGAGAGCATCTTCTCCCTGTCGGTTAAATTTTGCAAATGTGACACTTCGTAGTGTAGCTGTTGTAATGGGCAGTAGTATATTAACACCTGAGGATGGGGTCAAGCCCAAAACAAGTTCTGTGATGAACGAATAATCTTTTATTGTGACTGGTAGTGGAAATTTAACTACTTTCGTAGGTTCTAAAACAGCCGTTGTAGATAAGCTTAAACCGTTAGATTCGCTACGCGTAAGCAGGACCGTGTTTTTGTAGCTGTTTACTGAGACAGATCCCTGTCCGCTCTCTCGGAAGAGTCAGCTGAGGCAGCGATACTGCTGTAGGCTTCACAGGCCGTTTCGCCCGTTTTGATGGCTCGTAAACAGTCAGTTCAGCCACTCGACGGGGGCGTCGCCTCTGTCGCAGCGTGTCCGTGTGCTAGCTGAACAATTGCAGGCCGTAGTGGAACCCGGGGCCCGCCCATAGAGTAAATATCTCTGGAGTGAGCATTCACATGCGCAGAACACATTTTGTGTTGTCAACATACACTGCTGGCCTGGTCACATGATCTCGGGACGTCGTGTGTTTGTCCGTATAGCGCCCTGTACATTTCGAATGTCACTGCATCCCTAGTACAGACGGATTCTTTTCGTTATATATATATATATATATATATATATATATATATGTTGCGCAGACATTTTAACAGTATCCATTTCATACCGGGAATAAACCAGCGACGTAACTTTTAAGGGCAAGTGATATTACATCCTGCTTCTTTGCGATAGGTGTCACAGTTCAGACGCACTCGATTTTTGGTAGTTTTCGGTACGATACGGCACTTTTATAGTATTACATAGCCTGACGTACATTTTTGCAGTGATAGTCTCGCAAAACGACTTGACAGTAAGCTAGTACTTCAGCAAGTGTCCGAAAAACACCGAATTTGCCACACATTAGCGATTATATCCCTGCTAATTCGTCCTTTTTTCTGCTATTTCTGCGTATTTACTTTCTAGTTTTTACGACCTAAAGCACAATTTTTCTTATAGGCTGCGTGACCTATATACACAATCGACAAGTCACTGATGGATGCATGGAGGACAGTATTTGCTGAAACAACTAACCATTCTCTTTTTCTGTTCCACTAGCAAATTTACGAGAGGAAGCGACTGTTTGTAAGCTTTTGTACGATCCGTAATATCTATTATATAGGCATAAAATCGTAGAAAAAAAGGTCTAAAGAATCAATCCTTAATGCGTCTCGAAATTTTTAAACATATACAGTCTCTCTTACTAATATGATAACCATAATTAGAGCTACATGGTATGTACCCGTGAAAAGTTACTATCCCTCCTTTGACATATTTTTCTTTGCATCCGTAGCAACAACAGTAATTCGCCATCGCTATTACAGTATCAACAAACGGTGAAACACAACAAAAACTCCTGATATTATAAACTTCAAACGCTGCAGAAAGCACACACGCACAGCGAAGTCGCGAAAACACGTTACAATCCTGGTTTAATGTTGAGAACATGCGCAGAACGCCAATGCTCACTCCAGAGATATTTACTGTATGGGCCCGGCCGAGTCGGCGACGGTCGCGTCTCTGTTTGGAGAACAATGGCCGCCGGGCGCGGGCTGCGGACATCCCGTTTCCTATGGCAGCCGGACGGGCCGGCCATACTGGAAGGAGCGCCGACGGAGGCTGCGGAGGTGGCATCCGGCGCGTGCGTGCGTGGGCGGCGGGGGAGGAAGCTGCCGAGACCGCGGCCGCGCACTCGCATATCAAACGCACCGGCGGCCGACTCCGTGGCGGGACGGTTTGAGGCTTTCCTAGCCGCGCCCAGCGTGCAGACTTTTTCCTCACATTACGGTATTACTGATAATGTCGGCAGCTCGTGGTCTTGCCGTAGCGTTGTCGCTTCCCGCGCACGGGCTCCCGGGTGTTCATGGTGATGTTTCCCTCATACTGTCCCACCTAACAGTGCAGACTAGAGGAAGAGATCAAACCAGACTGCGCAGTGTGGCTGTGGCATCACAAGTGCATCACATGCAGAAACATGAACTCGAAATCAGTGCATCGGTGCTATATATAAATTGTTATGCCTGTCCTGTCCTGCAATGTTTTACCCAAAAAAAAAAGATGACAAATGGCCATGTAAAAGGGTTCAAGGAACAACAATAAGAGCAAAACGAAAAAGGAAAAATATAAAAACGAAAACCTATAAAATGACAGTAATATTAACCGACACTAGGAATATAATAGGTTAATAGACTAAAACGTCTTTTTCTAATGTATCGTTGTTAATATATTTAAATAAATATATATGGTTACAAAAAGAAAGATTCCCGGGGGCATCAGGTATTTTTCTCTGCCTCGTGATGACTCGGTGTTGTGTATCTTTCATCATTTCGTCATCATTGACTTGCAAGTCGCCGACGTGGCGTCAGCTAAAAAGGACTCGCAGTACGGCGGCCGAACTTGCGCGCATGGGGCCTCACGGCCAACAATGCCATGCGAACATTTCAATTCATATTTATAGTTTTTACTTATAGACCGTCTGACAGCAACTGAATAAAACACAATTTTAGTGCCATACGCGTTTCGCCCATATTTTCTGCAAGGCATCATCAGTGGCCTGGAATATGTACGTATGTTTGCTATTTAATTTACATTTTTGTCACTGTACCTATAGGTTATAAACAGTTCCGGTGGTTTGGTATTTCCTGTTAAGTAGTAATGTTTCGAACTGTACTTACAGGTTGCGTTGACAATTTCTTACGTATTACGCTCCTGTTGCATTTTTGGTGTTGTTGTTCTTCTTACGAACGCCAATTTGCGGTTTTTTCCCCACATTCCACAGCACTATGAAATGAACGCTTGTTTCAATGCAGTATTTTGGTTTCTGTTGCCGACTGTCAAATGTTTTGGCCAAAGATGGAATGTTATTGCCGAACTTTCGAGTGTAATTATTGAAGTATCTGTGATCTGTTCGTGTACGCATTTGTGTGTGCGTTTGTGTGTGTGCGCGCGCGTTTTTTATTTTTTGTAATTTTTTTGGGCTGTGTGTGTGTGTGTGTGTGTGTGTGTGTGTGTGTGTGTGTGTCTGTCTGTGTGTGTGTGTGTGTGCAGAACGTGAAGGGGCAAGAGATAAGATAAAACAAAAAAACTCTTCCCTCTTCACCTTCTGGACACACACACACAGACACACACACACACACACACACACACACACACACACACACAAATGCATACACGAACAGATCGCAGATACTTCAATAATTATACTCGAAAGTTCGGCAATAACATTCCATCTTTGGCCAAAACATTTGACAGTCGGCAACAGAAACCAAAACACTGCATTGAAACAAGCGTTCATTTCATAGTGCTGTGGAATGTGGGGAAAAAACCGCAAATTGGCGTTCGTAAGAAGAAGAACAACAACAACAACACCAAAAATGCAACAGGAGCGTAATACGTAAGAAATTGTCCACGCAACCTGTAAGTACAGTTCGAAACATTACTACTTAACAGGAAATACCAAACCACCGGAACTGTTTATAACCTATAGGTACAGTGACAAAAATGTAAATTAAACAGCAAACATATGTACATATTCCAGGCCACTGATGATGCCTTGCAGAAAATAAGGGCGAAACGCGTATGGCACTAAAATTGTGTTTTATTCAGTTGCTGTCAGACGGTCCATAAGTAAAAATTATCGATATACCGTAATATTACACCCAACTGAGGAAGACAGGACTACAAAAGTTGAAGATTCTGGTCACAGCCGACTATCATCCCTGTACACGACGCAAATCTTTCTCGCAGCCTCCGTTGCCGTCACCCGTCTGCTGAACTCGAAACATCTACATCTACGTGGATACTCTGCAAATCACATTTATAAGTGCCTGGCAGAGGGCGCGTCAAACGACCTCCTCAATTCTCTGTTATTCCAATCTCGTATAGCGCGCGGAAAGAACGAATACCTATATCTTTCTGCACTAGCTCTGATTTCCTCTATTTCATCGAGGCGATAGTTTCTCCCTATGTAGGTCGGTGTCAATAAAATATTTTCCCATGCTAAGGGGAAAGTTGGTGATCGGAATTTCGCGATGAGATTCCTCCACAACAAAAGACGATGTCCACCCCCAAATCCTGTATCACTTCACTCACACTCTCTCCCCTATTTCGCGATAACACAAAACGTGCTGCCCTCCTTTGAACTTTCTCGATGTACTCCGTCAAACCTATCTGGTAAGGATCCCACACCGCGCAGATGTATTCTAAAAGAGGGCGGACAAGCGTAGTGTAGGCAGTCTCCTTAGTAGATCTGTTACACTTTCCAAGTGTCCTGCCAATAAAACGCTGTCTTTCGTTCCTAATTGTAATTCCTACGTATTTAGTTGAATTTACGGCCTTTAGATTTGACTGATTTATCGTGAAACCGAACTTTAACGGATTCATTTTAGCACTTGTGTGGATGACCTCACACTTTTCGTTATTTAGGGTCGAGGGCCAATTTTCGGACCATACAGATAACTTTTCTAAATCGTTTCCAATTTGTTTACATCTTGCAGTGACTTCACTAGTCCATAAACGACAGCGTCATCTGCAAACAATCTAAGACGGCTGCTCAGATTGTCTCCCAAAATGTTTATATAGATAAGGGTTCATAACACTACCTTGGGGAACACAGAAATCACTTCCCTCTTACTCGAAGACTTTCCGTCAAATACTAAGAACTGTGACCCCTCTGACGGGAAATCACGAATCTAGTCTCATAACTGAGACACGAAATTCCATAAACCCGCAATTCCACTACAAGCCGCTGTCAAAAGCCTTCCGTAAATTCGGAAATATGCAATCAAATTTGAAATCCCTTGTCGATAGCACCCACCACTTCGTGCGAGTAAAGAGTTAGTTGTGTTTCACAAGATCGGTGTTTCCTAAATCCGTATTGACTCTGTGTCAATAGACTGTTCTCTTAGAGGTAATTTGTAATGTTTGAACACATCTATCTTACAAAATCCTGCTGCATATCGACGTTAATAATACGGACCTGTAATTTAGTCGATTACTCCTACTACCTTTCTTGGATATTGGTGTGGCCTGTGCAACTGTGGAGCCTTTGCGTACGGATGCGGAAGAATAGGTCGAGAATGCACTTGGCAGTCCATTTTGTACTGTCCACAGCTCCAATCACTATCTACAAATGACAGAATGACAATAGGTAGACACAAATACTAACTTTGAACTGCAAATGAAAAAATTGCAAATGGTAAATAAACCAATAGGAACCGGAATACAAGCATGCAAAACGAACACGCTGGAAAAGTTTGTCCAGTAACCTGATTTATATATTAGACACAAGTATATACACACTTCAAAAGCCGGCCAGAGTGGCCAAGCGGTTGTAGGCGCTACAGTCTGGAACCGCGCGACCGCTACTGCCGCAGGATTGAATCCTGCCTCGCACATGAATGTGTGTGATGTCCTTAGGTTACTTAGGTTCAATTAGTTCTAAGTCCTAGGGGACTGATGACCCCAGACGTCAAGTCCCATAGTGCTCAGAGCCATTTGAACACTTCCAAAAAAGTTTGGCATCGCCCCATTTCTCAGAACTCCTGAAGTGAGACGTTGACTGTGGATATTGTATCACAGACGGAGTCCCTTTGACTGTTCAGAGAGGTCACTAAACCCTCCCAAAGATGTAAACAACCATGCACGGGCAGCGCCTATTAGACAGAGGGAGTCCGACAGCCGATCAGTTCCAGTCATTCCACCAGGAAGGAGGTGCACGGCTCGTGTTGTCTGTAGTTCAAACGTGCCTAGACGGTCAATACCGCGGTTACTTTGTGCCAGGAAGGGCTCTCAACAAGGGAAGTGTCCAGGCGTCTCGGAGTGAACCAAAGCGATGTTGTTCGGACATGGAGGAGATACAGAGAGAGACAGGAAGTGTCGATGACCAGGCCGCCCGAGGGCTACTACTGCAGTGGGTGACTGCTACGTACAGATTATGGCTCGGAGGAACCCTGACAGCAACGCCACACTGTGGAATAATGCTTTTCGTGCAGCCACAGGACGTCGTGTTACGACTCAAACTGTGCCCAGTAGGCTGCACGACGCGCAACTTCACTCCCGACGCCCACGGCGAGGTCCATCTTTGCAACCACGACACCGTGCAGCGCGGTACAGATGGGCCCAACAACATGCGGAATGGACCGCTCAGGATTGGCATCACGTTCTCTTCACCGGTGAAGAGAAAGTCTGCCTTCAAGCAGACAATCGTCGGAGACGTGTTTGGAGGCAACCCGGTCAGGCTGAACACCTTAGACACACTGTCCAGCGAGTGCAGCAAGGTGGAGGTTCCCTGCTGTTACGGGGTGGCATTATGTGGGGCCGACGTACGCCGCTGGTGGTCACGGAAGGCGCCGTAACGGCTGTACGATACGTGAATGCCGTCCTCCGACCGATAGTGCAACCGTATGGGCAGCATGTTTGTGAGGCATTCGTCTACGTGGACGACAATTCGCGCCCCCCATCGTCCACATCTTGTGAATAACTTCCTTCAGGATAACGACATCGCTCGACTAGAGAGGCCAGCATGTTCTCCAGGCACGAACCCTATCGAACACGCCTGGGATAGATTGAAAAGAGCTGTTTGTGGACTACGCGACCCACCAACGACTCTGAGGGATCTACATCGAATCGCCGTCGAGCACTGGGACAGTGTGGACCAACAGTTCCTTGATGAACTTGTGGATAGTGTGCCACGACGAACACAGGCATGCATCAGTGCAAGAGGACGAGCTACTGGGTATTAGAGGTACCGGTGTGTACAGCAGTCTGGACCACCACCTCTGAAGGTTTGGCTGTATGGTGGTACAACATGCAGTGTGTGGTTTTCATGAGCTGTAAAAAAGGCGGAAATGATGTTTATTTTGATCTCTCTTTCACTTTTCTGTACAAGTTCGGGAACTCTCGGAACCGAGGTGATGCAAAAGTTTTTTTGATGCTTGTAAAAACAAGCGCGTAATTTCGTGCAGCGTTGTGTCAAAATTACAACTCAGTCAATTGAGTACATTGCGGGTTTCCTAAGCAGAGAGAGACGCAAGGTGAATTTTTCGTAAGTGAAGGGAGTTAGCCGGCTGGAGTGGGCGAGCGGTTCTAGGCGCTTCAGTCTCGAACTGCGCGACCGCTACGGTCGCAGGTTCGAATCCTGCCTCGGGCATGGATGTGTGTGATGTCCTTAGGTTAGTTAGGTTTGAGTAGTTCTAAGTTCTAGGGGACCGATGACCACAGCAGTTGAGTCCTATAGTGCTCAGACGCATTTGATGAGAGTTGGGTTAGAGAAGAGCAGGCGGGCGCGCCCAGGAAGCGAGATGTTACAGAGCGGACTGACACCTGCTTGTGTCGCGATTCACTAAGGGAGAGGGGAAAAAAAACACAACACAGGGTGTTCACACAGGGGCGCCGCTTCACTTGTCACGTTGCAAGCGCGCGTGAGTCGTGGCGTGGTGGCTGTCTCTCTCTCTCTCTCTCTCTCTCTCTCTCTCTCTCTCTGCCTAGCCACGACCTCGGCCGCCTGTCCCTTGCGGTGCCGCTGCGGCGCCTGCAGCTGCTGACCTCGGGGTGCTGGGTTCCACTCCCGGATCGTGACTGCGGGGCACCGCCGCCTTGTCAGCCGAGCCCACCGCCGTCTGGCGAGGCGGGAGGCGAGTGTGGTGCCGACTCGCTGGCCGGTAGTCGTTTCCAACATGCGGCTCTTCACCTCTTCAGGGGTGGAATTCTTTTCCGAGCCGTAAAAGTGAAAGGGACGATTGTGTTCCGGTCAGGAAACTAAATTGTACGCTACTGGCCACCACGAAGATGACGTGATACAGACGCGAAATTTAACCGACAGGAAGAAGATGCTGTGATATGCAAATGATCAGCTTTCCAGAGCATTCACACAAGGTTGGCGCCGGTGGCGAGATCTACAACATGCTGACATGAGGAAAGTTTCCAACCGATTTCTCATACACAAACAGCAGTTGACCGGCGTTGCCTGGTGAAACGGTGTTGTCATGCCTCGTGTAGGGAGGAGAAATGCGTACCATCACGTTTCTGACTTTGATAAAGGTCGGACTGTAGCCTATCGCGATTGCGGTTTATCGTATAGCGACATTGCTTCTCGCGTCGGTCGAGACCCAATGACTGTTAGCAGAATATGGAATCGGTGTGTTGAGGAGGGTAATACGGAACGCCGTGAAGGATCGCAACGGCCTCGTATCACTAGCAGTCGAGATGACAGTCATCTTATCCGCACGGCTGTAACGGATCGTGCAGCCACGTCTCGATCCCTGAGTCAACAGATGGGGACGTTTGCGAGACCACAACCATCTGCACGAACAGTTCGACGTCGTTTGCAGCAGCACGGACTATCAGCTCGGAGACCGTGGCTGCGGTTACGCTTGACGCTGCGTCACAGGCAGGAACGCCTGCGATGGTGTAATCAACGAGGAACCTGGGTGCACGAATGGCAAAACGTCATTTTTTCTGATGAATCCAGGTTCTGTTTACAGCATCACGATGGTCGCACCCGGATTTGGCGACATCGCGGTGAACGCACGTTGGAAGCGTGTATTCGTCATCGCCATACTGGCGTATCACCCGGCCTGATGGTATGGGGTGCCATCGGTTACACGTCTCGGTCACCTCTTGTTCGCAGTGACGGCACTTTGGACAGTGGACGTTACATTTCAGATGTGTTACGACCCGTGGCTCTACCCTTCATTCTATCCCTGCGAGACCGTACATTTCAGCATGATAATGCACGATCGCATGTTGCATGATCTGTACGGGCCTTTCTGTATACAGAAAGTGTTCGACTGATGCCGTGGCCAGCACATTCTCCAGATCTTTCACCAACTGAAAACGTCTGGTCAATGGTGGCCGAGAAACTGGCTCGTCACAATACGCCTGTCACTACTCTCGACGAATTGTGGTATCGTGTAGAAGCTGCACGGGCAGCTGTACCTGGACACGCCATCCGAGCTCTGTTTGACTCAATGCGCAGGCTTATCGAGGCCGTTATTACGGCCAGAGGTGGTTGTTCTGGGTACTGATTTCTCAGTATCTATGCACCCAAATTGCGTGAAAATGTAACCTCATATCAGTTCTAAATAATATATTTGTCCAATGAATACCCGCTTATCATCTGCATTTCTTCTTGGTGTATCAATTTTAATGGCCAGTAGTGTATATATATATTAAAAAATGTAGTTTGATATGTGCATTTCCTGTGTACTTGACACGTTGCACATCATAACGGCTACCGTACCTTGCGACTGATCACTGGAACACGCAACCAACCAACCAACTCAGTCGACGGTCGCCCAGTACAGCTTTCTGGATTCTCTTCGCCGTCTCTGGGGTGCTGACCTCGCGACTGCAATGCTCGTCTAGGGCAGCTCGTGCGGCCTCGTTTAAACTCACCCACCCAATACTTTACTGTTGTCAAGAAAAGGACACTCTCTCCTAAAGTAGAATGCTGCTCAGCTTTAATGTTGGTTGCGCTGAGATCTTTCAAAACAAAACAAAAAGTATTGTATCACATAACTACGACCAATTTTCTCAATATTCACAAGTTCAGTCACAACTTTTAATACTGATGGCTGCGTAACAAATACTAAACATAAATAACGTACGCTTCCGCGGCCGGTGTCATAGTAATTAAAATTCATGTGGGTATTATGCCGCGTCATTGCTAAAAACTAACAACAATAATCAACTAAAACCGACGTTTCCGCCGAATTGGAGCGGCCTTCCTCACGGCACGACTGGTTTTGCATGGGGTATAGGTGCTTCTGTTTATTACGGACTATCGATGTCTGATTTCACTGTTGTAAAACTTTTAATTGGCCGTCTAATATGATTGGCTGGTCACGACGTAAGGGAAGATGGAAGGAAAGAGTCTGTTCGTGGATGTCCACGTCGTCATGTAGGTGTGAGTGCGGAGCTGCCTGTATAGGGGAAACAGGGAGAGCTGTCGGATTACGAGTAGCACAACACGAACGCTATGTACGATTACGACAACATAATAAATCGGCGACAGCGGAGCACCACCGTGACTGTGGACAGCCTACCAGGTTCCAGGAAGTCCGAGTACTGGCGAGAGCATCGTGGATGCGAGGACGCAGAATACAGGAGGCGATCGAGATTATTGAGCAGCCTGACAACATCGACAGAGAAGATGGCTACAGAGTGCCGGCCATCCCAGTCCAACGGGCAGGAGCCACATGCGGCACGGGCGTATCTGTGGAGCGACTGTCACTCCACTTCCGCGCACACCGGGAACAAAACTTGCCGACCAGGAGCGGAACGCTGATTGGCGGACAGCTACCAATCGATGACGACGTGGACATCCACGAATAGCCTCTTTTCTTCCATCTTCCCTTACGTCGTGACTAGCCAATCATATTAGACGGCCAATTAAAAGTTTTACAACAGTGAAGTCAGACATCGATAGTCTGTAATAAACAGAAGCACCTATACCCCATGCAAAACCACTCGTGGCCTGAGGAAGGCCGTTGCAATTCGGCCGAAACGTCGGGTTTACTTTATTAGTGTTGTTAGTTTTTAGCAATGACGCGGCATGATACCCAGAGGAATTTTAATCGCTACAAATACTAAACAATGTGGCGTCATCAGACTTGAAACATACGCCCCATAGATCGTATACTTTCTCATCCAGAGATATATTTTAAGAACGGCTGCCATCTCTCGGCGAGGCCGGATACTTACGGGGCCGCCCTCGTACCTACGAAGCGTGTGCGTAATGACAAGTGTATCGCGCTGTTACATTGATGTATCGTGTTCTACTGAGACCTGAGTTTCTCCTGGCGTATACAACTCTCAAACAACTTCCGGGAATTCAGGCAGGTAACACTTTCAGGGACCGCCGATATTTCGGCGGGAGAACACCCCGCCATTTTCAAGGCAAACTGCAACGGACAGGCGGCGTACGTGCAAATTTAAAACCTCGGTTCTCGGACTGAGGCAGGAAAGATAACACACACACACTGAACACTGGTGCCACCAGAGATGACCAAAGTCAGGGATATCGATAGTGAGACTACGAATTCGCAGGTGAGGTAGCATTCACTCTGTCCCTCTGTTTTTTGACAAGGGAGAGTGCCGGATTCCAAACAGAGTTTAAACAGAAACCTGCATCCCTGTTAACGAGGTTGCTCGCTAATTTAAGCTTGACGTGTTGGTTAGGAGGAAGGATGATGGATCATTGGGACATGCAGTCTACAGGAAACGTACTCACACCGACTCGTCCTTACAGGCTAATAGTTGGCTCGGCGTGGAGGGGTACTTCGTACCTCGGTACACAGGGCACATGTCGTTTCTGACGCTGAGACTTTGCCAGCTGAGCTGTCCCATCTTGAAGTTACATTTCGTCAAAATGGTTGTAGTGATAAACATATTGAATTTGCGTTGCGCTATCGACCAACTGTACATCGGGTGATTGACGATAATTCTGAGTCGACACCTAAGTCTGCTGCCTTTTTGCCTTACGTAGGAAACACGTCCAACAAGATCGGTCGTATTTTACGGAAATACGATGTGAAATGTGTTTTCCGACCTCCATCTAAAATTGGAGCAATTTTGAGTTCTTGGACTGCGTAAGGCGGGTGTATATCGTATTCCTCGTAGCTGCGGCACGGCATATACTGGTCAAAGTATCAGGACCGTGGAGGACCGATGTACTGAGCATAAACGGCACACACGATTACAGCAGCCAAATAGATCTGCTATTGCCGAACATTGCTTGGATACTGGTCATCCGATGTTGTTATATAACACCGAGATGTTGGCATGCACGTCCAGCTATGGGACAGTGTTATTAGGGAGGCAGTTGAGATTAAATTAGCGAGCAACCTCGTTAACAGGGATGGAGGTTTCTGTTTAAACTCTGTTTGGAATCCGGCTCCCTCCCTTGTCAAAAAACCAGAGGGACAGAGTGAATGCTACCTCACCTGCGAGTTCGTAGTCTCACTATCGAGAGCTCTGACTTTGGTCATCTTTGGTGGCATTAGTGTTCAGTGTGTGTGTGTGTGTGTGTGTGTTATCTTTCCAGCTTCAGTCCGAGAACCGAGGTTTTAAATTTGCATCTACGCCGCCTGTCCCTTGCAGTTTGCCTCGAAAATGGCGGGGTGTTCTCCGGCCGAAATATCAACGGCCGCTCAGAGTGGCTGAATTCCCGGAAGTTATTTGAACGTGTTCTGCTGTCGGTTCGTATCGGTATCGGCACGGCCTCTCCCAGGCTAGTTAGATGGGTCGACAACATATTCCTGTCATGTGACGCACATTCCGTCACCAGTGTCGTATAGAATATATCAGACGTATTTTCCTGTGGAGTAAACGGTTGACCTATGACCTTGCGATCAAATGTTTTCATATCCCATTGGAGAGGCACGTCCTTTCGTCTACTAATCGCACGGTTTTGCGGTGCGGTCGCAAAACACAAACTTATTACAGTGAACAGAGACGCTAATGAACGAACGGGCAGATCATAACTTTGCGAAAATAAAGAAATAAAACTTTTCACTGCAGGGAAGACTTGAACCAAGGACCTCTCGTTCCGCAGCTGCTCACGCTAACCACGGGACCACGGCACTCCTGAGCTCATACAACACTAGATGTTGCGTATATTCCACATGGACTACTCAGTTTGTATATTTTGCTTATTTTTTTTTTTTTCATAGTTCCACACAACTCCTTCCTGTTTTCTCCATTGATCTGTGTTCAGTTTTTCAAGGCCTATCCACTGTGCGAACTTAAGGGTAAATCTGAGGGGGGTGCGATGGGGAGGTTCCCTTGTCAGTAGTCATCAGACATCGTAAGAGAGCAGAATGGGGCCGCTCCGCGGAACTCACGTACTTGGAACGTGTTCAGGTGATCGGGTTTGTAGTGGTTAATAAAGAAGAAAAAAAAAAAGAAAAGGAATGGTTGAATATGTGGGAAGAGATGGTGAATAAAAAGGGGTTTCAAAATCGTTAATGACCTTCAAAAAGGGAAAGAATGAAACGCAAATCGGACTTCGTATTACAGAAAAGCTATCGGACTCCGTGATTCGGAAAAGCTATTGTTGGGATTGTCCACGTGGCGTTTCTGAGCAAAAGTCAAACCAATTTCCACTACAAAAATTATTTGAAAGAGAACAGAGAATAACAAAATGTGATTAACAGGGGGAAATGGCGTAGATAAGAGTTCATCCTTTACCAGGTTAACACGTCTTCTCGCGTGTGGAGTCCAGGTCTTGTTCTCCAAAAATCTCCTGCTTCATTTCTGCGTGAAAAGTCGTAGCTGCTCCGAAATCTTGCAATAAATTTCATTGTCCACTATGAAGTATCCGGACAGCTGGCTCAAAATGACTTGCAAGTTCGTGGCGCTGTCCATCGGTAATGCTGGAATTGGGTATGGTGTTGGCCCATCCTTAGCCTTGATGACAGCTTCCACTCTGGCAGGCATACGTTCAGTCAGGTGCTGGAAGGTTTCTCGGGGAATGGCAGCCCATTCTTCACGCAGTGCTGCACTGAGGAGAGGTATCGATGTCGGTCGGTGAGGCCTGGCACGGAGTCGGCGTTCCAAAACATCCCAAAGGTGTTCTGTAGGATTCAGGTCAGGACTCTGTGCAGGCCAGTCCATTAGAGGGATGTTATTGTCGTGTAACCACTCCGCCACTAGACATGCATTATGAACAGGGGCTCGATGGTGCTGAGAGATGCAATCGCCATCTCCGAATTGCTCTTCAACAGTGGCAAGCAAGAAGGTGCTTAAAACATCAGTGTAGACCTGTGTTGTGATAGCGCCACGCAAAACAACAAGAGGTGCAAGACCTCTCCATGAAAAACACGACCACGCGACAAGACCACCGCCTATGAATTTCACTGTTGGCACTACACGTGCTGGCAGATGACGTTAGCCAGGTCGTTGGTTTACACGGCAAGCAAAATGGTTCAAGTGGCTCTGAGCACTATGGGACTCAACTGCTGTGGTCATCGGTCCCCTAGAACTTAGAACTACTTAAACCTAACTAACCTAAGGACATCACACACATCCGTGCCCGAGGCAGGATTCGAACCTGCGACCGTAGCAGCAGCAGCGCGGTTCCGGACTGAAGTGCCTAGAACCACTCGGCCACTCCGGCCGGCCAGGCACTTTTTCTCGCAGTTAAAATTTTTTAGAGAGTACAATGATTCGCCGTTTCTTACACTTCACTTCACTTGAGTTTCTAATACGCGAATATTTTTGTAAATGTGATTACTTTTGCTTCAAAACCAACGTGTTGAATATTCTTGCCGTTTGTGGCTCGGATTTAGCAACAATTGTGGAAGTGGTTTCTCCTGTGTTGGGAAACGTATTGTTGGTTTTGACGATTTACTATCAGGTCTGTGCGGTTTTCTTCCTTGCTGCAGTTGTGGCGGCTTATTTGGTACTTTAAATAATGTACGTTTTAGATTCCATTTACGTTCCTGTCTTTCCACAGTTACTGATGTGATTAAAAGTGTAGCGAACAAAACGCTGCTTCGTTGCATAGATATACGTCGTCTTTCTGTAAAACGTGAATTCTTTTGCTGTTTACTAGAAATTTTTCTGTTATTAAGGGCATGCGACTGTACTCGATAAGTGTCTGTATGTTGGAAGAGAATCGTAAATAAACAGTCCCGTAACGTACCGTCCCGTATCTCCCAGGGTTCTTAGGAAATTAAATAATCAGAAATGTGGCGTAACTTTTAGTTATTGTCGTCTTTTATGGCGCTATATACACTCTCTATTGTAAAAACTCTGGTCGGCTGTGGCGCTGCTGTCGCCGGGGTAACAAAAGAGACACGCAGTGTCGCGACCGTTACGTTAGACTGCGCTGAAGGCTGAAAACACGTGAAACCGTTACGCACTGAACTACGAGTAAAAAGTGACAATCGTTTAACAAACCCGTAGCAACCGGAATGCCAGTGTCGAAAACAAAAACACTACGACATTACGCGCCAACCTAATACCGTATTGCTGTCGACCTTGAAAAATTGTGTTCTATTCCCATTGGTTTTCCTTTGCAAAATGTTGTTTGGTCTGGCCCGCAACAGTTCTAAAGTTAATAATGTGGCATACTTCGAAATTTAGTTGGACACCCATCCTCTAGAACGCCTCATTTCGAAAGCTTCTATTCGCTTCTTGCCTGAACTGCTCGTCATTCATGTTTCACTGACGTACAAATCAAAAGTCCTGACGAATACCTCCCGAAAACATGTCTTTTGTGCTGGCCATTTTGGTAGAGGCTGTATATACACCAAGAAGAAATGCAGGTGATAAGCGGGTATTCATTGGACAAATATATTATACTAGAACTGACATGTGATTACATTTTCACGCAATTTGGGTGCATAGATCCTGAGAAATCAGTACCCAGAACAACCACCTCTGGCCGTACTAACGGCCTCGATACGCCTGGGCATTAAGTCAAACAGAGCTCGGATGGCGTGTACAGGTACAGCTGCCCGTGCAGCTTCAACACGATGCCACAGTTCATCGAGAGTAGTGACTGGCGTATTGTGACGAGCCAGTTGCTCGGCCACCATTGACCAGACGTTTTCAGTTGGTGAGAGATCTGGAGAATGTGGTGGCCAGGGCAGCAGTCGAATATTTTCTGTATACAGAAAGGCCCGTACGGGACCTACAACGTGCGGTCGTGCATTGTTGTTGTTGTTGTTGTTGTTGTTGTTGTTGTGGTCTTCAGTCCTGAGACTGGTTTGATGCAGCTCTCCATGCTACTCTATCCTGTGCAAGCTTCTTCATCTCCCAATACCTACTGCAACCTACATCCTTCTGAATCTGCTTAGTGTATTGATCTCTTGGTCTCCCTCTACGATTTTTACCCTCCACGCTGCCCTCCAATACTAAATTTGTGATCCCTTGATGCCTCAGAACATGTCCTACCAACCGATCCCTTCTTCTAGTCAAGTTGTGCCACAAACTTCTCTTCTCCCCAATCCTATTCAATACCTCCTCATTAGTTACGTGATCTACCCACCTTATCTTCAGCATTCTTCTGTAGCACCACATTTCGAAAGCTTCTATTCTCTTCTTGTCCAAACTGGTTATCGTCCATGTTTCACTTCCATACATGGCTGCACTCCATACAAATACTTTCAGAAACGACTTCCTGACACTTAAATCTATACTCGATGTTAACAAATTTCTCTTCTTCAGAAACGATTTCCTTGCCATTGCCAGTCTACATTTTATATCCTCTCTACTTCGACCATCATCAGTTATTTTACTCCCTAAATAGCAAAACTCCTTTACTACTTTAAGAGTCTCATTTCGTAATCTAATCAGCATTATCCTGCTGAAATGTAGGGTTTCGGAGGGATCGAATGAAGGGTAGAGCCACGGGTCGTAACACATCTGAAATGTAACTTCCACTGTCCAAAGTGCCGTCAATGCGAACAAGAGGTGACCGAGACGTGTAACCAATGGCACCCCATACCATCACGCCCGGTGATACGCCAGTATGGCGATGACGAATACACGCTTCCAATGTGCGTTCACCGCCATGTCGCCAAACACGGATGCGACCATCATGATGCTGTAAACAGAACCTGGATTCATCCGGAAAAATGGCGTTTTGCCATTCGTGCACCCAGGTTCGTCGTCGAGTACACCATCGCAGGCGCTCCTGTCTGTGACGCAGCGTCGAGGGTAACCGCAGCCACGGTCTCCGAGCTGATAGTCCGTGCTGCAGCAAACGTCGTGGAACTGTTCGTGCAGATGGTCGTTGTCTTGCAAACGTCCGCATCTGTTAACTCAGGGTTCGAGACGTGGCTGCACGATCCGTTACAGCCGTGCGGATAAGATGCCTGTCATCTCGACTGCTAGTGATACGAGGCCGTTGGCATCCAGCACGGCGTTCCGTATTACTCTCCTGAACCCACCGACTCCATATTCTGCTAACAGTCATTAGATCTCGACCAACGCGAGCACCAATGTCGCGATAGGATAAACCGCAATCGCGATAGGCTACAATCCGACCTTTATCAAAGTCGGAAACGTGATGGTACGCATTTCTCCTCCTTACACGAGGCATCACAACAACGTTTGAGGAGGCAACGCCGGTCAACTGCTGTTTGTGTATGACAAATCTGTTGGAATCTTTTCTCGTGTCAGCACGTTGTAGGTGTCGCCACCGGCGCAAACCTTGTGTGAATGCTCTAAAAAGCTAATCATTTGCATATCACAGCATCTTCTTCCTGTTGGTTAAATTTCGCGTCTGTAGGACGTCATCTTCGTAGTGTGGCCATATTAATGGGGAGTAGTGTACTTACAGTACTTCAAAAGAGGGTTGTGTTCTTTGGGGAAGGAGACCAGACAGCGACGTCATCGGTTTCATCGGATTAGGGAAGGACGGGGAAGGAAGTCGGCCGTGCCCTTTCAGAGGAACCATCCCGGCATTCGCCTGGAGCGATTTAGGGAAATCACGGAAATCGTAAATCTGGATGGCCGGCACGGGATTCGACGGCCGTCCTCTCGCATGTGAGCCAAGTAATGCTAACCACTGCGCCACTTCGCTCGGTTAGTTCAAAAGAAAAACGGCTTTTCCATGCTGCGCATTAAGTTTCTTTTTTGTTTATCTTGAGCACCCAGACTCGTTCCGCCCTGGTAGCTGAGTGGTCAGCGTGACAGACTGTCAATCCTAAGGGCCCGGGTCCGATTCCCGGCTGCGTCGCGGATTTTCTCCGCTCAGGGACTGCGTGTTGTGTTGTCCTAATCATCATCATTTCATCCCCATCGACGCGCAGGTCGCCGAAGTGGCGTCAAATCGAAAGACCTGCACCAGGCGAACGGTCTACCCGACGGGAGGCCCTAGCCACACGACATTTCCATTTCTTTATTTACAAGGCATCTTAACTGCGTGCCGTGACATATTACGCGCTTTTTTTCGTTTTAAAATTCGTGTAATATTTCAGGACACTCACGGAAAATGCCTTCTAACTGGAGCAAATCGCGTTGGGTGCACAAGATAAATAAGGAAAAGCTTAATGCGCAGCATGCAAAAGTCGTTTTTCTTTTGAATTATTGCAATTTATCTACAGAGAAGTCTTCCATGTTTGATGTTGGCAAATTTTCCGTTCTTCAGAAACGCTTTCCTTCCTAAGGCTCGTCTACATTTGATATTCTCTCTCCTTAGCCCATCGTAACTTATTTTCCAGCCTAAATAGCGAAACTCTGCTACGACTTTCAGCGCCTCGTTTTGTAATGTAACTCCCTCAGCGCCGCCTTATTTAATCGGACTAATTTCCATTACGGTTGCTTTGCTTTCGTTGTTGTTCATCTTGTATCCTGCTTGTAAAGAGACAGTTCGCTCCACTCAACTGCTCTCGGAAGACCTCCGCCGTCTCTGACACAATGACAACGTCATTAGCAAGTCTCGGAAGCCTTCACTTCCTGTCCCTCAGCTTTAATACAGTTTCCAAATTTCTCCCTCCTTTCTTCCCCTGATTCCTCAACGTACAGTTCGAATAACGTCGAGGATAAGTTACAACTCTCTCCTACGCACTTCTCAAAGATTGCTTTCCTTTCACGTCCATGAAATCCTTATAACGGTTCTGTATGTCAAATATCCGTGGAGACAGCATTAGCCTCTCTCTCTCTCTTTCTCTTTCTCTCTCTCTCTCTCTCTCTCTCTCTCTCTCTTTCTTTCTCTTCCCCTCCGTCGTTCCCGTACGCCCGCAACCCACGCTACGTTCCAGCCCAGCTTTGCCCACACGGCCTCCCGCCTACCAACACACAACCACTTGTTCCGTGGGCAGGACAAGTTTATACACCTGGAGCGCCCTCTGCGCATGCGCCGTCGTCTCTCTCTCTCTCTCTCTCTCTCTTTGTGTGTGTGTGTGTGTGTGTGTGTGTGTGTGTGTGTGTGTGTGCGCGCTGTAAAATTTCGATCACATTTGGTATACACATACGAATTCCTGCAAGGCGTTAGATACAGTTCCCCACAGTCGTTTAATAAACAAAGTAAGAGCATATGGACTGTCAGACCAATTGTGAGATTGGATTGAAGAGTTCCTAGATAACAGAACGCAGCATGCCATTCTGAATGGAGAGAAGTCTTCCGAAGTAAGAGTGATTTCAGGTGTGCCGCAGGGGAGTGTCGTAGGACCGTTGCTATTCACAGCATATATAAATGACCTCGTGGATAACATCGGAAGTTCACTGAGGCTTTTTGCGGATGATACTGTGGTATATCGAGAGGTTGTAACAATGGAAAATTGTACTGAAATGCAGGAGGATCTGCAGCGAATTGACGCACGGTGCAGGGAATGGCAATTTAACCTCAATGTAAACAAGTGTAATGTGCTGCGAATACATAGAAAGAAGGTTTCTTTATCATTTAGCTACAATATAGCAGGTCAGCAACTGGAACCAGTTAATTCCATAAATTGTCTGGGAGTAGGCATTAGGAGTGGTTTAAAATGGAATGTCCATACAAAGTTGACCGTCGGTAAAGCACGTGCCAGACTGAGATTCATTGCAAGAATCCTAAGGAAATGCAATCCGAAAACAAACGAAGTAGTTTACAGTACGCTTGTTCGCCCACTGCTTGAATACTGCTCAGCAGTGTGGGATCCGTACTACATAGGGTTTATAGAAGAGATAGAGAAGATCCAACGGAGAGCAGCTCGCTTCGTTACAGGATCATTCAGCAATCGCGAAAGCGTTACGGAGAAGACAGATAAACTCCAGTGGAAGACTCTGCAAGAGAGACGCTCAGTAGCTCGGTACGGGCTTTTGTTGAAGTTTCGAGAACATACCTTCACCGAGGAGTCGAGCAGTATATTGCTCCCTCCTACGTATATCTCGCGAAGAGACCGTGAGGATAAAATCAGAGAGATTAGAGCCCACACAGAGGCATACCGACAATCCTCCTTTCCACGAACAATACGAGACTGGAATAGAAGGGAGAACCGATAGAGGTACTCAAGGTACCCTCCGCCACATACCGTTAGGTGGCTTGCGGATTATGGATATAGATGTAGATGGGGAATACGAAATACGAGTGGAAAAAGCCCCTCCTTCCACCTGTACAGAGATCGGAATGACGTGTAGGAATGTTATGCGCAGGAGTTCGTTCTGTTTCTCGAGAAGTACGTAAGGTATGAGTCAGTTATCGTGTACACACAGTCAACATGGGCGTATAAAACATCGTTCTTGTGAAATCACAACCAGCTGTTTATTCGCATGAAGTGCTGAGTGGTATTGACAAGGGAGTTCAGATCGATTCCGTATTTCTGGATTTCTGGAAGTCTTTTGACACTGTAGAACACTATCGGCTTGTAGCGAAATTGCTTCCTTATGCAATACAGTCTCAGTTACGTGACTGGATTCGTCATTTCCTGTCAGAGGGGTCACAGTTCGTAGTAATTAACGTAAGGTCACCGAGTTTAAAACAGAAGTGATTTCTGGCGTTCCCCAAGGTAGTGTTATAGGCCCTTTGCTGTTCCTTGTCTATATAAAGCATTTGGGACACAATCTGGGCAGCCGTCTTACGTTTCTTGCATATGACGCTGTCGTTTATGGACTAATAAAGTCATCAGAAGATCGAAACAAGTAGCAAAACGATTTAGAAAAGATTTGGCTCTTGACCCTAAATAACGAAAAGTGTGAGGTCATCGACACGAGTGCGAAAAGGAATCCGTTAAACTTCGGTTAGACTATAAAACAGTCTAATCTAAAGGCCGTAAATTCAACTAAATACCTAGGTATTACAATTACGAACAACTTAAATTGTAAGGAACACATAGAAAATGTTTTGGGTAAGGCTAACCTAAGACTGCGTTTTATTGGCAGGACACTTAGGAAATGTAACAGACCTACTAAGGAGACTGCCTAACTACGCTTGTCCGCCCTCTTTTAAAATACTGCTGCACGGTGTGGGATCCTTACCAGATAGGACTGACGGAGTATATCGAAAACGTTCAAAGAAGGGCAGCACGTTTTGTATTCTCGCGAAATAAGGGAGAGTGAGTCACTGAAATGATACAGGGTTTGGGATGGACATCATTAATACAAAGGTGTTTTTGGTTGCGACGGAATCTTCTCACGAAATTCCAACCACCAACTTTCTCCTCAGAATGCGAAAATATTTTGTTGATACCGACCTACATAGGGCGGAAGTATCACCACTATAAAATGAGGGAAATCAGAGCTCGTACGGAAAGATATAGGTATTCGTTCTTTCAGCGCGCTATATATTTGTAAAAAATGATACTGGAATTCTGCCAGAGGGGGAAGAACGGAGAAGAGTGTACGAGGTACATATCGGCGTAACAAGAGACATGCGCTGTAGTCGAGTTAAATCACGTGGTGCTGAGCGGATTAGAGTAGGAAATCAGACGCCGAAAGTGGTAGACGAGTTTTGCTATCGGAGCAGCAAAATAAACTGCCGATAAAGTAAAGAGGATGGAAAAAGCAAACTGGCAGTAGCAAGAAAAGTATTTCTCAGAGAAATACGTTAAAATTGAATTTAAATTATAGCGTTACGAAGTCTTTTTTTTCTGTAGGTATTCGTTCGGGATGTAGCGTAAGTAAACGGCAGTAAAACGTCGACAATAAACGGTTCAGACAAGAGGAGAATAGAAGCTTTTGAAACGCTGTGCTACAGCAGAATACTGAAGATTAGATACGTACATCTTGTAATCAATGAGCGGATACTGCATCGAATAGGGAAACAAAGAAATTTGTGGCACAACTTGAGCAAAAGAAGGGATCGGTTGGTAGGAGACATTCTGAGACATAAAGAGATCAGCAGTTTAGTACTGGAGGAAAGTGTTGGCGATAAAAATCATTGCGGGACACAAAGAGATGAATACAGTAAGCAGATTGAGAAGGATGTAGGTTTGCAGTATTTACTGGGAAAGAAAGAAGCTTTAACAGTATAGAGTAGCTGAGAGAGCTGCATCAAACCAGTCTCTGGACTGAAGACCACAACAACAACAACAACAACAACAACAACAACAGCAGCAGCAGCCTTTAAAAATGTAAGTAATCTTAGTTTGTTTTCACGCTATAGATCGATCTGACTACTTTCCCTATCTGATGGAAGACCGGGATGCGTAACTCTTTGGTATTTCAAGGTTCTCATTTTCTGCACGTTAAAGAAATGCGCCCAGCGCAGGATTTTGTTTTTATGAATCTTATATCAAGCAGTACTGACGCTATATCAAGCTAGAACTGTCTGATGACATCGAAGTAGTTCAGGGAAGGGCAGCTCGTTTTGTATTAACGCGAAACAGGGAAGATAGTGTCACAGACGTGATACGTGAATTGAAGTGGCAATCATTAAAACAAAGGCGTTTTTCGTTGCGACAGGATCTTCTCGTGAAATTTCAATCACCAATTTTCTCATCCGATTTTGGAAAACATTCTGTCGGCACCCACCTACATAGGGAGAAATGAGCATCACGATAAAGTAAGAGAAACCAGAGCTCGCACAGAAAAATTTAAGTGCTCGTTTATCCCGCGTGCCGTTCGAGAGTGGAACGGTAGAGAGAAAGCATGAAGTTGGTTCACTGAACCCTCTGCCAGGCACTTTATTGTGAATAGCAGAGTAATCACGTAGACGTAGAACATTGCTACTTTCATAACGTCACATTGCCCCTCTTCAGTGTTAATCTCGTCTTTTGCTGCTGTCATTAGCTCCGTGTGGATTGTGCTGAGTTTTTGATTTTTGACGCTAACATAACGGGCAATTTTCTTGAAGAACTTCATCTGTGTAGCAGCAGCAGAACCTAGAACATCCCCAAGGGAAAAAAGTAACTCAGTTTGCCGTCGGAGAAAACGAAGAATAACGACGACATCTTGTAACCACTGCTCAAAAACAATTTGTGCCAAAGACCAAGCTAGGTCTTGGTTACAACATAAAAATAGTATCTAAAGCACAAGATCCTTTTACTCGCTGTTGTTGTTGTTGTTGTTGTTGTTGTTGTTGTTGTTGTTGTCTTCAGTCCTGAGACTGGTTTGATGCAGCTCTCCATGCTACTCTATCCTGTGCAAGCTTCTTCATCTCCCAGTACTTACTGCAACCTACATCCTTCTGAACCTGCTTAGTGTATTCATCTCTTGGTCTCCCTCTACGATTTTTACCCTCCACGCTGCCCTCCAATACTAAATTGGTGATCCCTTGATGCCTCAGAACATGTCCTACCAACCGATCCCTTCTTCTAGTCAAGTTGTGCCACAAATTTCTCTTCTCCCCAATCCTATTCAATACCTCATTAGTTATGTGATCTACCCATCTAATCTTCAGCATTCTTCTGTAGCACCACATTTCAAAAGCTTCTATTATCTTCTTGTCAAAACTATTCATCGTCCATGTTTCACTTCCATACATGGCTACACTTCATACAAATACTTTCAGAAACTACTTCCTGACTATTAAATGTATACCCGATGTTAACAAATTTCTCTTCTTCAGAAACGATTTCCTTGCCATTGCCAGTCTGCATTTTATATCCTCTCTACTTCGACCGTCATCAGTTATTTTGCTCCCCAAATAGCAAAACTCTTCTGCTACTTCAAGTGTCTCATTCCCTAATCTAATTGCCGCATCATCACCCGATTTAATTCGGCTACATTCCATTATCCTCGTTTTGCTTTTGTTGATGTTCATCTTATATCCTCCTTTCAAGACACTGTCCATTCCATTCAACTGCTCTTCCAAGTCCTTTGCTGTCTCTGACAGAATTACAATGTCATCGGCGAACCTCAAAGTTTTTATTTCTTCTCCACGGATTTTAATACCTTCTCCGAATTTTTCTTTTGTTTCCGTTACAGCTTGCTCAATATACAGACTGAATAACATCGGAGAGAGGCTACAACCCTGTCTCACTCCTTTCCCAACCACAGCTTCCCTTTCATCCCCCTCGACTCTTATAACTGCCATCTGGTTTCTGTACAAATTGTAAATAGCCTTCCGCTCCCTGTATTTTACCCCTGCCATCTTTAGAATTTGAGAGAGAGTATTCCAGTCAACATTGTCAAAAGCTTTCTTTAGGTCTACAAATGCTAGAAATGTAGGTTTGCCTTTCCTTAATCTACTTTCTAAGGTAAGTCGTAGGATTAGTATTGCCTCACGTGTTCCAACATTGCTACGGAATCCAAACTGATCTTCCCCGAGGTCAGGTTCTACCAGTTTTTCCATTGGTCTGTAAATAATTCGTGTTAGTAGTTTGCAGCCGTGGTTTATGAAAGTGATAGTTCGGTAACTTTCAGATCTGTCAACACCTTTTACTCATCTAATGTGTAAACTGCTCCTGGCATTATGATTTGTAACTGCGCGTACGTATCATAAATTATGACGCCTTTTCCAGTGTCATTTTGCGCAGTAAAAATGTCGTTATAACTTACAAAACAGGACTACTTATTTTGTATGAAAGGTACAATTGGACATCTAATAATTGCAATTAACTAGTGCATAAGCCTAACTTACAAATTTTGACTTCCTTCGAATAAGAATTTACAATGAGCTAGTAGTAATGTATCATTTTGTCCTCCATTAGTGCTCCGCTGTTTGCAACACACCTCATAGCTGTGTCTAGCACTTTTCCTTAGAAAAAAATTAATATTTGAATTTAGGGAATTATTTCACGTGCGTATTGAAACATGTGTGGCCGCAGGAATGTATCTCTTCGTTCACTGGTAGTAATTTGTCCTCATCCAGAACAACATTCATCGTGAGATCCGCGTGAGTTCTCTGAAGGTAAGTACACACTGGTCTACAGAACTCAGCGATTGTCTGTTGACATAGTAGGGCGACTGACTATAGACATGTAACTAGACAATGTATATAGACAGTGTAGATACTTTGTCTCGCGCACACTGTTGAATACCTTTTTCCCCTCGATATTTACTACCGCATCACTCACCGATACTGTAGAGCTTTTCTTGCTGGAAATTCGATAAACGACTTTTTCTTATTGTGACTATTATATTCGGAATTACAAACTCCCCTCAAAAATGTTCAGTCAGCTGCAACATTTCCTCCGTTTTCCACATCTTGATAAGTGATGCTTAACAATAAGAAAAACAAAAACTAGGACTTCCGCGCTATGAAATGAAATGAAATGTCGCGCAACATTGTCTGAGAATTGTCTCGTCTGTCCTATTTGAAATTGGAGTAAAAACTTGTGCTATTTCGCAGCAAAAGCTAGTCTGTACGCAAGAAATGTCTTTTTAGTTATCTTGGGTGCTAATAACCGCTTCAGCAGTATTTAGTCCTTCATTAGTGGAAACCTATCGCTTCCACATCTTCAGGCGAACGTATGACTAAAACATTTTCATCTGAAGATGTGGATTGTAGTGCCACGAAACCGATAGTGATCCAGTAATACAGGACTAACTACAGCTGAAGAGCTTGTTTTTTCCCCCAAGATGACTAGTCTTACACCATGTGATCAAAAGTATCCGGACACCCCCCAGAAACAGACGTTTGTCATATTAGGTGCATTGTGCTGCCACCTACTGGCAGGTACTCCGTATCAGCGACCTCAGTAGTCATTAGACGTCGTCAGAGAGCAGAATGGGGCGCTCCGCCGAACTCACGGACTTCGAACGTGGTCAGGTGATTGGGTGTCGCTTGTGTCGTAGGTCTGTACGCGAGATATCCACACTCCTAAACATCCCTAGGTCAACTGTTTCCGACGTGACAGTGAAGTGGAAACGTGAAGGGACACGTACAGCACAAAAGCGTACAGGCCGACCTCGTCTGTTGACTGACAGAGACAGCCGACAGTTGAAGAGGGTCGTAATGTCTAATAGGCAGACATCTGTCCAGACCATCACACAGGAATTCCAGACTGCATCAAGAGCCACTGCAAGTACCATGACAATTAGGCGGGAGCTCAGAAAACTTGGATTTCACGGTCGAGCGGCTGCTCATAAGCCACACATCACGCCTGTAAATGCCGAACGACGCCTCGCTCGGTGTAAGGGGCGTAAACATTGGACGAGGTGAACATCATCTGCCAGCGTGTGTAGTGCCGACAGTAAAATTCGGAGGCGGTGGTGTTACGGTGTGGTCGTGTTTTTCATGGAGGGGGCTTGCACCCCTTGTTGTTTGGCGAGGCTCTGTCACACCAGAGGGGAACACTGATGTTTTAACCATCGTCTTCCTTCCCACTGTTGAAGAGCAATTCGCGGATGGCGATTGCATCTTTCAACAGGATCGAGCACCTGTTCACAATGCACGACCTGTTTTGGAATCGTTACACGACAATAACATCCGTGTAATGGACTGGCTTGCACAGAGTCCTGACCTAAAGCCTATACAACACGTTTGGAATGTTTTGGAACGCCGACTGAGTGCCAGGCATCACCAACCGAATCTATACCTCTCCTCAGTGCAGAAAGGGCTGCCATTCCGCAAGAACTCTCCGGCACCTGATTGAACGTATCCCTGCGAGAGTGGAAGCCGTCATCAAGGCTAAGGGTGGGCCAACACCATACCGCGTACCAGCATTACCGATGGACCTGACGGGATACCAATTCGATTCTACGCAGAGTACGCGAAAGACCTTGCCCCCCCCCCCCCCCCCCCTTCTAACAGCCGTGTACCGCAAGTCTCTACAGGAACGGAAGGTTCCGAATGACTGGAAAAGAGCACAGGTAGTCCCAGTCTTCAAGAAGGGTCGTCGAGCAGATGCGCAAAACTATAGACCTATATCTCTGACGTCGATCTGTTGTAGAATTTTAGAACATGTTTTTTGCACCCAGAATCTACTATGTAGGAATCAACACGGATTCCGGAAACGGCGATCGTGTGAGACCCAACTCGCTTTATTTGTTCGTGAGACCCAGAAAGTGTTCGATACAGGCTCGCAGGTAGATGCCATTTTCCTTGACTTCCGGAAAGCGTTCGATACAGTTCCGCACTGTCGCCTGATAAACAAAGTAAGAGCCTACGGAATATCAGACCAGCTGTGTGGCTGGATTGAAGAGCTTTTAGCAGACAGAACGCAGCATGTTGTTCGCAATGGAGAGACGTCTACAGACGTTAAAGTAACCTCTGGCGTGCCACAGGGGACTGTTACGGGACCATTGCTTTTCACAATATATATAAATCACCTAGTAGATAGTGTCGGAAGTTCCGTGCGGTTTTTCGCGGATGATGCTGTAGTATACAGAGAAGTTGCAGCATTAGAAAATTGTAGCGAAATGCAGGAAGATCTGCAGCGGATAGACACTTGGTGCAGGGAGTGGCAACTGACCCTTAACATAGACAAATGTAATGTATTGCGAATACATAGAAAGAAGGATCCTTTATTGTACGATTATATGATAGCGGAACAAACACTGGTAGCAGTTACCTCTGTAAAATATCTGGGAGTATGCGTGCGGAACGATTTGAAGTGGAATGATCATATAAAATTAATTGTTGGCAAGGCGGGTGAAAGGTTGAGATTCATTGGGAGAGTCCTTAGAAAATGTAGTCCATCAACAAAGGACGTGGCTTACAAAACACTCGTTCGACCTATACTCGAGTATTGCTCATCAGTGTGGGATCCGTACCAGGTCGGGTTGACGGAGGAGATAGGGAAGATCCAAAGAAGAGCGGCGCGTTTCGTGACAGGGTTATTTGGTAAGCGTGATAGCGTTACGGAGATGTTTAGCAAACTCGAGTGGCAGACTCTGCAAGAGAGGCGCTCTGCATCGCGGTGTAGGTGTAGGTTTCGAGAGGGTGCGTTTCTGGATGAGGTATCGAATATATTGCTTCCCCTTATTTATACCTCCCGAAGAGATCACGAATGTAAAATTAGAGAGATTCGAGCGCGCACGGAGGCTTTCCGGCAGTCGTTCTTCCCGCGAACCGTACGCGACTGGAACAGGAAAGGCCTGCAAAGTAGTCTCAGTTGTCTGCAGACAAAATGACTCGACCCTCTATATATACACTGTACGTCGAAAGCGATGTGGTGCTCCAGAGTCGTGGCTGCACTCGAGAGCTCGCCGGCTTTCCATGCGACCGCCTACACCGCGCCGAGTCGCCGGGGCCGGTGTTCCCTCCGAGGCGCAGCAGACCTGATTCCGTATTCGCCTGCGCTGCGCGGCCTCGCCGCCGCTGCCGTGTCCTCGGCTCGGCGCTGGGTGGAGGCCCATATTTGACGAGAGGGCATTACTCAACCGGAAGAGCAGAGGGGGGGCTGCGGCCGCAGCCGGAGAGGAGACGGACGCCGCGCCGCTCATGCCGATGGCTGGACGGTTGGGGGGGGGGGGGGGGGGGGGGGGGAGGAGAGCTCAACCTCAACCTCCAGCGCAGCCCTGCGCGGCTCTCCAGTCGAACGGGAGCCGCCGTAGGCAGAGGAACTAGTGCGCGGTAGTGCTACTTACCGGACACACTGTACTGAAAACTTGGTGGACACACTGTACCGGAATCTTGGTGGACACACTGTACCCGATATTTCCTGAAGACACTGTGGTGGTATTTTATAGGCTCTGTTTGCTGTACACACTGTAGTGACTTTCTGCTGTGCACAATGTACTAGCGAATTTTTGTCCACGCTGTACCGACCAGTTAATGTGTTCAACGCAACGACTGGTTTTGAACATACTGTAGTTGCTGCAGGCAGTGTACCATCTACTTGCTGCCCACACTGTACCAGCTTTGAGGAACGCGGTGAAGCAACTTTGCCCGTGTGTGTCCCACAACGGTCAAGAGCGGAGACACACACATACACGCCTGACGCAGTCGGCGGATTGCAGCTTTCGGGACGTGCTGTTTTCTTCACGCCGCGATCTCTCTGCGATAACCTGGCAGGCTCGCGACGCGCCACAGTTGCCGACCAGGTATTCGCTACCCGGCGCCTATAAATCCAGGATTCGACTAGAGGACCGCAAACGTGGTGAAGTGAAATCGTGAACTTGTGGACCGAGGTGTACCACGAAGTGATCGTGCGTGGACAGCGACTGCGTATTAGCACCTCTTCCCCCTCTATCCCTCTTTTTCTAGTGCACTTTCCCGTCCCTGTGGTGTATCTGCTTCTTTAAGATTCTCTTTCAGTCCCTCCTGTCTCTCTTGTAGTCCAATAGGCGAGGAGACAGCTCGTGTGGTAAGCCATACGAGTCTGTATTTCGCACCTCGCGGCAGCTACCAATTACGACAGGTGCGCTAGTGTCGTTTTCTCGCGTACTGTCCCTCGATCGGGCACTGTGAAAACTGCAAGTGTAGTCTAAACACAGGAAAACGCGATCTGGACAAGAGACTAGGGAAGAAAAAAGCAAAACTCACGGCCACTACCTGTCGCCGGTAGCGGTCCGTTCAAGAGAGACTAGCTACGTCGTTTGCCCTCCCTCCCTCCCTCTCTTTCGTTTACAGCGACTCTCCTCGGTGTGAAGTTTGACGGAGGCCGGCGTTTACAGGAGGCGGTTACGTGAGAGAAACAGCCGACTTCCGGCGTGTCAGTGGTTTTGGGGGCCCGGATGAAAAAGAAAACGTGAAGTCGGGTCGTTTTTGTCTCCCCCCTTCCGTCTCCCATTTGTAACGAGGTCAACTGCAGGAGCAAAAGAGGTTGCGCGAGGCCGCTCCGACCTTGTGGTTGTGAAGATACCGGCGGTCCGCCAGAGAAGACGCCGTTCGTGGACATAGTAGTTTGCTGCGCTAGCCCAGCCCGTGAGCAGGTTCCGGCGCGGCTCTGCGTTTAAAACTCTCCGCGGCAGAAGATGCCGCTGGCCTGCTACGAGCGCAACCGCCCCCGCTGCTGTAGTAGGACCCACACCGGACGGGACGTTTCGGAGTGCTGAACGGCGCGCGCCTTCAGGACTGTGAAGATGTCGGTGAGGAAGCAGTCGCTGCTGGTGGACGTGCTCGCTCTCCCCGCCGCCAGGATCATCATCTCGACGGCGCTGCACGAACTGCGCAACGCGCTGCTGCTCTTCAAGTGAGTAGCTCTCCGCCGGGGCGTCTTTTCGCAGGTTTTCCCCAGTCCCTTCTGTACACGCGGCACCACAGCCGGCGCGAATTTCTCGAGCAAAGTCGTTTTCCTGCTAAACCGTTTTTATTTTCGAAAAAGCACTTTATTTCGCATGTGTTGTTGTTGTTGTTGTTGTTGTTGTTGTCTTCAGTCCAGAGACTGGTTTGATGCAGCTCTCCATGCTACTCTATCCTGTGCAAGCTTCTCCATCTCCCAGCACCTACGGCAACCTACATCCTTCTGGATCTGCTTAGTGTATTCATCTCTTGGGTTTATACGCTGACTAGCTCCGCAGATGACGAAGAGATTGATAAAATGTACATCTACATACATACTCTGCAATCCACCGTACAGTGCGTGGCGGAGGGTACCTCGTACCACAACTAGCATCTTCTTTCCCTTTTCCACTCCCAAACAGAACGAGGGAAAAATGACTGCCTATATGCCTCTCTACGAGCCCTAATCTCTCTTATCTTGTCTTTGTGGTCTTTCCGCGAAATGTAAGTTGGCGGCAGTAAAATTGTACTGCAGTCAGCCTCAAATGCTCGTTCTCTAAATTTCCTCAGTAGTGATTCACGGAAAGAACGCCTCCTTTCTCTAGAGACTCCCACCCGAGTTCCTGAAGCATTTCCGTAACACTCGCGTGATGACCAAACCTACCAGTAACAAATCTAGCAGCCCGCCTCTGAATTGCTTCCACGTCCTCCCTCAATCCGACCTGATAGGGATCCCAAACGCTCGAGCAGTACTCAAGAATAGGTCTTACTACTGTTTTATAAGCGGTCTCCTTTACAGATGAACCACATCTTCCCAAAATTCTACCAATGAACCGAAGACGACTATCCGCCTTCCCCACAACTGCCATTACATGCTTTCCCACTTCATATCGCTCTGCAGTGTTACGCCCAAATATTTAATCGACGTGACTGTGTCAAGCGCTACACTACTAATGGAGTATTCAAACGTTATGGGATTCTTTTTCCTATTCGTCTGCATTAATTTACATTTATCTATATTTAGAGTTAGCTGCCATTCTTTACACCAATCACAAATCCTGTCCAAGTCATCTCGTATTCTCCTACAGTCACTCAACGACGACACCTTCCCGTACACCACAGCACTATCAGCAAACAGCCGCACATTGCTATCCACCCTACCCAAAAGACCATTTACGTAGATAGAAAACAACAGCGGACCTACCACACTTCCCTGGGGCACTCCAGATGATACGCTCACCTCCGATGGAGACTCACCATCGAGGACAACGTTCCGGGTTCTATTACTTAAGAAGTCTTCGAGCCACTCACATACTTGGGAACCAATCCCATATGCTCGTACCTTAGTTAGGAGTCTGCAGTGGGGCACCGAGTCAAACGCTTTCCGGAAGTCGAGGAATATGGCATGCGTCGGATACACTTCATCCATGGTTCCCAAGATATCATGTGAAAAAAGGGCGAGTTGCGTATGATGAGATGAAAGAAATTATTCAGATAGTGAAGGGAGACGAAAATTTAATAGTCATGAGTGACTGGAATTCGATAGTAGGAAAAGGAAGAGAAGGAAACGTAGTAGGTGAATATGGAATGGGGGTAAGGAATGAAAGAGGAAGCCGCCTGGTAGAATTTTGCACAGAGCATAAGTTAATCATAGCATAACACTTCGTTGAAGAATCATAAAAGAAGATTGTATACATGGAAGATGCCTGGAGATACTGATACGTTTCACATAGATTATATAATGGTAAGACAGAGATTTAGGAACCAGGTTATAAATTGTAAAACATTTCCAGGGGCAGATGTGGACTCTGACCACAATCTGTTGGTTATGAACTGTAGATTAAAACTGAAGAAAAAAAAGGTGGGAATTTAAGGAGATAGGACCTGGATAAACTGACTAAACCAGAGGTTGGTTGTAGTGTTTCGGGGGGAGAGCATTAGGGAACGATTGTCAAGAATGGGGGGAAAGAAATACAGTAGAGGAAGAATGGGGTGCTCTGAGAGAATTTCGCATCTAAATACGCAAAACTGCAACTGGTCACTTTTTTTGAATAGTTATTTATTATTCCACGAACCTGTATCCAGATGGTTTTCGGGAAGTTACATCGCTGTTTCGTCCAGAAAACCGTCTGGATGTGAACCTGGAACGATTCGAAAACCGGTTCGTGGTATAGTAAGTAACTATTCAAAAACAGTGAGTGGTTGCACTGTTATGTATTTACATTCAACCAATAGTCGCGGGTTCTAAAATAAGCGTAATAGCTAAGCTTGAACTGTATTTCATGCTTTCCCTGTCAGCTAATTTCCTCCCCTTGAGAGTTTAAAATCTACCTACTGTAAAACAATATCAAAAGTTTGAGCACCTTCAAACACAGAAACAGTCAAGTTACTATATTCAGTATATCCATTGCGGATGACGAACTGCGAGTGTAAATTAAACTGGCGTTTATCTGGTAATGAATATGCAACCAGGTCGGTGTCAACAAAATATTTTCGCATTCGGAGGAGAGAGTTGCTGATTGGAATGTCGTGAGAAGATTCCTCCGCAACGAAAGACGCCCTTGTTTTAATGACGTCCATCCCAAATCCCGTATCGTGTCAGCGACACTCTGTCCGCTATTTTCCTATAGTACGAAACGTGCTGCCCTTCTCTGAACTTTTTCGATGTACTCCGTCAGTCCCATCTGCTAAAGAACCCACACCGAAAAGAGGACGGACAAGCGTAGTGTAGTAGATCTGTTACATTTTCTAAGTGTCCTACCAATAAATCAGTCTTTGGTTAGCCTTCCCTACAACATTTTCTCTGTGTCCCGTCCGATTTAAGTTGTTCGTAATTGTAATTCCTAGGTTGCGTTTCACAAGAACGGTGCCTTCTACATCCGTGTTGACTGTCTGTCAATAGGCCGTTTTCTTCGAGGTAATTCGTAGTGTTCGAAGACAATACACTTTCCCAGAAGTCTGCTTTTACACTACTACTGGGTGGGACGAATAAAAGTGTCCCGAAGGAGTGGACACGAGATTGAGAGGGCCATAGACACGGGTTCACAGGTAGATGCCGTGTTTCTTGACATACGCAAGGCGTGCCATACAGTTCCCCACAGTAGTTTAATGAACAAAGTAAGAGCATATGCACTATCAGACCAATTGTGAGATTGGATTGAAGAGTTCCTAGATAACAGAACGCAGCATGCCATTCTGAATGGAGAGAAGTCTTCCGAAGTAAGAGTGATTTCAGGTGTGCCGCAGGGGAGTGTTGTAGGACCGTTGCTATTCACAATACACATAAATCACCTTGTGGATGACATCGGAAGTTCACTGAGGCTTTTTGCGGATGATGCTGTGGTATATCGAGAGGTTGTAAAAAATGGAAAATTGTACTGAAATGCAGGAGGATCTGCAGCGAATTGACGCAGGGAATGGCAGTTGAGTCTCAATGTAGACAAGTGTAATGTGCTGCGAATACATAGAAAGATAGCTCCCTTATCATTTAGCTACAATATAGCAGGTCAGCAACTGGAAGCAGTTAATTCCATAAATCATCTGAGAGTAGGCACGAGGAGTAATTTAAAATGGAATGATCATATGAAGTTGATGGTCGGTAAAGCAGATGCCAGACGGAGATTCATTGGAAGAATCCTAAGAAAATGCAATTCGAAAACAAAGGAAGTAGGTTACAGTACGTTTGTTCGCCCACTGCTCGAATACTGCTCAGCAGTGTGGGATCCGTACCAGATGGGGTTGATAGAGAAGATCCAACGGAGAGCAGCGCGCTTCGTTACAGGATCATTTAGTAATCGCGAAAGCGTTACGGAGACGATAGATAAACTCCAGTGGAAGACTCTGCAGCAGAGACGCTCAGTAGCTCGGTACGGGCTTTTGTCGAAGTTTCGAGAACATACCTTCACCGAGGAGTCAAGCAGTATATTGCTCCCTCCTACGTGTGTCTCGCGAAGAGACCGTGAGGATAAAATCAGAGAGATTAGAGCCCACACAGAGGCATACTGACAATCCTTCTTTCCACGAACAATACGAGACTGGAATAGAAGGGAGAAGTGATAGAGGTACTCAACGTACCCTCCGCCACACACCGTCAGGTGGCTTGCGTAGTATGGATGTAGATGTACAGGTAGACGTAGATGCAGATACGGATCCACGTGAATTTGTGGCAACATCAACGGAGAAGGAAAGGAGCTACAGTTACTTCCAACAGGACGGAGCGACTGCCCACACAGCCTGCCCAACCTCTGACGTCACGCACACGGTCCTCACGCCGGACAGGGCTGCGAGCAGAGGTCAGTCTGGGGTCACGGCGGCCCCAGCTGCTCACCCGAGGTGCCGGTGTGCGACTACTTTGCGTGCGGAGCTCTCCAGGCTTAACGTGTATCGCAACAGCCGTCGCAGTCTTCACGAACTGCAGCAGAATATTCCGGACGAGGTTGCAGCAATTGCAGAGCAGTCCAGCTTCGATCCGCCTTCAGTAACTTGCTGACCGGGGCCCTAAAGTGCCAAGACGTGGATGGTGGCCACTTTCAGAGTCTGTACCGCTGCATTTCCTTTCCTCTTCTGTGTTACTTTTTGTAGCCTGGAACTCAGCCCTCTCGCCCACTTTTATTTTGCCCACACTGTACTACACTACTGGCCATTAAAATTGCTACACCACGGACGTGACGTGCTACACGCGCGAAATTTAACCGACAGGAAGAAGATGCTGTGCATATGCAAATGATTAGCTTTTCAGAGCATTCACACAAGGTTGGCGCCGGCGGCGACACCTACAACGTGCTGACATAAGGAAAGTTTCCAACCGACTTCTCATACAAAAACAGCAGTTAACCGGCGTTGTCTGGTGAAATGTTGTTGTGATGCCTCGTGTAAGGAGCCGAAATGCGTACCATCACGTTTCAGACTTCGTTAAAGGTCGGATTGTAGCCTATCGCGACTGCGGTTTATCGTATCGCGACGTTGCTGCTCGCGTTGGTCGAGATCCGATGACTTTTAGCAGAATTTGGAATCGGTGGGTTCAGGAGGGTAATACGGAACGCCATGCTGGATCCCAACGGCCTCGTATCACTAGCAGTCGAGATGACAGGCATCTTATCCGCACGGCTGTAAAGGATCGTGCAGCAACGTCTCGATCCCTGAGACAACAGATGGGGACGTTTGCAAGACAATAACCATCTGCACGAACAGTTGGACGACGTTTGCAGCAGCACGGACTATCAGCTCGGAGACCGTGGCTGCGGTTACCCTTGACGCTGCATCACAGACAGGAGCGCCTGCGATGGTGTACTCGACGACGAACCTGGGTGCACGAATGGCAAAACGTCATTTTTTCGGATGAATCCAGGTTCTGTTTACAGCATCACCATGGTCGCATCCGTGTTTGGCGACATCGCGGTGAACGCACATTGGAAGCGTGTATTCGTCATCGCCATACTGGCGTATCACTCGGCGTGATGGTATGGGGTGCCATCGGTTACACGCCTCGGTTACCTCTTGTTCGCACTGACGGCACTTTGAGCAGTGGACATTACATTTCAGATGTGTTGCGACCCGTGGCTCTACCCTTCATTCGATCCCTGCAAAACCCTACATTTCAGCAGGATAATGCACGACCGCATGTTGTAGGTCCCGTACGGGCCTTTCTGGATACAGAAAATGTTCGACTTCTGCCCTGGCCAGCACATTCTCCAGATCTCTCACCAACTGAAAACGTCTGGTCAATTATTAAGAGAAATTAAAGACGAAAACCAGTAAATGTAAAGAATATAATTTGACCTTTAACATGTGAGACATAGTAATTTATTACAGGCTCTGGTCAATATTCCCAGCTGCGTAAAGAGACGCCTGCCAGATGAACGTGTGTGTGTGTGTGTGTGTGTGTGTGTGTGTGTGTGTGTGTGTGTGTGTGTGTGTGTGTGTCGCACATAATTCTAGTTACTTGCTTTTGCGTTCATGCAGAATATTACGCCACAAGACCTTAGTGAATAAAAAAAATACAACCTATTGTCTGCCATAGCCGGAAAGTTAGCCATTATTCTCAAGGCAAAAGTAGTCTAACATAAATGTCATAGCAGGTCTATTATATCGTTTTTCCAGTTTAACTTTTCATCAATATTCAAACCTAGGAACTTGGGATTTTGTACACTGTTTGACATTTCTTTTTGGTACGCTAGCTTCATATAGTAGGTGGGATATTTTTGACAGTATAAACCGAATGAGCTTTTTTCTTAAGTTTAAGCAAGTCCATACGTAAAAAAAAAAGAACAGGGAGTCATCATTGTCAACATCTTGAACAGTTTCCAGCCCAAGGCTGAATCTGTTTGGAACATATGGCTCACCATCGAGTCCTCTTTTTGCAACTTCTTTCTGTGTTCACTCTGGTTCAGCCTCCACCTCATTTTTCAACACTCCTTCAGCCCTTTCAGCCATCTATCCTTCGGTTTTCCTCTGAATCATTTCCTTCCCATCTCCATTTCGTGTAGTTGTTGTTGTTGTTGTTGTCTTCAGTCCTGAGACTGGTTTGATGCAGCTCTCCATGCTACTCTATCCTGTGCAAGCTTCTTCATCTCCCAGTACCTACTGCAACCCACATCCTTCTGAATCTGCTAGTGTATTCATCTCTTGGTCTCCCTCTACGATTTTTACTCTCCACGCTGCCCTCCAATACTAAATTGTTGATCCTTTGATGCCTCAGAACTATCTTTTGAGGTTCCTCTTGTTTTCCATTCTCTTTAAGTGCGTATCCCATCTTAGCCTTGATGTTCCTATGCTGCTCTGCAAAGGTTGCTCTTTCACTATTTCCCTTACCCTTTCGTTGTTCATCGTCTGTCTCGTTACTCCTATCGTACTTCATTCCACATTCCTGTAATCCACTCGCATCTCTATTCTTCGTTACTCACTTTTCAGATGCACAGGTCAGTTTTGTGATGAAGTAACTTCGATATATTGCTTCTCTGCTGTTTTGTGAGACATCCTTTTTCCAAACCAGACTCCAAGTACTTGGCAGGAATGCTTCTTTTTGGCTGCCTGGCGTGTTCACTGATTTCTTAGTTCTTCCATTTCCCTCTATCACACTTCTCAAGTACTCGATGCTTGCCTCCGTCTTCAGTCGTTCACCCCCAATCCTTACTCCGCCAGATGGTCTATCTTTCTTTCTAGTTGTAACACGAATCTCTCATTTGATTACATTAAATTTCATTCCATACTGCCACGCAGTTTCTATCTGTTCTATAATCTCCTCCTCCCTGTTTCTCCTGTTTCATCTGCAACCACCACTGCTTCCATCCTGTCTTATCCAGCTTTTTCCACCACCTCGGTCATCATCTCAACTGAGACCACAGCGAACAGGAGAGATGACAATTCACTGCCCTGTTTCACACCCCTTGTGAGCTGGAACCAAACCGTCCTTTCATTTCCCACTCGCAGAGAACTCAGACTTCCACAGTACATTTCCTCCGGCCTGCTTGTCGTCTCTTCTTCCACTCCCCATTTTTCTATTGCTTTCCAGACCTTTGTGCTACGGACGGTATCGACTACCTTTTCTGTATCGAGAAAGGCCGCCGCGAGATCTTGCCCAAATCCACACTGGTGCTGCTGGACTGAAAATATGAGGTCCGCATTTGAGCTACCGTGTCTAAAGCTTTCTTGCTCCTCTCATAGTCTGTTCTCGACCTTCGTCTGGATTCTGCAGTGACTTTCACGAAAACATCGTTCACTGTCGATGCTTTTTCCTCACCTTTTCAACGATGCCTGAATCATTTGCAGACAGGACTAACTGTGCCTCGAGAGTTGAATAACGCGGCAGACGATTGGCTGTAAGCGAGAGCAGTAGACGGACAGTCGTGGAAACCTCTGAGACTCCCATTGTAGTAGGTCCCCACATTATGTGGGGGGGCCCTCTGTTTGTACGACTGGGACAGCCTAGGGTAACTTTCTGCACTCTGCTTGTTAAGTAAGAGCTAAAGCAGACACGTGCTGAACTATGTACACTACTGGCCATTAAAATTGCTACACCAAGAAGAAATGCGCACGATAAACGGGTATTCATTGGACAAATATATTATACTAGAACTGACATGTGATTACATTTTTACGCTATTTGGGTGCATAGATCCTGAGAAATCAGTACCGAGAACAACCACCTCTGGCCGTAATAACGGCCTCAATACGCCTGGGCATTGAGTCAAACAGAGCTCGGATGGCGTGTACAGGTACAGCTGCCCGTGCAGCTTCAACACGATACCACAGTTCATCAAGAGTAGTGACGGGCGTATTGTGACGAGCCAGTTGCTCGGCCACCATTGACCAGACGTTTTCAGTTGGTGAAAGATCTGGAGAATGTGCTGGCCAGGGCAGCAGTCGAACATTTTCTGTATACAGAAAGGCCCGTACAGGACCTGCAACATGCGATCGTGCATTATCCTGCTGAAGTGTAGGGTTTCGCAGGGATCGAACGCAGGGTAGAGCCACGGGTCGTAACACATCTGGAATGTAACGTCCACTGTTCAGTGTGGCCTGAATAGGAACAAGAGGTGACAGAGACGTGTAACCGATGGCACCCCATACCATCACGCCGGGTGATACACCAGTATGGCGATGACGAATACACGCTTCCAATGTGCGTTCACCGCGATGTCGCCAAACACGGATGCGACCATCGTGATGCTGTAAACAGAACCTGGATTCGTCCGAAAAAATGACGTTTTGCCATTCGTGCACCCAGGTTCGTCGTCGAGTACACCATCGCAGGCGCTCCTGTCTGTGATGCAGCGTCAAGGGTAACCGCAGCCACGGTCTCCGAGCTGATAGTCCGTGCTGCTGCAAACGTCGTCGAACTGTTCGTGCAGTTGGTTGTCGTCTTGCAAACGTCCGCATCTGTTAACTCAGGGTTCGAGACGTGGCTGCACGATCATTTACAGCCGTGCGGATAAGATGCCTGTCATCTCGACTGCTAGTGATACGAGGCCGTTGGGATCCAGCACGGCGTTCCGTATTACCCTCCTGAACCCACCGATTCCGTATTCTGCTAACAGTCATTGGATCTCGACCGACGCGAGCAGCAATGTCGCGATAGGATAAACCGCAATCGCCATAGGCTACAATCCGACCTTTATCAAAGTCGGAAATGTGATGGTACGCATTTCTCCTCCTTACACGAGGCATCACAACTAAGTTTCACCAGGCAACGCCGATCAACTGCTGTTTGCGTATGAGAAATCGGTTCTAAACTTTCCTCGTGTCAGGACTTTTTAGGTGTCGCCACCGGCGCCAACCATGTGTGAATGCTCTGAAAAGCTAATCATTTGCATATCACAGCATCTTCTTCCTGTCGGTTAAATTTCGTGTCTGTAGCACGTGATCTTCGTGGTGTAGCAATTTTAATGGGCAGTAGTGCATTACATAAAAACTTAGCTGCTCTACAAGAATATTATTGTTGACCCAGGAGTTACAGAGGATTACAACTGGTGGTATTTTATCATTTGAAGATTTTATTATGTGCTGAGTAAATACGTAAGTAGGTGGCTTAGTAGAGTTGTTGGCTATGTATCCCGTTAGTACACTTAACTAGACTTTCGGGTCTGATAGTTGATGTTCCGAGATGGCGAGTGATGAATTTTACTGGTGTGGTTGGTAATCGTAGCAGCGTCGACAGTTTCTGACTGTGCCATTAGTTGGTTTACTAGGAAGTCATTAATACGCGTACTTCAAAAATATTGATTCACTTTTTAGTTATAAAGATGCTTTTACTGTAGGCATTCAGGAACTTAAAAAGAAGCCTATTGGATGTGATTATAAACTTATTTTGAAGTGGAATCGAGAGTGTTCATAGTAGCAGTCATCATCTACAAAATGTGTGTTCTGTATGCGACACGTGTGTTGGAATATGCACCGGTCCTGGTATCGATAACTTCAAGATAGTATTTTGTGGTCTCCTGAAGAACTGTTAGTGTTTAAACGTGACACAATTGTTACCTATAAGTTATGACGTTTCATAAGTCCAAGTACTGCAATACGTTCTATAAAAAACTGAATTGTTGTTGAAAACGTTAATTTATGTCGATTTACTTTCAAGTTGGAAAAATATTTTTGTTATTAATATTTATTCAGAATCTCGATTCAGTAATGAACATTGTTGTTGTTCTTGTTGTGCTGCTGGTCTTCAGTCCTGAGACT
Source organism: Schistocerca serialis cubense (assembly GCF_023864345.2). Taxonomy (NCBI): domain Eukaryota; kingdom Metazoa; phylum Arthropoda; class Insecta; order Orthoptera; family Acrididae; genus Schistocerca; species Schistocerca serialis. The sequence goes on along the minus strand of NW_026047648.1, from coordinate 6,875,194 downwards.
GGTTTGATGCAGCTCTCCATGCTACTCTATCCTGTGCAAGCTGCTTCATCTCCCAGTACTTACTGCAACCTACATCCTTCTGAATCTGCTTAGTGTATTCATCTCTTGGTCTCCCTCTACGATTTTTACGCTCCACGCTGCCCTCCAATACTAAATTGGTGATCCCTTGATGACTCAGAACATGTCCTACCAACCGATCCCTTCTTCTAGTCAAGTTGTGCCACAAACTCCTCTTCTCCCCAATTCTATTCTATACCTCCTCATTAGTTATGTGATCTACCCATCTAATCTTCAGCATTCTTCTGTAGCACCACATTTCGAAAGCTTCTATTCTCTTCTTGTCTAAGCTATTTATCGTCCACGTTTCACTCCCATACATGGCTACACTCCATACAAATACTTTCAGAAACTTCTTCCTCGCACTTAAATCTATAGTCGATGTTAACAAATTTCTCTTGTTCAGAAACGCTTTCCTTGCCATTGCCAGTCTACATTTTATATCCTCTCTACTTCGACCATCATTAGTTATTTTGCTCCCCAAATAGCAAAACTCCTTTACTACTTTAAGTGTCTCATTTCCTAATCTAATCCCCTCAGCATCACCGGATTTAATTTGACTACATTCCATTATCCTCGTTTTGCTTTTGTTGATGTTCATCTTATATCCTCCTTTGAAGACACTGTCCATTCCGTTCAACTGCTCTTCCAAGTCCTTTGCTGTCTCTGACAGAATTACAATGTCATCGGCGAACCTCAAAGTTTTTATTTCTTCTCCATGGATTTTAATTCCTGCTCGGAATTTTTCTTTTGTTTCCTTTAGTGCTTGCTCAATATACAGATTGAATAACATCGGGGAGAGGCTACAACCCTGTCTCACTCCCTTCCCAACCACTGCTTCCCTTTCATGCCCCTCGATCCTTATAACTGCCATCTGGTTTCTGTACAAATTGTAAATAGCCTTTCGCTCCCTGTATTTTACCCCTGCCACCTTCAGAATTTGAAAGACAGTATTCCAGTCAACATTGTCAAGAGCTTTCTCTACGTCTACAAATACCAGAAACTTAGGTTTGCCTTTCCGTAATCTATTTTCCAAGGTAAGTCGTAGGGTCAATATTGCCTCACGTGTTCAAAAATTTCTACGGAATCCAAACTGATCTTCGCCGAGGTCGGCTTCTACCAGTTTTTCCATTCGTCTGTACATAATTCGCGGTAGTATTTTGCAGCTGTGACTTATTAAAGTGATAGTTCGGTAATTTTCACATCTGTCAACACCTGCTTCCTTTGGGACTGGAATTATTATATTCTTCTTGAAGTCGGAGCCTCACGTGCTCTAACGTTTCTACGGATTATTACGCATTTCAAAGTAAGGAATTGTGGAATGGGATTTAAGGAACTTGTGTCATACTGATTTTCTGAAATTTTCTGTCGACATAGAGTTGTGTAAAATAGTGACAGTTTGAAATCTGGAAGCGAACATATTTGTACGTGCATTCGAGTGGAATGGGTAGAAGTCACCTACAAAATGTTGTGTGATGTAAGTGACGAGAGTATCGGGATCTTCACCTATCTCGGTATCGATAACTTCGTAACGACATTTGGCGGTCTGCTACGTTACGAGCTGGAGGTGACGGCTCAGGAGTCAGCAGTGGTGGTCGTGTGCTGTGCTGATGCGATGGACTGTGCGGCTGGTCCCGGCGGAGGTTCGAGTCCTCCCTGGGGCACGGGTGTGTGTGTGTGTGTGTGTTTGTCCTTAGGATAATTTAGGTTAAGTAGTGTGGGGACTGGTGACCTCTGCAGGTAAGTCCCGTAAGGTTTGACACAGACGCCTCTGGTGTTGCAGGTGGTTCCACGGGCACCTGTCGGGCAAGGAGGCGGAGAAGCTGATCCTGGAGAAGGGCAAGAACGGCAGCTTCCTGGTGCGCGAGTCGCAGAGCAAGCCGGGGGACTACGTGCTGTCCGTGCGCACCGACGACCGAGTCACGCACGTCATGATCCGCTGCCAGGTAGGCGGGAGGAGTCGGAACACGTGGTGGTCTCAAAAGTCCAAACCCAGAGCAAGTAGGTCTGGGTTGAGTATTCGTCATGCTAAACAGGTGTTCCGAGATAACGAATTTCATAAAGTTTCACTTTTTGTTGTTGTCTAATCTCACTTACCTAAGGCCGGTATTACACTATCAAATTTCTTTGTCAAATATCTTTGTCCAATATCTTTGTCAGAGATATTTGATAGTGTAATAGGGACTTTGTCAAATGTCGTCCAATATTTGATCAAATCTAGGGCCTCGCTGTATATTTTATCAAAGAAATCGCTTGTCTTCTGTTCACTGCAATGTGACATGTTACCACATGGAGCGCTAGCATCGCTGCAGCGTTCTGTCGTCTGTATTGTTTTTATAACCATTGCCGGTAAATACAATTGGTGTGTGCCGACAACTACAAAATTAATAGAGATGTATGAAGTTGATGAGGCACGCTGACTACAAAAATAGATTAAGAAGATTGGAGACCTGGCCTAACCTAACCCTCTCCTGTAGCAAGGAATCGGAATGTTACAGTGAGCCTGCCTTCTGGAGATGTAGCAGTTCTTTATTGTGCTTTGTGATATGAGGATACACTTCACTGAGCACACACAGAAATGTATGATCATCCATTCTTAAGTAATTGATGTACGACTTGACGTCCTCCACTATAAGCTCACGTAACAAGTTTTGTCGAATGCTTTTATCGTGTCGTCGTAAAACCCACGGTTTCACCCAGGTACATTTCCTTTTTTTCCGCCGCTTCTCTTCCGCTAGTGCACACAGTACAATTGTGGTACATGCAACTGCTGCGGTTAATAACAAGTTGTTGTTGTCAGCCATCTTGAACTTTGACTAAAAATACGATGGCAGTGTAATACCCCTTCTAGCGCTACGTCAAAGATCTTTGTCAAATATACTTGATGGAATATTTGAGCACATCTTTGATCAAATCTTTGACAAAGAAATTTGATGGTGTAATACCAGCCTAAGGAATAAATTCTGGATATACCGGGTGATCAAAAAGTCAATATAAATTTGAAAACTTAATAAATCACGGAATAAGGTAGATAGAGAGATACAAATTGACACACATGCTTGGAATGACACGGGGTTTTATTAGAACCAAAAAATACAAAAAAAATTACGAAAGTTCAAAAAATGCCCGACAGATTGCGCTTCATCTGATCAGAATACTAATTAGCATAACAAAGTAAGACAAAGCAAAGATGATGTTCTTTACAGGAAATGCTCAATATGTCCACCATCATTCCTCAACAATAGCTGTAGTCGAGGAATAATGTTGTGAACAGCACTGTAAAGCATGTCCGGAGTTATGGTGAGGCATTGGCGTCGGATGTTGTCTTTCAGCATCCCTAGAGATGTCGGTCGATCACGATACACTTGCGACGTCAGGTAACCCCAAAGCCAATAATCGCACGGACTGAGGTCTGGGGACCTGGGAGGCCGAGCATGACGAAAGTGGCGGCTGAGTTACACGATCGTCACCAAACGACGCGTTCAAAAGATCTTTAACGCATCTAGCAATACGGGGTGGAGCGCCATCCTGCATAAACATCGTACGTTCCAGCAGGTGTTTATCAGCCAGGCTGGGGATGATGCGATTCTGTAACATATCGGCGTACCTCTCACCCGTCACCGTAGCAGTTAGGAAACTAGAATCACGCATTTCCTCGAAGAAAAAAGGCCCGTTAACGGTAGATGTGGTAAATCCAACCCATACCGTGACTTTCTCGTCGTGCAGTGGAGTTTCCACGACAGTTCTAGGATTTTCGGTAGCCGAAATTCTGCAGTTGTGGGCGTTGACAGACCCTCGGAGAGTGAAATGAGCTTCGATGGTCCACAACACGTTACTCGATCAATCGTCATCTTCCGCCATCTTTTGAAACGCCCACACCGCAAATGCCCTCCGCTCCACTAAATCGCCAGGTAACAGTTTACGATGCCGATGGATTTTGTACGGATAGCATCGGAGGGTACGCCTCAGTGCCAACCAAACAGTAGTGTACGGAATGCCGGTGCGACATGCGACTGCACGAGCGCTGACTTCCCCGTGCATAGACGAACCCGCTACAGCCTCCATTTCTTCCTGAACCGTCTCAGCAGCATTACGCCTCGTGCTCGGTCGGCCGCTAAGGGGTCTATCGTCTAAACAACCCGTGGCTTCGAACTTCGAAATCATTCTCGCCACAGCTGCAATTGTCAACGGACCTTTACCCGTCCGAATCGCCTTCCTATGGCGATAGGATCGTAACGCTGAACTAGCACATAGCGGCTGCTGGCGCATCTGACTCTCTCTCTCATTACAGCTTCTTTTGATTGTCATCCGCAGTCACTGACGTTTTTCTGTCCAGCGCCATCGGTCGAACATTTTCTCAACTTTATTTTTTTTTGGTTCTAATAAAACCCCCATGTCATTCCAAGCATGTGTGTCAATTTTTACCTCTCTATCTACATTATTCCGTGGTTTATTAAGTTTTCAAATTTATACTGACTTTTTGATCACCTGGTATGTTACCCTTAAACTGTCAGTTAGTACAGACACTATTAAGTTAACATTACACATGAAGATCTAAAGCACAAAAAATTTAAAAGTGAGTAAATTGGCCCCAAATTGAGAAAAATTGACGAGCCCCGGATGGACTCTTATTTTCCCCTGAAAATAATGGTATTTTCACTGTGTGTTATGGCATCTGTAAGATGATTTTGAAGTCACTGATGGGCCCAAAACGACATAAAATTTTCAGAACGAAATTTTCATTCTGCAGCAGAGTGTGTGGCGATACGAAACTTCCTGGGAGATTAAAACTGTGTGCCGGAGCGAGACTCGAACTCGGGACCTTTGTCTTTCAGGGCAAGTGCTCTACCGACTGAGCTACCCGACCACGACTCACGCCCCGTCCTCACGGCTTTACTTCTCCCAGTACCTCGTCTGTACCTGGTCTGTGCCGATATTGTTGCACTGTCGGTCGGAGGATGGCATTCACGTATCCTACAGCCGTTACGGCGCCTTCCGTGACCACCAGCGGCGTACGTCGGCCCCACATAATGCCACCCCAAAACAGCAGGGAACCTCCGCCTTGCTGCACTCGCTGGACAGTGTGTCTAAGGCGTTCAGCCTGACCGGGTTGCCTCCAAACACGCCTCCGACGATTGTCTGGTTGAAGGCATGTGCGACAGTCTTCGGTGAAGAGGACGTGATGCCAATCCTGAGCGGTCCCTTCGGCATGTTGTTGGGCTCATCTGTACCGCGCTGCACGGTGTCGTGGTTGCAAAGATGGACCTCGCCGTGGGCGTCGGGAGTGAAGTTGGCGCATCGTGCAGCCTATTGGGCACAGTTTGCGTCGAGAGACGACGTTCTGTGGTTGCACGAAAGCATCATTCAACATGGTGGCGTTGCTGCCAGGTTCCCTCAGAGCCATGATCCGTAGGTAGCGGTCACCCACTGCAGTAGTAGCCCTCGGGCGGCCTGAGCGAGGCATGTCATCGACAGTTCCTGTCTCTCTGTGTCTCCTCCATGTCCGAACAACATCGCTTTGGTTCACTCTGAGATGCTTAGACAGTTCCCTTGTCATGCTGACACGATCAAACTGCGGTATTGACCGTCTAGGCATAGCTGAACTGCAGACAACACTTGCCGTGTACCTCCTTCCTGGTGGAATGACTGGAACTGATCGGCTGTCGGACCCCCTCCGTCTAATAGCCGCTGCTCATGCACGGCTGTTTACATCTTTGGGAGGGTTTAGTGACTGACATCTGTTGAAGGTCAAAGGGACTGTGTCTGTGATACAATATCCACAGTCGACGTCTTTCTTCAGGAGTTCTGGGAACCGGGGTGACGCAAACCTTTTTTTGATGTGTGTAAGTGCCTACGCCCCTCCTGTTAATTGATCTGCGCCTGCGTAATTGGGTTTGGCTGCCAGGTACAGTTGGTACGTAGAATATGCATCATCATATATTAGCCGAATATTAACTACAAAATTTCTAATTATTGATTGTAGAAAACAGATTATACTGTTCCCAGAATGAGATTTTCACTCTGCAGCGGAGTGTGCGCTGATATGAAACTTCCTGGCAGATTAAAACTGTGTGCCCGACCGAGACTCGAACTCGGGACCTTTGCCTTTCGCGGGCAAGTGCTCTACCAACTGAGCTTCTTTCAGGAGTGCTAGTTCTGCAAGGTTCGCAGGAGAGCTTCTGTAAAATTTGGAAGGTAGGAGACGAGGAACTGGCAGAAGTAAAGCTGTGAGAACCGGGCGTGAGTCGTGCTTCGGTAGCTCAGTTGGTAGAGCACTTGCCCGCGAAAGGCAAAGGTCCCGAGTTCGAGTCTCGGTCGGGCACACAGTTTTAATCTGCCAGGAAGTTTCAGATTATAGTGTTCCTTTCCATTAACAAGTGATGAAAATAACATTATTTCTGATTGACACGACACTATTTAGATTTATTTTCATAAATTTATTTTAACTTTAAACAGATTAATTACAACTGAGAAAAGTAAATTCGCAGAACTGTTCCCCTTTTTCACATATTAATCGTATTTCCACTGTTGGAGAATCTCCTACGCTGACACTCGAAATGCCGATTCTCTCTGGTAATATACTCGATCCGCCATCTCTCGGCATTCTCCGGTGACCTACCCTGTCTGCTGTGTCACGTTATACTCGACAGTCCAGTCGACATAACGTGTTGGCGACATAACGTGTTGGCGACATAACGTGTTGCCGACATAACGTGTTGCCGACATAACGTGTTGGCGACATAACGTGTTGCCGACATAACGTGTTGCCGACATAACGTGTTGCCGACATAACGTGTTGCCGACATAACGTGTTGCCGACATAACGTGTGCCGCAGGACGACACCTACGACGTGGGCGGGGGCGACCGGTTCGAGACCCTGTCGGACCTCATCGAGCACTACAAGCGCAACCCCATGGTGGAGACCAGCGGCACCGTCGTCCACCTCAAGCAGCCCTTCAACGCGACGCGCATCAACGCCAGCGGCATCGAGAGCAGAGTCCGCGAGCTGCAGGTATGTGGCCGCGCTAACAAGGGGAGGCCGCCAATTGTCAAATTCAGATTCGATTCATACTGCGCATAATAAAAGCCCATGGCCAGAGGTGTAATGTGGCAAAGCACCAGGATGCACTTCTCAGCCTCTGTCGAGAAAATCGACAGTTAAAAAGAAACCGTTGCGATTAATGATTTTCTACACCGTCGTGGCGCAGTGGTAAGCGCTCGAGTTCGTAATCCGAAGGTCGCCGGATCGAATCTCGCGCCATGCAACATTTTTTTATTAGTATTTGTTTTTTGTAATTCAAAAATATATATATATATATATTCAAAAAGAATACCACAACTTTAAAAATGTGTATTTAATGAAAGAAACATAATATAACCTTCTGTTATACATCATTACAAAGAGTATTTAAAAAGGTTTTTTTTCACTCAAAAACAAGTTCAGAGATGTTCAATATGGCCCCCTCCAGACACACGAGCAATATCAACCCGATACTCCAACTCGTTCCACACTCTCTGTAGCATATCAGGCGTAACAGTTTGGATAGCTGCTGTTGTTTCTCGTTTCAAATCATCAATGGTGGCTGGGAGAGGTGGCCGAAACGCCATATCCTTAACATACCCCCGTAAGAAAAAAGCGCAGGGGGTAAGACCAGGGCTTCTTGGAGACCAGTGATGAAGTGCTCTGTCACGGGCTGCCTGGCGGCCGATCCATCGCCTCGGGTAGTTGACGTTCAGGTTTCATAACTAACCTTTTTCGTAGGACTCTCCATACAGTTGATTGTGGAATTTGCAGCTCTCTGCTAGCTCTGCGAGTCGATTTTCCTGGGCTGCGAACAAATGCTTGCTGGAGGCGTGCTACATTTTCATCACTTGTTCTCGGCCGTCCAGAACTTTTCCCTTTGCACAAACACCCATTCTCTGCAAACTGTTTATACCAACGTTTAATACACCACCTATCAGGAGGTTTAACACCATACTTCGTTCGAAATGCACGCTGAACAACTGTCGTCGATTCACTTCTGCCGTACTCAATAACACAAAAAGCTTTCTGTTGAGCGGTCGCCATCTTAGCATCAACTGACGCTGACCTAGTCAACAGCGCCTCAAGCGAACAAATGTACAACTAAATGAAACTTTATAGCTCCCTTAATTCGCCGACAGATAGTGCTTAGCTCTGCCTTTCGTCGTTGCAGAGTAGTTTTAAATTCTTAAAGTTGTGGTATTCTTTTTGAATCACCCTGTGTGTAACATATATATATATATATATATATATATATATATATATATATATATATATATATATATATAATCATTCCGAAGGTCGCCGGATCGAATCTCGCGCCATGAATTTTTTTTATAATTAGTTTTCTGTAATTCAAATATATATATACTCACATTTGAATTTCCAAAAAAAATACTAAAAAAAAAAGGTTGCATGGCGCGAGATTCGATCCCTCGACCTTCGGATTACAAACCCGAGCGCTTACCGCTGCGCCACGACGCTGTACAAAATTATTGATCGTAGAGAGTATTTCACCGCAACGGTGTCTTTTAACTGTCGATTTTCTCGACAACGGCTGAGAAGTGCATCTTGGTGCTTTGCCACATTACACCTCTGGCCATGAGCTTTTATTATGCGCTGTATGAATCGAATCTGAATTTCACAATTGGCGGCCTCCCCTTGTAAGTTGTTCACTTGTGCGTCTGTTGTCTCGTCTGAAGGCTGGGGTCGAATTCCGTGGAGCCCGAAGGCTGGTCTGATGCAACTCTCCACACTACTCTTTCCTGAGCGAACCTTTCCCCCTGTGCATAACTACTGTGGCCTGAATCCCCTCGGGTCTGCTTACTGAATTCGTTTCTTCGTCTCCTCCTACAGTGTTTACCTCCCTTCCCCCGTACTTCCCCTGCCCGACTGACAAACTTCCGTCCGACACTAAAGTGGTGATCGCTCGATGTCTAAGGAGGTGTCGTATCAACTGATCCTTTCTTTTAGTCAGGTCGTACCATAATTTCTCTTCTGCCCAGTTCTGCGTAGTATCTCCTCATTACTCACTCGACCTGCTCATCTAATCTTGAAAATGTTTCTGTAGTATCACATTCCACAAGCTTCTATTCTCTTCTCCTCTGAGCCGTTTATCGTCCACACGTGAGTTTCGTACGGGCCTACATTCTCGACAGATACCTTTAGAGAAAGGTTCGTAGTACTTACATTTATATTTGAAGATGATAAATTTCCTTTTCTGAGAAGTGCTGTACTTGCTGCCGGCTGTGTCTGCCGTCCTCAGCTGTTTTGCAAAATACGTGAGCTACGTTTAGTGTGTCGTTTCCTAATCTAATTCCCTCGGCATCACCCGACTTAATTCCACTACACCGCATTACCACTGTTTTACTTTCACCGATGTTTACCTCTTGGCCTCTTTTCGAGATGCCATCGGTTCTGTTCCACTGCTCTCCCGCGTCCTAAGCCGTCTCGGACAGAATTGCTGTATCGTCGCAAACCGTCGAGTTCTTATTTCTTCTCTGTGAACTTTAATTCATTCCCTAGATTTTTCTTCCGTTTCCTTTACCGCTTTGCTCGATGTACAGATCAGACAACGCATTTCACTCCTCTCGCGACAAGTGTTCCCTCGTCCGTCATTCGACTTGTATAACTGCAGTCTGGTTTGTCAACAGACTGTGTATAACATTTTGCTCCCTTCATTTTGTCCTTGCTACCTTAAATTTTTTTAAAAAAAAAAAAAAAGAAAAATTTTAGAATCCTCTTTATAATATTTCTCGATACTCGTTCGTAGTTAACATTACAAAATATGTAGGAGCAGAGAAAAAAAAATTATGTGGTGTTATATTACATTAGGACAGAGCGTAACCTGACGACGTCTGTGTAGGAAGTACAGACGGCACAGAGGTGTGAGCGGTTTACTGTAGAGTGGCACACAGAGTAACCCACCTCCCCATCCTTCCCACAGTGGTATTCCACCCTCTCACCGAACGCACAAAATATCCTCGTCTGTAGTCACACGACCCCCGCTCTCGAACCCTCGCCTCGCGGCTCGTGTCCCCGAAAAACCTGTCCCGTACGTCCTCTCCGGTCGGAAGCGGGGCTACCTGTAAAACGAGTCACGCGATCTGCGAGTTAAGCAGCGATGTCGGTAGTGCATTCTACACGGGTGCGACACCCGCTCGGACGGCCGTCTTTGAGACGACCTCCATTTTAATGACGGGCCGCACCGCCCGGATCCTTGCTGCCGACATCGGCTTTTCTGAACTGCACAGGTGGGAACTCTCCCTGCAGTACGTGGCCTCGACCTCTGTCAGTCACTGCCCTCCGCCGTCTTTCCCCCTCTACACGGCCTCCCATTCCACCGGTGCACCGGCAGTCATTTTACTTCTCTCCTTTTCTGTCCCTTCCATCCCAACACATTCCCCGCCCTCTGTCCAAAATCCCAACTGCACCTAGCTGCCCTGCATCTTCTGCAACTCGTCCGTGTTTCCTCCCACTGGCAGCCCCCACCCCTAACCTCCTCTCCCTCTCCTCCTCACCCCCTCCACCCACATTGCATCTCACATCGTATGCAGCCACTCGCTGTCTGGGAGTCTGGTCTCGGTGGCCGTCTAAGGGAGCTGTGCTTGCATGAGAGAGAGAGAGAGAGAGAGAGAGAGAGAGAGAGAGAGAGAGAGAGAGAGAGAGAGAGAGACAGAGAGACTGTGTGTGTGTGTGTGTGTGTGTGTGTGTGTGTGTGTGTGTGTGTGTGTAAGTAATTCAATTGTTTGGCAGTCTTATGCCTGTCTGCAACACAATGATGTTGTTGTTGTTGTTGTCGTGGTCTTCAGTCCTGAGACTGGTTTGATGCAGCTCTCCATGCTACTCTATCCTGTGTAAGCTTCATCATCTCCCAGTATCTACTGCAAACTACATCCTTCTGAATCTGCTTAGTATATTCATCTCTTGGTCTCCTTCTACGATTTTTACACTCCACGCTGCCCTCCAATGCTAAATTTGTGATCCCTTGATGCCTCAGAACATGTCCTACCAACCGATCCCTTCTTCTAGTCAAGTTGTGCCACAAACTCCTCTTCTCCCCAATTCTATTCAATACCTCCTCGTTAGTTACGTGATCTACCCACCTTATCTTCAGCATTCTTCTGTAGCACCACATTTCGAAAGCTTCTATTCTCTTCTTGTCCAAACTAGTTATCGTCCATGTTTCACTTCCATACATGGCTACACTCCATACAAATACTTTCACAAACGACTCCCTGACACTTAAATCTATACTCGACGTTAGCAAATTTCTCTTCTTCAGAAACGATTTCCTTGCCATTGCCAGTCGACATTTTGCATCTTCTCTACTTCGACCATCATCAGTTATTTTACTCCCTAAATAGCAAAGCTCCTTTACTACTTTAAGTGTCTCATTTCCTTATCTAATTCCCTCAGCATCACCCGATTTAATTTGACTACATATCTCCATTATATGGTGGGTACCAATCTGTCCTTTCATAATATTGCTAAGACTGAAACAGCAATACGGCACAATTCGGTCTACACGACTGACTGTACACTACCTTGTGTTCAGAGTAATGAGTGTGTGTAGAATACTGTGTGTGGTACAGAAAGCAGCCGAGCACACTCTCGACACCTGCGCTTGTATTCGTAAACGGGCACCTCCCGGACCCTCTCCGGTACCGTCTCGTACCTCGGAGGGTCTGTACACCCGGACCCCTGACGGCCGACTCATTTTTCTCGTCCGGATAGACGCTACTGAGCCCGGTAATATTCGATACTTTCCTTTTTTTGACACCTCGTATATACAGGGTTATTACAAATGATTGAAGCGATTTCAGAGCTCTACAATAACTTTATTATTTGAGATATTTTCACAATGCTTTGCACACACATACAAAAACTCAAAGTTTTTTTAGGCATTCACAAATGTTCGATAAGTGCCCATTTAGTGATTCGGCAGACATCAAGCCGATAATCAAGTTCCCCCCACACTCGGCGCAGCATGTCCCCATCAATGAGTTCGAAAGCATCGTTGATGCGAGCTCGCATTTCTGGCACGTTTCTTGGTAGAGGAGGTTTAAACACTGAATCTTTCACATAACCCCACAGAAAGAAATCGCATGGGGTTAAGTCAGGAGAGCGTGGAGGCCATGACATGAATTGCTGATCATGATCTCCACCACGACCGATCCATCGGTTTTCCAATCTCCTGTTTGAGAAATGCCGAACATCACGATGGAAGTGCGGTGGAGCACCATCCTGTTGAAAGATGAAGTCGGAGCTGTCTGTCTCCAGTTGTGGCGTGAGCCAATTTTCCAGCATGTCCAGATACACGTGTCCTGTAACGTTTTCTTCGCAGAAGAAAAAGGGGCCGTAAACTTTAAACTGTGAGATTGCACAAAACGCGTTAACTTTTGGTGAATTGCGAATTTGCTGAACGAATGCGTGAGGATTCTCTACCGCCCAGATTCGCACATTGTGTCTGTTCACTTCACCACTAACAAAAAATGTTGCTTCAACACTGAAAACAAGTTTCGCACTGAATGCATCCTCTTCCGTGAGCTGTTGCAACCGCGCCGAAAATTCAAAGTGTTTGACTTTGTCATCGGGTGTCAGGGCTTGTAGCAATTGTAAACGGTGAGGCTTCTGCTTTAGCCTTTTCCGTAAGATTTTCCAAACCGTCAGCTGTGGTACGTTTAGCTCCCTGCTTGCTTTATTCGTCGACTTCCGCGGGCTACGCGTGAAACTTGCCCGCACGCGTTCAACCGTTTCTTCGCTCACTGCAGGCCGACCCGTCGATTTCCCCTTACAGAGGCATCCAGAAGCTTTAAACTGCGCATACCAACGCCGAATGGAGTTAGCAGCTGGTGGATCTTTGTTGAACTTGGTCCTGAAGTGTCGTTGCACTGTTATGACTGACTGACGTGAGTGCATTTCAAGCACGACATACGCTTTCTCGGCTCCTGTCGCCATTTTGTCTCACTGCGCTCTCGAGCGCTCTGGCGGCAGAAACCTGAAGTGCGGCTTCAGCCGAACAAAGCTTTACGAGTTTTTCTACGTATCTGTAGTGTGTCGTGACCATATGTCAATGAGTGGAGCTACAGTGAATTTATGAAATCGCTTCAATCATTTGTAATAGCCCTGCATATTCGATGGCAACAGTTCTATATATACTCCCTCTGTGCCACATATACGGAGCCTTACCAGTGTCAGTTAGCCGTAGCAGCAGTGCTAAAATTTTTGGCTTTTAAATAATTTTTTTTTTTTTTAGAGGAAGACTAACTTTAATTCATCGAGCAATGGAAAATCCAGGATGAAAGGTAACAATGTTATGAGAAGGAGAGTTGCTACTCACCATATAGCAGAGATGCAGGTTACAGATAGGCGCAACAAAAAAGGCCTTTGTCAATGACACACACACACACACACACACACACACACACAGCGGCAGTCTCAGGCAACTCAAACCACAGTGTGAGCTGCAGCACCAGTGCGTGGGGGTATGGGGTGGGGGGGAGGCTGGCAGCAGGCAGGGGGAGGGATTGCATGGTGGGGATGGCGGGCAGTGAAATGCTGCAGGTTAGGTGCATGGCGGGACAGGGGTGGGAGGGGGGGGGGTTGGGAAGTAGCGGAGAAGGAGGAGGAGGTGGGGGGTAGAATGACAGCTGTGTACTGCTCGAATGGGAGCAGGGAAGGGGCTGGATGGATGAGGACAGCGACTAATAAATGTTGGTATTTGTCTCCCCTTTTGTTTTCCGCTACTTCCCAAACCCCCCCCCCCCCACCCGCTTAACTGTGAAAATCTTTTTGTTGTGCCTGTCTGCGACCTCGCATAAGGAGGTTCCCTTGTTAGCATATAGCTAACAAGGGAACCTCCCCATCGTACCCCCCTCAGATTTAGTTATAAGTTGGCACAGAGATAGGCCTTCAAAAACTGAACACAGATCAATAGAGAAAACAGGAAGAAGTTGTGTGGAACTATGAAAAAAAAAATAAGCAAAACACATAATCAACTTCGCTCTCCAAAATTCCAGGACATGTTCAGATTTGCTTGGACATATGCCGGATTTGACGGTCTACACACGGAAACATTTGAAAACGTAAAAAACATATGTTTTGATAGAGCACAGGGAAAACTGTGCGACTGTGAAATTGTTGCATTCATTTGTTGCAGTTTATGTGACAAACTCTTATGTTTTCATCACTTTTTTGGGAGTGATTATCACATCCACAAGAAAACCTAAATCGGGCAAGGTAGAAGAATCTTTTTACCCATTCGCCAAGTGTGCAAGTTAGATGGGTCGACAACATATTCCTGTCATGTGACGCACATGCCGTCACCAGTGTCGTATAGAATATATCAGACGTGTTTTCCTGTGGAGGAATAGTTTGACCTATGAGCTTGCGATCAAATGTTTTCGGTTCCCATTGGAGAGGCACGTCCTTTCGTCTACTAATCGCACGGTTTTGCGGTGCGGTCGCAAAACACAGACACTAAAGTTATTACAGTGAACAGAGACGTCAATGAATGAACGGACAGATCGTAACTTTGCAAAAATAAAGTAAAATTTTCAGTCGAGGGAAGACTCGAACCAAGGACCTCGCGTTCCATAGCTGCTCACTCTAACCACGGGACCACGGCGCTACTTAGACCATGTTGTCCTTGATGTTGCATAACCTGCGCATGGACTACTCAGTTTGTATATTTCGTTTATTTTTCTCATAGTTCCACACAACTTCTTCCTGTTTCGTCGATTGATCTGTGTTCAGTTTTTCGAGGCCTATCCCTGTGCGAACTTACAACTAAATCTGAGGGGGGTGCGATGGGGAGGTTCCCTTGTGAGTGGCAACTTTTCTTCTCGTAATGTAAGTTTTGTTCGTAAAGTTCCTGCTGCTTTCAAATATTGGGCTGTTGTAGGAAATGGGAAGAGCAGTCAGTGTTATTTTAATAACAGTGCCGAGAGACACGAGCAACAAAACACGTGGCACAAGAACCGGGCGGCACTGCCGAGACGGTCACGTAGCTGTTACCGCGTGGGGTTACCTGCCGGGGCAGTGCGTGCGTACGTGCGTACGTGCGGTGTGCGGGCGCTGCCCCGTCCCGCCCGTACGTCAGTTCCTCGCCGTTACCGCTGCACGCCGGCCGTATTACGGGCTGCCGCCGTCGCTAGTCTTGGAGTACGTTACAGAGTGCAGCGTCATTCAATTACAGTGCTCCATTTGCTTCAGTAGATTAAAAACGGGAGGATGTGACATGGTATAAGGACGAAACTAAAGTATCACAGTTTGTTCCTAGTTTACAATAAAAATCGAAAGTAGCTAATCTGCTGCCAGTGTCTACATAACATGTCTCTGTCTACTTATTGGCCTCGATAAACAAACAAATTGACACTAAAAATACAGTTCGTAAACCTCAGTTTCGCACTTTAGCACTGACTATTCTTAATAGCCGAGTAGTGGAATGATCCTCGACTAAAAGACGATTTGTGGGCGGAGTTTCAGAATATTAGAATCGAAAGGGGAATACTGTTACTGAAAAGCGGCGGACTGGACAGACGGAGTTTTCTTTCATTTGTCTATTTAATTTAATATTTCGATACTGTGCATCTCGAAACTGAGGGAGTGAACCTTTTTTCATTTATACGTTTGTTGCACAAAGTAATAGGAATAAAAAACAGAAAGTAAATAAATTTTTTCATAAAGCTGCGGCGTGTGTTGCAGAAGGAGAACGGGCAGTCGACGGGCAAGGCGGGCTTCTGGGAGGAGTTCGAGTCGCTGCAGCAGCAGGAGTGCAAGCACCTCTTCTCCCGCAAGGAGGGCCAGAAGCCCGAGAACCGGAACAAGAACCGCTACAAGAACATCTTGCCCTGTGAGTAGCGCCCGTGCGTTCCGGCACCACTTGTTACTCGACTTTTGCAAGAACGTCTTCACTTAGCACGTAATTTCATTCGGAAAACTAACACAAAATGTGTCACCGAGGGTCAGTATATCACGTGCTATTTAGAACAAAATAATGTTAATAATCGACTTCGATGTTCGGTAAATAGCTCTCACATTCTTAGACGTAAATTAATACTAAGACTACATTTGTGTGTCGCTTTCCATTTATTTTTAACAAATTTCTGTTGCATGTTATAAACTGTTTCAATTTCGAGACCTGATTTTACGGGCGAACTGGTACAGCCAGTGCCGTATTAAGAGTTTGACAGCCGCACGTTGAATTACTGTACGAGCCTGTAATGTACTCAATTGTTCGTGTGCAGCTGCTGTTGCACGACATGTGATCTAAAAGTAATAGCAATTTTTCAATTCCGTGGGAATTACATATCCAGTTTTCAAACTTTTTTTTATCTTAATCAAAATATCCACGGGTATGCTGCCGGTCTATAGTGTCCAACGGGCACAATATTTCGGCGATCATACACGTCGCCATCAGGTGAACTGACGGACTGAGCTCCTGTGAACGTACCGGCACGGAGATACGTACGCTATGGCTGCTCAGAGGGAACTGGGTTGGGTCGCGGCGGTGGCCGATTTAAATACCCTCCGCCCGCGGCGCGCTCGCCCCGCCGTCCGCGCCCCGCGCCACGGTCGCGCGGTGGAACAGATTGCGACGGCGTCTGAGATGACGTCGGAGTGACGGCTCTGTCCGCCGTGGTCGTCACAACTATACGTTTGCTCGATTTACTCTCGATTAACCCGATCGCCGGTTCCCGAGCCTTGCTAAGATTATAGCCACAGTCACGGTTTATGGGGTCGTCATCGGTGCGAATTTCGATGGCCTCTCTAACAACGCTGTCCCAGTATCTCGACGTCTGTACCAGAATCCTCGTGCGTTCATACTCCATGGCGTGATTTTCCGACAAACAGTGTTCAGCGACCGCCGACTTGCTCGGATACGTCAGTCGAGTGTGCCTCTGGTGTTCACGGCATCGATCCTCGACGGTACGCATCGTCTGGCCAATATACGACTCGCCACATTGACACGGAATCTGGTACACGCCGGCCTTCCTCAAACCGAGGTCATCTTTGGCGCTCCCCACCAGTGCACGAGTTTTATTCGGAGGACAAAACACAGTTCCGACCCGGTGTTTCTCCAAAATGCGGGCGATTTTCCCCGAGAGTGCGCCTGTATACGGAATAAACGCAGTGCCTGCCACCTCCCTCGTGACTTCAACCATCTCAACAGGTTGTGCTGCAGTGGTTGGGCGGAGAGCACGTGGAATCTGCCACTCTGACTACCCATTTTTTCGAAATACAGTTCTCAGATGTTCCGATTCCTGGGGTAGACTCTCTGCGTCAGAGATAGTGCGCGCCCTATGTACTAGAGTTTTAAGCACCCCATTCCTCTGTGAAGGGCGGTGGCAGCTGTCTGCGTGCAAATACAGATCAGTGTGCGTAGTCTTCCGATACACCCCATGACCTAGGGTGCCGTCAGCCCTTCTCTTGACCAAGACGTCAAGGAAAGGTAATTTACCCTCCGTTTCAGTCTCCATAGTGAATTTGATGTTGGGGTGTATGGAGTTTAGATGTGTGAGGAAGTCAAGGAGTTTATCCGTACCATGTGGCCAGATGACGAACGTGTCGTCCACGTAACGGAAAGAGCAAGTAGGTTTCCATACGGACGACGACAGGGCTTCCTCCTCGAAGTTCTCCATGTACAAATTCGCTACCACCGGTGAGAGTGGGCCACCCATGGCGACTCCCCCCGTTTGTTCGTAGTATTCTCCATTAAAAAGAAAATACGTGGAAGTCACGACATGCCTAAAAAGTTCAGTGGTCTTCTCGTCAAACTTCTGACTAATCAATTCTAGTGACCCTCGCAGGGGTACCCTCGTAAACAACGAAACGACGTCAAAACTCACCATCTTGTTGGTACACATGTACCTGATGTACGTTTGCATTTTCAGCTGTTTTAAATACTTACTTTATTGTAGGCAGTGGAAAAGGTTATTCATGTTTTTGAATACCCGGCAAACCGTGTCTTTCGAAAAATGCACATCGAAAGATTTGCGTAAAGTTCCGTGTGAAAAATGGAATAAAATGAAGCACTGCATTCGGAATGTCGACTGCGGCTTTCGGCGAATCTCGTACGAGTGTGGCAAGAGTTTACGAGTGGCACGAACATTTGAGAGAGGATCGGGAAGACGTTCGAGACGGGAACCGCCCCGGACGCCCTAGCGCATCAGTTACAGGTGACAGTGTGGAAGAAGTACAAAAAATGGTCCCGGAAAATCGCTGTCGGAGAGGTTAGTGATGTTGCCGGAGTATCCTCCCGACTCGTGCCGAGCAGTTTTTTCGCCTGTTTTGGGCACGAGCAAAGTTTGTTTCAGGATCGTTGAATGAATCGGACATCACTCAGGAATTGTGCAGTGGAGTCTTACGACGGTCCAGAACTTCTGAAGGGGCGATAACTGGTGATGAAACGAGGGCGTATTGGTACGATGTCGAAACTGAGGCCCGGTCGTCCCAGTGCGAACTGCCTGAAGAGCCGAGACTGAAAAAATTTCGACAAGTTCGACCGTGTGTGAAGGTTATTCTCACTGTTTTCTTCTATTACAATGGGACAGTGCATCACACGTTCCTACCTTACGTTCATACGATCAGTAACGAATACTGCATGCAAGTTGTGTGCCGCTTGCGGGAAGCTATCCAAAGAAAACGACCAGAACTGTGGCAAAACCACTCGTGGGAATTACATTGCACTAATGGTCCCACTCATACCTCAATGCTTCATCATTACTTTTTTTTTTTTTATAGAAAACAAAGCTATTACATTGCGTCAACCACCATATTGGCCAGATATGGCCCCCTGCAAATTCTTTCTATTTCCGAGGCTGAAGGGAACCCTCCAATGGATGTCAATTTCCCACCACTGAATTGGGGAAGGGAAACAAAACTGCCCCCCCCCCCCCCCCCCCCCCCCCCCCCATGAACCATGGACCTTGCCGTTGGTGGGGAGGCTTGCGTGCCTCAGCGATACAGATAGCCGTACCGTAGGTACAACCACAATGGAGGGGTATTCAGTAGTTGCAAGGGCAACAGTCTGGATGATTGACTGATCTGGCCTTGTAACAATAACCAAAACGGCCTTGCTCTGCTGGTACTGCGAACGGCTGAAAGCAAGGGGAAACTACGGCCGTAATTTTTCCCGAGGGCATGCAGCTTTACTGTATGATTAAATGATGATGGCGTCCTCTTGGGTAAAATATTCCGGAGGTAAAATAGTCCCCCATTCGGATCTCCGGGCGGAGACTACTCAAGAGGATGTCGTTATCAGGAGAAAGAAAACTGGCGTTCTACGGATCGGAGCGTGGAATGTCAGATCCCTTAATCGGGCAGGTAGGTTAGAAAATTTAAAAAGGGAAATCGATAGGTTAAAGTTAGATATAGTGGGAATTAGTGAAGTTCGGTGGCAGGAGGAACAAGACTTCTGGTCAGGTGACTACAGGGTTATAAACACAAAGTCAAATAGGGGTAATGCAGGAGTAGGTTTAATAATGAATAGGAAAATAGGAATGCGGGTAAGCTGCTACGAACAGCATAGCGAACGCATTATTGTGGCCAAGATAGATACGAAGCCCACACCTACTACAGTAGTACAAGTTTATATGCCAACTAGCTCTGCAGATGACGAAGAAATTGAAGAAATGTATGATGAAATAAAAGAAATTATTCAGATAGTGAAGGGAGACGAAAATTTAATAGTCATGGGTGACTGGAATTAGAGTGTAGGAAAAGGGAGAGAAGGAAACGTAGCAGGTGAATATGGATTGGGGCTAAGAAATGAAAGAGGAAGCCGCCTGATAGAATTTTGCACAGAGTACAACTTAATCATAGCTAACACTTGGTTCAAGAATCATGATAGAAGGTTGTATACATGGAAGAACCCTGGAGATACTAAAAGGTATCAGATAGATTATATAATGGTAAGACAGAGATTTAGGAACCAGGTTTTAAATTGTAAGACGTTTCCAGGGGCAGATGTGGACTCTGACCACAATCTATTGGTTATGACCTGTAGATTAAAACTGAAGAAACTGCAAAAAGGTGGGAATTTAAGGAGATGGGACCTGGATAAACTGGAAGAACCAGAGGTTGTACAGAGTTTCAGGGAGCGCATAAGGGAACAATTGAAAGGAATGGGGGAAAGAAATACAGTAGAAGAAGAATGGGTAGCTCTGAGGGATGAAGTAGTGAAGGCAGCAGAGGATCAAGTAGGTAAAAAGAAGAGGGTTAGTAGAAATTCTTGGGTAACAGAAGAAATATTGAATTTAATTGATGAAAGGAGAAAATATAAAAATGCAGTAAGTAAAACAGGCAAAAAGGAATACAAACGTCTCAAAAATGAGATCGACAGGAAGTGCAAAATGGCTAAGCAGGGATGGCTAGAGGACAAATGTAAGGATGTAGAGGCTTCTCTCACTAGGGGTAAGATAGATACTGCCTACAGGAAAATTAAAGAGACCTTTGGAGATAAGAGAACCACATGTATGAACATCAAGAGCTCAGATGGAAACCCAGTTCTAAGCAAAGAAGGGAAAGCAGAAAGGTGGAAGGAGTATATAGAGGGTCTATACAAGGGCAATGCACTTCGGGACAATATTATGGAAATGGAAGAGGATGTAGATGAAGATGAAATGGGAGATACGATACTGCGTGAAGAGTTTGACAGAGCACTGAAGGACCTGAGTCGAAACAAGGCCCCGGGAGTAGACAACATTCCATTGGAACTACTGATGGCCTTGGGAGAGCCAGTCCTGACAAAACTCTACCATCTGGTGAGCAAGATGTATGAAACAGGCGAAATACCCTCAGACTTCAAGAAGAATATAATAATTCCAATCCCAAAGAAAGCAGGTGTTGACAGATGTGAAAATTACCGAACAATCAGTTTAATAAGCCACAGCTACAAAGTACTAACACGAATTCTTTACACACGAATGGAAAAACTAGTAGAAGCTGACCTCGGGGAAGATCAGTTTGGATTCCGTAGAAATACTGGAACACGTGAGGCAATACTGACCTTACGACTTATCTTAGAAGAAAGATTAAGGAAAGGCAAACCTACGTTTCTAGCATTTTTAGACTTAGAGAAAGCTTTTGACAATGTTGACTGGAATACTCTCTTTCAAATTCTAAAGGTGGCAGGGGTAAAATACAGGGAGCGAAAGGCTATTTACAACTTGTACAGAAACCAGATGGCAGTTATAAGAGTCGAGGGACATGAAAGGGAAGCAGTGGTTGGGAAGGGAGTAAGACAGGGTTGTAGCCTCTCCCCGATGTTATTCAATCTCTATATTGAGCAAGCAGTAAAGGAAACAAAAGAAAAATTTGGAGTAGGTATTAAAATCCATGGAGAAGAAATAAAAACTTTGAGGTTCGCCGATGACATTGTAATTCTGTCGGAGACAGCAAAGGACTTGGAAGAGCAGTTGAACGGAATGGATGGTGTCTTGAAGGGAGGATATAAGATGAACATCAACAAAAGCAAAACGAGGATAATGGAATGTAGTCGAGTTAAGTCGGGAGATGCTGAGGGTATTAGATTAGGAAATGAGACACTCAAAGTAGTAAAGGAGTTTCGCTATTTGGGGAGCAAAATAACTGATGATGGACGAAGTAGAGAGGATATAAAATGTAGACTGGCAATGGCAAGGAAAGCGTTTCTGAAGAAGAGAAATTTGTTAACATCGAGTATAGATTTAAGTGTCAGGAAGTCATTTCTGAAAGTATTTGTATGGAGTGTAGCCATGTATGGAAGTGAAACATGGACGGTAAATAGTTTGGACAAGAAGAGAATAGAAGCTTTCGAAATGTGGTGCTACAGAAGAATGCTGAAGATTAGATGGGTAGATCACATAACTAATGAGGAAGTATTGAATAGGATTGGGGAGAAGAGAAGTTTGTGGCACAACTTGACCAGAAGAAGGGATCGGTTGGTAGGACATGTTCTGAGGCATCAAGGGATCACCAATTTAGTATTTGAGGGCAGCGTGGAGGGTAAAAATCGTAGGGGGAGACCAAGAGATGAATACACTAAGCAGACTCAGAAGGATGTAGGCTGCAGTAGGTACTGGGAGATGAAGAAGCTTGCACAGGATAGAGTAGCATGGAGAGCTGCATCAAACCAGTCTCAGGACTGAAGACCACAACAACAACAACGAACAAAATCGGATCCCAGAAGGAACTGAACGCCATAATGAAAGGCGAATTCCAGAAGTCCTTTCAAGATTAAAAAAAGTGCTGGCACATGTTGTTATATCCGAGCGTGATTACTCTAAAGGGGACCAAGTTGATGATTCAGAAATAAAGATTCTGTAGGAAAAATAAAAATTCCCTTTACTTTTTGATCACACCTCGTATATATGAAGACATAACAAACTAGTATTACAAGTCTATTAGTAAATCATTTATTTTAGCTATCTTACAGTGACCAACATCTACAACTAACTAAATATACAGGCTGGTCCACTGATCGTGACCAGGCCAAATATCTCACGAAATAAGCGTCAAACGAAAAAACTACAAAGAACGAAACTTGTCTAGCTTCAAGGGGGAAACCAGATGGCGCTATGGTTGGCCCACTAGATGGGGCTGCCATAGGTCAAACGGATATTAACAGCGTTTTTTTAAAATAGCAACCCCCATTTTTTATTACATATTCGTCTAGTACATAAAGAAATTTGAATGTTGTAGTTGGACCACTTTTTCCGCTTTGTGATAGATGGGGCTGTAATAGTCACAAACATATAGTTCACAATTTTAGATGAACAGTTGGTAACAGGTAGGTTTCTTAAATTAAAATATGGAACATAGGTATGCTTGAACATTTTATTTTGCTGTTTCCAATGTGATACATGTACCTTTGTGAACTTACCATTTCTGAGAACGCATGCTGTTACAGCGTGATTACCTGTAAATACCACATTAATGCAATAAATGCTCAAGATGATGTCCGTCAACCTCAATATATTTGGCAATACGTGTAACGACATTCCTCTCAACAACGAGTAGTTCGCCTTCCGTAATGTTCGCACATGCATTTGACAATGCGCTGGCGCATGTTGTCTGGCGTTGTCGGTGGATCACGATAGCAAATATCCTTCAACTTTCCCCACAGAAAGAAATCCGGGGACGTCACATCCGGTGAACGTGCGGGCCAATCCACCTGTCATGAAATATGCTATTCAATACCGCTTCAACCGCATGTGAGCTATGTGCCGGACATCCATCATGTTGGAAGTACATCGCCATTCTGTCATGCAGTGAAACGTCTTGTAGTAACATCGGTAGAACATTACGTAGGAAATCTGCATATATAGCACGATTTAGATTGCCATCGATATAATGGGGGCCAATTATCCTTCCTCCCATAATGCCGCAACATACATTAACCCGCCGAGGTCGCTGGTGTTCCACTTGTCGCAGCCGTCGTGGATTTTCCGTTGACCAATAGTGCATATTACGCCGGTTTACGTTACCGCTGTTGGTCAATGACGCTTCGTCGCTAAATAGAATGAGTGCAAAAAAATCTGTCATTCCCCCGTAATTTCTCTTGTATCCAGTGGCAGAACTGTACATGACGTTCAAAGTCATCACCATGCAATTGCTGGTGCATAGAAATATGGTACGGGTGCAATCGATGCTGATGTAGCATTCTCAACACCGACGTTTTCGAGATTCCCGATTATCGCGCAATTTGTCTGCTACTGGTGTGCAGATTAGCTGCGACAGCAGCTAAAACACCTACTTGGGCACCATCATTTGTTGCAGGTCGTGTTTGACGTTTCACATGTGGCTGAACACTTCCTGTTCCCTTAAATAACGTAACTATCCGGCGAACGGTCCGGACACTTGGATGGTGTCGTCCAGGATACCGAGCAGCATACATAGGACACGCCCGTTGGGCATTTTGATCACAATAGCCATACATCAACACGATATCGACCTTTTCCGCAATTGGTAAACAGTCCATTTTAACACGGGTAATGTATCACGAAGCAAATACCATCCACTCTGGCGGAATGTTATGTGAAAACACATACTTATACGTTTGTGACTATTACAGCGCCATCTATCAGAAAGCGAAAAAAGTGGTCCAATTAAAACATTCATATTTATTTACGTGCTACATGGATATGTAATAAAAAATGGGGTTTCCTATTTAGAAAAACGCAGTTCATATACGTTTGAGGTATGGCACCGCCATCTAGCGGGCCAACTCTAGCGCCATCTGGTTTCCCCCCTTCAAGCTAGACGAGTTTCGTTCTTTGTACTTTTTACATTTGATGCGTATTTCGCGAGATATTTGGCCCGGTCACTATCAATGGACCACCCAGTATACATTAATAAGAGGCAAAATGTTCTTATATCTTGTGTTATGAATCTCATTCTAGCCTTAACCAATTTATTATAATATCTTCCATGTGATAAAGCGACAAGGCATAAACTGAAATGATGCAATGTATTCCACAACTGTTGTAACACAGAGTATGGGCTTCCTGAGGTTCATGTTACCACATAACAGACAATATTGTAAAATTATTTCAGTTTCAGTATAGTGGTAACACCACCTTTACCTTACATGACATTAATACTTGTTCCATAGATCACGAATAGCCACAAAGAACTGATGGAGGGTTCAGTTAGTGTAAATAAAGTAGTGTAATGAGTGTCTTTCTCCTCCCGGCAGTTGACCACACGCGGGTGAAGCTGAGGGACGTCGATCCGAGTGTCCCCGGATCTGAGTACATCAACGCCAACTACATTCGGGTAAGATGGCAGCCGCCTGTTGTGGAGCTTCCCATCAGGATTTTGTGGGAGGAATATGAAGACACACAAGCCACACAGAGCTTCCTTCTGTTGGCTGCTCCACCAATCTTCAATTATTTTCAATTCTCTGTATTTCCATCTTTTTCCCAAAATGTTTCTTATGATGTACCCTTTATCTTCCTCATTATTTATTCATTCTCCTTCCTCCCTCTCTCTCTCTCTCTCTCTCTCTCTCTCTCTCTCTCTCTCTCTCTCTCTCTCTCTCTACACACACACACACACACACACACACACACACACACACACCCTCGCCTCACCCTCTTGCTCTTGTTTATTTCTGTTCTCTCCCTGCCTCATTACTTCTTTAATTTCGCTTTTCTCTGTCACACTCCTTCCCCGCTTCTATGCCTCCACTGACTTTCCTTTCTGTCTCATGCTATTCTCTCGTTGCTACCACACTTTTGTTCTCGTCAGTCTGTTGAGTCATATGATGGTACCTTTCACCTCTTCTTTTCATATGTAAATCTGTTTGTTTCAGCATTGCACTGAATCTACAGGCTTACCATATGCGATACGGATCCACATGCAAAAATAAAAATCCAGGCTCCTTAGAATAAAATATATAACGTGGCAGTAACTAAGATAATTTTAATTACTGTGGGTGAAATAGAAATTTAATGCAATGTGTTGTATAATTGCATGTAACATAAGCAAAGGGATTATTGATCACTATTTTCAAAGTATTAAACAAAATTATTGGTATTGGTGTATGTTATTAAAATTAAATACATTATAGTGATTGAGGCTCAGTATCAATAGTATCAATAAGCATAGGCATCTGTTGCTCAATGTACTTATAAAAACTCATTGTACTCACTTTGATCTCCAGTGAAACTAACAGTGCGGTGTGCTTTCTTCGATGCAAAACTGTTGACTGTTTCACTGACATCAGCCGATCTAGCCCTTTCACTTTCGATACTGAGGAGGCCGAGTTCACAAAGTCTGTCTGTGTCACAGAATTCCGCAGGTAGTTGTTTATTAGGTTTGAGCTTTGAAAATGAGCTTTGCTTAGGAGAAACAGTAGCAGGAATAGTTAGACAGGTAAAATACTGTGCATAAACTGGGAATGCTAGAAGATAATATTGAATTCTCTAATATTAATAATTTTACTTAGTCAACTATAGATGTTAATGAGGGTTTTTTTAACCTGGTCTGGGAATTCATTGGGTTAATCCTCCTCATACTAATTTTAGAGAATTACTACTGCATTGTGAATCTCCTCATCAGAAGCAGAATTTAGAAATTCCAGGAAAATAATTTTTAAGGAATGCTTTACATTATGCATACACTCAAATCTGCTTTTTAACTGTGATACAATAATGTTCAAATTGCCATTAAGAGCCGTGGCTGATCCACTAGCCACTTTTCCTGACACAATTCACCAAAATTCTTTTCGCTTATCAAATTCTTTTACTTTCAAACTGCGGTGAAATGCCACGGCCTGTCCGGGTTCGAGTCCTTCGAGTCCTCGCCACAGCACAAATTGTAATTCGTTACTCGAGCTTCTATTCTTATTGAAGGTGAAATCGAGACTCGTACATCTCCGGGAAAATGTAATTCCGTCAGATGAATTGGTCACCTACACCTGAGATACGGGCAGGATTTCCCCATTAAGTACAAAACTGGAGTGCTATTCCAGTGTCAGAGAGTTTTGGCATTACTGACGATTTGAAGGGGGGGGGGGGGGGGGGAAATGGGCTGAAGGCGTGAAGTGAAGATTGTGTGAGGGAGAGCACCGGACTGGGACAGTCTGTGCGGGTGTGGTAGCCACATTGTTACGGATTTTCTGCTATTTCAGAATACACGAGCTACTGTTAGCATTTATAATTGCTTCCCGAAATACTTAAAGGACCTCTCTTTCCTGTCGTGACTGTACGGTACGTCCGTCCGGTCAAAAAGTGTGCACGTGTGGGTGTGCAGACGTCATTTACTCGGTCGGAGAGTTCCAGTCGCTGCAGCCCGGCGAACCTGTTGCAGCCGGATGACGAGGCGGGCGACTCGGGGTGCGGGCGGTGCTACATCGCTACGCAGGGCTGCCTGCCGGCCACGACGGGCGACTTCTGGGAGATGGTCTGGCAGGAGAACACGCGCGTCATCGTCATGACGACCAAGGAGGTGGAGCGCGGCAAGGTGCGCACTGCCCGGCCACTCGCTGTGGCGACTCGAGTCCAGAGAACTGACCCGTACAAAATATTGCCGATTTAAATAATAAATTGTGTGTGAGCCCGTCCATCCCTCACCGATTCCTCTCTCCCTTTCCCTCTTCCCCCTCTGTGTGCGTTTGTTTACTGGTTTGATGCGGCCCGCCACAAATTCCTCTACTGTGCCGACCTCTTCGTCTCAGAGTAGCACCTGGAACCTACGTCCTCAGTTTGTTTGCTGTGTGTATTCCAATCTCTCTCTTCCCCTACAGTTATTATCCTCTACAGCTCCCAGACACCCTGACGCGTGTCCTATCGTCTTGTCCCTTCTCCTTCTCGGTTCCTTCCACACGTTCCTCTCCTTCTCAGGTCAGCGGAGAACCTCTCGTCTGTTTAATTTCGAAAATCCTTCTATAGCATCTCACCTGACACGCTTAAATTCTCTTCTTTTGTGGTTTTCCCTCAATCCGTCATTCACTTCCTCACAGTGCTCTGCTCTACACGCACTATCTCAGAAATTTCTTTCTCGAATTAAGGCTGACATTTGATACCAGTTTCTTTTGTCGAGGAACACAATCTTTGCCTGTGCTGTCCTGCTTTTTAAGTACCCTTTGCTTCGTACATCGTGTTATTTTTATTCCGAAGTACGAGAATAACTTCACTTCATCTTTTTTGTGATCCCCAATTTTGACGTTATGTTTTTCACCATCCCATTTCTGGCGCACCTCATTAACATCTTCTTCCTATTGTTTACCCTCAGCTCATAGTGTGTAGACATGAGACTGTTCATTTCATTTATTATGTGTCGACATAATAGTATTATTAGATCGGTGCGTAAGTTCGTAGTGTTTTTGTTTCGCATGTCGGCATTCCAGTTGCTGCAGATTTGCTTGTCGATTGTTGTTTTTTTACTTGTAGGTCACAGGTGCTGATTGCGTTTACATATTGTCATTAACATTATGTCATTTGGAGATACTCAGTGGAGCTGTGGATTCTAGAAAATGGAGTGCCAAGTCCACAAATTGAACTGTTTTTGACATACTGTTTTGTTAGAGTTCATTAGAGGGGTAACAGCAGCGGAGGCAGCCAGAAACGTACGCACCGTGTGGGGGGGATGACGCCATCGGACAGAGCACGGCAAGAAAATGGTTTTCCGGTTTTAAAGACGACCACTTTGACGTTGGTGACACTCTGCACCGAGAAAGACCTTCGGGGTTTGACGAGCGTCGTTTGGACGTATCAATCCGGAGTGCTCCACGCCAGTGGACACGAGAACAGAGAAACGTGACGAACTGCGATCGTTCCACCACCATGCGACATTTGCACGCAGTGGCAGAGTGTCGAAAATTGAGGAGTGTGTGGGTACCACATGTTCTTAAGCTAAAATCACAAAAATGAGCAAGCAGACACACACACAATGACTAGCTAATCATTAATTGGCTTGTGAACAACACCAATCATTCCTGTCCGGTATCGTTTATGGTGACGAGAAATGGTGTCCTTGTGCTAACGTACGGTTGAGGCCAAACGAAGCAGCAACTCCACGTACAGAGACCTGTGCACAGCCACAGGCAGTAGTGTTGTACATCTGGTGGAACAGCGACGGTGTGGTGTACTACGAATTGCTTCCCTGAGGTGTAACTGTCACTGCCTACTTTTGCTGTTGACGACCGAGACGTCTCGCAGATGCAATCTGAGAATGACGACCGAGGAGACTGCGTGACGTGGTGCTACTCCACGGGTAACGCCTACTCGCGTTCTGCCGGGGTGACAAGAAATGCTACGCGGGTCGGTAAGTCATTTCGCACTCGCCTTATTCGTCTCACCTCGCACCCTCAGACTTCCACCTTTACCGTCGTCTAGGAGACGAGCTTCGAAGATCGTCCTTCCCGAAGGAAAACGTGCTCCGAACGTCGCTCGACGAGTTCTTCACGTCGAACACCCACGATTTATAGTTGTGGAATGCGAAGTGTCGGCCGACTGTTGTAAGTAGTGAAGGAAAATATACAGGGTGTCCGTAAAGCCTTTTACAACTTCAAACTTGTATTACAATGGCAGTTGTTGAAATATTTTAACAACATTTCTTTTATTGTGATCAGTGTTCATAAAAGTTTTTTTCATAGTGTTTAATAGACCTCTATATGGGCGCCTTCAGTCGCACGAAGAACATCGAGACGGTACTAGATTTCTCGCCGTTTTCGTTGTAGCGTAGCGTCGTCATTGGTTGCAGTGGCATTACGAATCCTTTGCTTCGAATCGGCAATGTCCCGTATCTGTGTTCGATACACGATATCTTTTACACGCCCCCATAAAAAAAGTCCGAGGAAGTGATATCTGGCGACTGTGGTGGCCGAGGAATATGCCCGTGCCTCCCGATCTGTGTGTCCGGAAATGTTCCGTCGAAGAGCCGACGGACGCGCAGTCCCCGATGTGGCGGTGCACCACCTTGCTGGAAAGTGGTAGTCGGTTGTGAGCCAGTCACTTGTGGTGCCACATATTCGGTCAGAAGGTCGAGATGAACGTATGCTGTAATTGTTGACTCGTTGAAGAAAAATGGACCAGTTATTCGGTTGCACACGATTCCACACCACACATTCACTTTCGGACTATCACGGTGAAGCTCCCTAGTCACACGGGGGTGTTTACATCCGCAGATTCTCACACTGTGTCTGTTCAATGCCCCACAAATGTGAAAAGTTGCCTCGTCACCGAAACAAACTCGCTCGAGGAACGCTTCGTCCTCCGACATGCGTCCCGGCGTGTTGAGTGCAAACTCTGTCCGTTTTGGCTCGTGATTTGGCTCGAGTGTCTGTAACAGTTACACTTCGTAAGTGTATGACCGTAAGTTCTTGTGGGGGACCATATGCACAGTTGAGCGTGGTAGTTGGAACTGTCTGGCAGCAGTGCGGACGGACTACGTAGGTGAACGAGTGAAGCCGTTTAAAACGCGATCGATGTTTTCCTCGGACGTTCTCGGTCGCCCGCTCCTCCCTTTATCCGACACTGTCGCTGTCTCCGTAAAATTTTAGTGCCGTGCACAGATAGGAGTGCATGATGATGGATCTCTTCCGTACTTCGTTCTCAAGTTTCGTCGAGTTTGAACGTCCAATTTTTTCTCGATAAACCGGGACACGGATTGTGCCTTCTCTTGAGGAGTTCCCATTTTATAGAGGTTCAGTTCCTTCCATCGACACAGTATGTATAAAACTTTAGTTTATACAAAAACTTTAGTAAACAATGATTACAGTAAGTGAAATTTTGTTAAAATATTTCGACAACTGCCGTTGTAATAAAATTTTGAAGTTGTAAAGGGACTTTATGGACACACTGTGTTATTGATGTGTGAGGTCTCTGTTATGTGTATCTGTTGTGTTTATTAAACTTACGGAAAGACACTATGAACTTATGTACTGACCTAATACTTTTTGAATGGGGCGAGAAGATTAACATTCAAATTATTGTCGTGCCGTATGTTACTCGTATATGGAGGATTTCACTGCACGTGCACGTGCCCACAGAACAAGTGCGTCCGCTACTGGCCGGAGGAGGGGCAGAGCAAGGACTTCGGGCGCGTGCGCGTCCGCAACCTGTCGGAGTCGTCGACGGCCGACTACACGCTGCGCGAGTTCGCCGTGTCGCGCCTGCCCCCGCAGCCCCAGCCGGCACTCCCGCAGGCTCCAGATGGCGGCGGGGGCGGCGACGGCAGCGACTCCGGCTCGTCAGGCGGGGGCGGGGGCGGCGGTCAGCGCGTGCAGCAGAATCAGCACGCAGCGGCAGTCGGCGACGAGCGTAAAGTGTACCACTACCACTTCCAGGTACGTCCTTATGTGTGTCTGGTGTCTAATGTAAATGTATTGCCCCATCGTCTAATTAGTGAATTTTAAATATTGTGAAAAATTTAATTTGGAGCCATATTTTTCTTCTCTCTCTCTCTCTCTCTCTCTCTCTCTCTCTCTCTCTCTCTCTCTCACTCACTCTTCTTCTTCTTCTTCTTCTTTAGTGTGGGGTGGGGGGAGAATGTGCATGTTGAATACACAAGCCCATTATCCTTAACTCAAAGGAATTAAATGACTCACAATTTCACAAATCTATGACTTATTCATTCAGAGTGCTGCCAAATATTTTCCCTTTTTCATAGAATAAGTCTCATGGAAAAAAAAACACGAGTGGCATAAAAATTAAGCAAACTAAAAATAAAGCCTGTGGAGACACAAAATGCTCTGCTGCGATTTGCACAATTGAGGTGAGAAGAGGATGGCCTCCGATGCTAGCAGATGTCGTTACTGTCTTCCTCGCCCCCTCCCGAAACTTTCTCCCTCAGAAACCTCACAGTTGATGTCTCTTTTCCTTTTACTGACCGCTTCGTGAGTGCTCATAATCTTTCTCCGTCACCGATCGCCTACGCAGGTGATGACGATTCTGTGAGCATGGTAGGAACGGAAAATTAAACCGATCGTTTCCAAAACGATAATCGATTAGGAGCAGAAGTGTACGAGCTACTTCTACGAATAACTTACTCCAACTTCTGCTTGCATAAATTGTGAAGGATTATTATAAAGTTGTGCAAACCACGTATAACAAAGACCACAAAAAGCACCACAAAATTTTTGAGTAACCCGTACAGGGTGGCGATTCTTATGGAAAACGTGGAGTTCTCGGGAAATTACGTTATACCTGAAAAAATCTGGGGAATCTCATAAGGTCTCAGGGGATTCTGTGTTTTCAAGCAAGCATTGGAATTTAATTTCATTGAGTTATATAATTCACAAATTTTGAGCTGAATCCAAATCTAGCCTTAATTGTTTTGTATCACCCATAGTTTTCAAGCAATACGCTTTTTATTATATAGTATAAAAATCCTACGCTATACGATAAACGGAGAAATTAATGAAACGCTTTGCTACAACTTAAGTGTGCTTTGTATTTACAATAAGCTACTTAAAACAATGATATGTGTTAATAGAGATTTCATTTGTCAGCTGGAATTGATTTGTATATCCTTTCTCTTCATTCTTCGAAGCTCCTTGTGTAGCTTTTTCTACAATGAGTCGCTTGCTGACTTTCTCAGTGAAGTGAGCAACAGTAGTGCCCCATCGTGTTGGTGTTCCAGCAGGCTTGGTACCGTTTCTCCGTCACTTTGATGTCCTGGTGAAAACACTCTCCTTGCTCCTCACTAACATCTCCCATATTGTCCGAGAAGTAATCGAGGTGACTGTTCAGAAAGTGAACTTTCAGGCTCATCAAACATCCTAAAGTTTTAAAGTTCTTTAACGTTGTAGCTATAATAGAAACATATTCCTGGTCTTTTTCGTGTCCTAAGAACTTTGTAACAACTTGCTTGAATAATATCCGTGCTTGTTTCACATTTAACGTCACTGTGGATACAAAATTAACATCAAACATCAATTTTGTAATGTCAGGTCCGACAAAGATGCCTTCTTTTCGTTTAGCTTCTGAAAGGTGTGGAAACTTGTGGCAGATATACTTAAATCTTGGTCCATCTTTAGGCAAAGCCTTTACAGACTGTTTCATTAGGACTGACTTTATATGTAGAGGTGGTAGGAGTACAGTTATTGGATCTACGAGGCTTTTGCGTAGAATGTTGTTCTCGGCAGGTTTTAAAGACTCCCTCACAGGCCAGTTCTTGCTGCACCAGTGTTCATCCCCAGCCCTACTGTCCCATTCACACAAGAAACCTGGAAATTTGGTGAAGCCACTTTGGTGACCGAGGAGAGTGCACGATACTTTTAGATCACCAAGTATCATCCGATCGTGAGCAGAACAGCCTCTTTTTATTTAGCAATATTTCTAGGTCTTCATAGCTTTCTTTCATATGTACAGAATGTCCAACAGGTATAGATGCATACATGTTACCATTGTGTAATAAAACAGCCCTCAAACTAGTTTTGGATGAATCAATACACAGCTTCGAGCCATCCTTTTTGGTATTCAGTACGAAACTCATTCATCAGACCTGGAATGTCTGAGTGGTACACTAAATCACCTTCTTGTTGAAAGAACTTGGACAAATGCTGCTCTCTCTCTCTCTCTCTCTCTCTCTCTCTCTCTCTCTCTCTCTCTCTCTCTCTCTCTTTTTCTATACATATATATGCTGGTTCCAACTGCCAGTAGGTTCTTTTCTTTTCATCTAGGGCCAAGCAATTCAGCTTTTCCTTTCGTTAAGCCCAGATCCCTAACCAAATTGTTAAGTTCGGTCTGAGTAAACAATTTGGGCTCTAGACTTTCTGTATTACAATGGAATTCATCATCATCTGGTTCATCTAAATCGCATTGTACATCAGAGAATGCTTCTGTTGGAGTAGAATTGAAATCACCTGGCGGTTCAGGAAGCTGCAAATCTACACCGTGCCCTGCCAGTCGGATGGCGGACGGAAGGTTAGGGTAGCTTATTACCTTCTTGTATTTTGAATTATGACCAGTAATATCGACACTGCAAAACTAGCAATCGTCGGAATGATTTCTTGGCTCCCTCCGTACCCTAGCAACAGCAAATCTAAAGGCACTTTTCTCCTGTTTGGACCATTTTCTCAGATGTTCGATACACACATAACATGCTTAAGCGGTGCCCAAGATTTATCTCGATCTCCAAGTTTAGATCCAAAGTGTGATAGGTAAACCTTTTTCACAAAGTGTGTAATGTTTGTCTGGTGTTTTATAATCAAAAATTCACCACAAATATAACAAATATACTGTCAGCAGAGTTTTTACGACGACGATTAGACATTGTACTGAGCGCATGTACAGGAAACGGGAAAGTGAGGTTAGGTTGACAGGAAAGAAAACACCATCCGTTAACACAAAAATAGAATCGACCCCCTTTTTTGCCAGCAAATGTTTTTCAGCAGTGCTGCCGACGTCATCTACATTCGTTACACCTTCATTTTAAATTGTTTTAACTATATAAAAGCTGCTAAATTCTTTTAAAAGATCGCTTAATTTAATAAATTTGATTGTAAATGTGAAGAAATGGTGTGCGATGAAGTTTTTTAAGTATCATATTTGGATTTTTCAGTACTACTTTTCATTATGGTCTATGTATTGTTCTTAAGCTGTAGACAGTTTTGCGAGTGTATTTATGTTTTCCATTTTTGCTGCATATCTGATGATGGTCATTAAAGACTGAAACCGGTAATCTGCTAACAAAACATTTGTGACCATAGACGTAAATTAAAGGAAACTTATTACGTATACAGGTCACTGTCCCCCCCCCTCCCACCCTCCGCCCCTTCCCCCCTTCCCCAGCAATGTCACAACTTGTGAAAAATTTTGAAGTCAGGGAAAAAAAACCAATATTTTTGTAGTCACTTTTAGCAGTACAAAATTAGATGGTACCCAAGAAAAATTTGTATCACGACTGTGTTCATGGTGCCATTTGAAATGCATTGTGGAATATTGCCGGCTGGCTTTTGTCTCGTGATCTTCAGCCAGTGTAGATTTACCAGGCATTATGTTTTTTTTTTTTTTTTTTTGCCAGTCTAAGTGGTTGGCTGTCAGAGGTTCACGATCTGTTGCTCTTGCGAACTGGAGTCGAGCTCACGGCTGGAGGCTATACGCACCGTCACACCGATGTCGGAGGGCTTTTGCCCGGTCTTTGCCACTGTGGTACTCCCTTGCTATACACAGTGGTGATTCACTGCAGGACAAGAATCTGGGATCTGTTCACCTTAAGGCTTACTTTTTTCGTGTGAAAAATTATTGTTACGTTTCCGGATTTCTGTGGCTTCCCGAACGAATGGGCACGACAGATCCCACAGGGAGAACCCGGATGTCGGTGGATTTTATTCTGTGGCGAGTGTCTCGCTACACGTGCACCGCCGAGGTGGATTTCTCCACCTGTCCCGGCCTGCAGTACCGTTTGTGATCGTCGATACTCTTTCAGTGGATTGTCCGGCGATTGCAACGTAGATTTTTCCACAGGATGTGGCGTCACTCGGGCCTTCGTGGGCTGGGCGAGGAGATCATTTGCGTGCTGCTGTATTCCCGACATTTTGACGAGCACGTAAACAAACACTAGAAACTCCCGTCACGTGTGGGTGTTATCCTGCCCGAATGTCGGTCCGGGACGGCTCGGGACGGAGGGTGACAGAATGGGGCGTACTGCCGTGCCGTGAGGGTGCCGCGGATGAGAACCGGAGTGGTCCTGCTGCGAAAAGGAACGGCACCGCAGACCGTCGGCCCCGGATGTCGGGCAGCAGTCAGGGTGGCACCCCAGCGCCGTCCGGGGCGTCTCCGGACACGTCTTCACCGGTCACTGGAGCTCACTTAGAAGTGGAACTCGTCGCTGGAGATAAGTCTGCTCCAGCTAGTGAGATTCCGGGCCAAATGTGCCGGGAGGCTCGCCGGTGTACGGAGGTCAGTGTCAGTCAGCGTAAGAGGCACCGCGAGCGCGGCCCCCCTCCCGTGAGTCAGCTATTAACGATCCTTGCACCCACTCGATCGCCAGTTGCACGTCGCGTCAGTGGTAGTGGTGAATCCGGGGCTCTGAGTGCCTCTCTGACAATTGCCCAGTCCTCACATTTTGTAGCCTCCCTAGGTCGACCGCTTCGTTCTCGACTCTGTGTTTGGGAACGGTTCACCCGTTGCTGCAAAACTTGTCAGATAGTGGCACCGCTCCTATTCCGACAAGCAGTTTGTCGATTATTGCAGCCGGCTACTTTTGACGGTAACTGTTCGTCCTCTCACAAATGCTTACATCTGTGTATATTGTTCGCACACCTCTCTGCTAGGTGTAGTCACTGTCCAGCTGAGTATGCAGAGTGAAATTCGCAAACACTTCATCCTGTGGTACCGACACGTCCTCTGTTTACCGTCACTGTTAACTGCACGGTGAAATTGTGGTGCAGCGTCATGTACTTATCTGTCAGCTGCCAAAGTTTACAGTTTTACATTTTCCATCGATACCTGGACGAATATTGGTCTCCAAGCAATTTGCACAGCTCCTTCTCTGCGCGTCAGTTTTTGTTAGAGCGTATACGTCCAGTTCGATTGGCCACCTCGGGGATGTGAGGCGGAAAGGCGGCATCTGACATTTCTCCTTTGGGGACGCACTAAAAATTTGTAAACGTAACGACAGTTTTGACGAGGGAGGGGAAAGCGTCGAGGTAAACGGATCCCCGATCCCGTGCTCTGTCAAGTAATTGTCGCAGGTAGCGAGGGGAGGACAGCGGCGGTAACGACCGGGAAAGGCTATCGGGTGTCGGCACGACAGGTACGTACGGCCTCCGGTCCCGAGCTCGTCCCAGGTCTGCCGCCGGCGTTGTCGAGTGAACTTTCGACCGGCCAGCCAGTTGTGCCGAGGAAATCGTTTAACAAATTTTGGCCAAAGATCCCGAGACAAAAACTGGCAGTGTTAACGGGCGACCGCAAAAGGTAGACAATTTCGCGCACTTCAGGATACGTCGATCCGTCGTGTAAAGAGTGAGTCGACTGTAACTAGATTTTTGAGCAAAGTGGTGCATTGCAGGGTACAATTTTGTTTGTAACCGGCGCGCGTCGCTGTTGCAGGCGTGGCCGGACCACGGCGTGCCGTCGGACCCGGGCTGCGTGCTCAACTTCCTGCACGACGTGAACGCCCGGCAGGAGAGCTGCGGCCCGAGCGCGGGGCCCGTCCTCGTCCACTGCAGCGCCGGCATCGGCCGCACCGGCACCTTCATCGTCATCGACATCGTCCTCGACCAGATCAAGCGACGAGGTCGGTGCCACACGCTTCTGGCGTTCTCGCGCTCCTCGGAGCGTCCTGCCGTAAGCGGTAGAGGGTGCATTGGCACGCACCTGTAGTGACAGACGGATGTGCTTTTGTCTGCAAAATTATCAGAAATATGTAGTACTGTATGTGGGGCTGTTGGCTTACAGTAGGGGATAGTTGTCCACCCGTGTGGGGCGGTTGCCCCACAGTATGGGGGCAGTCCTTCGGGTTGTTACCTGTGCAGAAGTGCACCCTTCAAACAAATGTATCAGGTGGACTTAACAAATTGGTCCCCTTTGATTTTCTTCGTACTTCCGAGATTTGAAGGTCAGAGTCTGGACATCAATTTCCTAAACCACTAGGGAAAAAAAAAAAAAATAGCTTTTGAGCATTAAAAGGTTTCCAGCTCGTGGTAAGTATAATATGCTTGACTTTCATAGTGCTGAAAGAATTGTTGGCTTTTATTGTGTAGCATATAAGTTGTGTGTGTGTGTGTGTGTGTGTGTGTGTGTGTGTGTGTGTGTGTATTGTTGACAAGGGCTTTAATGGCCAAAAGCTGTAGTTGTGAGAATCTAAATCATTAATGGAAAATCTCATATAAAGACGTGAAACAAATACCGACAAAGAGATAGAGGGGCTGGCCAGTACATACCTCAGCTCAGTACAGCCGAGAGGGGGAAAAAGGGAACAAGGGAAAGTGGATGTAGTTACTCACAACCCAGGTTATGAAGTAACAGTGGAAAGGTAAACAGGGAGGCTAGCAAAAAAAATGGACAGAGGTTTTTTTTTTATTTTTATTTTTTAAATTTTTTGCTAGCCTCCCTGTTTACCTTTCCCCTGTTGCTTCATAACCTGGGTCGGGAGTAAATGAATGCACTTATCCACTTTCCCTTCTTCCCCCTTTTTTCACCCTCTCTCCTCCCTGACAAAGGAACAAAGTTCCGAAAGCTAGGAACGAAAATTTTCTGTTCTGTTTTGTGTATTATCGGCTGTACTGAATTGTGAGAATCTTTTTGTTGTGCCTATGTGTGACTCGGCTTCTTCGCTGTATGGTCAGGAGCAACTTTCTTTCTCAAATATTTTTACATTCCATCCTGGATTTTCCATTGTTTAATTAACGAATATAGGATTGTACTCTTTTAATATAAATAATAGATTTTTATTTTCAGTCAGCAATCACATTAAAATAAATTAAAACTGACACATACTTGTGAAATGATTTTTTGTTAACTGAGTATGTGTTTGTTCAATCTCCAGACGAGAAAAAGCATTTCAGTTTCTGTTTGACGTTCCACATTTTTTTCTTTTGACGAGTAGCAATCTGTTCTTTACATAATATTGTCACGGTACCAAATACAAGTTTGAAAACCCACATTCTCACGCAGTTGGTAGTTAAAAGTAAAATGTTTTACTTTTATGAGAAACTTGTTATTGAGTATGTGTTTGTTAACATTTCTGTTTCATACTAAATACAAAATTTATAAATAAAAGAGAAAAAAAAGTTGCTACTAGTGGGAATTGATGCGAGGATGTCACAATTTCTGCACTTCAACATCACGCATTCAGCTACTAGTGACTGTTTCTGTACAGTGTAATGAGTAACAGCATTTGGAAATCTTGCAATTTGCTGAACCTTTTTAATTTTTTTTAAATTTTAGTTTTTTTTAATTGTGTCACACTTCTTTAGAAAATTGATGACCAGGCTTTGAGGTTCAGATCCTGCAGGTGTGGAGACAACCTAAGAGGTCCTGCTACATCTCACAACTGCTTCCCCCCAATGCCGATTTTCATCCCATTTCGTGTTTCTCTACTGGTCTTCCCCTGGGTCTGTGTCGGTGTCCTGCCAGCTCCCATTCTGTCACTGTGCCCGTACGTTCTCAATCTCCCACGCTCTCTCGCACGAGCTCCTTTTCTTTCTTTCACCGTCTCTTACCTTACTCTGTCCATTCCAGTAAGTCGTATTCTGCTTACTCGAAATTTCATCTCACGAGCATCTATGTGGGTCGCCAGTATTTCCTTCGTCGCCTACTTCGTACCTGATGCGTAAGTGAGTACCGGAGCGTAATACGCTCGGTACAACATTTCGTGGCTTTTTGGTGGTGCATCCTTGCTCCGTACTAGGCTTCTTACGATCTGCCACATCTTCACGTTTCACTAATCTCCGTATAACTTCTCCCACTGTCTTCTGATGTGGTCCCCAGGCACTCTGATTTTTCCACTTTCTGTCACACTTGTCCTCCAGTACTTACACTTGTCGCTACTCTCCTGTTATTCTCCACCGTCACCGCAACTTCACGACCGGCCCGTATAACCACACGTGTCGGAGCACCACTTCCACGACGGGGAGCCGTCCGATCCTCCCTCGGGATCGACTAAGAGAGTTGGTGTGCGGCCACCTCCGGTGTGCTGTGTAGGTGGTTCCCTCCGTCCCACTAGTCGACTACCGGGCTGGTACCGAAGTCCCGCCTCACTTACATAATTCACAAACAGTTAGAAAATCTTCATTGACTGTCACACGGATAACACTACGTGTAGTCAGTTGAGGGTATATATAATCCGTCCTGGGGGTAGACGGGGTGGTTATGAGAATGGAATCTGGCTTCCCCTCAAATTAAATGTGCCAAATTCGTTAATAACCGTGTCGACTCTGCTCCCGTGTCGGACAGAGGCACGAGCAAATGGTGTCACAGTCGCCTCGCACTTCTCTGTACCAAATTTCTGACCGTACTTTCTCACTATTCCCCCCCGTACATTCGTCCGTCGCCGTACCTCTTCTCCGGTACTTACTTTCGACTTTTGTCTCCTTTTGGCACTGCCGGTCCCGTTTTTATCTTGTCCGTTACGGTGATGGAAAAATAGAGCGGGTAGTGCATTCCGTCACTTGGCCTATTTTTCTGTTCAGACCAGTCTGTTTTCTCTTCTCCACTTTTACACAACTCACACTTCCCTTCTTTTCAAACTGCACTGGTGGGCGAGACTTGAGGACGAAAGTA
The DNA here is from genome assembly GCF_023864345.2 of Schistocerca serialis cubense. NCBI lineage: Eukaryota > Metazoa > Arthropoda > Insecta > Orthoptera > Acrididae > Schistocerca > Schistocerca serialis. Next base: position 6,835,452 of record NW_026047648.1, on the reverse strand, counting down.
ACCTTCACACGTTGTCACTTACAAGGAAAGTGGCTCAGTGAAACTTTCCGAGTACATTAAAAGGACAGGTACGCTATAGTGTAGAAGGTAACCGAAAGAAGAGATCGGGGTACGGGGTGGCGGCAGGAAGGGCATCCCGGCCACCCACTAACTTCGCCAAATTCCGTAGTAACGGGGCCGACGGCACAGAGGGCCAAATGATATTTCTGTATATGACTCTCGCATAATTTCAAATGTGTTTTCACTAATGTGTGGAAATGGAATTTTTTCACGTTACATAACAAAAACAGTTCATTTTATGTTTTCAGTTCTATGTAGTTGAGGTGCGTGTCTTTTTGCCACACTGCAGGGCTGGACTGCGAGATCGACATCCAGCGGACGATCCAGATGGTGCGGGCGCAGCGCTCCGGCATGGTGCAGACGGAGGCGCAGTACAAGTTCGTCTACCTGGCCGTGCAGCACTACATCGAGACGGTGCGCCAGCGCGCCCAGGCCGAGCAGGTGTGTGCTATGTGTGTGTCTCCTGACGTGACCGCCTTAAGACTGGTCGGCTAAACTTCACGACACTTAAACAAATTGTCTAACTTGATAGCGAGTTGCTGCCAATTCGAGTAAACTTTACGGGGCTGATTACTGAGCTCTTGTGACAGACATTTCCACCACATTGCAGAAATTGTGCATCGGGGTGCTTAATCCATTTGCAGATAGTCCCGAGAACTCGACATTTCAGGATCTGGCATTTTAAATAAAAGTCAAAAGCTGACTCCGGAAAATCTTTGTTTAGAACCTCGGCGCGACCTGAATTTTTTTTATTGCTTAACGTACTGCACTACTAATATACTTTCTTGGCAATACTTGTTTATTTGGGCACATTGTTTGCAAAATAGATTTATGAAATTACAGTTACAAACTTTCGTTGCAGTTTTGAAGTAAACAAATGTTTGTTTATAATGAATATAGTTTCAAATATTGGTTTTTAGGTTTTGAGACGGAGATAAAGTAATGAAATGTAGTTAACAATACTTGACCCAAAATCACATATTTCTTGTTAAGTACTGAATAACTTTTTGTGCTAACATAAACTGGAGAGGTTTGTAGACTGTGGAATTTCTTTTGTCTGAATCTCAAAAGGGTCATTTGTTTATATCACAGATTTGTCAAAGGCATAATTACAAAATTAATTACAGGCATTCTGAGTCTTGTATCTCTTATAACACTATTCCCTAGGGTACTACATGAAATTAATTACGTCTCGTGTCGTGAAACATTTTGAATGGTTAATTGGGCTTTACGTGAAATAATCAAATTTCAGTGATTAATTTGCTAGTTAGTTACGAGGTGGAATTCGATGCTAACATTGCCGTGACATCTTCACGTGTTGTTTTCAACAGTTCCATAATTAGTTTTTCAATAACTGTTATCAGATTTATGATTTTGAAATAATCCATTACTGGTAATGACAGATTCTGGCTAATTACTTTGCAGGCTGGTAAGCTAATTAATTATACTGTATCATGTACATAATGCGTGCATTAGCATCTGATCACAAATTGTGAAGAAAAAGGTGTTTCATTACATACTGGATTTTGTGTAATGTGGTATACCGAAAAGCTATTTCGGGCGGTATCGAACAGTTCGTAAAGTGTCCGTCACAAAGTCCTGTTACGTGTGTGCCCGCCCGCCCCTCGGCAACTTATTCTCGACGAGTGCAGCTGCCGATCGAGGAGAAAATTTCTGACGCTGTTCGGGGATATTTTCTGACTAGTTTGGTATAAGGCACCTTTTGTCTCTAGCACCTCATTACAGATCAATCGCACCTCACTCGATTTCTCACCCGTATCGATCCTCGTATCTGTGCAGCCCTGTAAATATCTGCACGACACCGTGAATGTCAAAGGTGTGAGCTGTGCGTCTCGTTCAGAACCGGACTTGTCCCGTTCACGTACAGTAGTTCCCATTTATAATTGTACTCTCCATGCTCGGCCCCACATTCGCCAGTCGGTCAGTTCCATTTTGGGTCTGTTTTTCCTGCCACTGCAAGTCGTACACTGAAACAGGGCAGTACTGCGGAGAGGTGTACGGGCAGAAAGTCGTCCGACACGTACCGCGTCTGCGGGTTCACCGAATGCCGCGGGAGAGCGAGCAGACGACCCTACGCCAGTCTGTTCCCGCAGTGAGGGCGACCGAGTATCGCTGCTCTCGCATCTGCCCGAGGACGGTTGCATTACTCTGTGTTTGGTGTACATTTTGGTTATCGCATATTCTGTGTAAGCGGTATTTTCACAGAAATGACGGCAGTGAGGTAACAAAGTGAATGAAATGAAATGAAATGTCGTGTGACGAGGGCCTCCCGTCGGGTAGACCGTTCGCCGGGTGCAAGTCTTTCGATTTGACGCCACTTCAGCGACTTGCGCGTCGATGGGGATGAAATGATGATGATTAAGACAACACAACACCCAGTCCCTGAGCGGAGAAAATCTCCGACGCAGCCGAGAATCGAACCCGAGCCCTTTGGATTGACAGTCTGTCGCGCTGACCACTCAGCTACCGGGGGGAGACACAAAGTGAATAAATCGTAATTACGTCAGTCTCCGTAATGAGCCGCTGGAGGTGTCGGGGCCCCTTACTCCGAAATACCCCGAAAATATTTCTCGGTGCGCTCGAGAATTTATCGGTAGAGTTTGGGTGTGCCCTGTATATTTTGCTAATGTTTTTTGTTAGTGTGGAGTAGCGTCACATCGCCCAGTCTTCCCGGTCGGCGTTCTCCAACTGTGTCTGTGAGGCATCTCAGTTGTTGACAGTAAATGTCGGCAGTGACGGTTACCCCTCGGGGAAGCCAATTCGTAGTACACCGGGCTGTTGCTGTTCCACCAGAAGCACAGTATATTCTTCAGTGGATGCGTGCAGGTCTATTTACGGGGACTTGCTGCTATGTTTGGGCTCCTTAAGTTAGCGTATTTACTCGAATCTGAGTCGCACTTTTTTTCCGGTTTTTGTAATCCAAAAACCTGCCTGTTGCTTAGAATTGAGTGCAAAGTAAGCGGAAGTTCTGGAAAATGTTGGTAGGTGCCGCCACAACTACCTTCTGCCGTCGAATATATGTAGCGCTAACACAGGCATGCTTTGTATGCACAAAGATAAATACTGGCACCAAACCCTCTGCGTCAGTAAATAAATTAAAAAAAAAAAAAAAGGTGGAAGACGAGCCTTTTCCTCCACCTCGAGTTTCGACCACTGCATTTTCATACATTATCCAACGAAGTAAATACAAATTCCGTATTGTGCATCTTCGAATGTAGCAGCATTTCAATGTACTACGAAAATCTGACTGGAAAGACTGTTTGGGGTGTTTGTCAATATGGCCAACTGTACGTTCCGAGTTTTTTCCTACCTGTGAGAAGAGATGGTTCCTTATAGGAACTGTTACGAATTGTGAATCGCATACAGTATTCTCTTCACCATAAGAATAATATGAATATAAACATTTTGCCATGTATTCTTTCATGTTTGCTGCTAACTCATTTAAATGCTGTCTGCCTAATAAACTACGAAACTAGAGTGAGACAACAGAAAATGCGGAAGAATATACGTATCGTGTCACGTTTATATTCGTATTATTCTTCTGCGTAATAGTGATACAGTCAGAAATGAAGCACAGCAATTGACTAGATTTTTAAATCTAAGATGACTCTAATTTCAGTGCAGAATGTAATGTACTAAGGAGGCGTCTGCAAAGATTTTCAAATGGAGAAAAATTATCACTAAACTCTAGTTCAGAACATCTTCTATCATTCGCTGTCTATTATTTGGTTCTTGTTGATCATTATCAAAGAAAACAGGAGTGTAGGTAACATCAAATAGCAGTCTCTTTCCATTGTTTTGCTAACGAGACGATTCCCCCCCCCCTCTCTTTTTTTAAATTGTAAGCGGCGGTAGCGCGCACAAAAGCAAGCCATGCCGCGAGCGGCGACAGGCCGTAAACACGCACTATCAGAATGCGACAAACAATGCACGACACAGTACAGTGAAGCATTTTCAGCTTAGAGTGACGTAAACACCTATAACAAAGAGAACGGCACTTATCACATCAAAGCAAAATAAGCAATCAATTCAAACCAGATGAAGCACGTGAGAAAGGAAGGGTACCCGTATAAATACGGACGGAGCACCTGATGCATAGTAATGGCTACCTGGTACAGCTTAACTGCTAAGCTTACGACTCGAACCAAACTACTGTAGCTGTATCGTCATTCATTCGACCTAAATTGTGTCTCGTATTACAATGGACCAACTTTGTTTTGATTTGGAGGTGCGGCTAAAATTTTTCTCTCCCCTCGAATTTCGAGCCTCAAATTTCAGGTGCGGCTCAGATTTGGGAAAATTTTTTTTCTCGATTTCGAGTCTCATTTTTCATGTGTGGCTTAGATTCGAGTGCAGCTTAGATTCGGGTAAATACGGTAGCACAAAGAGACCATTTCACGTTACCACTAACGATACAGGATAGGAGCGGTCAGTGTCGTTCGCGAGCCGGTCGATGACGAGCGAGCGGAGGTGCACGTACGGCCACCCGCTGACTTTTGTGACACCGGCTTAGAGTGTACGGTACCCGTACAACTGATTTTTGAATCTTCCCCATTGCGTGCAAATGTTGCGCAGTGGTGGAATGATCACAGTTTGTCACATCTGCCAGTTCTCTAGTACAATGACGTGGATCATTGTGGATTAATCCATTGAAATCGTCTTGATCACACTCTGAAAGTCTTCCTGAACGTGGAGAGTCACTAATGTCAAAACGATCCTCCTCAAAAACAGAAAACCATTTTATAGCCGTGTTGTGTCCAGTAACACTATCCCCAAACACGGCACAGGTGTTTCTGGCGGTCTCTGTTGCTGTCACCCTTCTGTTAAATGTGAACAGCAGAATATGTCAGGAATGTTCCAACTTCTCCAATCGGCACTCCATTTTCCAGTGCCCACTGCTCCCTGTGCGACAGAATGACAGTATGTAAACTCGGACGGCAACTGTGAACTACAAATAAAGAATGACAGTCGATAGGAAACCTGCAGCAACCAGAATAGCAACGTGCAAAACAAAAATACTGTGAACCTTTGCACCAAACTAATATTTGTTTACTTATTGGGATTTCAGAGCGTAAGTTGATCCTCAGGGTAATTACAATTTCGGTCGAGCCGTTTCACTGAAACTTTCCAGGTTATGTGACAATGTTTTTGTACGTACATAATTTTAATAAAGTTTTGGTAACTAGTAGAAAAATATAAACTTTTTGTAGCAAACAGAAGCTGAAGTATAATTTTAATAAAAATGTAGTTGTCGGTATACAGTTATAAAAGTTTTTGTAGCGGGTTCGAGCTAAAATATTTCCGAGAACAGCCAGAGCATACGTAACCGTACAGAGGTAAAACGGTATGTCGAAAAAGACGACGTGACGTTTAGACATCGTAAGTGAGTGCAAATATAAGCGTATTATTTCAAAGAAATGTGGCAGCAAAAATTTTATAATTGTATACCGGTTGCCACAATTCTATTAAAATAACATATGTATATTTGCAACTGACAAGGATACTAATACCCGAGGAACCTCTAGCTGCAGTAAACATCAACATGTCCCCTAGCTATCTTGCCTGGTGTCAGTTCAGGGGTGAGACTGTATCAGCAATGTATTCTGTGACTCATAGTATCAAACGGATACACTTGCCAAAATATACTGTAAATACTGATTTTCACTTTGGTGTACCAATGTGTCCTACATAGACTATCCGCCTAAATTAGATGGGAGTACATTTATAGCTTTAACTGGGCACTTGTATTGAGGTTTATTGAGGTATGTCTAATAATTCAGGCTGTGTATTATTATATTTATGACGTTGTACACTATTTTTCGTGATCTAATATGCTTGATAGTTTACGTACACTATTTACAGATCAGATGATGGTAACTCTGTTTACAAAAATCAGTCATTCTAGATAAAGATTTTGCAAATGTATTGTTGGCTGAGAAGTTGTCCTTCGAACTGAACGTTTACAGATTACCATGTCTCACTCAGTACAAGCAAGTTAACTCAAGTTTCTCTCTTCAGTTAGTCGCACGATCTATGGCACTGTTGTCCAACTTTAAAAGTGGACACAGTTCTCGATTTGTATCTCACTTCACTTCACTAATTTATTCGTAAGCTCTCTTTGTTTTGCTGTCGTAGATATCCAATAATTTTACTGATTCCAGTATCACTGCAATATTTGATGTTTATGAGTAAGTAGCCAAGTTCAGAATGAAGGTGCCATTTTTTTTTCGATAACAAGTTATTTATTTCACAACAGCCAAGCAAATTTTTTAATCATTCCAAGAAATAGGAATTGTCAAAGTCTCTAAACTACACTTCTGTCTCTCCAGTAACCCTTTCATTCGAGCAGAACGTTTCAGCTGTGCGATATTTCTTTACCTTCAATTCGAAGAAGAGATTGCGGGAGCCGAGTCAGGTGAATAGGTGTGCGACGGCAGTTTCTAATGTAATTCTTACAGTTTTGTGGCAACAGCTTCAAATGAATGTGCTGGTGCATTGTCGCAGTGAAAAATCTCTTTATTTTAGCCAAATTAGGCCACGTTTCCTTCAGAGTGAGGTCGAAGCGGTCCAAAATCTCACTTTAGTAGAAATGTACAAGTACGGTGCCCTTCGCATCTCGAAATAAAGTCAGCTGTAACTTTGCCATCGAATGGGATTCACTCCACCTGTAAAAATGAAGCATCCCGGGCGACTATTGTTTGAATTTCTTGAACTAATACCTAACTGTCATCATGACGAGCTGTACGGAGGGCACTGCAGAATGGCACATTATGCTGGATGCATTGCATTATCTCTGGCCGGTCACATCGTGTTCTGTCTGTCTGTGTGATGGCATCACCACAGTCTCTGACAGGTGACATCATTTCTCCTTCTTCTTCTTCTTCTTCTTCTTCTTCCTCCTCCTATCCAATATTAGGCCTTGTGCTCTGTTGTGGGCTCACTCCTTCTCCCTGCTGGTCTTCCTACATCTCGTCTACCTGTTGGTCAGTATTTGCGGCTTTTTCAAAGGATCCGGCCAGTGTTCGTCTGTAGTAAGTGCTCTCTCTGAGACAGTTCTCTACTGTGTAGAGAATTACATTTACTTTGAGGTCCTTAGGGATGCCGTCACATCTTTTCCTCTCCTGTGGACTGCAGCCAGCTGCTCTCCTCGTCAACCGAATTTCAGAACTCAGCGGCCTCCACTCCTCATCTCCACGGAGTGTTCTCTCTCTGCTGCCAAACGAGGTGGTGGGTTTGGCTGTGCCACTGTACGGTCGTGCCACGAGAACGGGAGATGTCTGAAGGTGCCGTTTATTAGCCCCGTCAAAATTGTTATTTTGTGTCGCGTACTATTTTCTCGAATGGAGTCGGTGTCACGCCCCAGGTATTCGAATGCCGATTCTCGCCCGAGGGCCTTGTCACATACTGAAATTACAGTTATCTCGCGGTCTTTCCCGTCGGAGGCCGTAACGCCGGATTCGTCGAGGGAGATGTGCACGTTCTACATTTTTGCTGTTGTGAGTAGGATCTCCACCAATGTCTGTGGATCGTCCTCGGGTTCTGCTAAAAGAAGCTGCTCGTCTGCAAACAGTTGAGCCGTGCAGGTCAACTCGCCCGTCCTCCTCGATTCTGCGACGGGGATCGTGCCTCCGTCCACTGCTAATTTTGTTAATGTACGAGGTTTGTCAAACCTCTCGGGTCAAATCAAAACTGGTGATAGTGGGTTTACAACTGGTTACCGTATTTACTCGAATCTAAGCCGCACTTTTTTTCTGGTTTTTGTAATCCAAAAACCTGCCTGAGGCTTAGAATCGAGTGCAAAGTAAGCGGAAGTTCTGAAAAATGTTGGTAGGTGCCGCCACAACTAACTTCTGTCGTCGAAGTATGTAGCGCTACACAGGCATGCTTTGCACGCACAAAGATAAATACTGGCAACAAAACCTCTGCATCAGTAAATTTTTAAAAAAAAAGGCGGAAGACGAGCTTTTTTTCACCGCCCCGAGTTTTGACCACTGCATTTTGATACATTATCCAACGAAGTAAATACAAATTCCGTATTGTTCATCTTCGAATGTAGCAGCATTTGAACGTACTACAAAAATCCGACTGGCAAGATTGTTTGGGATGTTTGTCAATATGGCCAACTCTACGTTCTGAATTTTTTCCTACCTGTCACAAGAGATGGTTGCTAATAGGAAATTTTATGAATTGTGAATCGCATGCAGTATTCTTTTCACCATAACAATAATACCGTATGAATATAAACATTTTGCCATGTATTCTTTCATGTTTGCTGCTAACTGATTTAAATCCTGTCTCCCTAATAAACTACGAAACTAGAGTGAGACAACAGCAAATGCGGAATAATATACATATCGTGTCATGTTTATATTTGTATTGTTCTTATGCCTAATATGACACAGTCAGAAATGAAGCACGGTAATTGACAAGATTTTTAAATCTAAGATCACTAATTTCTGTGCAGAATGTAATGTACTACAGAGGCGTCTGCAAAAATTTTTGCTAAACTCTCGTTCAGAACATCTTGTATCTTACGCAGTCTATTATTTGGTTCTTGTTGATCATTATCAAACAAAGAGTGTAAGTAACAGCAAATGGCAAGCAGTCTCTTGCCATTGTCTCACTAATGAGACGATTCCTCTTTCATTATTATTATTATTATTATTATTATTGTAAGCCGTGGTAGCGCGCACAAAAGCAAGCCATGCCACGAGCGGCGACAGGCCGTAAACAGTCATTATGAGAATGCGACAAACAATGCGTGACACAGTACAGTGAAGCATTTTCAGCTTAGTGTGATGTAAACACCTATAACAAAGAGAACGGCACTTATCAGATCAAAGAAAAATAAACAATCAATTCAAACCAGACGAAGTATGCGAAAAAGGAAGGGTACCCGTATAAATACGGACGGAGCACCTGATGCATAGCAATGGCTGCCTGGTAAAGCTTAACTGCTAGGCTTAAGACTCGAACCAAACTACTGTAGCTGTATCGTCATTCATTCGACCTAAATTGTGTCTCGTATTACAATGGACTAACTTTGTTTCAATTTGGAGGTGCGGCTTAAAACCTTTCTCTCCCCTCGAATTTCGAGTCTCAAATTTCACGTGCAGCTTAGATTTGAGTAAATACGGTATATTGAGGTAGGGAATCAATGGTCAGAAATGCATATTTATTATATTATGGATGTAACAGTGTGCACCACTTAGGGAGAATGCGGACTGCCAGTCTGAATGTGTGCACGGCAACAGCACACACCCACGCCTGCCGTAGAGACGTGGGGTACGCGACTGAGTTCTCAGAACGCACCGCACCGGTGCATTTACCTGTGCCGCGAGCACACCACTGTCCCCCGTGCCAGGTATCCGTCGTGTCGGACGACTCGTGCGGAACTGGGTGCGTCACTGACACACGTGCTCGACACTGGCGGCCCAACAATCGCTGTGAGCCACGTAGCTGTCGTGCGGTGTATGCCGTGTATCTCCGTAACAAAATAGATACGCATTTTGGACCGTCGCTTCCCCGTCTCAGTGTAATCGGTTCTCGAGCCACTGTCGTCTGTTCCAGTTTGACCCGAAAGTCTTGAGACACCCCGAATATCTCGAGCAAAAGCGATGAGAGGCAACACACTTATCTTACTCCTCTGTCAGTGTGTTTCCGTTCCGACAGTTATCACATTTTGCCTTTATATGTTCTGATTTGCTTTTACGATGTGTGATGAGGTTTTACTCTGTCTCAGGATTTTCCAAAGTTTTCTCCTGTCAAATGTATTGAAACCTTTCTTAAAATCAGTGAATACCGGATATGTTTCCAGATTGAATTCTTTGGTTTTTTTGTCCCCCCCATCTCGTGTGCAAAGTAGCCACCTGCACGTGATCTGTCTTTCTGGAATCTGTTATGTCGTGCCCTGAGAGAGGTTCGTGAAATGTTGGTAATTTTGCTTTTACAATCATTCTCGGTCAGTTAGGATTTCTCTGTGTGCACAGCGGTAGCACCCTCGTCGTGCCGTGCGCGTCATTTACGGCTGTCGCCTCTGCTCGCTTCCCGTTTTCCCCGCCCCTCTTTCTGTTCGGTCGGTCTCCTTCTGTCGCCTCGCAGACACGTTCGTTCACTGTTCCCTCTGCACGTCCTCTCCTCTGTCACCCTCGTGGAGTCCATTTCTGAACACTCTCTAGCTACCTGTCTCATCCGTCCGTCCTTTCGAAGTGGCCGATTCACGACAGCTATTTTGTTTCCATTGGAACAGGTGTTGTCTTCCTGGTTTCTATAGTCACACTTCTTGTGTTGTTCTCCACACGGCCACACGACCTCTTCCCCAAAAGTCCCTCCTCCTCTCCTCCTCCCCCTTCCTCCCTCCCCCTCCCCCCCTCCCTCCCGCCCCTCCCTCCTCCGCCTCTTATTCGACTCCCGTCCCACATCTCTGCACTGTGTGTAGCAATACTTTCGAGAGCACATTTATAGATGATTTACTTCTATTCCAGGGGACAGAGTCGAGCTGCCTTATTGCCGCATATTTTGGCACTTATCGTGGTGGTCCACGACCTATTTTGTGCAACAGTGTGGTAGGCTTTTATGTTTATTCTAACTTACCTCTTATTTTTGCAACACAGAAATAATTTAATTACTAATGTTTATCATACCTTGCCAAGCTATGTTGCAATCTGGTCAGTGTTCCATTTTTTCTCATATCTTGAGAAGAAATGAAATGTAGAGATTTCAGTTTTTACAAATTTAAGTTCAGATTAGTAAAATGCTCTTTTAATTAATTTTAGTTCGTCGCCCATTTTCACTCGGTCACCGTTTTGTCTGAAGGGAAGATGTTCCTGCTCACAAAATTGATTCCAGTTATTCTCTATTCACCGTAATAAATGAATTGTCACTGACTACTTGTTTCTGTATTCCACTTTTATAAATAATCTCCTCTGCTAATCACATCGAAACAACACGAGGTCCGTAACACCACAAATTACACAAACATGTTCGACACAGTAATACAACTGTTGCCAAAGTTTTACATCAGAGATATTACAGTACAAACCATTTGAGTAGCTTCGAAAAGATTTAATTATAATGAAGTGTAAAATGTGAACAGTAAATCGGGATTAATATCATTTGAGAGTAAACACCAATTGTACGTGTATTTTGTACGGATACGTACCTGAATGTGATGTAAATATTAAATGAGTGTGTGTTAAGTTTGCTCAGTTTGCCTTGTACGCTAATCCATTGTATTGCATTCCTCAACAGAGAATGAGAGTACAGCGTAGCATTTACCACTTCACGACAATATCCACAAAGACCGAGTGAGTCACGACCGTACGATCGCTCCAGGGTCAGCGTCACATTAATTTGCCCGCGGGAGCCTCGTCCTGTGGCCCTCCTTTTGTAAGCGGAACATATCGTAACTTCCTCTGATTTGCCTATAAATTTTAATGCTGCTTTCTCGTGTAAACATTCAGAAAAAATGAAACTCGAATTTTCGATATAGGGCATAAAGTCGATAGAACGGCAGATACGTGGGCAGCACAGGGGCTATTCTAACAGTAAGAAATTTAAAGTTTCACACACAACTTTCTTCTCACAATGTATAGATCCTTAGATTTTTAACGGAGTAATAAGGTGTCAAATTGATACGTTACAATTTATTTTTCGTGGCCACCAGACTCTGACGTAACCTCGACTGTGAACCGACCTCGACCGAACTGCACGACAGAGGGGTAACGACTGTGCGGTCAAACCCCCCCCCCCCCCCCCCCCCCACCCCCAAACCTCGAGGTTTGCCGGTTTTTCGGCGATTACATGCAGAATTACATTAGTTGTAAATTGGTTGCAGTCTGTTTTGTTACGCAGAAACAATTATACACGAGTTCTTATGTAGCAGTTTATTTAACATTTCCATTCGTAATCGATAGCGAGATGACATTCGGGAAAATGGAAATCTTTTCAGATTAACAAATGTAATCTTCATTAGTAGGAAGAATACGTGAAATTGTGTCCACCAGTTACAATAGTGTTCGTTCCCAAGTCGACCCTAGGAACTTTTACTGTCACTTATCACCTCTTCCTGTCACGGCAACATTTCTTCGACGTGAAAAATAGCGGGTTCCGTCGCGGTCGGGAGTCTGCATTAATCTGTAACTCCCCGTAGTACACTGATACTTGTAAAAATTGCAACGACGAGGAAGAGACGTACGTTTACACTGAAGTGTACTCCAAGTGGTTGGAATTACAGAATTGTATGATCACTTTGACTGACAGAGTTCAGTACAGAGTGGGGGGAGTGCCACACGTCAGCCTGCTCATTCTCCAGACCTCATTCCCCCTCGACTTGTGATGTGGTGCGGTTTGCCACGAATGGACGCCACGTCGAACCTCTCCCGTAAACACTCATTCGTCGCGGAAAGTACGAATTTCCACACCCGTGCTTACTGGACTTAGTTTTCTCATTTCAGTGGGTGTCTGATGCTTTTTCTTATCACCCTGTATATCGTCAACGTACGTCCTAGAACGTTAGAGGACTGGTAGTAAATTGTATTAACATTTAGATAGCTTCTGTTACTGAAACTGTTCGACAGTTTTAATTTGCGTGTAGTTTTCTCAGATTAAATATTTAAGTGAAGATTTATGGGCCTGACTGTTCGTAACAAGAGTTACAGATTTCGAAAACGTGAAAAATTGAAACTTTCTGTTATTTTATAAAACTGATTTCATTGTCAGTAGTAAAATTAATAAAACTAAACATAGAGATGAGATATTTTGTTTTCATATAACACTGAAAATTAAAAGCTATTGTATCTAATGTAGACTTCTTTTCAGATCTTACACTTCAACAGTTGTGACTACTAATTTTCACTGTATCAGATCGATACCTGGTAAAATATCGAAATAAGAGTAGAAAAATCTACTTACATAAAACTCGTCTTTGATAGTTGGAAATCTGTACAAACACCGACAGGTACGAACTGTATAATTTATGCAGGAAAATCAGCTCAAAAGTGGCTAAAATTTAGACGGCATCAAACATTTCAGTAATCGAGCAAAGCTTCCGTTAGCACTATATTCACTGTACACAGTTCTACATGGCCTCAAATTGTGAAATGTTCCAGAACATTACTTCCGGACAGTGCAATTTTCACAAACAGTAAAGTGTAATTGTCTGGGTAGCTTAGTTGAGATGTGGGACAGAGGCAAGGGGACGAGCAACTCGAGAAGTGATTCTTCTCCACGTTGCAACTCCCCGGGCTGCCCCGGGACGGGCTCTGTGAACCCGGGTCAGTTCGGGACCTCGATCGGCTCTAGTGGGGCCGCACCAAGAAAATAGAGCAGTGCCCGGTGTCCGCAAAGCCGTCATGTCGAGGACAGCTTTATTTAATGTGTAATACAAAACTGTATTACTTTGTCGACAAATTCGAATACGATTTCAGTTATCGATTTGGAAACAAATTTTGATTGGTTTTGAGCGATTAAATGTTAAGTATTAATATTTGGAAGTAAAACTGTTCGTAAACATTGAAAAATAATTAATAAAAATAGATATGGGAGTTAGTCAATTACAAATTTGTTTTTTCAGATTGATAATTTTACATGTAGATTCATTCTAAAATTTCAAAATTTTGCTAGTGTTTTATGTCATTCCTCACAGTTATGTACAAACAAAGTTTTAAAATAAAATTTTTGTTATTCCCGAAAGTTTATTAGGAAGCTGTCAAAACGACGATTGTCTTCCATTTGTGTGCAGGTATTGACGTAATGTAAAATTTTATAAGAATTGACTTTAGCGGAGAATAAATACAAATGATAAGAAAACATTCAACTGTGTTAGAACTTGGTAAAATGAAACACCTTTTGTTAGTAAATAAGTGTTAAGTACGAAAAATACAAATGGTATCAGATTATTCACTAACGGGGCACCACATTTCACAGTGGTAAGCAGTACGGACAGTTACTTCGGAGTACCTTTTTGCTACCTTTGTAGATATTCCTAGTCTGCAATTTCCACTCCGCAAGTAGAAGGAGCAGTTGTACATCCGTCCCAGACAGCTCTCTTCAGCTGAATACCAGACGAGATGGTAGTGGGACAAGGATCTGCACCTATCTCCCTGCACCACTCCCAAAGAAAAAATGAATTATTATAAAAAAAAAACTGGAGGATTAGAACTCTTTTGATTTATTTCTGGGACTATGTTCACCATTATTTTGAAGATTTTAAGTACGTATTTGTGTGTCCTTCCCCCGCGGCCGCAGAAGAGCCTCCAGCTGGGCCGCGAGTACACCAACATCCGCTACTCGAGCGACGAGCTGCCGTCGCCGTCACCCGTGCTGCCGCTGCCGCCGCCGCCCCCGCTGCCGCCGCACCCTTCCGCCCCCGCCGCCCTCGCCGCGCCCGGCTCGCTGCCCCTCTCCGGGCTGACGGCCGCCCCTCCGCAGCGCCAGGGCGCCACGTCGCTGCCCGCCAGCCCCTGCGTCGGCGTCGGCCTCGGCGTGGGGGCGGCGCCTCCCGTCGTGCGGCAGGTGCGGACGCCCGCGAGGGCCGTGTCCGACGCCCACCTGCCCAGGTAGTGCGCGCAGTCGGAAGACCGACCTTTTTTGTTTCAGTCGACGGTCTCCCGTCCGGTTCGGTGTGGCCCGCTAAAAATTCCACTCCCGTGCCCGACCTTTTCACCTCGCGAGGGGTACGTGACCGGTGCCGTAACCCGGTAGCCCGGAAACTTTGCTCGGTGGAAGAGGGGCGGAAATACGGAAACGCGTGTCTCGGCTCCGACTGTTTCTGAGAAAATGACTGTCGAACTTTTCGGCGTAACTCGACTGCCTTTTAGCGTGCGATCGTTTAGGCCGATACCGTGACTCGGTGGCTGTTGCTGCGGCCACTTAGTTTTGTGCCTCGTGTCCGAAACCTAATTATTGTTTTTGTCTATTTTGTTTTTTTTAATTATGTACCCACATCCTTTGAAGGTTACTAACAGATTTTTGTTATTAAATGAAACAACAAGTTTACTGTTACCAATCACCGTTTTATTTATTTCCACGACACGTTCGAAGGTTTAAACCTCCATCATCGGGTGGATTTACATTTGTTAGTTTTACATTTGTGTGTGTCTGTTGTGTTACGATTTTTGGAGGATTTTGTGGCACTGCCTAGTGGAGAAACACGACACTATTTCAGAATATGGTTTAGGATTACTTTTGACAAAAAATTAAACTGATATCTAATGGTAAACATTAAATAAGTAAACCAGAGCACCTCCAGGCGTCACAGGTTCCGTTTGCTGTCGTAACACGTCACATGTATACTGCCACATTTGTAAACAAATGTGGCATCTGGAATCAGCTGGGTGCAAGGTTCGTGTAGCAGAAGAGAAGGCATAATCCCAAAGTGCAAAGAATATACATCGTAACAACATTATTACAGAATAATTGTTTAAAGCATTAGGGGGTGTTTGTTTTGAGGTGTCGAATATATGTGTGTGTACTTCAGGTGGTATATAAATCCAATTTTGAAAAGTTAAAACAGCTAAACATTCGTACTCGTTTATACAATCAGGTGAAATGTTAAAATGGCTTAAACTTCATACTTGTTGATAAGAATTAGGTGAAATGTTACAGACTTGAATTACAGTGATCATATTGGCTACTGCAGTAAAATCGTACATAGATGACACTCTTTGATTGGGATTAATAAACAGATGTGAGAGGCTGGAGGCAGGAGGAGGGCAAGCAGTCTTAAGATTATTATCTGCGTAAAGGTTGGGCTAATACACTGGTTAACGCTATAAAATATGCAGATAGATATACACTTGTGCCAGTAGTTGATGTACATACAGTTTTAAGCTGACAAGGGGTAATGTTTACCATTAGATATCAGTTTAATTTTTTGTCAAAAGTAATTCTAAACCATATTCTGAAATAGTGTCGTGTTTCTCCACTAGGCAGTGCCACAAGTTCCTCCAAAAATCGTAACACAACACACACACAAATGTAATACTAACTAATGTAAATCCACCTGATGACGGAGGTTTAAACCTTCGAAATGCGTCGTGGAAATAATAGAAATGGTGGCTGGTAACAGTGAACTTGTTGTTTCATTTAATGTCAGTAACAGTCACGGTAAAGCATAACCTAAAAATGTTCGCATTTACAGATATTTGTTACTGAGTTTTGCGATATGAAGGCATTAAATTAATAGGAAAAATTACATTTAGGTTGTACAATAAGTGTCTTAAATTTATTATATAATATATTTTGTACGGTATTTCCACGGTTTACAACCTTTTTGAAATCTCATCCGCTTATGTTTCATTCGGATATCAATTCTTATATCAATTCTTGTATTTTATTCTCATCTGTATTCTACAGGCAAATTTTGTTGCATTCCCACGGATGATACCGACTGTAGAAACATTTGAAACACGACAGTCCTGAACCCCACAAGCATCACACGAAGGCAAGTTTGCCACAGTCGTGTTTCCTCGTACGAATCTCACTTGGTAAAGAAATGCTGAATATACAATTCATTGGCAACAATTTCGTGAGAAACCACACGTGACAGATCACTTTAGCAAAACTGGTGCTTGCAACTGATCGTGAATGGAGATACACTACAGGAATTTACTGAAAACAATTTCAAATAATTTTCTCGTTCATTTATTGTTCTCTTCGTTTTCTTTTTTCTTACTTTTCTTTTTTTCCAATCGGACATACTATTAGACAAATAAGGACAAACACATTTCAATATACACTAGAAAACATTACTACACTAATATCCTACTGAAATGGGCAGATAAATGAAAAATAAAAATAACATTAGCAATAATTGGGTTTTGAATATGGGGTGAAAAAATGAGAGCCCGCAATGTTAGCTACTGTGCCACCATTTTGGCTAAGATTATTGCATGCTAAAAAGTATGTCAAAAACTTCAGTGTCACTTTTTAGAAGTGGTACAATATACATGGATAAGCCGAGACAGGTGTTCTTTTACTTTGAGTCCTCTCCCACCGAGCAAAGTTTCTGGGAAATCAGGTTACGACAGTCGTCGTGTTCTCCTTATCGGAGTAGCACTCGCAGTGTACGTAGTCAGTTTTTTGCTTGACGTATTTTGGTCTCTGTCTTACCCTACAGTTTTCACCGCCTACAGCTCCCTGTGGTTCGACGGACAGGCTATTCCCCGTCCTCTTTCGACACGCGTCCCGTTCTCCCGGCCCTTCTCCTCGACCGTCACTTTCCTCGAGCAGTCCTTCACCTCCCATCCGAGTCCACCCGATTTTCAGTGTCTCTCTACAGCACCACGTCTCAGATGCTTCGATTCTTCATCAACGTATTAAGGCCGACGTTGCCGTCTTCACCTGTGTCGTTTTACTCTCGACACGTATTCTGTGCTCAGTAAACTGTCCATTCCGTTCGGTACGTCCCGTAATACTTCCTCGCCGAAGGTAGCAAACTCGTCAGCAAACTGTATTGTCTGTATCCTTTCACCCTGAATTTTATTATATTCTTTAATCTCTCTCGTATTTCTGTCATCGCTGCTTCGGCGTGCAGATCGAACGGCGGTGGAGAAAGACGGGTTCTCTGCCCGACACCACTGTTTAACGTGAGCCCTTGGTTACCGGCCTTCCGTTCGTATACTTCCTTCTCGGAGCGATTACCTATCTATCCCTAAAGGTTAGATTTATTTTTCTGGAGATTTAGAATGCCTTCCACCATTTGATACTGGCAGACACTTTTTCTAGGGTGAAAGAACCTACGAACAGCCCTCGACCTTTTCAAAGTCTCACTAACACTATTGAGCGTGGCAGTGGGGCTGCCTCTCTGGTACCTTTCTTTACCTTTCCCGAAGCCAAACTGACTGTCAGTTTTATTTTGTGTTCTTCTACACATTATTCTTGTTGGCAACTCGGACGTGTGAGCTGTTAAGCTGATTGTCGGATAATTCTCACGTGCAGTCCGTAGTGTCGTTGTCAGTTTTCTGATTTGCCGTCGGGTCCGTTAAGTCTCCGTGTATAGCTGTCCGTCAATTCATTTTTAATGCTGCCCTGTGGCACATCATTCGGGAACTGGAACCTGTTTGTCTTTTCGTCCTTCGCCTGCTCTTCCCTTCACATATCCCTCTGAGACAGAGTTTACTGTTCCCTTCTCCTTTCGTAACATGTACCATATCCACTTCCTTGTCCTTACTTTTTACTGTACCCACACGGGCGCCTTACAGACAAACCTTCTCTGTGTTGTCCGTACTTACAGAATTTCCAGGTCACAGCTCGGGCATCAATTTCCCAAAGTAGCACAGTGTGTGGTGGTGGATTTTTTTTTTTTTTTTTTTTTTTTTTTTTAAATAAAAAGAGGGTCCAGTGTCGTAAGATTTTTGAAGTGCTGTTAAATACAAAACATTTACATCATTTTACAAGATTCACCAGTAGCTGAGTGGGTAGCATATAAGCATTCTTAATGCAAAGAGCTTGGTTAGATCCTCCCTAATACTAACTTTTTTTAAAAACATCTAAATTCGATACAGAATGTTCAAAAACAGTGTCACGTATTACTACAGTAGAGAGTATCAGTTGCATCTAGAAAGAAACCTCTTGTAATTATATGTCGAGGAAGCGACACTTGTCAAAATACGGGCTGTTTTACTTACGGTGACTAATGTTTAGTACAGTATTTTGTCGTGTAGGTAGGATTCGCGAGGGACGGCATAATAAATTACCACAATATGCCCATCTGGGCAGATGCAAATCCTCGAACGATCGGGAAGCCGAGGCTTCGGGATCGCTACGGTATCGGCGTGCGGGCGGGAATTGTCAGCGACTTCCAGAGCCGTACACATCACCGAACGCGTGCTGCGAATCGGCTATTTCTACAAGAGTTACCGGTGCTGTCGGAGAATGTTACCCGCGTAGAGTGACTGCGACTGCCGGAAGGTAGAGGTGAGGTACCGAGGGAAAGGAAGTGGAGGGGGGAGTCTAAAGTCGCGCTCTCGTAGCTCGACCGGTAGAGCAATCGCCGGAGAAAGTCCGTGGTCCTAGGTTCGAATCCCCGTCCCGCACATGGTTGCGACCTGCCACACAGTTTCGTATTGGCACACACTGTACCGCAGAGTGAAAAGCTCATTTTAAAAAAATGACGACTCCAGCTTACGCACGACGGGGCACCTCACCGATTTCTACAGATCGTGCGACATCACCTCAGTGCGACATTTAGCAGGTGACGGATCGGTCGAGGAGATCCAACAGTGTGTCCTCCTCGTTCACCGAACATGAGTCCACCGGATTTTTGGCTATTCGGATACTTAAAGGAATTGGCGTATGCCGAACCCACTGTCAGTGTGCAGATGTCGCGGGAGCTGTGACCGACAGTTAAGACGCGGCCCAAACGGAGGCACGTATATTGGAAAGAGAGAGGTCTCCACTGTGAACGAGAGCTGGAGGGCGTGTCAGGGTGCTTGGCGAGCACGTGTGGTACTGCCTACTGTGTGACATATGGGCAGGCCTGTACCTCGGCAGGTATTCGTTTTCAGGCACATTGGTACAGGAAATCTACTTCTAGTTTTCCCCGATACCACCACCTGTAGGGATGTGAGAGGTTTTTTTCTTTTGAAATTCCCTCTATCTTTTTTCCACATAGAAAAGTTAATGAATGAATACTGAATTATAATTTTTAATAAAGAAATAATCTGTTTATTTTTAATTACTTATCACGTGAAAACAAATTGAAATCTGATAGAGACATGTGAATTGCATTATTATTAAATGAAATAATAATGCGTATCAGTAATACTCTTGTCTCTAGAAATTTAAAAAAAGAAACTGTAAATTTCATTTTTAGTTTGCCGTTTTGCAGTTTCTTACCAAATATTACTTTATTCTGAATACTCACATTTTCGTACAATTAGTAAAGAAAAATGAAAAGATGTATTTTTACTAAAAACCGTGGTTCAGTATTTCTTAATTAACATTTTCATTTGATAATAAACATAGAATTTAAATAAAACAGTACGAGATTCGGATCAGAAGCCGCGCAGTTTATGTAACACAGGTGCCGTGCACTCGTGTGCCGGTGACTTTCGTTAAATAAATGATATTTTATGGGGTTATTTGTGCATCTTTAGAAAAAGTTGCTGTCAGACACCAAGCACCAAATTCTCTAAAGTGCAAAGACATTCTGAAAAGGACGAGACGAGTTAAAATAAGTGGTCACGTGACTCGGCTTATCTGTAAGTACTCTACCGTTTCTGGAGAAATGGCGGTCAAAGTTTTTGAAGTATTTTCGAGGTACTTCGTCTGCCTTTTACAGTGTGATGCTCTCGGAGGAAATGGCGGTGCGATAGTTAGCTTTGCAGCTTTGTGATTTTGTGCCCTGTGTTACGAACCCGATTACCGCTTCTGTTTATTTCATCTTTTATTGTTTTTCTTTATCTACCCGTGCCTGTGGAAGGTTAGTACACAAATGTTTCTTATCAAATTACAAGATATGGGGGTGTTCTGTTGTTGTAAATTTACTACTGGATTTCACAATAAGTGTCACACATTCATTATAGAGTGTGTGTGTGTGTGGTGTGTGTGTGTGTGTGTGTGTGTGTGTGTTCAAAACACAGGTATTCTGACCACCACGAATGTAGCACAAAGGCGATTTCTCACAGTGACATTTTTTTGTACGAATCTCACTTGGGAAAGAAACTTCATTAACGCTGATGAAGATTTTGCGTGTTGGCAATAAATTCGCAGCAAACCGAGCATAATGAATCACTTTTCCAAAAGCTTGCCCTTCGCAATTGATTTCTAAGCAAGATACACTAAAAGAATTTCACTAAAACAATTTCAAATCATTTTCTCGTTCTCCTCCTCCTCCTCCTCCTCCTCCTTCTTCTTCTTCTTCTTCTTCTTCTTCCTCTTCTTATCGTCACCCCATTAGTCTGACGTACAACTAGTAGATGGATAAGGACAAAGTTATATCAACATACAATGGAAAACATTTGTCTAGTAATCTTCTACAGACTTGAGTATATAAATGAAAAACAGAAATAAAAGTAATGGCCAGGTTTTGAACACAGCGTGCAAAACTGAGAAGCTGAGACTCCGAATACTACTCGACGGACTGCGGTCGAAGACCAATCGACAGCTGTTTGCACACTTTGAGCGAAAATAATAGTGCATCGACAGTGGCTAGCTTCAGGCCGAAATCTAGATCTGCATAATAAAATACGAAAAAGGACGACAGATTGCTGCGATCCTTAATTACGAGTACTTTGACTTTTATAACTACAGCCCGGTTTCTGTGCAAGTTGTAAATATCCTTCCACTCCCTGTGTTTTATTTCTGCAACTTCCAAAATATCAGAGAGTGTACTCGAACAGATTTTGTCAAAAGCTTTCTCTAAATCTACAAATGCTACAGACGGAGCTCCGCCTTTTCCCGGTCCGTCTCCTAGGATAAGCTGTCGAGCCACACCGAAATACTGCCCCTCACTCACTCACTCACTCGCCCGTCACAGGCCGCCCGACGACTTCCCGCGCCAGATCTACGAGAACGTCGCGGTCAAGGACCGCAAGCTGTCGGCGGCGTCGCTGGGGCCGTCCTCGACGCACCACATCGGGCCGCCGCCGCCGAGCTTCGCCCCTCCGCCCCCGCCGCCTCCGCGCAAGACGTGACACCGCCGGCAGCAGCAGCAGCAGCGGGAGGGGCGCCACGCCGCGCCGCCCCCGCGGATCGCCGTCCCGGCGGGCGACCTCGCGCCCCTACTGGCGGCCCCGACGCCGCCCCCACTGTCCCCGCCCGAGGACTGGAGGCTCTGAGGGGGCGGCGCGCCGCCTCCGGCTGGCGTGTGTTCGGACGGGTGCGTCCGCGACGTCCTCTGTGTACAGACTCCGCACTGGACACTGTGACGGGGTGCTCCCCACGTGCAGTGCGAACGTTCTAGTGAGTGCAGTTTGCGACAGAGGTCCGGACCTGATGTCGTACGTTAAGGATCGACCAGGATACGAGACTGAAGTGTAAATCTTTTTTTTTTTTTTACAAGTGGCTGTTGTCACCATTTTGTTGCAACACGTATTCTTACTCACCAGTGGAAGAACACACACACACGAGTGTGGTACGTCTTTTATATGAACTCCTTACTTGTAGCACTCGACCACAAAAATTATCGAATGTGTGGTGACAGTGCAGAATATTAACAGGTCGAGGCTCAAACGCGGCACTTCCCGCTTGTGGCGAGCAGTTTGTCTGACCGCCGAGTACGCCTCCGGGCTCCGTCGAAACTCTCGTGTCTGAGCAGTTGGCAGTTACCGTTTCGTGTTATAGCTCCTTCTCTGACCTCTATCCCAGCTGATCCGGTTTTAGTTTCATTGCATTACATCCGTTGTGCGTAAGTTGTTGCCCACTTTGCAGCAGTGAGCATCATCTTCTGGCCGTACACGAGGAACTGAACTGTTGTGAAACCTACTCCTGTCTGTGGCTCTCGTGTAAAATTTGAATGTGGAAATTTGTACTTTTGAAACGCATTATTTGCGCCCATCCCCCCCCCCCCCCTCTCCACTCCTCTCGAGTGAGGAAGATTTTATATGTCGAATGCTGTAATTGATGTGCGTATGAAACTTTAATAATTGCCCGTACAAGCCCAGTACGAGGGATAACATTGAAAAGAAATGACCTGTGTTTATAAGGTTTCAGCACGTTTAAGTTTCCAGAATAATTTGCCCTCAATTTGTGAGACATATTTCTTAACCGACAACATTTTTTTTTTTGTTTTTTTTTGTTTATACCTCTGTCAATTTTCATCTCATTTCCAACCGTATCAAACCTCTAATTACAATGAATAACTGACACCCGAGTTCCATTCTCGTAAGAACCGGCTGCTCGATTTGACAGTCGTCAGCAGATGGCCATTTTGATGTCGTTGTCATTGTAGTGTGATTTCGCACCTACATTGTATACTGTGAGCCTCCCATATTTTTTTTACCTGTGCAGACAACATCCATTACTTACATTAGTGTATCACTCGAGAAAATGCAGTGCTATGTGGTAGTGCACCTCATTCGTCACTTTCAGTGCCCTGCGCTAACATAACGTAGACTGCTGTGAAGCTTCTGTAGGAATTCAATAAAGAATTCTCCTCAGAGCTGGATGTATCTCCTCGGATACGGACGGAACTGCAAAGCGTCTGTTTTCTTTTCACTTGTGACAGATGGTCTCTCACTTTGCACTTAGATGCAAATATTAGTATGTTCGAATCAATTTTCTCAGTTTTCAATCACTGACAGTGTTTTTTTCCATAAACTTCACTGACTTATCATTGAATTTTGACTGCTTTCACAAATTGGGACTGTTTTTGTGCCTCTTCTGCACAGAAATGAATGAATGAATGAATGAATAAATGACTTCAGACACTATGAGACTTTCAGCAGTTAACTGAGACATTTTAAATAAGCACAGACAAATGCTTCTGTTAAAGCGTTTGTGGCCGGCTGAAGTGTCTACATTTGAAAATGTTACATACTTAAAATATACACCTCATACATAGGCCCTTTCATACTTTTGAGTCGGTACGTGATTTTTTAATTATATACCTGTACTGGAAATGTGTTGACTGAAACCTACTTCACAGACCACCAAAATGACTGTGACAGGCTTCTCCATAGACTGGTAAATTCTCCGCACACTACACAAAATTAAATGTTTCACACAGATGTCGTGGACGAAATCGTTCCGCACATTATATTTTAAGTCGCTACCAATTTTTGGCAACACTCGAGGCAGAAGTTTCCACTGCGAGTACTTACACTCGGTCTCTCGAGTATCGTAGTATCGAGGAGAATACGCTGTCCTCCGCTTCCTCGTACTGCCGACAGGAGATATGTGGATCGGTTCGAGTGAGATGTAGTGTGTGAAGAGAGGGAGTGTACGGGGGTCGGTGAGAACAAGGGCACACTTCAGATCTCACAGCTCAGACGGACAGTTTGCACGAGCCCCGTTCTCGCTCGTCCCTTCTCTCTCTCTTCCGCGTGTTCTTCTCTGTCTTCTAAAACTGCCTCTACCGTACGCGACACGAACGTAACGGGTTTGCCGAGAGACGTCAAACTGCAGGGAGAAAAAGTGTTTTGAGATCGGGTGTGTTAGCTTTCTCACACGTCGAGTGCCGAGCAGTTTCGAGATGCCTAATATTGTCAGACTGGACAGTGGAAGTGGAATTTTTTTCTTTTTTAGGAAAAAGGATGGCTGTGACATTTTGCTGTGGACAAACAGGTTTGTGAGAGACAAAGATGCTATTTATTGTGAACGCACAGGGACAACAGAGAACCGTTCGTGCCTCGGGAGAGATTACGTCTGATTGTCACGATGTTACGTTGCAACTTTTTGTTTATCGTTTATTCGTGTTATCTGCCACAGGGACGAGAGATCGTACCCGATCTGTTTTGTTCGTCACAGGTGAGTAGAACGAGAGAAAAGAGAAGCGGTCGCATACCTCTCTCTGTTTGTGCGAATATTCTCTGTACTTTCCCAGCACGTTCCGTGTGGGAGGCACGACAGACGGAGATTTAGCAAAAATCCTTTTCGGGCAGATGGCCACACCACGGTGTCATAGCGGCCTTCCCCGACCCCCTGCTGCGCCCCGGTCTCCCCCTCCCGTATCCACCCCTCTACTTTGCAGGGTACCTTACAGACTGGCCCTCTCAGATTTTCTTCAAACTCGTACAACTTTGGACATCACCTCACTTAAGCAGTACAGCACAATTCTCAAAAACACTTCAGATAAATGACTTTGAAGTTTTCAGAGTCAATTAAGTGGAAAACATTTCACCTTCCCTGACGGAATTGCCTGTAGCTCTGCACGTAGTTTTTCTAGTTTCCCTATCACGAGGTCGTCGGTTTGATCGCCACGTGAGTCGAAACTTTTTATTTTTGTTTGACTTCGATATTTATTAAGGTGTATATTGGAATGTGTCCGCCCTCGTGGTCTCGCGGTAGCGTTCTCACTTCCCGAGCACGGGGTCCCGGGTTCAATTCCCGGTGGGGTCAGGGATTTTTCCTGCCTCGAGATGACTGGGTGTTGTGTCGTCTTCATCATCATCGTTCATCCCCATTACGGTCGGAGGAAGGCAACGCCAAACCACCTCCATTAGGACATTGCCTAGTAAGGCGGTGCGGGTCTCCCGCATCGTTCCCCTACGCTCTGTAAAGAAGCGTGGGACTTCATTTCATGTTGGAATGTAAAAGATTTCTGTCAAGTATCTTTCATAAAAGTCAGAGTGTGATCCTCGCTTTTGTGAGTGACTTGTAAAAGTCCTTTGATAGTGTAATACGGTCATAATAAATGTAGCTGTTAATTAATAATTATTGACGTACATCCTATTTTGTGGATAAAATTATTGGTAACGCATTAAAATTTTGTACAAGAGTCGGAAACATAAACTAGAAATTATAATACTTTCTGATTTCTAGACGTTATAGATAAACAAAAACGATAATCGAAACAAAAATATGTTATTAAAAATATTTATTTTAGTACTCCTTTTTTCAAACAACTAGTAATTAAAAATATGTCACTTTCATTAAAACATTACAGTTACCTCATTATATGTTAATTAACGTGTCAGTTTGATGATAAATGCAATCGGGAGAAGAGGAACAAAAAAAATCTTCCCACGGCAGGAACGAACCGGCTATCTCGTGATTGTAACACTAGGACAACTGCCACACACCCGGCTACGGGCAATGCCTCCGAGTTTGTGGAAATTTTTGTACTTCGCGACACTCGGAATAATCGAATTCGAAACCTCGGCAGCTCCTAGTATTTTGGGAAATTGCGCCGTTCCGCTTTAGGAACTCGCACCCGTGCAGTGACTTTTTAAGAGTACGCTGAAAATAGTCCGTAAGGGCCCCTCGCCAGAGTAGAACTCTTACCCGTGTCGTCAATTGTCGGTCGAATACTTTCCAGTCTCCGCTTCCCTTACAGCTTTTGCCCTCTACAGATCCCTCTACGGATCCCCGACGTCCGACACGCGTCCCGTCGTCCCGTCCCTTCCCGCCGCCGTTTTCCACACGTTTCCTCGTCGACTCTGCAGAGAGCCTCCACATTTCTCACAGTGTCGGTCGATTCGATTTACGGCCGTCTCGTCCCGAGCCGCTCGGACCTCACCTGTGGCGACAGTGCAGAGTCGGGTACGACCCCCCCTCTCCTGTCGTGTGGCGCCTGCCTACGGCACGCGGCCGACGTCCTCACGGCACTGCCCGAGCAGTGCGTGTGCTGTCAGCCGGCTGCGCTTTTTTTGTGCTTAATAAATAAAGCTGTGGAAACTAAAGGAAGCTGTGTAGTCAGTTTGCACGTACCACCCGTCCCCTATCCCTGCCGTTACCACGACAGGTTGACACGGCACTGCAGATCGTGGAGCAGCGAGTCTACTGCAAGTGGTACGGGACGAGCCAGCGGTGCTGAGCACGCGGTGACACACAAACTGTTGCTTGGCATTACCTGAAGCAGCAGTACTGAGGTAACTGCCATTTGATTTTCAATTTCCAAAGGCAAATTCTCTCTCTCTCTCTCTCTCTCTCTCTCTCTCTCTCTCTCTCTCTCTCTCTCTCTCTCTTACTTCCTTCGTTCCTTCCTCATTTTCATTTCCTCCCACTCTCCACCACTGCATGTCTCTCCCCCTCCCACTCTAGCTCTACAGAGTTGGTCTATGCATCCAAAGTATCATAGATTTTCATCTCCACTAACCTCCTCCTCTTGACTATTATGTGATTTAAATGGTTGTAGTCCAATTAAAATTATTCATTAGGTCAGATCTGTCACTTGCCACTACAGTGTTGCCACGTCAGCTGCCAGCTACCTCTCTCTTATAGGAGACACACGTGCGAGGTGTCGGGGCTAGCAGTCTATTTAACACTCAATTCTTCTAGAATCTTCTTAGATAAATGATGCTCTAAGGCCCCCCCACCCCCTTTTGTAACTCTGACTTTTGCTGTTGCACATGGATTAAGAAGAAACACGAGCTGACTGTAATCGACCCTGCGAGTAGAAAAGAGTTTGTCACCTGCAATAATTTAATTGGATAGAAATTAATCAGATAAAGGAAAGTTTCATTAATGTAGTGAGAAATGGAAAGGTTGCTCTACCAATTAACAGAATGAAAGTTCTGTCCAAAATAACAATTTCATTTATTATGACTAAACTCAAAATAATAAACAAAACACATGAAACATTTACAATACATCAAATTGGATACTCAAATAAATGCTGTGAAGGTGAAGTTGTCCATAAACTAGCTTGTGATGTTTATGACCAAGTGGTATGTGGAGCCAATTCCTTGCAACTCAAATCTTAAGAGAAACACCCAGCCAACCCAACATTAATTGCTGTTACAGTAGTGAGAACTCAGACAGTGAACACCCAAGACAGAACCACGTGAGAAAAGGCGGGAACAGGCGCACTCTACTGAGCTCTGATTATCACAGAGCAAAATTCCCTAATCTGCCGGTGCTGCGGACGTACATTACCAAACTGTCTTCCTAACTCCAAGGACACAATCTGGCGTACCGGAGGCGATGGCTGGTTGCTTCGACGTCCCGCCGTGGTGACGATAATGTGGCGAGTATAGGCCGAAAGAAATTGTCCTGGTCTGGATCTTCCAGACTAAATGCGCCTCTGAGGGAGACGGAGAAGGCTCGCTACACAATCACTGACGGTACAGTGAGTGATTTTAATGAGCGAAGTCACACAGTAACTCCGGTCAGTCAACTTCAGCCAAAACTGCTCGAGACGGACAATGTAGGCCGCTTGTACGCAGAACGCTCAGTTGCCAACTGTACGCGGAAAGTTACGTTGAAGTCGAAACTTCAGCAACTTCGTCAAACAGTTACAGTTAAATGAATATTAGACAGCCAACGGAAGGCAGGCTGTCCAGCGCAGCCACCGAAAGGCGAGAGCCGACCCCCCACAAGAGCACCCGTACAAACCGAACACAGAACATTCCCGCCCCCACGAGACAGTGGCCGTGGTTAAACGTTCCAATCGGCAACTCGAAAACCGACGGAAAATTCCACTCTATTGCCGAAGCACTACCATTCCACCAATGGAGATTCTTGGCGCCAATTTCTGCGCCGATTTTGCTACGTCACGGAGCTATGCCCTGAGCAAGACAATCACAGTTCCGATTTTGCAGAAAATGCGGGAATTTGTCCGCCAAGACTGCCTGGGAACACAAGCCATTCCCACGCCTCGCTGGTAGGCCGCCAGAAAGTGTTTTCACCAAGTTTCTGCGAAGTAACGGAATCTGTAACCCCAGCCGCCCCTTCTGGTCCCTGTGGGCGTGTCGCCGCCGCTCTTACGACAATGTCGGCATCTGGAAAGCATCCACTCGACTCCCTCACACCCGTCGGCTTAACCCTTTCGAGCTCAGCAGTGCCCGCCTGTCACCTGACCATCCGGGTGACGAGAGACGCTGCGTGGGAAGTCCGCGTGTAAAGGAATAGCGACTTTTCACCGCATGCAATTAGAGAGGAAAATCGAATTACTCAGAGTAACGTAGAAATTTGAGAGGGGGCTCCTGCCACCTCTCACACGAAGGGAACGGGTCGCTTTGTGGAGGCTCCCACTGTGTCCTGCAGTGCAGTATCGAATGTCGCAAGTGGCTGCCGCGAGGGACGTCAGAAGTGCAAGGTGCTCTGTAGACAGACGACTGCACTGCGGCAGCCGGTCTGTTTTGTAGCCCCGAATTCAAACTCGTGTCCTGAGCTAACCGCACCCTCACCATGTGCAGTTTGTCGCAGACAACCGCAGTCGACGATCTGTGCCGGAACTAAAACAGCATTAGCTTTGTTACAAAGTTCAGCTACGGTGCTAAAAGGAAACTGTAATTTCTCGCTACCCGCAACGGTCCTCACACGGCTACCCCGGATGCCGTGTTACCGACCGAAGAGCGGTCCTCGGTTGCAATTGAGCAGATGCGGGCAGATAGGTGTAAAACGGAAAAAGAATGATAGGAAGAAAAATAAGAACAAATAAAAATACCAGTACAATGACGAACTGTCACGGTCGACGATTGAAGAGACTGTCACGGTTACAGGTAGTCCGCGTAAACCGGTTTGTCGGCCACCGACGCGTCGTGATAACCCCTTCGGCACCGACTCGGGTCTGATGACGGTGCATTGAAGCACCGAAACTGGTAGGTTCACAATAAATGAAAGCATTACGGCAGCTGTATGTGTTTCATTTTCCTACCATTTTACGTGTCAGGTTTACGTGCTAGCCATGACACTAGGCCACGACACTTGGGAAAGTAGTTACAACTGTGGTCACCCACTCGCAGTGACGAATTGCGGCATTCGAAAATTCCACTTCACACGATGTCGTACGAAGCTTTTCTAATGTAAGTCGACCTCCGGTTTACGATAATTGTAAATGTGACATGGAACCGTTCTAGTGGTTAATAAAAAAGAAAACGAGAAGAAAATAAAATAAAAGGTTGAAAATGTGGGAAGAAATGGTGAATAAAAAAGGGGTTTTTAAAATCGTTAATGACTGTGAAAAAGGGAAAGAATGAAATGCGAATCGGACTTCGTCATTCGGAAAAGCTATTGTTGGGGTGGTCCTTGTGGCGTTTCTGAGCAAAAGTCAAACCAATTTCCACTACAAAAATTATTTGAAAGAGAACAGAGAATAACAAAATGTGATTAACAGGAGGAAATGGCGTAGATAAGAGTACATTGATTACCAAGTTAATATGTCTTCTGTCGTGCGGCGTTCAGGTTTTGTTCTCCAACGATCTCGTGCTTCATTTCTGCATGAAAAAGTCGTAGCTGCTCCAAAATCTTGCAGTAAATTTCATCCTCCAGGAATTAGTATGTATACAAATTAAAACCATTTTGATCTTGAATGCAATGTATTTTACGTTGCTGCTTCCATCCTCCAAATTTCATACAAGCTTTCACAATACTACATGTCCGCACATCAATAAGTTTTTACGTCGTAATCAGACCAAGACTAACGAACAAGTTTTTACGTCTGAATCATA
This sequence comes from Schistocerca serialis cubense, assembly GCF_023864345.2. NCBI lineage: Eukaryota > Metazoa > Arthropoda > Insecta > Orthoptera > Acrididae > Schistocerca > Schistocerca serialis. Next base: position 6,805,375 of record NW_026047648.1, on the reverse strand, counting down.
CCACGACTAACGAATAAGTGCAGTTAAGCTTTCGCTCTCGAGAGACAATAGCGGGTAGAAAACAAAAAGAGTTACAATTTTAGTACCTTCATTTTCTTATAAATATTTTCTCTGCCGTCGAGCGCTCATACAGCTGCAACGGTATAATTTATATCTGAGGGAACGAGTGTAGCGCGGCGAAATTCAAAGTCCTACTACATCGCCCCCTCGACTGTCACGCTAAAACATTTAGCGTGGAACGCTAGCAAACAATATAATAGATATACCTAAATGTAAATATATACATATTTTCATGGGAAAGGCCACGTGCATTCATAGGGGATAATCTTTGTCAATACTTAATTTCTAAACCTATATACTAAATACAATTGTTACAGTTTTGATCCTTTTTACAAAATTAATATACATATATTTACAAGAGTGTGTTTGAGCAAGCTGCTCGACAGTGCATTGGTTTCCCAGTGCATATCTGGCAGCATGTAGTCTTTGCGTATGCGCAATAGCATCACTGAATTTCGCGTGCGGTAGTTTCAAAATCGCTGTGAAATGACAGTCTTGAACAGTATTCACTCTCACATAGTGTTCATTACAAGTTGTTATTCCAGCATAAATGGCGTGTTAAGTCCGGAGACACCATAAGACTGAACGTGTGCGTGATCTGAAGCAAAGTCCATGTCTTCTGTTACGACACAACACTCCAGGTCCTTTTGTGTTTTCATGACTATTGTTCCCGGGGCATATGTGGTCGATTTAGTTTTTAGCCTCCACATCGCCTACGACAGGTGCTGAGTTTATTGTCTCCAAAGCATCTGGAGGCCGGCCAGGAACAACGGCGTCGATGTTCACAAAGGTAGGTGTTTCATCAGGTTGTTTACACTCGCCAACAAACGTGTGAAAATCCTCATTATCGTCTAAGTAAATTGCAGTTTATATCGGTTTACAAACAGATACTTGGTTTATGCACCATAAGTTACACAAATAATACAAAATTTGTCCTTTATAAGAGTTTAACACAGTTTGCAACCCTTTTTGCCATATTTACATTTTAACAAAGTTCACTGTGTCCCAGCATGTTTACATCATCAATTATAAAAGCTTACATTTTGTGTTCACATTTCAAAATATGTTGACAATATGCAAAGTTTTAGCACATATACAAATACATATAAATTTACAAGATATGCATGTGAAATATTTATGGTACTGTCACACAACATACTCTTACATTCCATAAACAAACAATACCCAGCTGCAGGAGGTGGTAGGATAATGGAGAAAGATAGAATGGAAGAAACTATTCACTACCTATAAACTACCAAATCCTACAGCTACTACATAAAAGGAGAACATAATACATTATAACGTTTGCATCACCTTCATGGGGTGTGTGAAAGGAGGTGCTTACCATTTACCAAATCATGGGTAAATGTAAGTGTCCGTACGTCATGTCTGTGTAGTGTAACATCATGACAGATTCTCTGTTTGTGTTCTGACTGTTCATATGACTAAGTGTATTATACCTTAACAAATCCTTGCATGAGTAAATCGCGTATCTGCTCAGTACTTCCTGGATATCTCCACTTCTTGTGGGTACCGCCTATACAAATGGAAAATATATCTCGCAGAGATTGTCTCTCTCATAATGTGTATTATATAATGACGTACCAAATTTCCTCTCAAGAGATCAACCATGAACTTCCTTTTACTTTAGTGAAGGTTAAACATCATGTATGTGTGTATATAAATCATTTCTTCTCTAAAACATAAATAAAGATCATAGTATTATAATTGACAGTAAAATCTCTCTTCTCAACGTCCGTTGCTATGTCGGCTGCACGGGTGGTCACTGCTGCTTTGCACTTACCTTGTATAGCCTGAAAAGTCAAATGTTGTCTTCAAAGTAGATGTTATTTTGTCATCTGTTCGCTTAAGTGGAGGTGTTGTACGAGTCGCAAAAACGGCCTTAATAACTCTCCTATCTTTTGCTTCCTCAGGGTTTTCTGTAGTGTGTAAGTATAATAAAGGCTAACATGGCACTAAATTTCACTTTCGTATACACAAATGTATTCACATGAATGATGTTTAAAAACTACATTTCAACTTAAGTTCCTTAAAATATCATTCTCCTGTCTGAACGCGAACTATAAATGTTTTCTTCCACACAGTGGCTTAACAAAACTTAACGAAAGGTTACTAAGTTACACTTCTGAAATAAATTAAAGCTAATGTGTTTCCGAGTCACATTCTTATTACACTTCTTTCCACAGCTGTAATCATCATTATGTTCACTCTGCTTTTCTTGCATTCGTTCATTTTCAAGGGCACTGAAAATAGATTAACATTTAACGTCTTGTACTCACGTGTTCTAAATCATCACAAATGTTTGCTTTAAAACTGAAATTCTTATGTAATCTTAAAGATGTAGACCATTTACTCAGTTCTCTATGTAGCACAATATTACCAAAACAGAGCAAGCGCTCTCCGAATGTGGAGGTGCCTGGATGCACCTGGGGTACATTTACAAACAATTTTAGAACACAGAACGATAGGTTATGTCGCCATCGCATGGATGGTTCCGACATAAAATAGGAAGAAATGCGAAAATTGATTAGCGCATACGTATGAACTAACCTAATATACACCGAAGTGCGGTGAAAATGAGAACGAACTTGCTTATCTTCTGGTTCGCAGGGGGGAATTTGTACACGGAGTCAAGTATGCGGCAACAAGAGAAATGCAGGAAAATGATGACATCGAAGCGAGCGGAATAAGGAAGGCAGTCAATTTTTTCTCGTTGAGTTCGTATTATAGTGTATATCTACTGAGGTAGCAGTGATACACGCGAGTTGAATAGTGTATTTGATCCTTTTCAGGAGGACAGAGAATCATTCACGTCTAAACTTACTCACATCTGTGTTATATGTTAACACAGGGTGTACGGGATGATCGATTGAGACAGAGCTGCAACTACGTACGATTCAAACGTTGGCTCATTTATTCTAGAGAACAAGTTGCTGAAGGTAGATTTCTGTTTTCCAGTATTCTATTTGGATGCTTTAGTCACGTGATATAGCCTGCGTTCTAGTCGTATGCGGATACGTGTTCGGTACGTGGTTTAAAGCACTGTCTACTTGCAATCGTTAACGGTGAACCTGTCTGTCACCAGAGGACTTCCATCTCATGTCTGATGAAAGTTGACACATTGCTGTAAACGCACATTGATTTAGGCGTGGGTATTTGTGAGGGGGCTGTAATAATTGTGTACACACTTACCCGACAGATGGGGTGCTTACAGAGTTGGTGACGGGATTGACTTGTAATTTTCACGTGTTGGACGCTGCTGTTATGTGTATCTGTTTGCTTGTAGGATGTACTGTGTGCTACTATCTATCATTTTTATATAGACCTGATGGAATAATAGTATTATTTCTGACTCGTGATCTGGTGTGATCATTGGGGAGTAGACTTGTCCGCAGGGCTATATTGGGCTCGTATCACAGAAAGGAAAAGTTTTACGATTGGGGTCGAGATAGCTCAGCGTAGGGTGACCGGGGAGAAGGATGTATGTCTGACAGGACGGTATTTGTCTGCTCGGTTGAGGAATAATTGGGTAGCGATGTTGAGGGGTAGGTTGGTCAATGCCGAGGTGAGGATGGTCTTTTAACGTAAGAGGGCGAGATTACTCTGTGACCGCCATACGCAGAGAGATTGATCGAGTACTTTGCGCGATGTCTTAGAAATATGTATAGCATTGTGTGGTATAATTGGATCGTTTTTGTGTGTTTGAGAATTAAGTGTGAATGGACGTGCTGAGCAGTCATCTATGAATGTTCGCAATGATACTTGCAATGTAGAGGAGGTATGGCTTAGCTATGATACTGAAATTAGGAAAACAAGCTGTCACACGATTGGCCAGTGTCGGACTTATTGTAAAATTTTTCGCGATATCAGCTGTGATGGATAATATTACGGTAGATCGGTGGTGTCTTATCCGCTCCATCCGTGCATTGGGTACGACATAATGATCGACTGACAGTGCTTGTTTGAATTGGGGAACAAATTTTGGTTGATGGACCGCAACTTCCGAGGTTGCTAGCACCGAAAACTGTGATCCCGTACCCGTGTGCAAAAATGACCAATCACTAGAAATGGAACGCAGAGTTATAAACTATTCGGTCACTGCGACATACGAGTTTAAATGTAGAGGTGGTCAATCACTTTCGAGGGGTAGTTTGGAAAGTCGCCACAACACCACCAGGCTCTTCTAGTTTCCTTGTGTTGTGGCTGTCCTTTATTTAAAATCATTCAGTGTTATGCTATCGATTGTAAGAATACGATTTACAAGGTGCAATGTATAGTTTCCTGTGAGAGGCCGTGCATCAGTCCGTGTTAATGTCCGTTTAGAATCAGACAGGGACTTTGATGTCGCAGCAGAAAGACGAAATGTTGGGCTGTGTGCAAAAGTATGTTAGAAAGCACTGTTTGAACAAGGGTCAGAGGTAGCTTCTCATTCGCTTAGAGTATGGGTGATCAAACTTTAAAGGGGTCTTGCAGCGTGAGTATATGTAATATGATCTTGTTCATGTGGGCATCTGTAGTCTGAGGTGTCGGACTTGGCGAGCTGTTAGGATTTCTTGGATGGTCGCACTCTTGAGTTATTCGAGGGGGGGGGGGGGGGGGGGGGGGAGGGGAGTATTGTGAATTCCAATTCCGTTTGTATGCGCTGGAGGTGGATCGCATTGGTGCCTTCGTGACTTGTAAATATGATGAGCTTTAATAGCTGGTAATTTTCTTTTCACTGTTTGATGGTAGAGAATAAAGATGATAGGGTGTTGAGGATCTGTTGTACTTGTTTAGTTTGGGACGTACAACATTGCGCGCATTTCCGGCGAATGGTCAAAACGAGGTCCTGTTGCAGTAACTGAGGTTGTTCTGTTTATAGACAGGCTGCAGAAGGTAATGGATATGTCTTTCTCCGACTTAAATTGCAAAAATCAGATAGGCGAAGATAAATGCATACTCATCCATGGTCAGAAAGGAAGAATGCTTTTTTATTATTAAGTGATGGACAGATATGTGGCTTTGACATGCCGCCGCCGGCGCTCGGACGCTCGCTTTGTAAGGTGCTATGGGATTAGTTTGAGCATTTAGTACTTGTTTCACAGGTTATTGGATTAAGAACTGTAATATTGAAGGTCATGTCCTCAGCGGCAATGCTGTGTGAGTAAGTGTGTTTACGTATTTGAAGATTATGTTTCGCGGTTGGTGATGTTAAGTTGATGGCGCAATTTAGCTACCACTGTAAAAAAAAAAAAAAAAAACTGCCTGTTGCTCAAAAGAAAGAAAGAAAGAAAGAAAGGGATTACCTTGCCCCCAGACCTGATAGATGAGTTATTGGATAAGAGCAAGTGATAGTTGTTGAATGTGCCATGTGTTCGGATATAGGAGTCTCCAAACGGCGGTGCGAGATTTTTTTTATGTGGAAATTTATGCAATCTATAGATAGTGATATTCGACCGCTAGTGACAACAGTTAAGAGCGGAAAAATAGGCCCAAATCGAGCGCTGGCAGAATATTGCGGCAATGGTAATAATATGTAATTCAAGTTGGAGGTGGTATATATGGACCAGGCTTTGAATATTGGTCTGAGTGTCGTATGTGCTTGATGCTCTGTATAAAAGTTTTAGTCTCTAATTGTGTTTGGTATTTTTGGGGTGTATGTAAAATTAATTTTACTGTTGAAAGTGCGAGAAAGATGAGTTGATTGGTGTTTAGATAGAGGCCACGTTTGTAATTCGAAAAGAGGGAATGAGAATGGTAAATTGATTGATGGACATGGTTTGTGGGGTGATATATGAGCCTCATGATAGGGTTGAGGACGTTTGCGTATGTTGATGGTGGGACGGGTGTGAGGTTAAGAAACGTTGTAAAGTAAGAATAATACTGAGGTTTTAGATGGCTGGTCATGCGACGAGGCGAGAGCAGGGATGTTTTTAGATTAGATTAGATTAGATTAGATTAGATTTACTTTCATTCCAATTGATCCGTAGTGAGGTGGTCCTCCAGGATGTGGAACATGTCAGAAAAACAACAATACACGACAAATATTTACAACTAAAACAAGTAAGCTAATGTACCATTCCACAGGTCCCAAGTGGATTGATCGTCATTTTTTAATGAACACTAAGAGTCATTTTACAAATACTAATGCACTGAATTTAAAATAAAAAAGTTTTTTATTTATTTATAAGGTAATAAACATGTAATACAACTACTGTAATACTTATTTACAATGAACACATTATTGCACTGAAATGGTGCAGAAGTTAGATTGTACTTACACACACACACACACACACACAAATTTTCAATGAACACATTACTGCACTGAAATTGTGCAGAAGTTATGTTGTACTTATATAAAAATCAGTTGGCTTTACTAAGAAATTCATCAATGGAGTAGGAGGAGTTGGCCACCAATAAATCCTTTAGGCTTCTCTTAAACTGAATTTCATTGGTTGTTACGATTTTTATGGCTGCTGGCAAATTATTGAAAATGTGTGTTCCTGAATAATGCACACCTTTTTGTACAAGACTAAGTGACTTTAAATCCTTGTGAAGATTATTCTTATTTCTAGTATTGATTCCATGAATTGAGCTGTTGGTTTGAAAAAGTGATATATTTTTAATGACAAATTTCATTAAGGAATAAATATATTGGGGAGCAGTAGTTAGTATCGCTAGTTCCCTAAACAGGCTTCTGCAGGATGTTCTTGAGTTCACACCACATATAACTCTCACTGCACGTTTTTGTGCCCGGAAAAATTTAGCTTGGCTTGATGAATTATGTTTAGTGTCAGGAGCAATGCGCAGTGTGCTATTGTGTTACAGGCGATAAAGACATGTGCTGCTGTGATGTGTCTAGCGTATGGAGGCTGCGCTTTGGAATTATGCTACGTTGATATAAAGTAGACTTTCACCCGCGTTCAGTGGTCGCGGCTCGGTGTTGTGATGGATCGTGGTCCTGCACGGACGTATGTGTCTGCTTTGACCGCTGACGAACATGTCGACCGCGCCAACTCACGCTTGCGGAAGCCAAGCAGGGGCTGTGCGAGGCCTGAAATCAGACGGATGGGTGACTTCACGATCCTGTGGGCAGGGCGCAGAGTGGGGGAACCTGCGCACTTCTGCTGAGTTTTTTTTGCGAGCGGATCTGCAGGCTCTGCTGTGCGTTATTAGGATAGTTTACGAGTACTGAGTGTATCTACGCATCAGTGTGAAGAATTATTTAGTGGCAGTTTGCTATTGTGTGTACTGAAATTATGATTGGGTGCGGGTCTGTGGGCTGTGCAACATGGCCCAGGGCACATCTGGGATTGGTGTTTTCTGATAGATATAGTGTATGGTAAATATGTTGTTTAAAAAAAATAGAGTGTTCTCAATCATTACACGCCCGTGCAGCGCAGATCTACATCTACATGTATACTCCGCAAGCCACCCAACGGTGTGTGGCAGAGGGCACTTTACGTGCCTCTGTCATTAACTCCCTTTCCTGTTCCAGTCGCGTATGGTTCGCGGGAAGAACGACTGTCTGAAAGCCTCCGTGCGCGCTCTAATCTCTCTAATTTTACACTCGTGACCTCCTCGGGAGGTATAAGTAGGGGGAAGCAATATATTCGATGCCTCATCCAGAAACGCACCCTCTCGAAACCTGGCGAGCAAACTACACCGCGATGCAGAGCGCCTCTCTTGCAGAGTCTGCCACTCGAGTTTGTTAAACATCTCCGTAACGCTATCACGCTTACCAAATAACCCTGTGACGAAACGCGCCGCTCTTCTTTGGATCTTCTCTATCTCCTCCGTCAATCTGAACTGGTACGGATCCCACACTGATGAGCAATACTCGAGTATAGGTCGAACGAGTGTTTTGTAAGCCACCTCCTTTGTTGATGGACTACATTTTCTAAGGACTCTCCCAATGAATCTCAACCTGGTACCCGCCTTACCAACAATTAATTTTATATGATCATTCCACTTCAAATCGTTCCGCACGCATACTCCCAGATATTTTACAGAAGTAACTGCTACCACTGTTTGTTCCGCTATCATATAACCATACAATAAAGGCTCCTTCTTTCTATGTATTCGCAATACATTACATTTGTCCATGTTAAGGGTCAGTTGCCACTCCCTGCACCAAGTGCCTATCCGCTGCAGATCTTCCTGTATTTCGCTACAATTTTCTAATGCTGCAACTTCTCTGTATACTGGGGCATCATCCGCGAAAAGCCACATGGAACTTCCGGCACTATCTACTAGGTCATTTATATATATTGTGAAATGGAATGGTCCCATAACAGTCCCCTGTGGCACGCCAGAGGTTACTTTAACGTCTGTAGGCGTCTCTCCGTTGAGAACAACATGCTGTGTTCTGTTTGCTGAAAACTCTTCAATCCAGCCACACAGCTGATCTGATATTCCGTAGGCTCTTACTTTGTTTATGAGGCGACAGTGCGGAACTGTATCGAACGCCCTCCGGAAGTCAAGGAAAATAACATCTACCTGGGAGCCTGTATCTAAAATTTTCTGGGTGTCATGAACAAATAAAGTGAGTTGGGTCTCACACGATCGCTGTTTCCGGAATCCATGTTGATTCCTACATAGTAGATTCTGGGTTTCCAAAAACGAGATGATAGTCGAGCAAAAAACATGTTCTAAAATTCTACAACAGATCGACGTCAGAGATATAGGTCTATAGTTTTGCGCATCTGCTTGACGACCCTTCTTGAAGACTGGGACTACCTGTGCTCTTTTCCAATCATTTGGAACCCTCCGTTCCTCTAGAGACTTGCGGTACACGGCTGTTAGAAGGGGGGCAAGTTCTTTCGCGTACTCTGTGTAGAATCGAATTGGTATCCCGTCAGGTCCAGTGGACTTTCCTCTGTTGAGTGATTCCAGTTGCTTTTCTATTCCTTTGACACTTATTTCGATGTCAGCCATTTTTTCGTTTGTGCGAGGATTTAGAGAAGGAACTGCAGTGCGGTCTTCCTCTGTAAAACAGCTTTGGAAAAAGGTGTTTAGTATTTCAGCTGTACGCTTTTCAGAGTGATTGGTTTTCCGTCACCATCTCGGTTGCATGCGAGTAGTAAATGTTTTCCCGGCCGCGTTAATCGTGTGTGTCAACGAGCTATGAGCTATTCTGACAATAGACGTGAAGTCAGGTCCAGACCTGAGACGCCGGCGGTATACATGAGAAGAACAATGCAGCTTTCACATGTGTCGGCTGTCACGAGCGCTCGGAAGCTGAACTTGGCTGGAGACTCTGGAACCCCCTCCCCCGCCGACCGCACGCGCGCGCCGCCTGCCTTGGAGTGTAATCTAAGGCGCTTAGGCGATATCAATTTCTTCGGTGACAGGTGGGAATGCGACTGTGTTGAGGTCATGTTTGGGGGAGGTCGAGCAGAGACTTTTACTCGGTTTGCCAGCAGGGGGTGTTTGGGCGCGTCTGTTCCACTGTGCTGTGCTTTATTTGGAGAGTTTCAGAGTACAGAGCTCGTCTGCCGATATTGTGTACTGCATTATTTAAGAGCAGTTCGCTATTGTATGGTGAAATTAGAAGGTGTTTACGTCTTTGAGGGCTGTGTCAGATGACCACAGTCGGATGAGTGCGGGTGTTTTGTGACAAATATTCTCCACGAATAAATAAAAGTCCTTCCTTACTTCCCCGAGCAGCACAGCGCAGTCTGAGCGGTTTTTACGCAAAAACTGCAATCTGGTCAGACTGTGAGTGGGTAGACAAATAACTGGACAAATTTATCTCTAGAGGAGTTACAGGTCTGGATTGGAATGAATATCTTGATGGGTGTGGTTGTGTTGCCAAGTGTAGTGCACAACTGGAGTTCAGAACCTGCCTTAGGTCAGCCTTACGCATCGAAACCTACGAGATGCAAAAGTTTCAAAAAGATATGTCCCAAATAAATAAAGTACACTCCTTCCATCAGCCTATGCACTGAAATTATTTCCGAAAATTAGGAGTTATTTGGCTAGTTGGAGGTAAATGTTACGCATTATTTACGAGCGGTTCGCAAGTCTGTAGGCTGTGCTGTGCGTTATTTTTAACTGTTTACAATTAGCGAGCGTGTGTGTAGAGCATTATAAATGAGTTATGTAGGAGTGTTTTGCAGGTCTGTATGATGTGGGACATGTCGGTGTGATACAATATACCCCATTCCTAAATAAAGTAAATTCGTTCCTCCATCCATGGGCCTAGTGCGGGGTGAGTCCTTTTACCCGAAATGTGTAGGAAGAGGTTGAGTGCTGGTGGCTTTGTTTAGTGGTGATGGGCTTCGTTTGCAACAATTTTCTTACGTTGGTGGCGGAAGCGCTGGTGAGATTTGTTTGCTGGCAGAATTCAAACTTGGCGCTGGATCCTAGGAGGAAGTGGCGGTCGGGTGGCTGAGGTTAGTACAAGTTCTGGAGTTCGTGGTGTGACCATCTCGAAGATGTGTACCAAGTCAGTTGGAGCAGACCTGCATGACCGTAATGCTTGAAATAAAGAGTCCTTTCCACACTTTGCGACTTAGGTTAGTACAAATTGCGCGATTTTAATAATTTAGCAGCGAAAACATAAGTGACCACGAAAATTAAAACTTGGTGGACGTGCCGCAATTGGCTTTCTCCCCGCCATCTCAAATGACGTGACGGCGGTGTCCTCGGGTGGCTGAGGTACAAACTAACACATAGTTGGTCTCCAGACCTCGTAGCGAGCACGGTGGATGCTGCTGCGATCTCCAAGATGTGTACTAAGTATGTTGGAGAACAAGTGATGACCGTACTGTTTTAAATAAAGGCTTGAGTCCATTTCACACGAATTCACAGGTGACGACTTAGATTAGTGGAAGTGCAGTTTATTATTATTATTATTATTATTATTTGACGCGATTTTTGATAGCTTATGAGTGAAACACTAAGTGAGCGGGAAAAAATCCAAACTTAGTAGGATGAGGTGGCTTACTTCGTATGCGAGAGCGAATATCGTGTTGGAGTTTGAACTTGTGAGCGATTGTTATGGTTGTAACGGAAATGGCTTTCTTGCTGCCAAAATCGGGCGTATTGAATAAATAATAATAAATGATTGAACTTGGTGCGACTTTCTATGTTAGTGGAGGTAGGCCAATAATAATAATAAAAAAAATTAACATTAATAATAATAATGAGAAGCCCACCATTATCCTGTTGGAATTCAAACTTCCCGCCATTTTTCCTTCTGGAGGGTTAGGTTAGTGGACATAACCCAATTGACCTATTTTCCCGCCAAAATTCAAACATCCAGCCATTTTTTCTGGAGGTTAGGTTAGTGAACATAGTACAATTGGCCTATTTTCCCCGCCAAAAGCCGCCATAATGGATGACGTCATCGCCGCCATCTTGAATAAATTTGGCACAATGCAGCGTGTCGTGACACAAAGGTTGCTCCACTACTACTGTGGCCTGCACGTTCGCCAGATCTGACGTCCCCGGATTTCTTCCTGTGGGGAAAGTTGAAGGATATTTGCTATCGTGATCCACCGACAACGCCTGACAATATGCGTCAGCGCTTTGTCAATGCATGTGCGAACATTACGGAAGGCGAACTACTCGCTGTTGAGAGGAATGTCGTTACACGTATTGCCAAATGCATTGAGGTCGATGTACATCATTTTGAGCATTTATTGCATTAATGTGGTAATTACAGGTAATCACGCTGTAACAGCATGCGTTCTCAGAAATGACAAGTTCACAAAGTTACACGTATCACATTGGAACAACCGAAATAAAATGTTCAAACGTACCTACGTTCTCTATTTTAATTTAAAAGACCTACCTGTTACCAAGTGTTCGTGTAAAATTGAGAGATATGTTAGTGCCTATTACAGCGCCATTATCACAAAGCGAAAAAAGTGGTCCAACTAAAACATTCATATTTCTTTACGTACTACACGAATATGTAATAAAAAGATGAGGGTTCCTATTAAAAAAAAAACGTAGCTGATATCCGTTTGACCTGTGGCAGCGCCATCTAGCGGGCCAACCATAGCGCCATCTGGTTTCCCCTTTGAAGCTAGACGAGTTTCGTTCTTTGTAGTTTTTTCGTTTGACGCTTATTTCGTGAGATATTTGGCCTGGTCACGATCAATGGACCACCCTGTATATGTCGTATTTTTCGAAATGGGAGCAGTTTTTTAAAACTGCTGTGCAACACAACAATCTACACTGTATTTTCAAACTAATGAAGTAAGCAATGTCATAGAAAATCCTTAGTTAGCCATCCTAAAGTGGTATATACTGTGATTATCTATGCCTAGGCCCATCAAAATTCTTCAGTGTTAAGACTCCTTAAGGGGCTCCGGAACGCCCTATACTTGCAATGTTAAAATAACGCTTATAAATTACATCTTTCCTCACAAAGTATTTGAGGTAGGAAGTTGAACTTTTTACAGATTATTTATTGGAATATGGGCTTCAACTTAACACAGGGATTTTACAAAATTTTAGTTCAGTTATTAAAGATGATTTTTTTTCAATTGTAATGAAAATTCACAAAATTTTTTTGTAATTTTTTATTTGTATATTCAAAAATATACATTTTTTGGAAAAAGGCTGTGTTAAATTATGCAGAAGGTACTGTGTAACATTTACTGAAAGTTTGAAACAAATATGTTTGGAAGATCCTTAGAAAACATGTAATTAGTATGAGAAAAGTTTTGGGAATCGAGCGACAAAGATTGGATTAACTTTTTAGTGCATTCCAGGTCCATAGGATGGATTATCTTCATCCTCTGCAAACTCCTTCTCCAGCTTTCTCTTGTTCCTCCTCCTGTTTACTCTTGCTTGTATTTCTAGACTCTTTACAGCCCTGTCTGCAGCCCGAAGGCGTTCCTTGTCTAAAGCAAGCATCGCTCGTTGTTGTGTTCGTAGATTTTGCTACCATTTTCTTCAGTTGCAGTTACTGCAACACTGTTCCAAAAGGTGGTCATGTATGAACACTTATCACATTTCAGTTGTATTTCACTAGCAAGTCCTACGTGCTTTTTTATGGAGAGTTCCAGACCAACTTCACTACAATGAATACATCTTACACAGTTTGAAAAAATTCCTTTGAGAACCGACATATCAAATATTTCATTCACATCCGATTCGCCCATAAAACATTAATAGTTTTCACTCATTGAACCAAGCATCTTCTGTGAAGTATTTTCTTTCCCACTTTGACTGCTATGGGCAGGTGTACTTGAGAGGTTAGGTTCACTCACTTGGTTATCGTCTTTATTGTTTACAGTAATAACACATACCTTTGGCTTTCCAACATTTCTCCTTTTCTTAAAAGCCTTCAGAGGATTTCTAATAACTTTACTTTTACTCGTTATTATACTTCAACAAAACAGAGACTCAAAAAACAGAATTAATTACGAATATTTTCGAGATAACGACAGAGTAAATAAACATGAAACAATCGACAATCACACCAGCGATATATATTGAACCATCACAGGTTAGCCACAACACATACTTTATCTCACATCACTAAAATGTACCTGATGAACACGGGCGTTAATAATAACAACACCATTTGACAGCAGTTTAACAGTGCCACAGTGGGTCACGCCCATGTAGAACACATTTCAAAAAAAAATTAAAAATAGTTGTAGTCTTCGGAATTGAATAAATTATATATCTATTAAAAGGTAATAGTCTGCAGATTCAGAAAACGCAAAAAAGTAAAAATTGAACTTTTCATGATTTTGAGCCTTTCCGGAGCCCCCCTTAAAAATTGAATCTGAGGTATGATAAACGAAAGACCAAATCGGAAGAAAGTGCACACTAACACCAAGTGGGTAGTTCCTGAAGCTCTGTCAACATCTGACAGGAGAATATTGTCAAACCAGCAATACTTGACCTCACATGTTCAGTACGTACTGGCAATACCGAGAATATTTTGTGGTCCATCAATCTACCTAGTAGACTTACTGACAGCAAAGCCTTGTGGCGCGTAGTGTCCACTGCAGAGGACAGCTGTTAATGGTCGTTTCTTTGGCATTTTCAATCAATCCTGAGGCTGCAAATGCACGCAGTTCACTGCAGTGGGGACTTACTTCTAGTGTTGTGTCCTGCACGCATTTACAGCCTCACAACTGAATGAAAACACCAGAGAATTGACGACTAAAAGTTGTCCACTGCAGTGAAATTCATGCACCACAGGGGTACGTACCCTCACACGCTGAGTATATTGACCGTGTCCCCACTCGGCGCAGGCCTCCACACGGTGTTTGTTTTCCTCAAAATTCTATGTTCTTACGAGTGGGAAACTACAGCTAAAATTTTTCCCGAGGGCATGCAGCTTTACTGTATGGTTAAATGATGATGACGTCCTCTTGGGTAAAATATTCCGGAGGTGAAATAGTCCCCCATTCGGATCTCCGGGCGGGGACTACTCAAGAGGCTGTCGTTATGAGGAGAAAGAAAACTGGCGTTCTACGGATCGGAGCGTGAAATGTCAGATCCCTTAATCAGGCAGGTAGTTAGAAAATTTAAAAAGGGAAATGGATAGGTTAAAGTTAGACATAGTGGGAATTAGTGAAGTTCGGTGGCAGGAGGAACAAGACTTCTGGTCAGGTGAATACAGGGTTATAAATACAAAATCAAATAGGGGTTATGCAGGAGTAGGTTTAATAATGAATAAAAAATAGGAGTGAGGGTAAGCTACTACAAACAGCATAGTGAACGCATTATTGTGGCCAAGACAGACACGAAGCCCACGCCTACTACAGCAGTACAAGTTTATATGCCAACTACCTCTCCAGATTACGAAGAAATTAAATGTATGATGAAATAAAAGAAATTATCCAGATAGTGAAGGGAGACGAAAATTTAATAGTCATGGGTGACTGGAATTCGAGTGTAGGAAAAGGAAGAGAAGGAAACGTAGTAGGTGAATATGGATTGGGGCTAAGAAATGAAAGAGGAAGCTGCCTGGTAGAATTTAATCATAGCTAACATTTGGTTCAAGAATCATAAAAGAAGGTTGTGTACATGGAAGAATCCTGGAGATACTAAAAGGTATCGGATAGATTATATAATGGTAAGACAGAGAATTAGGGACCAGGTTTTAAATTGTAGGACATTTCCAGGGGCAGATGTGGACTCTGACCACAATCTATTGGTTATGAACTGTAGATTGAAACTGAAGAAACTGCAAAAAGGTGGGAATATAAGGAGATGGGACCTGGATTTAACTGACTAAACCAGAGGTTTTACAGAGTTTCAGGGACAGCATAAGGGAACAATAGACAGTAATGAGGGAAAGGAATACAGCAGAAGACGAATGGGTAGCTCTGAGGGATGAAGTAGTGAAGGCAGCAGAGGATCACCAATTTAGTATTGGAGGGCAGCGTGGAGGGTAAAAATCGTAGAGGGAGACCAAGAGATGAATACACTAAGCAGATTCAGAAGGATGTAGGTTGCAGTAGGTACTGGGAGATGAAGAAGCTTGCACAGGATAGAGTAGCATGGAGAGCTGCATCAAACCAGTCTCAGGACTGAAGACCACAACAACCACCACAACAACAACAACGAGTGGTCATCTATTTCGTGGCCGTTCAACAATTAGTAACGAAGCACTTTATACCCGTATTTGTTTATACAGCGTGCTTTCTCTGTACTCCCATTTCCTTTAGCGTGACGCTCCACAAGTGATGGCCTACCCCTGCACCCCCTCTCTCTTTCCCGATTTGCATTTTTCTTTTAATACGCAGTTTCTCCATCAGAGTGTGCCGTTTCACAGTATTCCTTCATGTCAGGAATCAATATGTCAAGTATTGGGCCTCTTGTACACAGATAGTATTTCCTCAAAGTGTTGTTGCTTTCACACTCTTGCTTGTTAGAGTTGCGTATTCGTGCATAACTCCTCCTCGTGCGTTTTTGTGACAGTGTGAAGTGTTTTGCTGTGTTTTATTGGTCTGTAGGCTCCTTATAAGCCATATTATTTAATGAATAAAAAGCACCATTTAGTGGTTAATAAAAAAGGAAATGAGAAGAAAAGAAAAAGGTTGAAAATGTGGGAAGAAATCATGAGTTTTTTTTTTAATCGTTAATGACCGTGAAATAGGGAAAGAATGAAAAGCAAGTCGGACTTCGTGTTACAGAAAAGCTATCGGAGTTCATGATTCGGAAAAGCTATTGTTGGTGTGGTCCTTGTGGCGTTTTTGAGCAAAAGTTAAACCAATTTCCACTACAAAAATTATTGAAAAAGAAACAGAAAATAACAAAATGTAACTGACAGGGGGAAATGGCGTAGATAATAGTTCATCCTTTAGCAGGTTAACAAGTATTCTTTCAAGCGGCGTCCAGGTCTTCAAAAATCTCCTTCAGTTCTGCGTGAGAAGTCTGCTCCGAAATCTTGCAATAAGCTTGATTGTTCAGGAATTTCTAATGTATCCAAAACCGTCTTGATATTAAAGGCAGTTTATTTTAGTTGCTTCTCTCCATCCTCCGAATTTCATAACAACTTCCACAATGTCTACACATTAATAAGTTTTCTCGTCTTAATCAGATCACGTCTGCATTAAGCGTCCGCTCGCGAGAGAGACAAATGAAACGGATAGAAAAACAAAAAAGAGTTACAATTTTAGTATTTTCTCTGCCGTCGAGCGCTCATACCGCTGCGACGGGATATTTTTTATCTGAGGGAACGAGTGTAGCGCGGCGAAATTCAAAGTCCCGCTACTACCAGTTTGCTTTTGTTCTACAGTAGGCATGCTGTTCCTATGTTGTGTTTAAGTCTTTCCTTTCTACTCGATATTTATTTATTGACTGTTCAATTTCTTTACTTTTTCATTGCATTACCACGACATTGTCAAAGATGTTAGTTACTTACTGCACATTTCTGCTTCAGTCTAGACGTGTTACTTTTCTCCCAAAGTTGTCTGCAAAAATTGTAACTTTTTGGTGACAATACTCAGTAAATGTCTGATGATGGCCTTGTAAGCTGAAAACCGGTTAACGCAATTAAAAATACTGTAGAACAAAAGCAAATTGGTGCTTTTCATTTGTTATAGGAACTGACGGAACATTCTGCTAACCGTATAATGTAATGGCACACTTTTTGACGCCTCTACCCCTTTCAAAAATGGTTCAAATGGCTCTGAGCACTATGGGACTTAACTTCTGTGGTCATCAGCCCCCTAGAACTTAGAACTACTTAAACCTAACCAACCTAAGAACATCACACACATCCATGCCCGAGGCAGGATTCGAACCTGCGGCCGTAGCAGTCCCGCGGTTCCGGACTGCGCGCCTAGAACCACTAGATCACCTCGGCCGGCTACCCCTTTCAAATCTTCAGTTAGTATGTCAATTCTAATAATGAATATGTACTTGCGAAAACACACACGATGCTCACCGCAGCTACGCACATTCAGGACACCCACGAGCGCCACCCGAGACTGGTGAACTTAACGCTCTGTAGGATCCGAACCACCTTTTTATATTTAAATGTTACTCCTACATCTTGTTATATGCATTGACAAATGTATATTTTAATCAGTTCTAAGACAAAGCTTCACAGCAGAGAGCTACTAGTTCTGTATCGTGTATTTTAAATGCCGAGCAAGTGAATGACACGCTCGTATACCGGACGGGGTCACTGGATACAGGTGAGTGCGCTTCAGTATAGTTATCAGTAAATACTTCGTGTGATTTTGTTTAATGTAATGATAGCATCTCTGTTCCACACACAACGTCATAATATGTGTAAGCAGTATATAAAACTGTCGAAACCACAGTCGGGGGTTGAATACACCTGTATTTTGCAGCTGTTTGGCTACCATTTCCAGTGTCCTGGAGCGTCTCCGTAATGCCCATTCACGAGCCTGCGTTACTCCCGTCTGAAGCTGACCAGTGGGAGGCGCCCAAGAGTTGTCTGTACTGAGAGACAGACAAAATATTGCCCCCTCTCACGTTGTCTGGCCCTGCCATTGCCGCACTGTTTAACCTTCTGCCCCTGTGGTTAGCGGCCTACTGTACTTAGCTCACGACCGAATTCACCGACATCAATTAAAATTAAACACATCTGAAAATGTATCTCTGATACCTGTAATTACAGGCTGTTTATGAATGAGTATCGGCGTTTTAACGCTTTATAATATGTATTATTTTAAACTTACAGTTACAAACGATATGTCAAATGAAAGAGCAACTCAAACACTTGTGTTTGACACCAATGCGGATGCGCAGCGCGCAGTGTTTCCGCCAGACAGCGAAGATGGGTACTAGTGAACAGAAAGCGTTTCGTGTTTTGCAGTTTGCAAAGACCGGATCTGTAGTTACTGTGCAACGTGCGTTCCGGCTGAAGCTCGGTAGTGATGCTCCAAGTGATAACATTCTTAGATGGTATCGTCAATTTGAAGATATCGGCTGCCTTTGTAAAGGGAAGAGCACAGGATGACCTAGAGTTGGTGGAGAGACTGTTGAGAGAGTCGTTCACACGTAGCCCAAAGAAATGTGTCCAGAATGCTAGTCGTGACTTACAAGTTCCCGTGTCGACTGTTTGGAAACATTTAAGAAAACGCGTACAACTACCTCCTTACCTTTTAGAGTTATTACAGGCTCTGAAGCCGGCAGATCTCGGATTACGTGCCAACTTCGCAAACGCAACATTGTTATGTGACGATGAAGATTTTCTGGATCGTGTTGTCTTCACTGATAAATCGACCTTTTACCTTAGTGGACACGTTAACACTCACAATGTGCGCATCTGGGGCTCAGAAAATCCTCACGAGGTCGTACAAATGCAGCGAGGTTCCCCTAAAGTGACTTTTTTTGTGCTGTATCCTGGCGGAAAGTTTATGGGCCTATCTTTTTTTGGGCCGGCCGGAGTGGCCGTGAGGTTCTAGGCGCTACAGTCTGGAACCGCGAGACCGCTACGGTCGCAGGTCAGAATCCTGCCTCGGGCATGCATGCATGTGTGTGTGATGTGCTTACGTTAGTTAGGTGTAAGTAGTTGTGAGTTCTAGGGGACTGATGACCTCAGGTGTTAAGTCCCATAGTGCTCGGAGCCATTTTTTTCTTTTTTTGGTGAAACTACTGTAAGTGGCACTTCTTACCCCGATTCGCTGGAGCAGTGCAACACGATGAGCCGCAGGACATTTTCCCAGCAAGATGCTGCGCCACCTCACTCACAGAGTGAAGTACGCGACAGGCTGAACTTCACTGAACCCGAGTGCTGGACAGGGGTCGCTTTGCACGGCCTGCACGTTCACCCGACACAACACCGTGCGGTTTTTTTTTTTTTTTTTCTTTTTCTTTCTTTTGCGGCTTCGTCAGGGATCCTTTATACGTGCCTCCGCTACCAGCAGACCTCCCTGAATTAAGAAACCGGATTGAAGCAGCTGTTGCTACAATCACTGAATACGCACTTAACATTTGGGAAAAACTCGGCTATACACTTGATGCGTGCCGTGTGACAAATGGTGCTCACATTAAACATGTACAAGGTTCGTGGTAAAACTGTGCATTGCTCCTTCATTTGACGTATCATTTCTAGCTGTAACTTTAAAATAATAAATATTACACTACTGGCCATTAAAATTGCTACACTACGAAGATGACGTGCTACAGACGCGAAATTTAACCGACAGGAAGAAGGTGCTGTGACATGGAAATGATTAGCTTTTGAGAGCATTCACACAAGGTTGGCGCCGGTGGCAACACCTACAACGTGCTGACACGAGAAAAGATTCCAACCGATTTCTCATACACAAACAGCACTTCACCGGCGTTGCCTGGTGAAACGTTGTTGTGATACCTCGTGTAAGGAGGAGAAATGCGTACCATCACGTTTCCGACTTTGATAAAGGTCGGATTGTAGCCCGTCGCGATTGCGGTTTATCGTATCGCGACATTGCTGCTCGCGTCGGTCGAGATCCGATGACTGATAGCAGAATATGGAATCGATGGGTTCAGGAGGGTAATATCGAACGCCGTACTGGATCCCAACGGCCTCGTATCACTAGCAGTCGAGATGACAGGCATCTTATCCGCACGGCTGTAACGGATCGTGCAGCCACCTCTCGATCCCCGAGTCAACAGCTGAGGACGTTTGCAAGACGACAACCATCTGCACGAACAGTTCGACGATGTTTGCAGCAGCACGGACTATCAGCTCGGAGACCGTGGCTGTGGTTACCCTCGACGCTGCATCACAAACAGGAGCGCCTGCGATGGTGTACTCGACGACGAACCTGGGTGCACGAATGGCAAAACGTCTTTTTTTTTTTTCAGATGAATCCAGGTTCTGTTTACAGCAACACGATGGTCGCATCCGTGTTTGGCGACATCGCGGTGAACGCACATTGGAAGCGTGTAATCGTCATCGCCATACTGGCGTATCACCCGGCATGATGGTATGGGGTGCCATAGGTTACACGTCTCGGTCACTTCTTGTTCGCTTTGACGGCACTTTGAACAGTGGACGTTCTATTTCACATGTGTTACGCTCCGTGGCTCTACCCTTCATTCCATCCCTGCGAAACCCTACATTTCAGCAGGATAATGCACGACCGCATGCTGCAGGTCCTGTACGGGCCTTTCTGGATACAGAAAATGTTCGACTGCTGCACTGGCCAGCACATTTTCCAGATCTCTCACCAATTGAAAACGCCTGGTCAATGGTGGCCGAGCAACTGGTTCGTCACAATACGCCAGTCACTACTACTCTCGATGAACTGTGGTATCGTGTTCAAGCTGCATGGGCAGCTGTACCTGTACACGCCATCCGAGCTCTGTCTGACTCAATGCCCAGGCGTATCGAGGCCGTTATTACGGCCAGAGGTGGTTGTTCTGGGTACTGATTTCTCAGGATGTATGCACCCAAATTGCGTGAAAATGTAATCACATGTCAGTTCTAGTATGATATATTTGTCCAATGAATATCCGTTTATCATCTGCATTCCTTCTTGGTGTAGCAATTTTAATGGCCAGTAGTGTAAATTCGTTAAAACCCTGATATTCATTTATAAATACCCTGCATTTTTGCTTGTTCGTGGGCAGAAGAACCGGACTCTTAAGAAGCTCTTAATATTAGCTGACATTTCTGAACTCCACTGTTCGCTGCCAGAAGCATGTTATAAAATGTGGCCGGTAACTGCAGACTGCTAGACTCGCGCCGCAGTGTGACGACAGCTGGTCTACGGGACCACAGACAATGCCACGAGGGTAATTTTTATTGAATGGCTGTACTAGGATCGAATATGGAAGCTCGTATTTTGTCTTCTCCGTAAGGAAGTCTTAACAGAAGCCAGCTGAGCCGTTGCTTACGGTTAGAAAGATGAAGGATAAGGATCTTAAAGGATGAGGAATAAAATAATGGAGAAGTGCTCAGGAACTATAACTGTAGCATGTTTTAATCATCATTTCTCTGACGAACTCATTCTTTATTAAAATCAAATTTTAAAAAAAATCACACATCATTAGCAATTCCTAAAATTATATGATGCTATACAGTCAAGGATTGCAAATTCCTGTTAACTACACAGCAAGCAGCTGTGTTTGTAGTGTAGGTCTGTAACAAGTATTACACCTAATACTGTAAACATTGGTATGTTTTCAATACGGAAAAAGTCCATTAATGCATTACGGTCCGTAGAGCCTACTGCGGGAAACGATCTGGAATGTGAAATGAGGTAATTCATCCATGAACAGGTGAAAACAGTGCCTGAAACCAATGTATGTGAAAGATATGGACTACCAATTAATCTTAGCGCTTGTCTACTTACATTGACAATTACAGAAGTAATCAGTTATTACTTTACTCCCCCTCTGTAGCCAGACAGTTAGCATCGCTGCTGAGGGGTCCGGGTTACAATCCCGGTACCGCCTCAGATCTTTCCTGAGGCCAGGACGTGTGGCACAGGCTCCATTCGGGCCTCGGGAGGCCAAATAAGGGACAGCAGCGACGTCACTGGGATTCGTCCACTGGAAATAACAGCTGCAGAATTCGGCAGCGTGCTGACCACACGTCACTGGAGACACACAAGTCGTGGGATACCGTGTCGGAGCGCCTTTCGCCCGGCACAGACTCGACAAGTGATCGGAAGACCGCTGCAGAAATACTGGGCCACACTGCCTCTACGGCCATCCGTTATTGCAAAAGCCTTACCTGTGTACGATTTTGTGCACGAAATGACTTCTCGATTATGCCCCGTAAACGTTCAGCAACTGGCCAAATCACTCGCTCGAACTGTCCAGAATGTTCGGAAACAGCTGTGTCTCGGCGGCACGGCGCACCGTTAGCCACAGAAATTCCGTCACTGCTCGGGAGCGTGGAGTCCGTGAATGGCTGTAAACAGTCCCCAGTAGCCGTACGTAGACATTTTCAGGCAATTATCAGTTCGGCTGGACGAGAGGACTCAGTCTATTCCTTGTATAACACAGTCCACATCATCGTGGAGCCACCACCATCTTGTACAGTGCCTTATTGACAACTCGGGTACCGAGCGAGGTGGCGCAGTGGCTAGCACATTGGACTCGCATAAGGGTGGACGACGGTTCAATCCCGCGTCCGGCCGTCATGATTTAGGTTTTCCGTGATTTCCCTAAACCGCTCCAGGCAAATGCGGGGATGGTTCCTTTGAAAGGGCACGGCCAGCTTCCTTCCCTTATCGGATGAGACCGATGACCTCGCTGTCTGGTCTCCTCCCCCAAATAACCCGACCCACAACTCGGGTCCGTGGCGTCTGCACCACACTAAGCCTACCGTCTGACCGGGCCACGGTCGTCTACAGTCCAACCGATACGCTGTAGGCGATGTCGTGCTGTCGCCAAAGGCACTCGCGTCGGTTGTCTGCTGCCAAAGCACAATAACGCCAGATTTCTCCGCACTGTCTGAACGGATACGTAAGTTGTACGATTTCACAGTGTTGCTTGTCTGTCAGTACTGACACGTTGCTCTCGGTCGAGTGACAGCCGTCAGCCACTGCACTGTCCGTGGCGAGAGGTATAATGTGTGAAATCTGGTATCCTCGGTACGTTCTCGACACTGTGGATCACGGGATATTTAATTCCCTGACAATTTCCGAAACCGAATGTCCCGTGCGTCTAGTGCCAACTGACATTCCACGTTCAAAGTCTGTCAATTCCCATCGGGCAGATGTTACAGTGTCAGAAGCCTTTTCACACGAATCACGTGAGCACAAACGACACGTCGGCCAATCCACTGGCCTTTTACACCTCACGTACTGCCACCTGTAAATGTGCGTATCGCTGTCCCGCCACTCTTGTCACCTCGGTGTAGACCAGTCCTAGTGCTGGTGCTGGTGAGTCAGAGCAGGCCTAAGGCCCAACCCCAGAGTGGCGTTTATGATTTTATTCGTGTCAGCTCTAAGACTCTTGGCATGCAGCCGACTTCAGCACAGAAACTACAGTGGCAGCTGGAACTGACAGCTGTACACAGGATGTGCATTTGACCGATCAGTGTGAGAGAGAGAGAGAGAGAGAGAGAGAGAGAGTAAGTATACTGTTTTGTCTCACAAATGGCAATGTGCACCGTATCTAAAGAAGGTGTTCAATACATTCTCCAGCATGTTTCGAAGAAAAGTAAAGTCTGTACTGCACACCTCGACACGTAAACAAAACCGGTGACGTGCAGACATCTACCGTGACTTGGCTGAAATGTAAACGGTAGACAATTCTTTCCTGCAAATATTCCCCACAGTAATGAGTCTTGATGTTATTAATATGATCTTACAACAAAACAACACAGTCCTTAATTCACTGGACGATAAATTACAGACACCTGGTATATTTTGTGATCCTTAAAAGGCATTTGACTGTAAATCACAATATCCTTTTAAATACATTACAGTATTACAGAGCAACAGGAAATGCTGGAAAGGCATCATCCAACCGGAAACCAATAGCATGAGGTCCCCATATTTCGCCCTCGCTTTCTCCTGCGTATATCAGTGACCTTCCTCCTGTAACGTTACTAGATGCCAAGTTTGTTTCGTTTGCAGGTGATACAAACATTGCAATACATACGAAATCGAGTGTAGTCTTAGAAACATTGAGTAATGAAATTTTCTTGGAGATTAATACACGATTCCTACCCCAAAAGAAACGCTAAAAGCATTTCAAAAGTTGTAAGTGCTTCTAGCGGGACTTTGAATTTCGCCGCGCTACACTCGTTCCCTCAGATATAATTTATACTGTCGCAGCGGTATGAGCGCTCGACGGCAGAGAAAATAAGAAAATTGTAACTCTTTTTTATCCGTCTATCGTCTCTCGAGAGCGGAAGCTTAATCCAGGCGTAACAAACTTATTAATGTGTAGACATATTGTGGAAGCTGTTACGAAATTCGGAGGATGGGAGTAGCAACGTAAAATAAATTGCATTCAGTTTTTAATTTGTATAAATTAGTGATTCCTGGACAATTGCAAGATTTCGGAGCAGACCTTTCACGCAGAAATGAAGTAGGAGATTTTTGAAGACCTGGACGCCGGACGAAAGAAGACATGTTAACATGGTAAAGGATGAACTCTTATCTACGCCATTTCCCCCTGTCAGTTACATTTTGTTATTCTCTGTTCTTTTTCAATAATGTTTGTAGTGGAAATTGGTTTAACACCCCAACAATAGCGTTTCCGAAGTCCGATTGCTTTTCTGTAATATAAAATCCGATTTGCATTTCATTCTTTCCCTTTTTCACGGTCATTTACGGTTTTAAAACCCCCTTTTTATTCACCATTTCTTCCCACCTTTTCAACCTTTTCTTTTCTCGTCTCTTCTCTTCTTCTTTTTTATTAACCACTACAACTGGCTCCCGCGACAGGACGCAATTTTCGGATGTGTCGTTTTTGAGCAGATTTGAAACTTTAATTTGTATATTTTCTTTCAGAGAATAACCAAAAATCCTGAAATTTAAATACTAACTAAAAGACCAACTTTAGTGTACCTAAGCAAATGATTATACAACAATATTGTAAAGAATTTTTGTAACTAATTCAATCTGTTTTTCTTTGCATGGCATATATTGCTGCAAAACTGTCATTTTGAGACCTTTTGGTGATTATCCGATGGAGATGTATTAAGAAAATCCATATTTTGACAAATACGATTTACGCAGAAGTGATTGACCAGCCGCTGCAGGACAGAAAATTTAATGGTGAGTCACACACTTATGTTTCATTCAAGCATTCAATAGCCAACTGCAGAATCCATTTTTCCCTTTCCACACATCCTGTAGTTTTCTTCTAGATTTTTCCAAAATTATCTATCTCTATTGTAGTTTGTGGTAATTATAGTATTGTTGTAGCATATGAAGATCGTGAATTTGACCGCCAAACAGTCATTTGTTACGAAAAATTTTGTCCGCCCCGCTGCATCTTTCTCAACCATTGTTTGCAATAGAGCAATCATCTACATTGACGAGAAAATATTTCAACCTAAATTTGAGTCAAATCTTTATTAATCAGACTTATATTATTCCCTTTTTGACTTACGATTATACATCCTATTAGAATGGAACGCGGTAAGGTAGAGAGAGTTTCGGCAGATGAGTTAAGTGAAGTAGATTCATCTTTCAACCAACAAGAAAGTCCGCGTTTCCCTCCATGGACGAGTTCACAGACCAATGCAATGATTTTGCCTCAAACTCGCAACATTTGTGATAATACACAGATGGCGACTCTAAATGACGAAATGTGGAATGGACGCGAGACTAGGCCGTCAGCGCCATTGTTAACATCAATGTCAGAACCGAATATGAGGCAAATTCAGCAATGTGACACAAATCGGACGCAGGAGACTGACAAACTGGACCGACTATTGCAGACATGAAACGAGACGTTAGTCAGAAAATTTGACGTATTAAACCGTACTATGACCGAAAATTTTGAACTAACCACAAAACAGATGACAGAATTAAATAACACCACTCAACAGCTCAGCCAGCGATTGGAGACATTGTCCGACCGAGTCACTAAACAGGAAGAAACTTTGGTTACATTCACACACGAAACAAAAAACAATATCACCCGATGTGAGAATCGGTTAACTCAAATAGTTAATGTGCAGCAGTAAGTGAACACCCGTGTGGAAGAGTTAGCTCAGGCCCACACTTCAGCTAGCTCCACCCAAGAAAAGCTGACTGAAGAAGTGGGAAATATTACCCAACAACTTACAATGGTAGTTCTTGAACAGACCCACCTCAAAGAAAAGTTAGAAGATCGAGCGGACCTCGCGTCACTAAACAACGACACCAACATGGCCGACAGAATTGTACACGAATGTAAATTGTGTGACGACTATCTGGACAAAAAACTTGAAACAATTACACAGGACATACTTTCAAAAACAAAGACACATGTTAAAGACGTGACAAAACACGCAGAAGACGAAGTGACAAAATTACGAGACAATGTTGTGCCGTGTTTGGCGATTGGTGCAAATGCATCGTCAGGGAACGACAAAACAGCTAAAACCATGGCTAATGACACAGACAGAACACCACCTATTGTGGAATCACCTATTTCAAATCAAAATTACAATGGGCCGCTTTCTTTTCCACCAAACGAGCAATATTACGGCACAGCACCTACAGTAGCAAGTGACACTAACTACGTCAATACAGTTATGCCAACCGGCATGGCCGATGACACGTTTGTAAGACATGGGTATTTCCAGACATTTTCCAGTGAGAACAAGCACAAAGTCCACCCTATTGTGTTTATTAGATCATTTGACGGTGTTTTTCCACGTAGTTGGTCAGAAGTCGATAAAATCAGATACGTCACCAATCTCGTGAGAGGACGAGCAGCTAAGTGGGGTGCAGCTATGAAACGGCGGTGCCTTACGTTTGAACAGTTCGAACAAGCCTTCTCGGACGAATTCTGGTCCGAGAATGAGCAACAGAATCTAAGGAGAGAAGTGTGCAACCTCGAGACCTATGACCCTAAAAAAGACACATTAAGACAGTACTTTGAGAGGTACCTAGACAAGACCCTGTACTGGTCCAAACCAGCCGACTTGCCAGCAATAATTGACACTTTAAAGAGCCACTTACCCTTTCCATACCGAGACAGATTAATAGGAGTACCTGAGAATGACATTAAGAGTTTTTTAAACTTCTTAGATCAAATGAACGCAGCTTACAGAGGCGATTCACGCCATTCTAATTTTACTCATACTGGTTACCGAAATCAGCACCCACCCCAAAGGAACCGTAGTGACGGTGGTTGGTGGAACCATCCGTCCGCGCCGCGACACAATACGATGCCTGCGCGGGAAACATATTCAAATGGAAACGTGTATGACGGTAGGAACAACCGCAGGAATTCGTGGAATAATAACAACAATAATTATCACCCATATCAAAATGGTAACTACATGCAGAATGAAAATCACAGACAGTACAACAACAACCGAAATGGGAGACGTGAGAATAACCAGAATAACCGGTACAACCCGGGCTACTTTGACAGGAACATGCCATATAACAGACATAATTACCACCAAAACAACATCAATCACCGACAGAATATGTGGAACACACAAAATTCACGCATGACAAATCATAACCCTCCACGGAATCCGCCGCCGTTCCCCAGTACAGTGATTCACTCCCCGCCACGAAGTAGCAATAACAATTGCGGCGCGCCATCAGCTGACGCGTGGGCGCCAACCGGCCGGAATGTAAACATAGTGGAGCTGGTCAATGGACCCGGCCAAACACAGCAGACGACGGAAAACAGTCGACGACCGAGCTAAGCGCTCGTGCTACGGTCGTGAGGTGTTGTAGGAGCGCAGCGGCTGAGACGGTTTGTTTCCTCAGGTACGACGACAAAATGACAGCAGAACAGGAATCAACAAACCTATCAGGTTGATGACCTTGTTCTTTTGCGTTCACATCCCAAGTCTACAAAATTAAAACAACTGAACAGAAAATGGCAGCTATTATATTCAGGTTCTTTCAGAATAGCAAGCATACCTCACCCAGGTTGTTACTCCCTAGAATACCTGTTATCTCACAAGCCAAGGGGGCTGCATCCCCACAGACATTTGAAACCCTTTGTGCACTAAAACAACATAATACAATGACAACTAATTTGAACATGAGCAAGTTGCTGTGGAAACGAGATCATAAATATTTGTATCGAATACACGAACATTAAGTTATACAGCCTAAGAACACAAACATTCATTTATGGATATTATATACTGCAGTTATACTTGCACACGTAATTATGAAGAGAAGGTAAACCCAGGTGAGTACACTTACTGAATGAGAAAATATATTCATACAGGAATGAGGTCTATGCAGGTTACATTTGTTGTTAATTGTAAATTATAAGGTGAATCAACAACTAGTTAGTTATTTCAAGGCACTCTAATGACAGGTGATAATAGCTATTGAGATCAGTAATGACATAGGTATGTAGCAGAATGAATGAGGATGTAAGAATGAATGAGTTAATATTTAAGTTAATATAAGAAGGTAAGTTACTGTGAAGTAGTTGATGGAGACAAGAGATTATTTGAGGAAAATATTATTGGAGTTTTATGAGAATGGAAATGCCAATTGGCCCCACGTGTGTGATATATTAATGTATAAGGATATATATATTATGATGAATATGTGAGTAAGGAATGAGTGAGAATGTTTTGGTAATATTGTGCTACATAGAGAAGTGAGTAAATAGTGTACATCTTTAAGAGTACATAAGAATTTCAGTTTGAAAGCAATCATTTGTGATGATTTAGAACACGCGAGTCTATTTTCTGTGCCCTTGAAAATGAACGAATGCAAGAAAAGCAGAGTGAACATAATGATGATTACAGCTGTTGAAAGAAGTGTAATAAGAATTTAACTTTGTAACCTTTTGTTAAGTTTTGTTAAGCCACTGTGTGGAAGGAAACATTTATAGTTCGTGTTCAGACAGGAGAATGATATTTTAAGGAACTTAAGTTGAAATATAGTTTTTAAACATCATTCATGTGAATACATTTGTGTATACGAAAGTGAAATTTAGTGCCATGTTAGCCTTTATTATACTTACACACTACAGAAAACCCTGAGGAAGCAAAAGATAGGAGAGTTATTAAGGCCGTTTTTGCGACTCGTACAACACCTCCACTTAAGCAAACAGATGACAAAATAACATCTACTTTGAAGACAACATTTGACTTTTCAGGCTATGCAAGGTAAGTGCAAAGGAGAAATGACCACCCGTGCAGCCGACGTAGCAACGGACGCTGAGAAAGAGACATTTTACTGTCAATTATAATACTATGTTCTTTATTTATGTTTTAGAGAAGAAATGATTTATATACACGCATACATGATGTTTAACCTTCACTAAAGTAAAAGGAAGTTCATGGTTGATCTCTTGAGAGGAAATTTGGTACGTCATTATATAATACACATTATGAGAGAGACAATCTCTGCGAGATATATTTTCCATTTGTATAGGCAGTATCCACAAGAAGTGGAGATATCGAGGAAGTACTGAGCAGATACGTGATTTACTCATGCAAGGATTTGTTAAGGTATAATACACTTAGTCATATGAACAGTCAGAACACAAACAGAGAATCTGTCATGATGTTACACTACACAGACATGACGTACGGACACTTACATTTACCCATGATTTGGTAAATGGTAAGCACCTCCTTTCACACACCCCATGAAGGTGATGCAAACGTTATAATGTATTATGTTCTCCTTTTATGTAGTAGCTGTAGGATTTGGTAGTTTGTAGGTAGTGAATAGTTTCTTCGATTCTATCTTTCTCCATTATCCTACCACCTCCTGCAGCTGGGTATTGTTTGTTTATGGAATGTAAGAGTATGTTGTGTGACAGTAAACTTTCAAGTATGAATAAAAAGATATGAAGAAAATTAAGTATTTTGATAAGGGATTATTGATGGCATTACAAGCCTGGTCAATCAAAAGACAGAAATGAATAATAATTGAATGAAAGCCCGTGATTTAAATATTAAGTCTGATATCCCTTGGCACACCCAAACTTGAATAAAGAAACTTAAAATGACCATAAACCCCAATAAGAGAAAGCCAATGGGACTTAGTATAATTTTTTACTGTAAATATTTCACATGCATATCTTGTAAATTTATATGTATTTGTATATGTGCTAAAACTTTGCATATTGTCAACATATTTTGAAATGTGAACACAAAATGTAAGCTTTTATAATTGATGATGTAAACATGCTGGGACACAGTGAACTTTGTTAAAATGTAAATATGGCAAAAAGGGTTGCAAACTGTGAACATCATAAACGACGAATTTGTTATTTGTGATACCTATGGTGCATGAACCAAATAACTGTTTGTAAACCGATATAAACTGCAATTTACTTAGATAATGAGGATTTTTCACACTGCAAATGAAAGTTTGTTGGCGAGTGTAAACAACCTGATGAAACACCTACCTTTCCGAACATCGACGCCGTTGTTCCTGGCCGGCCTTCAGATGCTTTGGAGACGAACTCAGCACCTGTCGTAGGCGATGTGGAGGCTAAAAACTAAATCGACCACATATGCCCCGGGAACAATAGTCATGAAAACACACAAGGACCTGGAGTGTTGCGTCGTAACAGAAGACATGGACTTTGCTTCAGATCCCGCACACGTTCAATCTTATTGTGTCTCCGGACTTCACACGCCATTTATACTGGAATAACAACTTTTAATGAACACTATGTGAAAGTGAATACTGTGCAAGACTGTCATAACACGGCAATTTTCAAACTGCCGCACGTGAAATTCAGTGACGCTATTGCGCATGCGCAAAGACTACATGCTGCCAGATATGCACTGGGAAACCAACGTGCTGTCGAGCAGCTTGCTCAAACACACTCTTGTAAATATATGTATATTAATTTTGTAAAAAGGATCAAAACTGTAACAATTGTATTTAGTAGATAGGTTTAGAAATTAAGTATTGACAAAGATTATCCCCTATGAATGCACGTGGCCTTTCCTATGCAAATATGTATATACTGACATGTAGGTATATCTATTATATTGTTTCCTAGCCTGCCACGCTAAATGTTTTAGCATGACAGTCGAGGGGGCGATGTAGCGGGACTTTGAATTTCGCCGCGCTACACTCGTTCCCTCAGATATAAATTATACTGTCACAGCGGTATGAGCGCTCGACGGCAGAGAAAATACTAAAATTGTAACTTTTTTTGTTTTCTATCCGTCTATTGTCTCTCAAGAGCGTAAGCTTAATGCAGACGTAAAAAACTTATTAGCTAGTCTTGATCTGATTTAAGACGAAAAAACTTATTAATGTGTAGACATATTGTGGATGTTTGTATGACATTTGGAGGAGAGAAGCAACGCAAAATAAATTGCATTTAATATCAAGACGGTTTTGGATACATTAGAAACTCCTGGACAATGAAACTTGTTGCAAGATTTCGGAGCAGACTTTTCACGCAAAATTGAAGGAGATTTTTGAAGACCTGGACGCCGCACGAAAGAAGACTTGTTAACCTGGTAACGGATGAACTCTTATCTACGCCACTTCCCCCTGTCAGTTACATTTTGATATTCTCTCTTTTCAAATAATTTTTGTAGTGGAAATTGGTTTGACTTTTGCTCAGAAACGCCACAAGCAGCACCCCAATAATAGCTTTTCCGAATCACCAAGTCTGTTAACTTTTCTGTAATACGAAGTCCAATATGCATTTCATTCTTTCCCTTTTTCATGGTCATTAACAATTTTTAAAACCCACTTTTTATTCACTCATTTCTTCCCATATTTTCAACCTTTTCTTTTTCTCTTTTTTATTAACCACTACATATTATTGGAAATGATAAGTGAAGAGCATATTCACACTCATCTATTTGTGAGAGGGAAATTTCAGCACCAGTTTAATAATTCAATTTCTAATTAAAAATCATATAGAAATACGCATTTTCATAAGACAAATTTCAGATTTCAACATACATTTAAAAATTTTTTTGCCATTGGAAAATTTTATTTGCAATTAATTACGAAAATCGCTAGACGCATAGAAGTTGTTTCCGCGGACGAGCTTAGTGAAAGTGACACATTGCAAAACATGTCCGACAGTCAAATGAATATTGAACTTAATTGTGAGGATGTTAAAAGACATAATTTTACCGGATCGATTAAGACAACATCCCCCATATTTAAACAGATATACAAGCGAATGGAGAGTGAGTACTACGGGACATTGACAACGTCAACTTCAGAACCAGACATCAATCAGGCACGAAAAAATGACGAAACTAAGACACAGGACTCTGACATGCTCAACCAGATTCTGAAGTTACTTGGTGACCAAAACAGAAAATTTAACACTTTAGACAAAAGATTTGACGCTTTACACGACAATTTAAAACGTGACATTGGGAAATTTGACACTAAATTCGATGAACTGACACGGGACATAAAACAAATTTTGAAAAACATTCGAGACAAATTGCTGACTTGACAGAAACCACCAGCAGTCTTGAAAGGAAATTTACTGACTTACCAGACAAGGTTACGAGACAAGAAAAGGTATTTGTGGAATTCAGTGACGAGACAAAAACTGACTTACAACGATGTAATGAGAAATTGTTAACAGTAGTTTTTGAACAACAGAAAACCAGTACCCAAGTTGACGAATTACGACAGTCACACAATTCCGTAAAAACAAACCAAGAACACTTAGACCTGACGATTACAGACCTTTCAGACAGATTAAATGATGTAACATTGGAGCAGAAATCCTTACAGGAAAAGTTAGAAAAACTTGAAGACAGAGCAGATGTAGCATCTTTAAAGAATGACACAACTCTAGCAGAGAAACTTGTACATGAATGCAAATTATGTGATGATTATTTAGATGAGAAGTTTGAGACAATGACGCAGATCATTTTAGATAAGACAAAGGAACAAGTAAAGGGAGAAACAGATAATATTCAGAAAGAGGTACGTAAACTTAAAGAAAATGTAATACCAAGTTTGTCAGTGATACCAAAACGCATAACAGGCAACCAAAACACAAATGAGAATCATAATAATGCTAGACCCAGCACAAAGCCGAAAACAGAATTACCAATGAGTGACACAAATCCCAATGAACCATTTCCAATGCTACCACAAGATCAAAATTACTGTAAGACATCACCACATACTATGCACAGTTTGACACAAAATGCAGGACCCATAATACCATCGGGAGTAGCTGATGAAACATTAGTACGACATGGATACTTGCAGACATTTTCATGTGATGAGAAAGACAAAGTGCATCCGATTGTTTTCATCCGCTCTTTTGACGGTATTTTCCCGAGACATTGGTTATAAGCTGATAAAATTCGATATGTTACAAATTTGTTACGTGGAAGAGCAGCTAAGTGGGGAGCAGCAATGAAAAGACGATGTTTAACATTTGAACAAGCATTTCTTGAGGAATTCTGGTTCGATCACAGAACAACAAAGTTTAAAACGAGAAGTATACAATCCAGAAATTTACAACCCGAAGAAAGAGACTTTACATCAATACTTTGAACGCTACCTAGACAAAACATTATATTGGACAAAACCAGCAGATTTACCAGACGTAATTAGAACACTTAAAAGCCACTTACCATTTCCTTACCGTGATAAATTAATAGGAGTGTCCGAGGACAACAAAGAATTTTTTCAGTTATGTTGATGAGATAGATGTTGTTTACAGAGATGAGATCAGGAATTTCAATCAATTGTATCCGATCCATCCAAGCAATTCGCGTACGCAGAACAGAAATGACAGAGGCTATTGGAATCCGCCTCCAACACCACAACAAAACATTCAAAGCCACAATTCGCACTACACTGGGACAAATCCATTCAATATTAGGAGAAACAAGTCGCAGCATTGGCAAGGAAGTGGTAATTATTACTATAATGGTTATCCGAACAGTAATTACAGTTATATTCAAAATAACAACAACAGAAGAAGGAACCGAAATCATAGAGATCAAAGAAGAGAGGATAACAGGTACCATCCAGGATATTTTCAGAGAAGCAACATACAACAACATCCAAACACGTATTGCAGGAATAACAGTAATGACAATACCAGTTACAGTCATGGGCGAAATAATGTATAGGGAAATCACAATGGACCACCGCCACGACACATGCAATAAAGCAACCCTCAATACCTACCTAACGGAACTCCCAATGCGACGCGGGGTAATGTCAACAACCAAACAGCTGATACCTGGGTGACGCGCGACAGAGACGTAAATATTATTGAGTTGGGCAATGAACCCAACCCGCAGCAACAACCGAATTTGCCGGAAAACGAACGACGACCGAGCTAAGTGCTCGAGTTACGGTCGATAAGGAGCAGAGCGCAACGGAACCGACGATTTGTTTTCTCCGATATGATGACAGTAAGAAAATAGAAAAAGAATTATATCAGGATGTAGATTTTAATAGTACCAGTAAAACAAAGAAGATTATTCAGGCAATAACAATAGTTATGATTGGTAGTTATGAAGTGGAAGTAATGTTAGATACTGGAGCAGCAGCAAGTGTCATTTCAATGTCTTTATATAATGAACTCAAACGAATAATGAACATACGAACATTGCCAGTACAGAATTGTCACATTCTAAGTGCCACCGGTAACAAATCAAAGAACGTGAAATTTCAAGCTCTCATTAACTTCACATTATCAAATATACCACTCAATTACAGTTTCTGGTAGTAGACAAATTAGTTATGCATTGCATATTAGGGATTGATTTTTTGAATGAATATCAAGCAATGATAGATTTAGGAAAAGGGAAATGTCATTTAACTGTAAACCAACAACAACTGACAATAGAGTTAACACAGGGTAAAAACTTGAACAGTAAACAAGGTAAGTTTGAACAGTTACATTTTGTGTATCCACCAGCAACAAACATGTGATTTAACTTTTAATGAAGCTGTATCTCAGGGAATTAAACCTAATGATTTATATGAGAAATGCACAGAATCTGAATATCTGACGAAGGAACAAGAACTTGAATTACCTGAAGTTTTGCAGCAATTTGCTGAGGTATTTGTGGAGAAACCTGGAATTATTAGAGGCTATACTTATGAGATGGATGTTAAACCACACAAAACATACTGTAGAACATATTATAATATTCCTTGGTCAAAGAAACTCGCAGTTTTGAAAGAGATTGAAAGAATGCAAGCTTGGGGTATCATTGAAAGGTCACATTCACCATATTGCAGTCCGATCCTAGCAGTTAATAAAGAGGATGGCAGTGTAAGGTTAGTGCTGGACGCACGAGAAATTAACAAAAAGTCATAAACCCAATCAACACACGATCTATAAATTTGAAAGAACAACTTTTAAAATTTTATAATGTACAGTATTTAACCAATATCGACCTCCGCTCATCGTTTTGGCAGGTGAACCTCCATAAAAACAGCCGTAAATACACCGCATTTCTATGTGAGGGACGTAGTTATCAATTTTGTGTTCTACCCTTTGGTCTACGAGTGAGTGCTGGAGTATTTATTGAAGCCTTAGATGCTGTTCTTGGACCACAATTGTTATCGCAAATTGATGACATTGTCATTGCCACCACTACTTGGGAAGAACATGTAAATCTTTTGAAGCAACTTCTGACTAAATTTTCTGACGCAGGTGTCACTATCAATTTATCAAAGACGAAATTAGGGAGGAGAGAAATCAAATTCCTTGGTCACATCATATCAACTGAAGGCATTTATCCAGACTCCAGAAAAATTGATGCAATTAAGAATTTTCCATCCCCACAGAATCGTAAACAACTCAAAGCCTTTCTTGGTCTATCTTCTTTCTTCAGGAAATTTGTACACTACCACCTTCTTAACAGTCCACATCTTCTATCTTTACTCAAAAGAAATAATATTTGGAAATGGACAGAGTTCTGTCAGACAGATTTTGAAGCGATTAAGAATGCAATGGC
This sequence comes from Schistocerca serialis cubense, assembly GCF_023864345.2. Taxonomy (NCBI): domain Eukaryota; kingdom Metazoa; phylum Arthropoda; class Insecta; order Orthoptera; family Acrididae; genus Schistocerca; species Schistocerca serialis. The sequence goes on along the minus strand of NW_026047648.1, from coordinate 6,769,356 downwards.
AAGGAAAGCGTTTCTGAAGAAGAGAAATTTGTTAACATCCAGTATTGATTTAAGTGTCAGGAAGTCATTTCTGAAAGTATTCGTATGGAGTGTAGCCATGTATGGAAGTGAAACAGTCTCTGGACTGAAGACCACAAAAAAAAAAAAAAAAAAAAAAAAAAAAAAAAAAAAAAAAAAAAAAAAAAAAAAAAAAAAACAACAACAACAACCGAATTAATTATGGATAAAACAGAAAGAAATGAATTGGCAGACCCTCTACCTAAATTTACAGCAACAACAAATCCTGTTAGTTAAGAAGAAAAGGTAAGACAAGCTTACACAACATTATGTGACAAAGCTAAGGAAAGAAAGCAGAAATATGACAGAGGTGTCAGGAAAGCACAAATATTTCAAGTTGATGAGTTAGTTTTACTAAGAACACATCCTAAACCCACAAAACTGAAACATTTAAACAGGAAATGGCAGATCTTATACTCTGGACCATACCGAATTGCAAATATTCCACACCCTGGCTGTTATTCATTAGATTATCCATTAACACATAAACACAGAGGTCTACATCCACACAGACATTTGAAAAAATACATGCAGTACAATGTTAGCTAATAAGAAGAAGATAATTAATATGATATACAGTTATGATGGGCCTACATTTAAGTTATACAGATACTTACAATCTAATGAATGCAGGTAAGCCTAGAAACCAATGTGAACCATCCAATAGCTAATAAGATATTTGGTTATAAGAGGAGTTGCTATTGAGGCATATACACATTAGAGGAGGCAGAGAACTGAACAGAATTATTTTCTTTAGGACGCATGTGATAATAGTAATTTTGATATGAGTGATGTGAGTGACTGAATGAGATGAGTGAATGTAATTTTAGTTTAATAAGAGGATAAATAGTAATATGCAGAGAGTTAAATGGAATATAAGATGAGAAAATGGTATTATTATTATTATTATTATTATTATTATTATTATTGTTGTTGTTGAAGTAAAAAAGTAAGTGATGATGAATAACAGGAAAAAATATATATAAAATGCTGAGGAATAAGTATATGTTATTTGTGAAGAATGAATAATGGATAGGTGAGAATGTTATGGGTAATTGAGAATATGTTGAGAGCAAAGAAACTAGATTTGAATGCTATATCACATGTACTCGTGGAATACAGAATGAAAGTAGTGAAAGAATATTATTTATTGAAAGATTGGTATGCCTGAGATAATAACTTATGTGATGTCTTATATATTCTTATAACTAAAGGTGAAAGTATAGATTTATGTGGAAAGAATTATTTACAGCAGCCACTTCTGAAAATATACCAGAAGATTTAAATCTATAACACTTTAACACTAATCTAATGGGAACTTGTAATGAAATTTTTGGAGTTATGTAGGCTTGACACTTCAGATTGGAAGAATTATTTAAGAGAACATATTTAGCAGTCATCTAATGACATAATTAAAGCTCATCTACTGAACTGAACTGTTGCACCATTAAATAAAAGGAGAATAAGGAGAAAACAAAACGTCAGTCCTCTGTTGCGGTTCATACTCTCATCCCTTCCTTAGAAAAATTTATACATGTTGATGAAATATTTGACATTATATAACTCGTGATTATCTGACAGTATGGAGAGACATACACACATATTTACTTATGAATAGAATTTTACAGGTACCACAAGGTAAATACAGAATGGATATACAGCATGGAACGCAGCAGCAATTATCTGACAAGAACTAAGAAGATTTATTTATTTATTTATTAAGTAAAACATTTATTTATATTGCTTGATACTCATGAAAGGAAGGAGATCAACTACACAAACTTTATAGGAACATGATTGACTTGAACTAGATATATATATATATATACACACACTTACCACACTGATGTACATACTTGTAGGATCCTAAGATATTTAGAGGGGCATCACTCTAAGAAACGGTAATAGAGGGGCACCACTCTTAGAAACGGTAATAGAGGGGTACCACTCTTAGAAACGGTAATAGAGGGGTACCACTCTTAGAAACGGTAATAGAGGGGTACCACTCTTAGAAACGGTAATAGAGGGGTACCACTCTTAGAAACAGCAATAGTGGGGACACCACACTCAGAAATGGTATTAGGCATAGGAAATTTTACATTGTATTAAGTAAACATGTATTTTGTCTATCATATTTTATTTTGGGTAGTCCACTGTAGGAGGTAACTTTACTAGTATTTATGAAGTAGTTAGCAACCATCCCATGAACCTGTCCTACAGAGGGCTGTCTTGAAGCTTGAAATGTGTGTAAATTTTATTCCAGGACGCAAGATGAATTTTAAGTTGAATATTCTAGCGAGTTGCCACAATTATTTTAAAATGTTGCAAGTGTAGCGAAAGGGAAAGGAACAAAAAAAAGGAAAGAAAGGAAAAAGAATGAGCTAACAAATAAAATGTATATTTCAATCTGAATGTAATTTAATTCACATGTCAGAACAATGATATTGAATGTAGCGTAAAAATTTACTATATTTTTCCATTTAATTCTGTATATGTACTATATGACAACAATGTAAATATCTCATGTAATGATTAATCGTAAATATTTGTATATTCATGTACTTACTAGCTATATCAAGAAATGTATTTTAAGGAGATGTTAATGAGCTGCAAAGGACTTGTGCATGTAGCACATGATTCATATAAATGGAACTGAAAATGCAAAGAAGAAACCAACGTGATGGAACACTGGTCAAGCAATATTTACGTAGTGTCAATATGCTTTGAAATGTGTGGTGTTGTGGAAGCCGGCAGGTGTTCAGGTTGGTGTAAAAGACAAGCTCATCACCTGTCGTAGGCAGTGAGGTGTTTCCTGTGCCCTCATTGACCATTTATAGCCCGGTAGACGCCACCAAAATTCGACTGCTGGAGATCACAATTTCGTGTTGACACAATGCACAAACTTTGGATTTTCTTCAAGTCACATGCAAGAGATCCAGGCAGTACACACACACACACAAGCCGATACTACGTTTAAAGACATTGGAGCAATAAAATAGAAGCATTTATTGTTTGAATTAATTCCACTGCAAACACGAATCATGTGAACTGAATTCAAACGCCGCAGTTCAAAGACATTAATGTTACGACTCCTAAAGAAGATACACACCAAAAAGACTGTATACAGAGACTGATATGCAAAGAGCATTGTGCTCAGAAATATTTTTTGTAACATGTAAAATTCTTGTTTTCTTATATATTTTCCATACTGCCACACTAGTTTGAGGAGCGTGTCAGTAGAGGCGGCATTGTAACGGTACTTTGACTACCGCGCCTCCGCCAATACAAAGATATAATTTATGATTGCGCATGCAGAAGAGCGCTACGCCAGCGACCGATTTTTATAAATAATTTTGATCTTTTGTTTTTTACTTTTGCGTAGGTGTGTTTTTGAACAACTAATGGATTACTCTCTTGTCTTCATACGTGTATTTTTCGGCGCTGTGTTAAACAAGGTTTTAAGTGGAAATTAAAACTATCTTACGAAACGAAGTTATTTCAGTAGTGATTCAAAATGGTTATCGCCAAATTTATAAATTAATCCTGACAGTGACAACTTAAAGAAATTTTCATCGGATGGAGAACAAGAGGACCAGCAAAAAATGAGAAAAAGGACATCCTATAAGAAAATTAAGAAGTATTCCAGACACAGCCACGAAGACTATGTTGTTGTTGTTGTTGTGGTCTTCAGTCCTGAGACTGGTTTGATGCAGCTCTCCATGCTACTCTATCCTGTGCAAGCTTTTTCATCTCCCAGTACCTACCTACTGCAACCTACATCCTTCTGAATCTGCTTAGTGTATTCATCTCTTGGTCTCCCTCTACGATTTTTACCCTCCACGCTGCCCTCCAATACTAAATTGGTGATCCCTTGATGCCTCAGAACATGTCCCACCAACCGATCCCTTCTTCTGGTCAAGTTGTGCCACAAACTTCTCTTCTCCCCAATCCTATTCAATACTTCCTCATTAGTTATGTGATCTACCCATCTAATCTTCAGCATTCTTCTGTAGCACCACATTTCAAAAGCTTCTATTCTCTTCTTGTCCAAACTATTTATCGTCCATGTTTCACTTCCATACATGGCTACACTCCATACGAATACTTTCAGAAATGACTTCCTGACAGTTAAATCAATACTGGATGTTAACAAATTTCTCTTCTTCAGAAACGCTTTCCTTGCCATTGCCAGCCTACATTTTATATCCTCTCTACTTCGACCATCATCAGTTATTTTGCTCCCCAAATAGCAAAACTCCTTTACTACTTTAAGTGCCTCATTTCCTAATCTAATTCCCTCAGCATCACCCGACTTAATTAGACTACATTCCATTATCCTTGTTTTGCTTTTGTTGATGTTCATCTTATATCCTCCTTTCAAGACACTGTCCATCCCATTCAACTGCTCTTCCAAGTCCTTTGCTGTCTCTGACAGAATTACAATGTCATCGGCGAACCTCAAAGTTTTTATTTCTTCTCCATTAATTTTAATACCTACTCCGAATTTTTCTTTTGTTTCCTTTACTGCTTGCTCAATATACAGATTGAACAACATCGGGGAGAGGCTACAACCCTGTCTTACTCCCTTCCCAACCACTGCTTCCCTTTCATGTCCCTCGACTCTTATAACTGCCATCTGGTTTCTGTACAAATTGTAAATAGCCTTTCGCTCCCTGTATTTTACCCCTGCCACCTTTAGAATTTGAAAGAGAGTATTCCAGTCAACATTGTCAAAAGCTTTCTCTAAGTCTAAAAATGCTAGAAACGTAGGTTTGCCTTTCCTTAATCTTTCTTCTAAGATAAGTCGTAAGGTCAGTATTGCCTATATTATAATAAATACTACGTTTCTAACAGAATTATAAGGTAAATTTCGACTTATTTCTGATTCTATTTCCTTACAGTCGCTTTTTGTAGTGTTGCCGACACGGTCTGCCATGCACAGTCAAATTACAGCACGATCTCAATCAGTAATACGAAGTCCGCCTTACCTGTAACTTATTCCATCAAAATTCAAAACCCAATCAGATTTTCTATTTTGTATTTTCACGGCAGAACCCCGAGGAAAGGAAACACTACAGCAGGGTACCCTCCCGTACAGTGGCTCGCGAGTATGCCTGTAGAACTGGAAGTGGAATGCCTCAAATTAATTATCGTAGCCAAATTAGAGGTTACCTGTAACTGCATCAGTGGCAGAAAAGTACAAGTGATGGTGCCAGCAATTTTGTGACAGTAAATGCAACGTTTAAGACCTCTGGATACAGTCACAATGTGGAACACACAGCCAAGGAGGAAAATAAAAATCTGAAAACCATTCTGTGTTAATCTTGACTGTGAATACACGGATAGAGTGGAGCACCTGAGTGAATATTTAGACAAAATATATAATACAAATTAAAGGCAAAAATTCGTTCTGAAAACTGATAACATTCCCTTTCAATGCATTGGTATTAAATGCTTTGCAACTCTTTAGATGGAACACAAAGAGCAAGCAATATAATTTTATGTGAAGGCCTTTTGTTAATTGTGTCAGATCCACAAATAAGAAAGTCACACAAAGAGAGGTACGAAATAGAGGATACAGTGGGACAAATGGACAAGGGAAGATTAATTTCTTAAGAGAAAAGTTAATACCAAACGGAATGATTTGATTTAAAAAATCACAGATTGCCACAAAAGTTTTGATACGAGCCCAAATGCTTACAGCAAATGACCACAAAGATTTACCGTATTTACTCGAATCTAAGCCGCACCTGAAAAATTGGACTCGAAATCAAGGAAAAAAAAATTTCCCGAATCTAAGCCGCACCTCCAAACCGAAACAAATTTGGTCCATTGTAATATGAGACATAATTTAGGTCGAATGAAAGACGATACAGCTATAGTAGTTTGGTTCGAGTCGTAAGCTTAGCAGTTAAGCTTTACCAGGTAGCCATTGCTATGCGTCAGGCGCTCCGTCCGTATTTGTACGGGTACCCTTCCTTTTTCACGTGCTTCGTCTTGTTTGAATAGATTGTTTATTTTTCTTTGATCTGATAAGTGCCGTTCTCTTTGTTATAGGTGTTTATGTCACTCTAAGCTGAAAATGCATTACTGTACTGTGTCATGCATTGTGTGTCGCATTCTGATAGCGCGTGTTTACGGCCTGTCGCCGCTCGCGGCATGGCTTGCTTTTGTGCGCGCTACCGCCGCTTACAATAAAAAAAAGAGAGGAATCGTCTCATTAGTGAAACAATGGCAAGAGACTGCTATTTGTTGTTTCTTACACTGCTGCTTTCTTCGATAATGATCAACAAGAACCAAATAATAGACTTCGTATGATAGAAGACATTCTGAACCAGAGTTTAGCTAAAATTTTTCTCCGTTTGAGAATCTTTGCTGACGCCTCTTTTGTACATTACATTCTGCTCAGAAATAAGAGTCATCTTAGATTTAAAAATCTAGTCAATTGCCGTGCTTCATTTCTGACTGTTATCACTATGAGGCATAAGAATAATACGAATATAAACATGACATGATATGTACATTCTTCCGCGTTTGCTGTTGTCTCACACTAGTTTCGTAGTTTATTAGGCAGACAGGATTTAAATGAGATAGCAGCAAACATGAAAGAATACATGGCAAAATGTTTATATTCGTATTATTCTTATGGTGAAGAGAATACTGCATGTGATTCACAGTTCATAAAAGTCCCTATTAGCAACCATCTCTTCCCACAGATAGAAAAAAATTCAGAACGTAGAGTTGGCCATATTGACAAACATCCCAAACAGTCTTTCCAGTCGGATTTTTGTAGTACATTGAAATGCTGCTTCATTCGAAGATGGACAATGCGGAATTTGTATTTACTTCATTGGATAATGTACGAAAATGCAGTGGTCGAAACTCTGAGCGGAGAAAAAAAGCCCGTCTTCCACCTTTTCTTAATTTATTTACTGACGCAGAGGTTTTGTCGCCAGTATTTATCTTTGTGCCTGCAAAGCATGCCTGTGTAGCGCTACATATATTCGACCCTTTCGACGGCAGAAGTCTGTTATGGCGGCACCTACCAACATTTTTCAGAACTTCCGCTTACTTTGCACCCGATTCTAAGCCGCAGGCGGTTTTTTGGATTACAAAAACCGGAAAAAAAGTGCGGCAGAGATTTGAGTAAATACGGTATTCAAGTGGAGTTCTCGATGTGCTGTATCACAAATAGTTTACTCGACGTGCTGACAAATTAGTGGACCGTCCGTGTAAACCAAAATAGTTTTCATTGCCTTTAACATCAATACTTTATTTTAACATAACACAGACGTATTTAACAATAAATCACAGTTTGAACATCAAATTTTACATACAGCTTTGCAACACTTATGCACAAAAAACAAGACAGTGCGCATCAAAAGATTTGCAAGTTTTTGCAAAATAAGTTATTAAAAAAATGTACCTTTGGAAGTGAATGTACTTAATAATTTTTTTAGCCCTCTGCAGCTCACAATCTAATCTTACAGCCACAGGCATGTTGAAAATGTAGGCAAGTTGTCAGACCATATCCTTGGCACAGTACGAGGGGACAGGTTCGGAGACAAATTGGGATAGCACTGCACTAAGTTACTGAATTAAATAAAGCACAGTGTAGTGCTTGCTTACACTGCAAATCAGCACAATAGAACATGTGGTTAAAAAAAGATGTTTATGTTTCACATATCCATAAAAATTAGAAACCATATTCATGTTCCAGAAAATAAGTATTACTTGTTAATGTGGAAACTAAGCTCAGTTCTTTGCAGAGAGCACAATTGGAGCCCTGTTTTACATCCTCATAACAGAAGCTAAATGTTCTATCTAAGTTCGACAGTATTCCTCGTACGAAGATAACAGCTAGGTTTCTGTGCAAAACCATTTAGTATGTGCCTCAGTTTACTGGCAAAGACTACATTTAAAATAAATGTTTATCATAGAAAGTAGTGCAGGCAAAGATTATGAGCTGAAAGATAGGAAAAAAGATTCAGTGTGTGAGAATACAGTTCTATTACATGGACATACAAGACACAACATTTCATATTCCATGCTCCCAGCACGTTTGAAACAAAATTTACAAATTCAACTACTTTCTAGGTAATTGCAAAAGTTACATTACAACTAGTTTTAAAGTTTTCGTAACAGCGAATTCAATCGACAAATACCTCGAGACAAAGCACCAATACTTTAAGCCGATAATTAGATCATCAGACTACCACGGTGCAGAGGAGATTGACAAAGGATAGGTTACAACTTTAGACAAACGACTTCAGGATACACAGAGCTGCTATTTTGGCTCAGACAGTAATGTCACACAAATTATTTTTAATCATCAGTCAGTGTGAAACAGAATACGAATAATCTCTCATAAAATGTGTAACAGATCGAAATGAAAAGTTGCCACAATAATCGTAAAGGTAAATCCTCTTACATACTTGTGCAAGCGCTGGGATGTACATTGTGGACACAGAGTTAGTGTTGTTTAATCTTTAGGTAAAATGCAGATACATGCAGGCTGATACATATATCTATAAAGAAAAAACCTTATTTTTTCAACTGTGATTCTCCAAAAATTCTCTTTAATATTAGCAGCCTTGTACACTAGGCAAGTGCAAATATTGTATTGTACAAAATATCAGATTCCTTTTTACTCTTTCCAGTTAAAGAGGATATTACCGGGGCCAATGAATAATTTCCAAAATTTGTTTAAAAAATAAACAGCCAATGCTCAGACACAATGACCGATTTCATTTACTCGGCAGGACACAACTGACCCGCACCACTCGAAGAGACGACAAACGAAGATCGAGATTCTGGGTGTTTCTGTTAGAATGTTGCAATACACATATTTCTGTTAATTTCTTTCTCCGTCTGTGAGGAATCCGTAACAGGTATTCCGCTCGTCACGGTGGACCCTAATACTTCGTCGGGCATTTGAGATACCGAAGTGACATTTTTATCAAATTTTCATATTATGTTGTCTGGTTATTACTCACAGGGATCATATTGCTGCAGAAGACCCAGGTGCAAAACCTACCCAATCCGCCCTCCCAGTACGCCCTACTCCAGTCCCGTCACAGGACTATCCTATCCCATAAGAGTTAGGGCCGCGTGTGAAAGCCGCCATCTCGTCTGCAAACTCTGCTGCAATTACTGCACTTTTATTTTATTTTATTTTATTTTTTTTTTTTTTTTTTTTTGCTGGCAGCTGACGAGTTGCCCACCACAACTGGCAGCCACTGCCAAACTGTGGCCGAGAACAGAGTCGAACACCCGGCAGCACAATGCGGTGCCGCGCCCGAGACGCTCTAGTTCGGCGGCCGCTTCGCGGGGCGAGCCGTCCGAATCCTACCCTCGGGCTCCCACTTTACTGGGCTGTGCAGACGGGAGATATCCTCACAAAATATCACTCGCTCCTGTAAACCTCTCGGCATCTATCTCCACCGACCCGCGGTCCCGAAACGCCGCGTGCAACGCTTCCCCGTCGTCCCGTCCCGTCACCATCTTCCGATCTGTACCTGTCGTCACGCTCGTCATGCACTGTACGACACGGGCTCCGGTACCCGTATATCACGTACCTAGCCCGTGCACCTACCACACGTGTCCCCTACATTCCCAGCCGGCAAACCTGCCGTCCCCCTCCGAGCCGTCAGCCCCCCCTGCCCCCCCCCCCCCCGCCCTCTCTTCCTGCCTGCTACCTACCTACGTCCCTCCCCTCCGCCCTTTCTCTTTTCTTCTTACTCACCCTCGTCAACATAACCGCCACCCCACCAGCTGAAGTGGAATCCCGGCACTGTGTGTCCACCCAGCAGAATGTAGGGCACAGGTTGGTTTTTGTGTTGTGTGTGTGCGTTTGGATGAGAGAGAGAGAGAGAGAGAGAGAGAGAGAGAGAGAGAGAGAGAGAGAGAGAGAGAGGAGGGAGGGAGGGAGGGAAAAGGGAGGCGGCATGCAGTGCTCTAACTCTGAAAGCTCTCTTTTGTCTGCACCTGTCGACGATGTTAAGAGTAGAGATGTTGGTCCTATACTGGACAGATTGAGTGTACCCTTACACTCCTCTGCTGCATCACAGTGGAGCTGTTAATGGTTTTTCTTCTTTTGTTTATTTATTTACAACACGCTCCACCACAATATTTGTAATACTGTGTGTGTTTTGCTGTGTTTATGCTGCACGACGCGAGGAGGGAGAGGGTGAAGGCCGTTGCCAGCACACCTCCCGCTCCTCCCTAACAGAACGGAAGAGGCCACCGAACTCGACATACCCGTCACTTCTCGAGACACTGTGCACAGGTTCGGTATTTAAACCGGGACACAGGTGCAGAGTTTGGCGATCGGAAATGTCACACCGCCACGTCTCCTCCCTTCGCCGGTAAAATAGTGCCGCCGAAAACTTTTTCCGGCACCAAAATACGGACCGGCCGATCCCGAGTCGAGAACCGCCGTACGACTGCGCGTCGGTGACATCGGCCACGTAGGCAGGTAAATTGTAATAAAAAAGGAGCACTTCGCCAGTTTACATTTTGCAGTCGTACGGTGGCCAGTTTCAGTGTACGTGGCACCGAAAGTGATTGCGGGGAGGGAGACACCGGCACCCGGGGACCGTCGGTGCCGACGGGCGAGTCGGTCGAGCCGGAGCACACGCACTTACGGGACGGAACACTAATGCGTACGCTTCTCGCGATCGTACGTAAAAGTGAAAAGGGAGTGGAATACGTACGTGTGTGAGCGAAGTGACTATTTTAAAGTTCAGAACTGTACTTTGTACAAGAAAGTACAAGGGTGGGCCGTTACGTAACAAATGTAATTTCCATCGGTGGGCACGTATTACTTGAATTTAAAGTGAAATACGATAATTGTATCGTACAAAATTGTTCACGTATTAAAATCCCTTCATTTTAATAGAATATTTCGGACGGAACAGAATCTTAGAACAGTGTGGGAGAACAGACGGGGCACAAGCCGTAGGCCCGCGGTCGGAACTTCAGTTATCGGCACCCGTACCTCTGCAGTAAGTTGCCCTCTACGAATGACTTCTTATCGATGTCCGGTGCCTAATTTTTCCGACCGGCCGGACTACGGCGAGATCCTCACTTTTACGGATCTCTCTCTGTCTGCCGCCACCGGCACCCGTTACGGTGGAGAAAAGCCCGAATGCGGTCCGAGGAAATGGCCGAAACTAGTTGCTGGTGAATAAAAATCTGAAAACGTGATCGAGATTCTCTCTACTCGACTTTTAGACTGTTACTCCGATCGCTGCTTTGCTCCAGTTACAAAATGCCGTCTATAATTTTACACGAGTATTAAGCGTAGGAACTGAAAGCCGTCGACTGTTAGTGAGAGACTAGTCTCAGCTCTCGGGAGAACACAATTACACGTGTCTACGTAATAAATGAAAGTATCAAAATGAGAATCTATTTGATTTAGCAATCTGTCCGTTTCGTAATACTGTCAACTACTGAATAATACACCCTGTCTTCCAATACATTAGGGACACCTCAAACTGGCTAATTACCGTCATCTTTTATACAAGATTCTTTGTTTTTAATGAGAACTTCTGGGTGACGAAGTAAAATGCAATTTAACAAGTCCTTCAGGCAGATATTGCTATGCATTCTCTCTCTCTCTCTCTCTCTTACTGTAATACGTGTAAAAATTTAAAGTGTGTACATAGGTGTAGGTGTGTGTGTGTGTGTGTGTGTGTGTGTGTGTGTGCGCGTGACGAAGGGGGGGGGGGGGGGGGGGGGTTGCAGGCCACACTCATGCACACCTTTTTTTTCTTTAGGCTGGTGTGCTTGTATCTCTCTCTAAACTCATAGAGGGCATATATCTTCCACTTCTGTTCTAACACACTAAGTCATACATTTCTCACCTTTTAGAAAAGTGTAGTCAGTCTTCCCATTCATATAGACCCTTCAAGCCTTCTAGCTGTTCATTAAGTGTGTTATCATGTCCATTGTAATTATCCGGGCTGTTATGCCCTGGTCGGTTGACGAATTCTGTGCCAATTCCCAACGTTTCGTCTCCGGCTGCAGGAGACGTCTTCGAGGGGGTCCGTAGCTCGACGGAAGCTCCGACACACCCACCGGCTCAGTCAGTAGCGAGCTACCGACCCCCTCGAAGACGTCTCCCGCAGTCGGAGACGAAACGTTGGGAACTGACACAGAATTCGTCAACCGACCACAGCTTAACAGCCCGGATAATTATAATGGACACGATATTTCCGGCCGTTAAAGTCTACATTTTAGTAAACTGCGTTATGTTTTAAATAATGTCTCTTATCGTAAATCTGTAAAGAGGCACACGAAAACAAAATTATAAGAGACCCTTATGGACGTATATCGAATGACGAGGAAACATTTCCACGTGCACAGTTCAGTGGGAGAGAATCGGGCGGGGGTGGATCGTCATACCTCACTCTTCATTAGTTCGAGTCCGTATCGAGGCATCGAGGTACGTATTTCAGCTGTCCGGTCTTCCCAGTCACCAGACACACCTCCAGGCGGAGCGCTCGGCGTGCTCGTACAGGCGAGCGCAGCAACTGCAGTTAGGCCGGAAGCTAAACGCCGACCCCGCCCCCGCCACACGTCTAGCCTCGCGCGACGGCACGGTCGGCGTGCCCTGTCGGGAGGGGCGGCGTCTGCAAATACTGGCGTGGTAAGACAGAAAGGAGAAAGCGTAAACCGGCGAGAGTGGGAGAGCGGAGCGCAGTACGGCCCGGCTCAGCCGCGGCATTCGGCGGACGTGGCGGGCGCCGCGTCGTCGTCGGCCGGGCGCAGCCGCAGCAGCAGCGCCGACAGCACGGTCGTGCCGCGCTCCTTGGTCACCCACTCCTCCGCCTCCGCCTGGGCTGGCGCCCGCGCAGCCGACACCTTGTATGTCCCCGGCTGCACCAGCACCTGGAACGCCGCCCACGCACGGTACCGCTGCCGCGTCTTGGGGTCCAGGAATCTGCGAGGAGAAGAATTGCACTGCGACTCGAGTGATGAAGACTCGATGATGATTATAATGATTACGATAACACCAATGTCAACTTGAGGAGGATGACTACGAGATAAGGATGACTCGATGAGGGCGATGATGACGACATGACGATTTAATGAGGGTGATGACCACGACGATGGCATTTCGTGATGATGATAATGACAACATTTGATGACTATAGCCATATTTGAGAATGGTGATGAGATTGTTGTCGATAATGGTGTCCGTGCAAGACAGCAAGGTCTTCAGATCGCAACTGAAATTTTATCAAACCTTTGCCCTTTCAGCTCGATTGCCTCGCTAGGATGTGGAGTCGAACCCATTATCTTCAGTTATTTAGTAAGTAACAGTCTTCATTGTATAAGGGGCAGGAGGCAGGGGAGATCGGTTTCAATGTACGGGCTTCCACGTCGTACCTGTCCCCATTTCGCTGCCGTTTTAGAGCCACAGTTCCTCAACCGTGCACCTTTATCCTAGGATATCCAGAAAATTTTGCCCAATTCGAAGTCCCCCACTCGGCTCTGACCTCGCTATCGACTCGTTTCTGCCCACCCGGTAAGCGAGCACTAAACGGATAAGTGTACGACATTCTCGTGCTACAAATGTGGCCCACTCCAAAACTCACTCGCGGCCCACTCCAAAACTCACTCTGACTTCTTGCGGCAGGGCAACGTCTTGCTGACGGCGTGCCGGATGTCCGGAGAGAAGACCAGCTGCGAGCCCTCGGAGTCCGACTTGTCCCGCATCCGCTGCAGGCCCAGCTCACCTGTCCACCGCCAAAGCAAAACGGAGTCATTAGTTTGGAAAACTATTTCTACACCTCGTCTTGTACACTAATGGGGGGGGAAAAAATAAAAAAATAAATAAATACATAAAAACAAAAAAAATTAGAACACCAATAAATAATTAATGTAGAGTAACGTAATTTCGAGAGTATACCACTGTCTAAGTAACATATGTAAGTGATGAACGTAAGGCATTGCAAATGCGAAATGCAGGTACATTAATAACTGGTTTAACCAGCAGAACGTCGAATGCGAGCAAGCAAAAGTGGACGCATTGTGTGGTACGTGTTCTGCATGTCAGTACGTGAGACGGAGTCCCGTGCCCGTCGCACTCGGTCAGTCGATACGGGGTCGGTTAATGCCGTCTCTGGACGCCACCGGAGTTATCGTCCGACGGTGCCCAGTACGTGTTCGGTTACACACACATCTCGCGATCGAGCAGGCCGAGGCGACGTTCGACACGCACTAGTGTGTGTAGCAATACGACAGTAGTATGCGATCAAGTGTTATGCCGTCGGAAAACGCTCCTCAGAATGCCGTTCACGAATGGCAGCACGACGGGTCGAATGACTAGACTGGCATACGGATTTGCAGTCAGGGTGCGTGGAATACCGTATTTACTCGAATCTAAGCCGAACGTTTTTTCGAGTTTTTGTAATCGAAAAAACCGCGTGCGGCTTAGATTCGAGTGCAAAGTATGTGGAAGTTCTGAAAAATGTTGGTAGGTGCCGCAGCAACTAACTTCTGCCGTCTAATATTGTAGCGCTACACAGGCATGCTTTGCAGGCACAAAGATAAATACTGACGGCAAAACCTATGCGTCAGTAAATAAATTAAAAGAAAAGGTAGAAGAATGTAAACATTATGCCATGTATTCTTTCGTGTTTGCTGCTATGTCATTTAAATCCTGTCTGCCCAATAAACTACGAAACTAGAGTGAGACAACAGCAAACGCGGAAGAATATACATATAATGTCATGTTTATATTCGTTTTACTCTTATGCTGAATAGTGATACAGTCATAAATGAAGCACGAATCTAAGATGACTACCATCTGTGCAGAATGTAATGTACTAAAGAGGCGTCTGCAAAGGTTTTCAAACGGAGAAAAATTTTCGCTAAACTCTCGTTCGGAACAAATTCTATCATACGCCGTCTATTATTTGGTTCTTGTTGATCATTATCAAAGAATGCAGCAGTGTAAGTAACAACAAATAGCAGTCTCTTGCCATTGTTTCGCTAATGAGACAATTCCTCTCTCTTTTTTTTTTTAAATTGTAAGCTGTGGTAGCGCGCACAAAAGCAAGCTGTGCCGCGAGCGGCAACAGGCCGTAAACACTAATTATCAGAATGCGACAAACAATGCACGACACAGTACAGTAATGCATTTTCAGCTTAGAGTGACGCAAACACCTATAACAAAGAGAACGGCACTTATCAGGTCAAAGCAAAATATAGCAATCGATTCAAACCAGACAAAGCACGTGAAAAAGGAAGGGTACCCGTGTAAATACGGACGAAGCGTCTGACGTATATCAATGGCTACCTGGTAAAGCTTAAGTGCTAAGCTTACGACTCGAACCAAACTACTGTAGCTGTATCGTCATTCATTCGACCTAAATTGTGTCTCATATTAAAAAGGAGCAACTTTGTTTCTATTTGGAGGGGTGGTCTACAACTTCTCTCTCCCCTTGAATTTTGAGTCTCAAATTTCAGGAGCGGCTTAGAATCGGATAATTTTTTTTCCCCCTCGATTTTGAGTCTCTTTTTCAGATGCAGCTTACATTCAAGTGCAGCTTAGATTTGAGTAAATACGGTAACCGCACGGGTGCTCCTGCCGTCCCACAGAATCGCATCCCAGACTGTAATTCCCAGTGTCGATTCAGTGCGTCCGGCACGCAGACGTGTCTGTTGCAGGCCCTCGACCGGCCTCATCCTAACCGGCACACGGCCGCCGCCAGCACGGAGGCAGAACCAGCTCTCCTCTGAAAATACCACAGACCTCCACCCTGCCTTCCGGCGAGGTCTCGCTCGACTCCACTCGAGTCACAAGTGGTGGTAGTTTGTGGTCAGTGAAACACAAACTACAGGGTATCTGGCTCAGAACTGCCCTCGAAGTAACCGATTTGTAGCAGTTGACTGTGTCACTGTGGTGTCAGCTGCTGTTCAGATTGCCGCTGCAGCTGCAGTACGGTGCACTCGGGCCGCATGCGAACGCGACGGTCTCCCCCCTCGGTAGTGCCATGCGGCCATCCGGAGCCGGGTCTCCTCCTGTCGTCATAACCTCTGCCGGCAGTCGTGTACGGTGGCTACATTCCTCCCGAGTCTTTCTGTAATACTGCAGCGGTAACGTCCAGCTTCCTGTAGCCCTATTACGAGACCTCGTTCGCACCGAGTGAGGTGTGGATAACGGTAGCTTTGTCGCCTCAGAGCCATTCACGACTAACGTCGGCTCGCCACGTCCGATATCGAAGGTAACCGGTGCTTACGACGACACGTATTCGAAGCGAACCCGATTTGCACCCTCGTAGCGGCATTACTAACGCCTCCTTTATGAGACTGACTTTACCTTTCAGGTGTAGAAACGTGCCCACAAACTTTTGTTCACGTCGCACGACTCCTCCTCGGTGCCGCAATTTTCTTTCTTCGGTCACTGTATTCGATATTCTGTGTGTACGCATTGTTTCGTTTTTACTATTTTTCTCACTGTGTTGTTAGAATGTTTGACACACATTATCAGTGTTACAATCCAGTTTAGTAAATGTTTATACAAAAATTGCCCGATTATAAACAAAACAGAAACAGTAACGAAATATTTTTTGTCGATCGTGTTCCGCAGTTGACAAAGTGTAGAAATTAGAGCATGTAACATCTTAAGTGCTGTTGAATTTATTGATTATTGTATGACTGTCTCTGGTCAAACACCATTATGGTGCACAGATTTCTGTTTACAGAAACAGTTACATACATATACACATAACGAAAACACGTCAAAAATGTGGCATCTCTATTTAATGTATCGTCATGTGATTCCTTTTGTGTGAATAAAAAGTATTTTTAATTTTTATACTTCTGGTTGGGTTTTTTATGTAAAGTAATGTAATGTATGTATGTTTGTATGTATGTATGCAAGTCTTGCTGTGAACAAAAATCTGTGCTCGATAATAGTCTTTGCCCAAAATTGCTGGGACAATAAAGAATAAATTTAACAGCAGCTTAAGCTGTTACATGATATTTCCACAATTTATAAAATGTAATTACAGAACAGGTTGCAAATCGCGGATATGGCTCTCAGCTGCATATTTTGCTAGTGACACACGGAATCGGCACCGGACACAAGGAATATGCGCCAGACGACGAGTCGAAGCAGAAGTTCCTGCTTATTGAAGTGGTCACCTCGACCATTCTGGCTATCCGTGCATCCCTCCTGGACTTAGCCAGACCTCCGTATGTCACATTGTCTACATTACGTTACACAGCCCTTCAGTCACGCGTGCGTGTCTCAACGACAGTGTAATGCAACATACAGACACAACATAAGCGTAGACATAGTATAAATCATTAAATATATATTGCTCAAAGTTATTTTATAATTACAACTGTCAGCGTAATACAGTAGCCTTTCATAAAGTCTAGTCATATTAAGTGTACCACATTAAGTTAAACTACAAGGACCATCCAGAAAGCAAAGAATATTTGCACACACACAGTCCGTCTGCCCATCTCGTGGCAGCCCCCGTCGGCTTCTGGCGCCAAGTGTGACGCAGGCAGTTGCCGCAAGAGTCGTAAGTCGGACCTCACCACGCGGTTCGTCGGAGACAGCTGCGTCCCGAACTGTGGCCACTGCGAATACCACCGTGTGCGAGTTGCCGAGGAGTTATTTGTTTTCTGCAGGTGGATAATGTTAGACCCAGTAAATTTTTCCGAAGACTCGTTGCCATTTATGGTGAAGTGTAAGGAATGCAAACAGTGTCTGAAAGTGGACGTAACATTTAAGAATGGGAGAACGTACGTTCACGACCCAGATAGGTCGGGGCAAACTTCGGTCACCAAAGATAGGCCAAAACACGAGGCGGATAGCACCGTTCGAGAGGATAGACGAATATCGGTTAGCGACTCGCGTAACCGGTGTCAGGGAGGTCGTCATTCAATTGCGCACGAAATTGTGACTCGGCACTCGAGGTACCGCAAACCCCGTGCAAGCAGAGGGCCACACGTGCTCACGTACAGCCAGAAACCTGCGAGAATGTGTGCCGTGTTAGCATTCTCGGAGTGTTACGAAAGCGGCGGTGAAACGTTTGCCGACTAGATCGTTACAGGAGATGAGACACGGGTCTCTCGTACCCCATCCCAAATGAAGCAACTGTCTAAAAAGCGGTCATACTCGTCCGTTTTGCACTCTGTTTCACGACAGAAAGCAGCGACGCACGCCGTGCTACTCTACAACACTGTCGCCAGGCTGTCCGGAACTGCCGAAGAGGCCAGCTCTCGCGGGAAACTATTCTGTCGCACGACAGTGCACACCCGCACACCGCCCGGCAGACACGAGCCTCGCCGCTCGAGCGATTCCGGCGGAGCACCCTCGAGCATCCTACCTTCCGGACCCGACACTGTCAGATCGTTTACCATTTCCCAAATCGAAAGAGCACTTTGCCGGCACACCGCGAAGACCCGAGGACGCCCCTGCGACCCGTTCTGGTCGAACAGCCGGGCGGCCGTACGGTACGGAGAAGGCACAGACAATCGGTGCCGAGATACGACAAATGCCTCGATGTCAAAGGCAACTGTGTGGAAAAGTAAAGAAAGTATGTTTCAAAATGTGTAAATTCAGTTTCTGTATTATTATTATCTTCTTTCCTTTCTCAAACCTTAGGTCTGGTTAAAATTGGAAAGTGACACGGACCTTGATCGAGCGTGACTTCCTTTTAACTGTACGGTATATGTCACATTGCATTTAGGAACTTTCAGGTAATTGAACGTGTATCAATAATTACAGATTTCTGTAGCTGTATATATACGTTTGGCTGTAGCTGTATTGCATTGATGTACTGGTGGATATTGTGTGGTATGACTCCTGTACTTGATAGTATAATTGTCAACTTTATCCTGATGCCACATGTCGTTGACTTCCTCAGCCAGTCGGATGTATTTTTCAATTTTTTCTCCTGTATATATGTTGTATTGGGTACGGATATTTCGATTAGTTGTGTTCATTTCTTCTTTTTATTGGTGAGTATGTCAGGTTTGTTATGTGGTGGTGTTTTATCTGTTATAATGGTTCTGTTCCAGTATAATTTTGTATTCATCATTCTCCAGTACATTTTGTGGTGCATACTTGTATGTGGGAAGGTGTTGTTTTATTAGTTTATGTTGTATGGCAATTTGTTGATGTATTATTTTTGCTACATTGTCAACTCTCCTGGGGTATTCTGTATTTGCTAGTATTGTACATCCACTTGTGATGTCATCTACTGTTTCTATTTGTTGTTTGCAAAGTCTGCATTTATCTGTTGTGGTATTGGGATCTTTAATAATATGCTTGCTGTAATATCTGGGGTTTATTGTTTGATCCTGTATTGCAATCACGGATCCTTCCGTCTCACTGTATATACTACCTTTTCTTAGCCACGTGTCGGATGCGTCTCGATCGATGTGTGGCTGTGTTAGATGATACGGGTGCTTGCCGTGTAGTGTTTTCTTTTTCCAATTTACTTTCTTCGTATCTGTTGATGTTATGTGGTCTAAAGGGCTGTAGAAGTGGTTATGAAATTGCAGTGGTGTAGCCGATGTATTTATATGAGTGATTGCTTTCTGTATTTTGCTAGTTTCTGCTCGTTCTAGAAAGAATTTTCTTAAATTGTCTACCTGTCCATAATGTAGGTTTTTTATGTCGATGAATCCCCTTCCTCCTTCCTTTCTGCTTAATTTGAATCTTTCTGTTGCTGAATGTATGTGATGTATTCTATATTTGTGGCATTGTGAACGTGTAAGTGTATTGAGTGCTTCTAGGACTGTGTTACTCCATTTCACTACTCCAAATGAGTAGGTCAGTATTGGTATTACTATTATTATTAAAGAGTACCCCTGTATCGTGAAACCTTCTTTACTCACTGGACGGCCTCTGGTACATGTACACATGTGTTTCCTCCCTCACCTGGCAGCAGCAGCTCGCCGCGGTCCAGCACCTGCCGCACGTCGCCGAGGCGCGCGCCCCAGAAGGCGACGTGCCAACCCGCGCACGGCTGCGGCGGCGCGCCCGCGCTGTCGCCGCCCTCCTGGGGAGACGGCTTCGGCCGCCTCTTCAGGGGGAACCTGTCGGCAGGGGGGTGCGGCGTGAGGGCCGGGCCGAGTGGCCGTCGTCGAGACTTCGGCACTTACCGGGAGCGGCTCCGGTGGTCGGATCTACTTTACGAATCTGTCCGTTTCCGCTTTCAATCTTGTCAGATGCTACGAAATTTTTAAAATCTTTATCAAAATGACTTTGGTCGAAATGTAATTTTTTATTTCTCTTCCTCTGTAGGATCATTTCAATCCCTGTATTAAGTTCTCCATTTGCTCTCGTTTTCTTCTAATGATTCTTTTTCTGCTTGGAATCTTTGTTCCGGTGATTTTATTTATTTTTATGCTGTAACTTCCATTTAATTTCCTCCATTTTATCGTCCTCTATTTTTGTCTTATCATCTTTTATTTTAGTCCGTGTTACTGCACACATTATTTCTATTCCTCATTTTGTCTGAATGTCTTTTTTGCTTACAGTCTCTTCTCTTGTTTACATCTTCACCTGTATTATTTTGTCCACAGTGCTTTAAGAATTCACGTTTTAAATGTTCGTTTGATATAAATAAGGGTGAGAGAAAGAGTACATATTCCAACAAAAATTCAATTTTGATTACAGTGCAAAGTCACTATAAATAGATTATTTTCTATTTGTTTTTAACCAATAGATAAGCATTTTCAAATGTTTACATATTATTAAAGATAAATAATAATAATTAAATTCACACGGACAAAGATTACAAGTGGAAAAAAAAATGTTAAGAAAAGAAAAAGAGTGTGATTGGAAAGCTTATACGGTGATTAAAATGATGTGACTTCTGACTACTCTCAAATGAGTGCCCACCAGGCTGAATGGCTAGGACCTCAACTACATAATTGTACAGACGGTTTCAGAAAGCCGATCCCACCACTGGCTACCTCTCCACGTTAGTGTACAGGTCACCCAGCCAATCTAATAACCGTGCCAAATTTTTCTTATACTATTAATTCACCGTCGCCTACGTGCCGAGTAAGGTTGACGTCTCGGCAAATGGTCTCTCTTCCCCTGGAATGTTGTTGTTGTTGTTGTTGTGGTCTTCAGTCCTGAGACTGGTTTGATGCAGCTCTCCATGCTACTCTATCCTGTGCAAGCTTTTTCATCTCCCAGTACCTACTGCAACCTACATCCTTCTGAATCTGCTTAGTGTATTCATCTCTTGGTCTCCCTCTACGATTTTTACCCTCCACGCTGCCCTCCAATACTAAATTGGTGATCCCTTGATGCCTCAGAACATGTCCTACCAACCGATCCCTTCTTCTGGTCAAGTTGTGCCACAAACTTCTCTTCTCCCCAATCCTATTCAATACTTCCCCATTAGTTATGTGATCTACCCATCTAATCTTCAGCATTCTTCTGTAGCACCACATTTCGAAAGCTTCTATTCTCTTCTTGTCCAAACTATTTATCGTCCATGTTTCACTTCCATACATGGCTACACTCCATACGAATACTTTCAGAAATGACTTCCTGACACTTAAATCTATACTGGATGTTAACAAATTTCTCTTCTTCAGAAACGCTTTCCTTGCCATTGCCAGCCTACATTTTATATCCTCTCTACTTCTACCATCATCAGTTATCCCCTGGAATAATGACAATTAATATCAAGCGAGATTTTCGTAATTTGAAAATTTTACAAATATAGGCAACTCACTTTAAATATTTGGAACTGCAAAACTGTGCACTTCAGTATTATATGGACAAGTCACAATTTGAATCGGACAGCTCACCCAAACTCCTGGGTGTAAAAATGTACAAGGATGTGAAATGGAAGGTCACTCTGGTAAGACATGCCGTCCACTCAGAACAAAACTTTTCACTCCTTCCTCTCAGACAGACGAAAAATGTGCGTGTAAAAACATCGACACGAGAACTTCCCACAGCGCACTCTTCAGTCTCCGCGGCGAGAGAAGCACTAGCACAGAGTGTCGCCGGGGGCCTCCGCTCACAGTCGTGGAGTCGCGCCTACTCGGCACCCCGGCTCTGCAGTCTCGGGAGTCACGGAGTGAGGGGCGGTGCCGACAGTGGCGACGTGTGGGAGCAGCCGAACACAGCTTAACAAAACTCCCGTCCTGCCTACAGAGACGATTGTATCTAACTATTTATGAGTTACGAGTTGAAAAGAGATCTGTCCACCAACAACTGTAAAACGTTCTTACAAAATGTTTCTCAAATATGTTGTTGTTGTGGTCTTCAGTCAAGAGACTGGTTTGATGCAGCTCTCCATGCTACTCTATCCTGTGCAAGCTTCTTCATCTCCCAGTACCTACTGCAACCTACATCCTTCTGAATCTGCTTAGTGTATTCATCTCTTGGTCTCCCTCTACGATTTTTGCGCTCCACGCTGCCCTCCAATACTGAATTGGTGATCCCGTGATGCCTCAGACCATGTCCTACCAACCGATCCCTTCTTCTTGTCAAGTTGTGCCACGAACTCCTCTTCTCCCCAGTTCTATTCAATACCTGCTCATTAGTTACGTCATCTACCCATCTAATCTTCAGCATTCTTCTGTAGCACCACATTTTGAAAGCTTCTATTCTCTTCTTGTCCAAACTATTTATCGTCCACGTTTCACTTCCATGCATGGCTACACTCCATACAAATACTTTCAGAAACGACTTCATGACTTAAATCTATACTCGATGTTTTAACAAATTTCTGTTCTTCAGAAACGCTTTCCTTGCCATTGCCAGTCTATATTTTATATCCTCTCTACTTCGACCATCATCAGTTATTTTGCTCCCCAAATAGCAAAACTCCTTTACTACTTTAAATGTCTCACTTCCTAATCTAATTCCCTCAGCACCACCCGAGTTAACTCGACTACATTCCATTATCCTCGTTTTGCTTTTGTTGATGTTCATCTTATATCCTCCTTTCAAGACACCATCCATCCCATTCAACTGCTCTACAAAATTCCTTTGCTGTCTCTGACAGAATTACAATGTCATTGGCGAAACTCAAAGTTTTTATTTCTTCTCCATGGATTTTAATACCTACTCCAAATTTTCTTTTGTTTCCTTTACCGCTTGTTCAATATACAGATTGAATAACATTGGGGAGAGGCTACAACCCTGTCTCACTCCCTTCTCAACCACTGCTTCCCTTTCGTACCCCTCTAACTCTCGTAACTGCCGTATGGTTTCTGTACAAATTGTAAGTAGTCCTTCTCTCCATGTATTTTACTCCTCCCTTTTGAAGAGAGTATTCCAGTCAAAATTGTCAAAAGCTTTATCTAAGCCTATAAATGCTATCTTCTAAGATAAGTCGTAGGTCAATATTGCCTTGGACGTTCCAAAATTTCTACGGAATCCGAATTGATCTTCCCCAAGGTCCACTTCTACCGGTTTTTCCATTTTTATGTAAAGAATCCGTGTTAGTATTTTGCAATTGTGACTTATTAAACTGATAGTTTTGTAATTTTCACACCTGTCATCACCTGCTTTCTTCCTAATTGGAATTATTATATTCTTCTCGAAGTCTGAGGGTATTTCGCCCGTATCATGAAATATACAGGAGTTATTGAAGGGTGTTTACGTCATCTAGTAGCTGGCAGAGTTTGTAGCTCTCTTACAGCCCCGGACCCTCTGCAGATCGTGAAGAAGTCACACACCACAATTTTGTGGTACTCCACACCAAGTCCATTACTTCGAGGAACTCTGAGAAAAGCAACCGTAAAAAAAGATATAATTAATGTACAAGTTATCACAAATAGCATCAGGGTGAGAGATCATTCGGAAGGTTCATATTGGCTCAGTCCAGCTACACAATTTGCCAGTTACACTCTGTTGGAAATGCTGGCAGGATTCTTGGAAAATACTGCAGATCTAGAAAGGAGACTGCTTACAATACACTCTTTCAATCCACCTGAGAACAGTGCCCAAGTGTGTGGGACTCGTACCAAACAGGGATGAAGTAGCAGGTACTAAACATATACGAGACAAGTGCGTTACACATTAACGCCGGGCCGAGTAACTTTTATTGAATGCTGCACTGCAACTCAAAGTGACACAAGAACACAATACTAATTTTGAACACAGACATCACGTCTCTGTAAATGACATCTGAACGTTCTATCAACTGAAACTTCCTGGCAGATTAAAACTGTCTGCCGGACAGAGACTCGAACTCGGGACCTTTGCCTCTCGCGGGCAAGTGCTCTACCATCTGAGCTACCGAAGCACGACTCACGCCACGTCCTCACAGTTTTACTTCTGCCAGTACACCTCCTGCCTTCCAAACATTACAGAAGCTCTCCTGTCAACCTTGCAGAACTAGCACACCTGAAAGAAAGGATATTGCGCAGACATGGCTTAGCCACAGCCTGGGGAATGTTTCCAGAATGAGATTTTCACTCTGCAGCGGAGTGTGCGCCGATATGAAACTTCCTGGCAGATTAAAACTGTGTGCCAGACCGAGACTCAAACTCGGGAAATTTGGAAGGTAGGAGACGAAGTACTGGCAGAAGTAAGGCTGTGAGTACCGGGCGCGAGTCGTGCTTCGGTAGCTCAGATGGTAGAGCACTTGCCCGCGAAAGGCAAAGGTCCCGAGTTAGAGTCTCTGTCCGGCACACAGTTTTAATCTGCCAGGAAGTTTCATATCAGCGCACACTCCGCTGCAGAGTGAAAATCTCATTCTGTTGTACCAACTGTTGAATTCTCTGACATTAGAAATCCCCTCCTGAGTCAGTGAGCCATTCCAGGACCACTGTACAAATACCCTTACTGTCAGAACATCTGTTTCCCCCTCGACGTTCTCTTAGCTTGCCGAAGTCTGGATTTCCCGAGCGCGCATGTGTGGCGTTGGCAAATTGTCGACGTCGGTTCACTACGGCTGGACGTGACACTGCATTTCGTCCACACACTGCCAGCATTTCGCAGTCAACCTGTGCGCAGTTTAGAAGTTTCGCCCACAAGAAACTCCCTGTACCGCACACACTGACTGCCGCACCATTTCAGTTGCACACCCTGACTAGCCCGTTACCTGTGCCGCAGCAAAACTGCGTCTGCAGGAAATGGGAAACGCTCGCTCTTCCGACAGTGCGCCGGCTGCTCTTTTCTGCGCAGTGGTCTCGGCGAGGAGTGACGGGTAGCCTACTTTACGGAGCACGAATGTCCTATAAATGGAAGTACGGGTTTCTCTGACCCGCAGGAGATTGTCGTGCATGTGCTCGAACCTGAATTGGTCTGTGGGGAAGTGAAACAAATCTGTGAACAAAACTGGTAACCTTACCTCAAGTCGTTAAAATACGCACCGTATTTCCTCGCCAAACGAGCCGAAGAAATGAATAACATGAACGAGGCTGGAAATACATTATTCTGTTCTGGCAGCAAGCAAATAGATTGACGAATCAATAAACGAAACGTGAAGGAATAACTGAGTTGAAATAGTGATCAAATAGAATTTGTCTAAATATTTCAGTCAAGTGACCAAACCGTCAACTGAAGCCCGATTTAAGGTGCAACTTTCAGGTCACTGTCAACTACGTGAGACAGGGGCGCCAGACACGCCGGCGTGTAAACTGCCCACTCACCACATCGTGAACAGTTTGGCCACACTGACAATCGGATCGCAGTGCCGAGTGTAGAGTTTTAATGTGTACAGCACAGTAAAGACGGCACACGTATAAAAATGGAATGGTGACACCATCTGCTAACATGGCGGCTATACTTTCATTACACTGTTTCATCATCATCATCTTGGACAGTTTCCAGCCTCTGACCGGGTTTGTTTGAAACGCAAGCCTGTCCATCGTCTTCCGTCTTGCCACCATCTCTCTGCCTTCACCTCGGTGCAGTCTTCTCCTTTTTTCTGGACGCATTCCTCCACTCCTTTCAGCCGTCTGTCTCTCCATCTTCCTCTCGATTTCTTTCCTTCCAGTCTCATCTTGTGCATCCTCCTCCATTCACTTGGCATGCCCATACCATCTCAGCCTCGATTTCTCTACCTCCTCTTGTAATGGTTCCACCTTCATTAACTCTCTGATCATCTCATTTGTTAACCTGTCTATCTTTGTCACTCCAGTACTGTTCCTCAAGAATTTCATCTCATCTCACTAGCTTCTACTTTGCTTCTCTCTCTTCCTTTCATAACCAAGGTTTTGGATGCATATGTCAGGATTGGGACATAGTAGACCGGTATATAACCTTTGTATTCTGTCTGTGATCAATCACATTACTTCAGTAGATTTTCTGTCTTCTTAATGTCTATTTTACTGTCTGCTTTATTTTCGAGACACACGACGGAGGTCGTATTTTCACGAAACACGGCGAAGGTTGCACGAAGATTTGATATTTTTTCCTCTAAATACTGTTTGGTCTTTGTACGTATATGAAGTGTGGGACAGAGCAACTTGCTTATTTACAAATTCGATTAAAAAAAGTATGCAGATATATTATATACACTTAATACTTTGAACAACACCAAGTACAACACTTAAATTTTACTTTTTACACATTTTCAAAGATAATATCACTCCAGTGGCACAATTATTTTCAATACACTCCGTTAATTGAACTCTGAAGTTTCCTTCAACTCTTTCCGGCATATTGACATGCGTGTTGCCGACAGCTCGACAAGTGTTGTCGTTCACCTGAACAACGGTCCTGGGAAAAATCCCTGCAAACTAGTTGTTCTATATAGCCCCATAAAAAAATAGTCGCAAGAGGCTAAACCGGGCAACTGTGCTGGGCAATGCAAATAATATGCACCTACCATCTAACAGTGAAATCACAAATACCGACAAATGTTAAGGGCCTCTTAAGATTGTAGTTTCCCTGCTCAGTTACAAGCAAAAATATTTACAGACACACTAAAATTTTACGAGGTGCCTCATTTTAATTCACGTCGGTTAATTCGGTTACGCGCTAAGTAAAGCTGGCCACTTACCTCGAGACCACGAGGTAAGTAGCGCTGCCGTACACAGATGGTGCGAGAGGTGGAGCACTTTACTGTTCGTCTTCAAGTACTGACAACTCGTGGGCTCGAGTGACTCGTGGCGATCAGTCGGTATAAATTTTGATGCGAAAGTAACACCGATTTATACATACACATTTCAGAGATACTTGTCTCAAAATGTGGGACTTAGGTATATTTGTAGTAAGAAACACACAGTTAATGAATACTGTTGTAACATAAAGAAGTGGTTAGAAGAAAACTGGCTTTTGAATCAGCTTCCAAACTTTTATGACGATGTCTTGTATTCGGTTGTGCATTTAAATGAAAGTACATTTTCAACTATTAATCAAACTCATTTGCACACACTGTAGCGAGACTTTGAATTTCGCTGCGCTACACTCGTTCCCTCATATAAAAAATATCCCGTCGCAGCGGTATGGGTGCTCGACGGCAGAGAAAATACTAAAATTGTAATTTTTTTTTTTTCTATTTGTTTCTTGATTGTCTCTTGATAGCCGAAGCGGAAGGCAGACGTGATCTGATGAAGACGTAAAAAAAAAGTTTTTAGCTAGTCTTGATCTTATTTGTCTCTTTGATAGCCGAAGCTTAAGGCAGACGTGATCTGATGCTGATGTAAAGAACTTAATAGCTAGTCTTGATCCGATTGTAATGTGTAGACATTGTGGAAGTCGTTATGAAATTCGGAGGATGGAGAGAAGCAACTAAAATAAATTGTATTTAAGATCCAGACGGTTTTGTATACATTACAAATTCCTGGACAATGAAACTAATTGCAAGATTTCGGAGCAGACTTTTCACGCAGAATTGAAGGAGATTTTTGAAGACCTGGACGCCATACGAAAGAAGACAAGTTTACCTGGTAAAGGATGATTTATCTACGCCACTTCCCCCTGTCAGTTACATTTTGTTATTCTCTGTTTCTTTTCAGTAAGTTTTGTAGTGGAAATTGGTTTAACTTTTGCTCAAAAACGCCACAAGGACCACCCCAACAATAGCTTTTCTATAGTACGAAGTCCAATTTGCTTTTCACTCTTTCCCTTTTTTTTCACGGTCATTAACGATTTAAAAAAAAACCATTTTCACTTACGATTTCTTCCCACATTTTCAACCTTTTTTCTTTTTCTTTTCTTCTCTCTTTTCTTTTTTTATTAACCACTACAACACATATAAAACGTAGGAGAGCCCACTGCGTAACTAAGCGTCACAACTGTTAGATCACTAATGTTTACAGCAATCCAAAAGATAAAAGTCTGTACAAAGTATTCCGTTTGACGCACCTTAACAACTGGCACTCGGGGGTGTCGGGGCAGTCGAGAAATCGTCGTTTTATTAGTACAGGTACTCTGTCGGTGGCTCGTAACGAGTCATGTAGGTAACCAATTAATAATAAGATCGGTACACACTCGGCCCGAGGTGCTACACCACAATTTCTCCAGAACCGGAAGAAAGTTTGATAGTAATGATCCAGGTAATTGAATTTTAAAATATGCACAACATAGAAAACTTTGACTTGTAGTGGGACTTTGAATTTCGCCACGCTACACTCATTCCCTCAGATATAAATTATACTGTCAAAGCTGTATGACCGCTCTACGGCAGAGAAAATATATAAGAAAATGAAGGTACTAAAAATGTAATTCTTTTGTCTCTTGAGAGCGGAAGCTTAACTTACTTATTAGCTAGTCTTGGTTGGATTAGGACAGAAAAAACTCATTGATGTGCAGACCTGCTGTGGAAGCTGGTACGAAATTCGGAGGATGGAAGCAGGAACGTAAAATAAATTGCATTCAATACCAAGACGATTTTGATTTGTATAAATTAGTGATTCCTGGACGATTGCAAGATTTCGGAGCAGACTTTTCACGCAGAAATGAAGTAGGAGATTTTTGAAGACCTGGACACCGCACAAAAGAAGACATGTTAACGCGGTAAAGGATGAACTCTTATCTATGCCATTTCCCCCTGTCAGTTACATTTTGTTATTCTCTGTTCTCTTTCAAATAATTTTTGTAGTGGAAATTGGTTTAACTTTTCCTCAAAAACGCCACAAGGAGCACGCCAACAATAGGTTTTCCGAATCACAAAGTCCGATAACTTTTCTGTGATACGAAGTCCGATAACTTTTCTGTGATACGAAGTCCGATAACTTTTCTGTGATACGAAGTCCGATTTGCGTTTCATTCTTTCCCTTTTTCATTGTCATTAACGATTTTAAAAACCCCTTTTTTATTCACCATTTCTTGCCACATTTTCAACCTTTTCTTTTATTCTCTTTTTTTCTTTTTTACTAACAGCTACAGAGGGAGGGAGGGAGAGAGCTGTACCTGCACCAGCCAGCTATCTGCAGCAGTATCTCGGCAGACTGCAAGGCCGCCACGTCCGCAACCGCCGGCCCCGAGCCGGTGTCCACAGTGCCGGTCCCCACCACTGATGGTGCGGCGGGAACGGCCGGGTCGGACGCCCCAGTCGGCGTCCCTGCAGCGGACGCTGCCGCGGGCGCCGCCGCCACGCAAGACTTGCGGCGGACGGTCAGGCCGGGCGGCGGCGAGGGCGGCCGCAGTCGGCGCACGCACTGCTCGCAGAAGCAGGAGCCCGCGTCGCCCGGCAGGAAGAAGCCGTCTGCGGCAGAAAGGCGAGGGCTGCTACAGGACGTACATCGTGCGTCACGTTCCGAGCTCCCACATCACGCGGGACTTCCGACAGAGGTGACCACCTCTGAGGATCCTGTGGTGTCCACAAGGCTTAGGCCTGTCCCACCCCTCATTAAATCGACCAAGACTTATACGAATAATTGTAAGAACAGTTATTATTATTATTATTATGTTATTATTATTATATTATTACTGTTATTATTATTTCTTTCTTTTCTCAGGCGTTATGTCTGGTCAAAAATGGAAAGCGACACGGACCTTAAAAAGCGTGACTTCCTTTTAACTGTGCGGTATGTGTCACATTGCATTTAGGAACTTTCGAATAACTGAACACGTATCAATAGTTACAGATTTCTGTAGTTGTATAAATACGTTTGCATGTAGCTGTATTGCGTTGATGTACTGGTGGATATTGTGTGGTATGACTCCTGTAGTTGATAGTATAATTGGTGTAATGTCAACTTTATCCTGATGCCACATGTCCTTGACTTCCTCAGCCAGTTGGATGTATTTTTCAATTTTTTCTCCTGTATATATGTTGTATTGGGTACGGATATTTCAATTAGTTGTGTTCATTTCTTCTTTTTATTGGTGAGTATGATGTCAGGTTTGTTATGTGGTGTTGTTTTATCTGTTATAATGGTTCTGTTCCAGTATAATTTGTATTCATCATTCTCCAGTACATTTTGTGGTGCATACTTGTATGTGGGAAGGTGTTGTTTTATTAGTTTATGTTGTATGGCAATTTGTTGATGTATTATTTTTGCTACATTGTCAAGTCTCCTGGGGTATTCTGTATTTGCTAGTATTGTACATCCACTTGTGATGTCATCTACTGTTTCTACACTCCTGGAAATTGAAATAAGAACACAGTGAATTCATTGTCCCAGGAAGGGGAAACTTTATTGACACATTCCTGGGGTCAGATACATCACATGATCACACTGACAGAACCACAGGCACATAGACACAGGCAACAGAGCATGCACAATGTCGGCACTAGTACAGTGTATATCCACCTTTCGCAGCAATGCAGGCTGCTATTCTCCCATGGAGACGATCGTAGAGATGCTGGACGTAGTCCTGTGGAACGGCTTGCCATGCCATTTCCAACTGGCGCCTCAGTTGGACCAGCGTTCGTGCTGGACGTGCAGACCGCGTGAGACGACGCTTCATCCAGTCCCAAACATGCTCAATGGGGGACAGATCCGGAGATCTTGCTGGCCAGGGTAGTTGACTTACACCTTCTAGAGCACGTTGGGTGGCACGGGATACATGCGGACGTGCATTGTCCTGTTGGAACAGCAAGTTCCCTTGCCGGTCTAGGAATGGTAGAACGATGGGTTCGATGACGGTTTGGATGTACCGTGCACTATTCAGTGTCCCCTCGACGATCACCAGTGGTGTACGGCCAGTGTAGGAGATCGCTCCCCACACCATGATGCCGGGTGTTGGCCCTGTGTGCCTCGGTCGTATGCAGTCCTGATTGTGGCGCTCACCTGCACAGCGCCAAACACGCATACGACCATCATTGGCACCAAGGCAGAAGCGACTCTCATCGCTGAAGACGACACGTCTCCATTCGTCCCTCCATTCACGCCTGTCGCAACACCACTGGAGGCGGGCTGCACGATGTTGGGGCGTGAGCGGAAGACGGCCTAACGGTGTGCGGGACCGTAGCCCATGGAGACGGTTGCGAATGGTCCTCGCCGATACCCCAAGAGCAACAGTGTCCCTAATTTGCTGGGAAGTGGCGGTGCGGTCCCCTACGGCACTGCGTAGGATCCTACGGTCTTGGCGTGCATCCGTGCGTCGTTGCGGTCCGGTCCCAGGTCGACGGGCACGTGCACCTTCCGCCGACCACTGGCGACAACATCGATGTACTGTGGAGACCTCACGCCCCACGTGTTGAGCAATTCGGCGGTACGTCCACCCGGCCTCCCGCATGCCCACTATACGCCCTCGCTCAAAGTCCGTCAACTGCACATACGGTTCACGTCCACGCTGTCGCGGCATGCTACCAGTGTTAAAGACTGCGATGGAGCTCCGTATGCCACGGCAAACTGGCTGACACTGACGGCGGCGGTGCACAAATGCTGCGCAGCTAGCGCCATTCGACGGCCAACACCGCGGTTCCTGGTGTGTCCGCTGTGCCGTTCGTGTGATCATTGCTTGTACAGCCCTCTCACAGTGTCCGGAGCAAGTATGGTGGGTCTGACACACCGGTGTCAATGTGTTCTTTTTTCCATTTCCAGGAGTGTATTTGTTGTTTGCATAGTCTGGTATTGGGATCTTTAATAATATGCTTGCTGTAATATCTGGGGTTTATTGTTTGATCCTGTATTGCAATCACGGATCCTTCCGTCTCACTGTATATACTGCCTTTTCTTAGCCACGTGTCGGATGCGTCTCGATCGATGTGTGGCTGTGTTAGATGATACGGGTGCTTGCCATGTAGTGTTTTCTTTTTCCAATTTACTTTCTTCGTATCTGTTGATGTTATGTGGTCTAAAGGGCTGTAGAAGTGGTTATGAAATTGCAGTGGTGTAGCCGATGTATTTATATGAGTGATTGCTTTGTGTATTTTGCTAGTTTCTGCTCGTTCTAGAAAGAATTTTCTTAAATTGTCTACCTGTCCATAATGTAGGTTTTTTATGTCGATGAATCCCCTTCCTCCTTCCTTTCTGCTTAATGTGAATCTTTCTGTTGCTGAATGTATGTGATGTATTCTATATTTGTGGCACTGTGGTCGTGTAAGTGTATTGAGTGCTTCTAGGTCTGTGTTACTCCATCTCACTACTCCAAATGAGTAGGTCAGTATTGGTATAGCATAAGTATTATTATTATTATTATTATTATTATTACGGAAGTTGGTCGTAGGCTACGAGCAAAGAAGAGCGATTATTTGAACAATCAAATTACAAAAATGGAAACAAACAGTAAAACAAAAAACATTAGGGAACTTTACCTAGACATAAATGGGTATAGGAAGGGCTTCAAGGCTACGACAAATGCACTTCGAGGGGATGGTGGGGGAATACTGACCGATCCCAGTGCTATATTAAGTAAATGGAGGGCATATTTTGAGCATCTATTAAATGTACACCAGGAAACAGGAAATGAGCAGGCGTACGAAATACATACAGCAGAACCCCACATACCTGAGCCAACGTTAAAGGAAGTAAGAGATGCAATCGACAAATTGCAAAACCATAAAGCACCAGAATCAGATTGCATAACTGCAGAATTAGTTAAAAGTGGGTGACAGAAATGGGTGGAAGTAGTTCACAAAGTGATAACTAAAGTATGGAACTTAGAGATGATACCTGAAGAGTGGCAGGAGTCGATTCTGATCCCAATTTCTAAGAAAGGTGACAAAATGGATTGTAGTAATTATAGAGGGATATCGCTATTACCAATATGTTTGAAAATTTTCTCGAATATTCTGCTAAGCAGGCTTACACCATATGCAGATGAAATTGTGGGGGATTACCAAGCCGGCTTTCGGAGGAACAGATCAACTATAGACCAAATATTCACCCTGCGTCAAATTTTGGAAAAGAAATGCGAATACAATAAACCGGTTCATAATCTTTTCATGGATTTTAGAAAAGCATATGATTCAGTATTGCAGTCAAAATTGTACAGAATTCTTTTGGAACTTGGAATACCAAAGAAGTACGTTAGACTTATAGAAGCGAGTTTGAAAAACACAAAAGGTAGAGTATGTGTGGGGAAATTGGAGTCAGAAGAATTTGTAATAAAGAACGGACTTAAGCAGGGAGATGCCCTCTCTCCACCACATTTAATTTAGTCCTAGAATATATTGTACGAATGGCAGCAGATAATTCAGAGGGTGTGGAGTTAAATGGAAATATTAAGATATTAGGGTATGCACATACTCTAAACATGATTAGCGATAGGAATGAATCTGTAACAGCAAATGCGAATGCGTTAATCGAGGCTAGTGAAGACGTAGGTGTAAGGATAAGTGAAGACAAAACTAAACACCTGGTTACTACTAGAATGCCAACAGCAGTACATCAGGAAATGTTAAAGAGTTGGAGACATGCAGTTTGAAAAAGTGAACACATTTAAGTATCTAGGCGTGGACATCACTTCGAGAAATGAGATCGAATCCGAACTGGAGAAGAGTTTACGGGCGGGAAATGCGTGCTACTTCTCACTGAATAGATTACTCTCATCACGGATATTGTCTAGGAATTTAAAGATTAGAATATACAAAACTATTATTCTACCAGTTGTGCCGTATGGGTGTGAGACTTGGTCTCTCACTGTGCAAAATGAAAAGCCGTTTAGAGTATTTGAAAAGAAAATTTTGAGGAAAATTTTCGGAGCAAAAAGGGATGACATTAGCAGAGAGTGGCGAAAAGTGCATAACGAAGAGGTTCACGAACTCTACTCAAGCCGTGACACAATCAGTATTATTAAATCACGTAGGCTGCAATGGTCAGGTCACGCAGCTCGAATGGATGAGGGCAGGGCAGCGCGCAGAGTACTGGTGGAGGGAAAAAGTCCTGTGGGGAGACCGAGGCGCAGATGGGAGGGCAACGGGGAGGCTGATTTGAGGAGCCTAGGTATTGAAGGGGAATGGACGGAAATAGCCGAAGACAGGGACAGATGGCGAAAATACGTTGTTGCGGTAATGGACTCTCGAGTCCGGTATGACCAGTGAGTAAGTAAGTAAGTAAGTAAGTTTGTTTTTGGGTTTTCAGAAATACTGTGGGAAGAAAGTTTATTTACGTCGTAGATAACGTGGAAGACATCGCCCGTGAATCAACACGAAAGCTCAATGTAGCGGCAAGTGGGCGAGGAATAAAACGAATGCCGCAAACTACCGCGAGCCACGGAAGAGCCCGGGCCGCGAGGGCGTCGAGCTTCCTGGGTCATCGGACGCCATCAAAGGAAGAGAGATTCTGCTTTCCCTTTGTAAACACATCGATAGAGTCTTAAAAAGGTTTGTGTAAAACGTGTAGGCGGGTGACACATTAGGTGGGACCTGATGCCTGTAATACTTTCACAGTTATTAAAAGATTGTTAAATGTCAAAACCAATAGTTCATCATTTATATAAATAAAAAGTAGTAAAGATATAGGAAAGGAAGAGTTGCAGTGTCAGAACGAGAAGCGATACATCGCTCGGCAACGAAGGAGGACGTAAACAGCGGGTGTTACGTGGTGAAAACAAATCGACTGATAAAATAGTAAGTCTGTAATTAAGCATAAAGCCACGTAACACTGCAGTCGTCAAAAGATTAGTTACACGAAACCCCACTTGCACATTTCTCATTTGGTGTCTTCGAGTGCACGGATTGAGAAATAGGGCAAATGTATTATTTCTCAACTCACGAGAAGCATTTGACACGTAACACATCGATGGCCAATATAATCTTACACAAAATGTTTAACACGAGACGAGTAGCGTACGACAGCTATTACAGTTAAGAAATGCAGGTGCATCTCGAGGCAGTGTGACTCGCGGCGCGTATGTTACCCGGACTGTATTTGTCCCCTATTTAAGTGAAAGAGCACCTAGCCACTTCCGACAAACTTCACGCACGATTTCATACCTTTCCGAAACTTTTCCTTGCCGATACCCACCACAAGATGGTGGAAGTTAGTCACTTACTGCACTTTTGCTGTTGGGGCAGTCAAACTTCAGCAGCAGGTGTAACATTTCAGCTCGTTACCTCTTTACAAACGACTGAAGAACACGCACTTCCGGATATCTGTCGTCACGAACACAAGGTGTGCGAAAAACCTGGCTTTTGTTTAAAATGGAGTGTAGAGTACTCTGTCTGTGATGACCGAGTGTTTCATAATGGGTGCACTTAGCAACTTCCGACAAACATTAAGCAACGGTTCAAACCTGTTTTAAAACTTTCCTGCTTATACGCTTACAGGCAAAAATTTAACACATTAACTCATTTGTAAAGCAATAGCATATCTGAAGCTGTCTGACATGTAAGAGTACGATTCTTTGTAGAACTGAGGGTGTGCTGGTATCCTATACCATTCGAAGCCCACTGGGACTGTGGCACCCAAGTTATTCTCAGTTTCATATATTCTTAACACATCACTGAACTATTACAGACATATTACCTCTGGTTCCAGAGCAGTTTGAAACTCAGCAGACAGAGTCCTTATGCATTTCGATTGGGTGTAATCGGTAGCAGGTCGTGCACTGGTCAATTGAGTGTTTACTCACAATCTCTGAAATTTACTGCAATCTTTTAATTTTTTTTTTTTTTTGCCATTTCACAGTAAGCCTATTTATTCTGCTAATGTTTAGAAGCACAAAATATTGAAGACTTTTACAAAATTTGCAGTCCTATGAGGCCTACAGCTCCACATTTTTGCGCATGTAACAGAAAAACTATACTCAACTACAAAACGTAATAATATTAAATTTCTTTCCATAAATGATTTCGATACATTGTCATCGATCGATTAACTTTGATATGTACCTACACATGTAAACGGAAAGCAGATATCTTTGTAACTCACGAAAGTGATCAGTTTCTGATTATGTACTAGTTAATATGTATAAAGATTTATCATAATTATTTTAGTAAATTTATTTTACTGCATTACTCCCAGAGTTTATAAAGTAACTTCTCAAATTGGGGGGGTATATGTGGACAAGGAAAAAAAAGAATTCCCGCATTTTCTGGTTAAAAATACACTTTCTCCTGGGCGGAAACACACTTTTTCTGTGTTAAGTGACAGTATATTTTCCATCGGGAAAGGGAAACTTATCCATCCTTTGAATGATTATGGTTTTATACGCGGGTGTAGAATTTCCCGGCACTTTAGAAAATGAAAGTCAAGGAAAAAAAACACGTTTCGGAAATACCTTTGATGTGAAGCAACATGTATACTGCATATTTTCGTATTACGAAAGTATAAATTTGAATTCCACCAAACACCACAAGTTACTTTCCGAAACATTGAAATCGAGACTGCGATGCGCTTTTGTAAGCCACCATAGCTCATGTCACGTGATCTCGCCAGCCGGTGACAGCGGATACTCAGAGCATAGGACACGTGATGTAGTCAGCTAACAGCAACGTCACTATTAAGTAGCACAAACACACAAACAGGAAAAGTTAATGGTTTAAATTAATATACATAGTGTTGCTACAAAGTAATATTGGTCTCTAAGGCTAATAAGCTGCAAGAGAAGATAAGCTTCCACATATAATGCTGATATTTTTTGCACTTGTTACACTTTAAGATATATCGCATAAACGTCCCAGTAACATTTTTAATAACAACGTACATGTCTGACCTTTTGGCCTCGAAATTCTTCTAAATGGCTTGTCATCAGAGAGTTGATTTTTAAATGAGAGTCAAACACTCTGCGATTTAAGAAATTCATCGTACCCCACTTGCATAAAAGGAAGTTTACTTTGAAAGTAACGCTTTTCAAACCACCATTCACAACATTTTCCCACGACCATTAGAAATAAGTTTGTTTCAGCACCAGATAATAGGGGCCACCATGCTTGCGCAGCTATGATGACGAAGGGAGCCCATATGTTGGTTCGTGTAAAACATTAGAGGATCTTACATTATGTCATAAAAGAAAGAAGACAGCAGAGTATACTTCAAGAGCATCGGAATATCACGAACCATACAAAATTTGAACACTTACAGTGCACATTCAGTATGTACAGATTCCCAACGACGTATGCCTCGACTTGACACGAAGCTTTTCAGTACGGTTTTCGGTACAGTACCAGTACCGCATTAGCTCATGTTTGGTTCTTTATTATGGCATAATGCCATACGCGCTAGAAGATGAAAATGTGCACTTGAAATGGAGTGAACAGTTGAAACTAGCCAATGGTGTGGAATTAAACACTTCGTTTCAAATACATTGACTGCCTCAGTGGAAAAGATTAATAAATGCCAATATTCTTTAGCAAACTGACAAAAATGACTTCATTGTTCTGCAAGGTGATTAATGTTTGACTGTCAAAAGGTGGAAATAAAATAAAATCTGAAGCCAATAACATATTTAAAACATTCCATAATTATGTGAACATATTTTAATTCATTTGATAGCTACTGGCCGCAGAAATCCGTTTTGTTTTCATTTGACGTGAGAGCATTAAACAAAGAGGAAACAGCAAAATCACTACATGTAAATACGGGTCACGTGGAGACTACCCACTTCCCCACTATAAGTCAGACTGCTCTGCGCATGAGCCTCGGGTCTACAATAAGTAAGACACGTTATTTGGTCTTAAGTCTGCTGATGTGCAGTGCCACGCCTCTTCACAGAGCATTCTTCTATCGCTCGTCACTGAATTTCGCTCTGTGGAATTGGACGTATATATTTTGTAATGGCTGCCATCGAACTATATTCAGGACAGTGCAAATTAAAATGTTCTGTGGTGCCTCTCTTGCTCCCAGCCGTCCAGTTTGACATCCTGCCCCTCTTAAAACAAAACCCTTTGCAATTAATACTGGATGGGATTATTTGTAATCAGGAGAGCAAGAACTCTTCAGAAAATTTGCACTCTTTATTGTCTACTATCTTATAACTTGCTGTTTTGTGGCGACATAAAATTAAATATAGGATACATAAAACCAGTAAAGACAAGAGATAAGCAAAACAGTACAGATTTCTTCAATCCTTAGCTCCTAGCATTTTTTCCTCTCTAATCTTGCTACAGATTTACAATGGTGTGCTTTCCTTTCTGCAGAAGAATCTATTACCTCAAAGGTTGTCAAACGTTTTGCTACACGAAAAATCTAAATGTCGTTATCTAATACTGAAAAAGCTCTTAATAGAAATAATACGAGGGCTATCCACAAAG
Source organism: Schistocerca serialis cubense (assembly GCF_023864345.2). NCBI lineage: Eukaryota > Metazoa > Arthropoda > Insecta > Orthoptera > Acrididae > Schistocerca > Schistocerca serialis. The sequence continues at coordinate 6,730,801 of NW_026047648.1, read as the reverse complement.
TACATTACGTTTGGAATTAAAAAAAAATAAAGTATTGGAAATTTTTTTTATCATATACAGATGAAAGCCACACTTAACTACAACTTTTCTACATAGTTGCCATTTAAATTAAGGCACTTATCATAGCGATGGAAGAGCTCGGAAATTCCTTCGTCGTAAAATTCGGCCACCTGCGCCTTCAACCACGTGGTTACCTCTTCTCGAAGCTGTGCGTCGTCATCAAAACGCTGCATAGCCAACCATTTCTTCATTGCTGGGAATAAGTGGAAGTCGCTCGATGCCAGGTCGGGACTGTACGGCGGATGAGGAAACAACTCCCACCTAAAAGACTCGAGAACTTCACGAGTGGCATTTGCCGTGTGGGCCTTGGCGTTGTCGTGAACCGGCAAGATCTTTGAGTCCAACTTTCCCCTGCGCTTGTTTTGTATTGCTCTTCTGAGGTTGTGCAGAGTTTGGCAATACCTTTGAGAGTTTATTGCAGTGCCTCTTTCCAGGAAATCCACAAAAATCACACCTTTTCTGTCCCAAAAGACAGTCGCCATCACCTTCCTTGCCGACATTGTCTGCACGCATTTCTTGGGTTTTTGTGGGGAATTTGTGTGCCCCCACTGCATTGACTGCAATTTTGTCTCACAGTTCACACGCTTAACCCATGTTTCGTCACCAGTAACGATGCGATCGAGTAATGAGTCGTCATCTTTCACGTAAGCGTGCAAAAACGTTAACGCTGCAGCCATTCGCTGATTTTTGTGAATCTCTGTCAAGATTTTTGGTATCCATCTTGCCAAAACTTGTGGTAACCAAGCTTTTCGGCAATGATTTCGCACAACAACCTTCTTGAAATTTGTGGAAAACTCTTAGTGTGTTCCGTTATTGTGAAATTACAGTTTTCACGGACCGCGGCATCGACTTTTTCGACAAGTTCGGCAGTCACTATGCTGGGTCTTCCACTTGACTCTTCGTCGTGAACGTTAGTTCGGCCATTTTTAAATTTTATGACCCATTGAAGCACTCCATCTTCAGTGATTATGTTGTCCCCATACACATCACTTCACAAAGCTGGCGAAACATTTCTATCGGTGTACAGTTTTTTGCAGTCAGAAACCTTATTACAGCACGCACTTCACACTTCGCGGCATTTTCAATTAACGCTGACATTTCAAACTGTCACAGTAACTCAACGGAGTACAGCACGAACCTCTCACTAGCACGGCAGGATGCCGACTGAGCGGTGGAATGCCACGACACAAGAGTGGCAGGATGTTTACAGTGACGATAACATAGATGATAAATATAAACATTTCTCATACTCTTTGACAATTGCTTTCCATTAGAACGTTCTAAACGAGGTGCTAGCAGTAATAGGCAGCCCAGGAGGCTGACTAGTGGGATAAGGATATCGTGTAGAACAAAGCGGGAATTATATGGAAATGTTAGAAGTACTCACAATCGAGCTACAGTAGCCCGTTACAAGCAGAACTGTAAGGTGCTTAAAAATATCGTTAGTGTAACCGATTTCAGGATAGTCGTTTAGCAGTACAGATAAACTGTGCCGAGTAGACCGAGGACACACCTGGTAAGCCGAGGAAGCTGCGGAAGCGCGCGCACACCGTGTGGTAGTCACACTTCCTGGCGGGTGCGGCCGGGGCGGCCGGCGGTGCGGTCGCGGACGGGCAGAGTCGGCCGCCTCCGGAGGACGGGCAGCTGGCGGACACGGGGGCGGCCGCGGACGCAGCCGGGGTGCCGGCGGGAGGCGTGCCCGCCGCCCAGCTGTCCAGCCCGCCGCCGCCCGGGCTCGAGGCCGGCGTAGCGCGCCGCGAGGCGGTCCCTCCGGACACCTGCGGAAAACGGCTCCCGGTGACTGCGCTTCCGGTAGATCGGTCTATTCGTCTGAGCAGCTCGACAGTGAGTACCTTAACTGATGATCTAGGATGGAGCTGAATGCAGTTCAAATACGTAAAATACTTAGTCAACTGAAACTATACAGTTCCAGAGACCTTCCGAGTCTCAAACATCTACGACGTGCGTACGCAGACTGAAGCCACAAATGAAAATTTCTACCGAGTACAGATTTTCGTTCGCCACTTCAGTCTACATATACACACACAAAAAACTTACTGTAGTGTACGTCGAAACACTATCACTATCAGTATACTTTCAAATGCATAATTTTATACACAAGAAATGGTGCGTCATATTACTTACGAACCTTGAGGCTGGGATGACAGATTTATGTCAAACTTTGTACACCTTTAGTGGGCCATTAAAACTATGTAATGTGCAAGTAGTAAGACGCACTACTTTGCAATTCCGAGAAAACCCATTTTTGTAGTACGAGTGTAAATTCTGTGATATTCAAAAAAATTGCACTTACACTATTCGTTCTCGCTACATTAGCAACGTCTCAACACTACGCAGGTTAACTGCCAAACGGGGCCCGCCCCTGCGTCTGCAGCTCAAAGCGTCGAGGTGTAAAGCAGTTCTGGGTAACTTACCAGATCGTACGTGCAAATGATTTCGTAGATTGCAACTGGTATACATTTTCAGAAAAACGTGAAATGTTTCTTCATTTACTTGTTGATAGTTATAAATGCATTTGTTCTAATAATTAAATTTAATTAAAAATATTATGCAGTCAGATAACAAGAAATTCACTACAATTTTATGCAAATCCAACATTTTTTAAATTCTATTACCTCTCAAATGTCATATAAATTAAATATATTAAAAAAAAAGATGCTTTGACTTACCAAACGGGAAAGCACTGGTAGATAGACACAATAAAAAACACACGAACACACACACACAAATTTCAAGCTTTCACAACCCACGGTTGCTTCATCAGGAAAGAGGAAAGGAGAGGGAAAGACGAAAGGATGTGGGTTTTAAGGGAGAGGGTAAGGAGTCATTCCAATCCCGGGAGCGGAAAGACTTACCTTAGGGGGAAAAAGGGACAGGTATACATTCGCGCACACACACATATCCATCCGCTCATATACAGACACAAGCAGACATATGTAAAGGGAAAGTGTTTGGGCCCAACCTCTTTGTTACCTTTTAATGATAGTCACTTCTCTCGTCCTGACGAATGTGAGAGCTGTGTAAACCTCTCGATTTCTACGATAAGATGAAACAGTGTTTTGTGTAATCTACATGCAAAATATACAGTATAAAATGCACATGGGTTGTGAATTAATTCATCGCAGAATACTGCAACTACAGTAAGTTCTAAACCTAGAAGACTTAGCAACATAAATGTCTAAATAACTGTTGAAAGCAGTGTCAACATAATACACTTTACAAGGCTCACAAGAAACTGAAGGTAAAAAGTTGAACTTATGCACAGACACTTCACAGCGAGAGTTCATCAACGAACTGATACACATAAATTTTTTCCTCGTAAGGGTGTCCACAACCTTCTTTGTTATTTTATTAAATGATTACACACAAAACTATCGAGTGCGCACACAGTGTCCCTACTTGTTTGTGCCGATGAACGGGGCCACCGATACTACGGAACACGGTGAGAATTTCAAAAGCAGAACTTCCAAACAGGAGAATAACCCCAAATTGCTTAGAGAGAGAGAGAGAGAGAGAGAGAGAGAGAGAGAGAGAGAGAGAGAGAGAGAGAGAGAGAGAGAGAGAGAGAGAGAGAGAGAGAGAGAGAGAGAGAGAGGGGGAGGGGGGGGGGGGGGGACGGCAAGAACTCAAGTCGACTGCTCGGCTTTTCTGAACGTCTTTGCAACTCTCGGAAAACCCAAAGGAGGCAGCCATTCGGAAGAGCTTCCCAGAAAAAACAAAGTGGAGCGGGGCCAAGGATCTCAATAGAAAACACGAAATTTGTGACGGCTGACGAACTTTTTCAGACAGAGATCGGCCAGCTTGCAAGAGTAATAAAATTCAAATACATCAGTGAGACGACATGCGGAAACGGACTAAACGAATCTGCGATAGGCGATCAGATCTCAAAATGGAGAGTGCCTACGGCCTGGCTAAAGACTTTTACAACAAAAAGTTCTCTCCTGGAATGTCAAACACGGACACCACAAGGCACACCGAATTTTGTATCTTTTTATATTTACTGTGCGTGAAGTTCAGAACTCTTACATATCACTGGAAGCAGTTCGGTGCAACTCTCGGAACTTCTTTAAAAAATTGGATTCGAAGTTCTACTGGCATCTTTAATACGCTAAATTGGGGTCAATTTTTCGACAGGCACTTTGGCTCTGTGGGACAGTGCACACTGGCCCGGTCGGCAGACAGGGTTCGATACCCAGCCAGTGTGAATTTTACAAAAAATTTCTACGAGTATTTCTGTGAAGAGTAAAATATTATGCCGGTGGACGAGTTCGTAATTTTTCTCTTTCGCATTTTGGTTTTCCGCTCGCTGCGGGTTCATTTGTCGATTGTCATTTTTTTATTTCTGATTCACTGTTGTTACCTAAATTTACATGTTGTCATTTTGTCATTTGGAGACAGTGGGTGAAGCTGTGGCTGCTAGAAAATGGAGGGCCGAGAGGAGAAATAAGAACATTTCTGACCTGTTCTTCTGTTCAAGTTCAAAAGAGGGATGACAGCAGGGGATGCGGCCAGAAACATTTTCACCGTGCTGGACAGAGCACGGCAAGAAAGTAGGTTTCTGGTTTTGAGGAGGATCATTTTGATGTTAGTGACTCTCCACATTCGGGAAGACATTTGTGGACTGAAGAAGATTGTTTGGACACATTAATCAACAATTATCCACATCGGTGTACTCGAGAACTGGCAAATGTGGTCAACTAGGATCGTTCCACCGTCGTGAGACATTTGCTCGCAGTGAAGGTGGTTCAAAAATTGGGTGTACAGGCACCGCACGCTCTGAGCCAAAACTCATGAAAAATCAGTGTGTGGCCCTACGTGCACCACTCCTCTCTCTCGTTATCGATCGGCTCTCGAGCGACACCGACCGTTTCTACTGTGTATCGTTACCGGTGGTGAGAAACTGCGTCTTTGCGGTAACGTAAGGAAACGAAAGGAATCGTCGAGCCCAAACAAAGCGGCAACTCTCCAAAGAAAGACACGGGCGCACCGACAAAAGATAATGTCGTGCGTCTGGTGGAACGGCGACAGTGTGGTGTGCCGAGAATTGCTTCCCCGACATGTAACCGGCATGGCTGAAATTTAGTGACGATAACTCAGATGCAGTCTAAGAACGATGACCGAGAACACTGTGTGAGGAGATGCTACTCGACGATAACACCTGTCCTCGTTCAAATGGCTCAAATGGCTCCGAGCACTATGGGGCTCAACTTCTGAGGTCATCAGTCGCCTAGAACTTAGAACTGCTTAAACCTAACTAACCTAAGGACATCACACACATCCATGGCAGAAGCAGGATTCGAACCTGTGACTATAGCGGTCACTCGGCACCAGACTGTAGCACCTAGAACGGCTCGGCCACTCCGGCCAGCCTGTCCTCGTTCTGCTAGACAGACAAAAACACGAGGGGGAGTCATCCCGCACCCACCTCGTTCACCAGATCTCCCACGCTCAGATTTCCAGCTTTCCGGCTCTCCGTCGGACAACCTCCGAGAAACTTGCTTCCCGGATGACAATGTGCTCCAAAAGTGGTTCGACGACTTCTTCACTTCGGAACACGTGATTTCTACAGTCACGGAATCGAAAAGTTACCCGGGCACTGGCAGACTGTTGTAAATAGTGAAGGAGAATACATTGTCAACACGTATCTACATCTACATCCATACTCCGCAAGGCACCTGACGGTGTGTGGCGGAGGGTACCTTGAGTACCTCTATCGGTTCTCCCTTCTATTCCATTCTCGTATTGTTCGTGGAAAGGAGGATTGTCGGTATGCCTCTGTGTGGGCTCTAATTTCTCTGATTTTATCCTCATGGTCTCTTAGCGAGATATACGTAGGAGGGAGCAATATACTGCTCGACTCCTCGGTGAAGGTATGTTCTCGAAACTTCGACAAAAGCCCGTATCAGGCTACTGAGCGTCTCTCCTGCAGAGTCTTCCACTGGAGTTTATCTATCATCTCCGTAACGCTTTCGCGATTACTAAATGATCCTGTAATGAAGCGCGCTGCTCTCCGTTGGATCTTCTCTATATCTTCTATCAACCCTATCTGGTACGGATCCCAAACTGCTGAGCAGTATTCGAGCAGTGGGCGAACAAGTGTACTGTAACCTACTTCCTTTCTTTTCGGACTGCATTTCCTTAGGATTCTTCCAACAAATCTCAGTCTGGCATCTGCTTTACCGATGATCAACTATATATGGTCATTCCATTTTAAATCACTCCTAATGCGTACTGCCTGATAATTTATGGAATGCTGACCTGCTATATTGTAGCTAAATGATAAGGGATCTTTCTTTCTATGTATTGGAGCACATTACACTTGTCTACATTGAGATTCAATTGCCATCCCCTGCACCATGCGTCAATTCGCTGCAGATCCTCCTGCATTTCAGTACAATTTTCCATTGTTACAACCTCTCTATATACCACAGCATCATCCGCAAAAAGCCTCAGTGAACTTCCGATGTCATCCACAAGGTCATTTATGTGTATTGTGAACAGCAACGGTCCTATGACACTCCCCTGCGGCACACCTGAAATCACTCTTACTTCAGAAGACTTCTCTCCATTGAGAATGACATGCTGCGTCCTGTTATCTAGGAACTCCTCAATCCAATCACACAATTGGTCTGATAGTCCATATGCTCTTACTTTGTTCATTAAACGACTGTGGGGAACTGTATCGAACGCCTCGGTCTCTGTAATACGTATGTGCTACATTTATTAAACTTACGGAAAAATGTACTTATGTACCGACCCAATACATAAAGATTTCTATAAATTAATTAAAATTTAAACAGCCTTTCTTAACATTCTTCCATGAAAGGTCAGTAATTAATAATTTATATTTGCAATGAAAACTTCTTTTCTTTGTGTGGTATGCATTTAGAAACAACAAGAAGCTATTTTTTATAAAAAATTACAATTAGATTTGAGATAATTACCATAATAATAACTAATTTTATATTTCATTGCATAGATATTCGAAGTGGGTGGGTGGGGGGGGGGGGGGGGAGGGGGGGGGGGGAAGAGGAAGAAAATAGTGACCAAAGTGAGATTCGAGCCAAATCGACGCCAAGCTTGAGGCAGGCAAACACAAACTTAGGCCAGGGATGCACAGACTGTGGACTGTGCACTGCATTCGGCCCGTTTCTGATCTTGTGACAGCTCACCCCTAACTACCCTAACTGTTCCATTCTGTCAGTCCCTGGTTACTTTACGCACGAGTTAGTATGTTGAATACTTGCCTTTAAGGCTATGAATGAAGTTCAGGAAAAGTAAGGATTAAGGCTTAAAGTTTGTCAGAATTCATTAAGTGCTCTCATTCACAAGTACTGAAGGAATAAAGTGCAGGTAATTTGTGCACGGTGAGTTACATGGCCTTGAGACACTTACAGGCCCACTACAAACAATTCATTCGTTTGAGTTGGCACTTTTACAAATGTTCTGCTAGTGTCCGTCTGGCCACAGGTCCGAGAGGTAATCGCGATCAATAAGTACCTTGTAGTGCTTCGAGAATTGCGGAGTTCGAACACCTAGTATTTTAGAAATGAGGGGCAGAAATGAGGGGGAGAAATGAATACGCCCTACTGCGGTTCATCTATCTGTCTGTGCAGGAGGAAGGGGGGAGGGGGGTGGGGGAAGGAGAGAGAGACAGAGAGAGAGAGAGAGAGAGAGAGAGAGAGAGAGAGAGAGAGAGAGAGATTTTCTGAGTACGGGTCGAGAAAAACAAGGAAACTTTATGTAGTATTCTGTGCTCTTTAGTGCCTGTGTTGATTGTAAAAAGACAAATGAATCAAATATAGATTTCTATGTACAGTCATGTATTGGACTCGCTTGAGACTAGAGACTTTTGAATTACTTCAAGTCTTGGCTGTTTGAATATGTGTAAATAAGTCTAATGTTTAAGGAACAAGTTAGCTTGCAGAAGTTATTGTCTGTGAAAATTGAAAATATAAATTGATTGGACCGTAAAGTATTCTACGAGTACCAAAATTATTTCACGGATAGACAAGTATTTTAATAAATTCCTTTAACAAGCTACAGTCTTCGGAGCAGAAGCTTTTGGGGAGATCGAAGTAGCCGATTACCCAGAGAAGAGGGTCAGCTAACACAGCGTGGTAGTTAACTGAACTGTGAAATGCGAGTGCCTCGCAACCCAATACCACACCGTCTCTCGTCGTCCGCAAAATGTCAGAACCTTACGCAGCGCACCCCCGCCGAGGCTCACGCATTATTGGAGCCGTTCCTCTATTCTCGGCAGTGGGGGAACACAAACGTCGCTCTCAATGTAACCGCAAAGGAAAAACACGTGGGGCAATTAATACTTTGGAATTCCAAGTTTTTAGATTTCGGACGCACAATGAAACTGTAATAATTATTCGAGAAGTCCATTTTGCAGTCCGGGGCAAAGTGGTGCCCACAGGTGACCGGCTGCAGCGGCACGCGTCTCACCTGTGTGACGATTTTGCCGTGCTGCTGCTGCTGGCTGACAGAGTTGTCGCTGACGGGCGACGGCGGCGCCGACTTCTTCGCCACGGCCGTCGGCGTGATGACCGGCGCCGAACCGTGCAGCTGCTGCTGCTGTTGCTGCTGTTTCAGCTGCCCGTTGGCCACGTCGTTGTCCGACAGGGTGGCGGGCAGCGAGCGCGGCGGAGATGCCGGGGCCCGCGCGTTCGACAGCGACGCCGGCGGGTCTCTGCCGCTCGCGAAGAGCTCCTGCCGACACGGAATACGGCAGACGTGACGGTCGTGAAGGTCGCCCGGCCGGTGTGAAACTAATTTCGGATTTTTCATTTTAACGTGCCTCGTAATGCTTCTCGAAAAATGTTAATTGCAAGTAAAAATTTTTAAACTGAAGCGTCAGGTGTAAATGTACAAGTCTCCTTTGGGATCGTTTTCATTTGCACACAGTGAGTCACGTGGAAGGACGGGGCGAGTCTTCGAACGCAGGACGGCAGTCGCAGTAACTCTGCGAGAGGAACTACCTACTCGCCCACAAAACTTAAGTTCTACCTTTAACATCTGCCACATTTGTAAGAATAAATATATGAATGATGGACACTAGCCTATGACAAACAAATGAAATGTTCTTTGAGGTTCTACAGCTGATCCTGAACATTGCTGGGAGGTTTTAATGTAACTGATTTGACGAATATATCAGACGTCAATATACGTGCTATTAATTCAACCTGGGCTTCACATATTATTTGGTCGAAGTTAAAAATATAGTGCAGCTTTCCTCGTTTACATATACGATTTGGAAAAGAAACAAATCTGGAACAAAACACGGGGCCTTCGCCTTTCGCTGACTAGTGCTCTACCCACCGAGCTACCCGAGCATGATTCGCGATCCGTCCTCACAGCTTTACATCTGCCAGTACCTCATCTCCTACTTGCCAGACTAGCGCTCCTGGAAGAAAGGATATTGCAGAGACATGCCTTAGCCACGGCTTTGGTGGAGTGTTTCTAGAATGAATTTTCACTATGGGATAAAATATGCCTCATACAAAAGTCCGTGGCAGATTAAAACTGCGTTTACCTTTCACTTTTCATCTCGGCACACACTCGAACTACGATATCCCGAGTGCGACTCTCGACTCGTCCTCACAGCTTTAGTCTACGGGCGCCTCGTCTCCTATTCTTACATCTGCACCTGGCTCACAGTTTTAATCTGCCAGGAAGTTTCGTACCAGTGCACAGTTTGCCACAGAGTGAAAAATTCATTCTGGAAACACCCCTCCAGTCTGTGGCTATCCCAAATTCCCACAATAGCTTTTCTTTTGGGAGTGCTCGTCCGGCAAGTTTCACAAGAGAGCTCCCGTGAAGTTCGAAATGTAGGTGGTGAGGTACTTGCGGAAGTAAAGCTGCGAGGGCGGTTGTCGAGTCGTGCTCAGATAGCTCAGACGGTAGAGCATTCAACCACGAAAGGCAGAGGTCCCGTGTTCGAGTCTCAATCCGGCACACAGTTTTAATCTGCCAGTGTCTTTTGTATCGGTGCACACCCAAACTGCAGAGTGAAACAATTCAGTCCGGAAGTAGAAATTTGTTCGGCATTACGAGGCATCGACGCGAAGAATAAAAGGCAAAGAAGAGGTACATCATTAATAACGCACGTCACAGTTCGGGCCTACCCGAAAGTTAAGATCGTCACTTCGCCAGACGTCATTTGTTCCTGTGCGAGGTGAACTGCTGGCAAGTCTTCCCTCTGCTGTGCGTGGCCACTGGGGACGGTGGGAGCGGAACCACTCGTCGACAGCCGTTCGCGAACTTGGATTTCAAGTCAAAGTTGTATTGTTGCAATCTGTTTAGGGGAGAATGTCATGCAAGAGTGCAGAAGAATTTAAGGAATGTTCAGGAGTGGCTGACCAACAAATATCCTAATCTATTGTCGGGTGAAGAAATTTGTAGTAAATGTAGAAAAAAATATCGCAAAACCCAACGATCACTGCAGATGTTGCCACAGTTGTGCCAGGTACTTCGAGAGAAGATTTAAGTGAAGATGAAGTAGCATCAGATCTGTCACTCAATGCTTTAAATAGTAGCCTTCAGTATTTAGGTGAATCTCCTGTGAAGAAAAATAGGAATTAGAGTGAGAAAAAGTACCTAAAGCAAAAACTGAAAAAAAAAAATAGCCTCTGTGTTGGAAGAATACTTCTGTGGCACAACCGGAAAAAATAAGAGAGTGAAAATGGAGAAAGTGAAATTATCACCCAGCTGAAAGACAAGTTTCACCATTCAGACCGTATGTGCGAGAAATTCTAACTGTGTTTCCAAAGAGTTGGAGTATTACGGAAAATTATGAAAGACTTTTCTGCTTCAAATTACATGGTACGGAGAGCAAAACAGTTAGTAGCAGAACACGGTATATTAGTGACACCAAATCCAAAGCCAGGTAGGACTTTATGTGAGAAAACTGTTCAGTGTGCGAGTGATTTTTACTGTGATCATGGTGTGAGCCGTATGGTGCCAGGAAGAAAAGACTTTTGTGTCTGTGAAAAAAAAAAACAGAATTACAGTACATAAACAAAAGCAGCTAGTGTTGCACAACCTTAAGGAACTGTATGCGTATTTCAAAGATAAATACCTAGATATAAATATTGGATTCTCCAAATTTTGTGAGTTGCGACCAAAGCACAGAGTTCTTGCCAATGCCAGTGGAACCCGTGCTGTTTGTGTGTGTGTGTCTTGCACCAGAATTTCAAGTTAATGATTGAAGGTTGTAAACATAAAGCACTAACAAAGAGTGAAGAATACACATTACCATCATACAAGCACTGTGTAGCATTTGTTGCATGTAATCTTCCACTACCAGCAGGTTTCTTAGGTCCACGTCCCTATTGTCCAGGCGTGACAAGACTAAGTGATTATCTGTATGGTCTGTTTGATAAGAACTGCATTGACGAAATTGCATATAAGTGTCTGTTAACTACAGGCAGGGTAGTTCTATAGGCTACAACAAAGTCGACAGATGATTTCGTCGAGGTGTTTGCATCGAGGTTGCGACAGTTCCTACCGCACTCATTTATCTATCGGCAGCAGTCACATTTCTGTAAAACCACTAAAGAAGGTCTCTAAGTAAACGAGTTTCTTGTTTTTTGTGACTTTGCAGAGATGAGGTACAAGGATTCCACTGGAATAATTCACAGGCTACAATTCACCCATTTGTAGCTTACTACACAGACTTGAGCACTAATGAAATACGACATGTATCATATGTGGAAATATCTGAGTGCCTTCAGCATGATACAGTGTGTGTTTATTCTTTCCAGAGAAATTTCATCAATTTCTTAAATTTTCAGTTTTCAAATCCAAACCGCATTTATTACTTTTTAGATGGATGTGCTGCCCAATAGAAAAACAGAAAGAACTTTATGAATCTGTCCTATCATCAAGATGATTTTGAAGTTACAGCAGAATGGATTTTTTCAAGGAAAATATTCCTTCGTGTGTCTTCCATTTCCCACGAAGATACAGCCAAGCTGAAACAATGTTTCAAAAATACAAGGCCAATTCCAGATACCCATAAGCTTCGTTGTGTAATACCTGTCAACAAAGGTTTAGTAAAGACAAAGACATATTCTGCTTCTTTTGTGAGTAGAGAAGGGTCAGTGATTGCTATGGTGAATGAAATGCTGTTAACAAAGATGTGGATTTGCTGCCTGCATGTATGACAGTCATTGTTGGGTTGCATGTGTCTTACAAACCTGTGAAGAAACAGATGAAGTAAAGGTCAACTTGTTGCCTGCACACGGACCATCTCTGTCATTTGCGTTTCATCAGAAAACGTGACATTATCACAAGAGTGGATCCAGTGACACCAAATGGAAGGACATACAATCTCCCTGCATTAGATCTGGCAAACATTAACAATTTAGTTGAAGAATTGTGAGGAGAGATCTAATAACTTTTCATTGCCTTTTCATTACAACTGTAATGTAAATAATTTAATGTAATGTAAGTAATTCATAATACCACTACAATAATGTAAAACATATTTTTGTACAATATTACTTATGGATTGTACTTTATCATCATTTGTGTTTCATATATCTGTGTTACCTTCTACATTTTGGTAGTGTATTGATGCTGACAAAATAATTTTTTAAGCATGATGCCTTTGGCGTGCCATCTTGATATTTACCATATACTGAGGCAATTAAATTTTTTTTTTCAAAAAAATTGAAGATAGGGTGTTTTGAGATATTCAAGGTCAAAGGTCAAGGTCAATGACCTTTAGTATGAAAATTCTCAGAAACTTGCCATGAAGCATATCAATGTAAAGGTTTATTAGTTAGCTTTCCAATGGTACCATTTTCATTGCTGTAACTGAATTAGAACCAGAATTACAGTCATTTATGTTGTGACAGACACATTTAAATTTCACACTAATTCCAAACTTTACAGACCTATAACTTTCTTCACAGTTGTAACACACACCTGCAAATTGGTATTTTTCCATCTCTTTTCTGGGTCATTGAATGCACCAAATTTGGAAGAAATCTGAGATGATCAGGTTAAAAATGTTACTTTACTGTGTTGAATTGACATGGAATGACCCTATCATCATCTACCCATCTAATCTTCAGCATTCTTCTGTAGCACCACATTTCGAAAGCTTCTATTCTCTTCTTGTCCAAACTATTTATCGTCCATGTTTCACATCTGTACATGGCTACACTCCATACAAATACTTTCAGAAAATACTTCCCGACACTTAAATCTATACTCGATGTTCACAAATTTCTGTTCTTCAGAAACACTTTTCTTGCCATTTCCATTCTGCATTTTATATCATCTCTACTTCAACCATCATCAGTTATTTTGCTCCCCAAATAGCAAAACTCGTTCACTATTTTAAGTGTCTAATTTCTTAATCTAATTCCCTCAGCATCACCCGATTTAATTCAACTACATTCCACTATCCTTGTTTTGCTTTTGTTGATGTTCATCTTATAGCCTCCTTTCAAGACACTGTCCATTCCGTTCAACCGCTCTTCCAGGTCCTTTGCAGCCTCTGACACAATTACAATGTTGTCTACAAACCTCATCCCAACCGCTGCTACCCTTTCATTCCCCTCGACTCTTATAACTGCCATCTGGTTTCTGTACAAATTGTAAATAGCCTTTTGCTCCCTGTATTTGACCCCTGCCACCTTCAGAATTTGAAAGAGAGTATTCTAGTCAACATTTTCCAGTCAAAATTGTCAAAAGCTTTCTCCAAGTCTACAAATGCTAGAAATGTAAGTCTGCCTTTCCTTAACCTATCTTCTAAGACAAGTCGTAGGGTCAGTATTGCCTCATGTGTTCCAACATTTCTACGGAGTCCAAACTGATCTTCCCCGAGGTCGGCTTCTACTAGTTCTTCCATTTTTCTGTAAATAATATGTGTTAGTATTCTGCAGCCGTCACTTATTAAACTGGTAGTTCTTTAATTTTCACAACTGTAAACACCTGCTTTCTCTGGTATTGGAATTATTTTTGGTAACAACATTAAATGATGACTTCTTTTTATACAGTAGTATAGATATAAATTAATAACATAAATATGGTATGAAAAGTTGTGGTAGAAAGTAAATAACTTACGAATAACAGTGAGAATTCACTAAATAGAACATACCATGCCAGACTCCTAGCATTGTGTCCAGCTGACACAATGCCACTCTGCTGGTGTCTCTCTCTCTCTCTCTCTCTCTCTCTCTCTCTCTCTCTCTCTCTCTCATATATATATATATATATAAAAATAAAAAAAATAACCTTCGGCTTGCTTACACACACTAAAGAGTTATATAGAATATGCCGACTACAAAATTTTGATATGATATTTGTAGAATACGAGTTGAATGAATGAATAAATAAATAAATAAATAAATAAAAACAAGTCCCCCCCCCATATTCTCAACCACATACACAGTAAATGTGTTGTGAAATAATGGAAATATTCATTGTCAAGAAGGTATTTTAGTAATTACCACAGAAAAAGAAAATACATTAAAAGCATTTCAATTATTTGAGATATGGTATGTAAAGTGTAACACTGCTCTAGAAGCAGTCAACTTTGACTATTCCAAAGAGGTTACCATAACTCCGATCCCAACTACTTTGTGAGCAGGTTTCTGATATGCTGAGAGACACTAAAGATATCTATGAATTTCAGTATATTTCTTGAATTTTGGAGATAAGAGATTTCCCAGAACAAATATGGACTGACCACAATTTGTTGTACAAAGAGACAGGCTTGGTTGCAAAGTTATTTTTATTACAAATAATGCGTTTCGCCTGATTAAGACTTCTTCACACATTGAAAGGGCTATCAAAGTACTACATGTCAGCCTTTTAAAATCTGAAGAAGCCTTAACCAGCAAAACGTGTTATCCATAATAAAAATAAATTTGCCACCGAGACTGTCTTTTCACATAATTAGGGAAACTGGTTTCTGTACCAATCGGCCCATCTCGGATGAAATGAACTTCACAATTTAATGGTTTTGTGCTGCACACAAAGCTGAAGAAACTGCAGAACAGTAGGAAAGTAAGGAGCTGGGACCTCGATATTTTGAAAGAAACGAGACACTGTCGAGAGTTTCCGTCGGAGTGCTAGGTGACGACTGACTGAAGCACAGGACAGAGATAAAACACAGACGAATGAGGAGCTTTGAGGCATAAAATAGTAAAGGCAGCAGATGACCAAATAGATAAAAAGAGACGGCCTAGTAGACATCCTCGGATAATGAGGTAGACATTGAATTTAACTGACGAAATGGGAAAATATAAAAATACAGCAAATGAAGTAGGCGAATTCAGACCTCTAAAAAATGAGACTGACAGAAAGTGCAAAGTGCCTAAGCAGGAATGGTTTCAGGACAAACTTAAGTCTATAGAATCATTTACAGCCGGGAGAAAAGTAGATACTGCTTCAGGAAAAGATGCCTTTGGAGGAAAGAGAAGCAGCTGTAGCAACACTGAGACATCCAATGGAAAACCAGTACTAAGCAAAGAAGGGAAAGCTGACACGACAATACAGAGGGGCTATACACAAGTATAATAAATTTCAAGGCAACATTATAGAAAAGGAAGAAGAAATGATGGAGATGATATGGGAAATAATATACTGCGAGTTGAACTTCACAGAGCACAGAAACATGTAAGTCAGTACTACTCATATCGACAGGAGAACCAGCCGTGACAAAACTATTCCTCCCGGTGTGCACAATGGAAAAGATAGGTGAAATACCCTCGGACTTCATGAGAATCTAGTAATTCCAATACCAAAAAAAGGCAAGTGTTGACAGATGTGAATATAACTGAGGAACGGAGAAACTGACAAAGTCAACCTCGGGTAAGACAAGTCTGAATTCCAGAGGAATATAGAACGTGTGAGGCAATACTGACCCTATGGCTTATCTTAGAAGATAATTTAAAGAAAGGGAAACCTACATTTATAGCATTTGTAGATTTAGAAAAAGCTTCTGACAATGTTGAAAGTGTTATACTCTATGAAACTCTGATGGCAGGAAGGGTAAAATACAGGGAGCGAAAGGTTATTTACAACTTACATAGGAAGCAGATGGCAGGTATGAGGGTTGAGGGCAGGAAAGGATAGCACTGGCTGAGAAGGGAGTGAGACGGGGTTGTAGCCTATCCCCTAGGTTATTCGATCCATACATTATGCAAACAGTAAAGGAAACCAAAGGAAAATTTGGAGTAGGAATTAAAGTTAAAGGAGAAGAAATGAAAACTGTGGGGTTTGCTGATGACATAGTAATTAACTCACAGACTTGGAAGAATTGTTTAGTGAATGCCTAAAACAAGATGAACATCCACAAAAAAAGAACAGTGTAATGTAGTCAAATTATATTACATTATGAAGCTCTAAAAGTAGTAATCAGTTCAGCTATACGAGCAAGAAAAATGTTATTATCGCAGAAGTAGAGAGGATATAAAATGCAGACTGGCAACTGCAAGGAAAGCAGTTCTGAAAAAGAGGATTTTTTAACACGTAATACAGATTTAAGAGTTAGGAAGTCTTTTTTGAAGGTATTTGTCTGGTGTGTAGTCTTGTATGGAAGTGAAACATGGACAATAGGCAATTCAGACAAGAAGAGAATGGGAAATTTGAAATGTAGTGCTACAAGAAAATGTTGAAGATTATGTGGGTGTATTGAATAACAAATGAAGTACTAACAATGTTCGGACCACAGATCTATTTGAAAATTTGTACACTTTTAATAGTCCATTAGGACAACATTATATCTAAGTATAAAGAAGCACTTGTAGGGCAATTTAGGAGAAATCGCAAGAGTAGTTTTAGATGTCAATGATGTAGCAGTGTGCAGAGATTCAGACAAGATTTTTTAATTTATACTTTTCAACATTAGTCATATTATTATGTGCATATCACATTTGAAAAATTGGCTCTGAGCAGTATGGGACTTAACTTCTGAGGTCATCAGCCCATTTCAAAGGTAATATGATGAAAAGACATGTATTTACACAAAATTTTATCAAATTTCCAAATTTATATTGCTATTTACTAATTTTTATTATTACGACAGACATTATGTGGCATGTTAAAAACCTTATCAAGCATCTTCAGACTTGTTCATATTTGACTGACAGCAAACGAGAAATTACTTCATTCCATGTAGGCTTTCACGGCCGGCGTCTTCATCAATGAACACTTCCGGGCCAAGTTGCTGTGGTCGATCTGTAGAACTACTTCTCCCTGACGTTTCATTCTCAACTACGGAGAACATCTTCGGAGGTGAGTCAATGACTGGCTGCTAGGAGCTGGGGCCGCCGCTTATATGGATATCGTAGAGGGTGCCACCGCACGTCACATGGCGTCGATGTGCAGCTATCTCTGGCAATCGTCTGTTCTCTCGATTGCAGGCAATCGATTGTCACGTGATTGATGCAACGTCGACCACCACATCTTATCCAATTTTAATCCTTCTTCTTTACGATTAAAATTGTACTGATGTTTGTGGATTTCAATTGCCTCTCTATACATACGTGTATAATAATGCGACGTCCTCGCTAGCACGCTTGTCTCACCAAATTTTATTTCGTGATCTCCATCCTTTTTTAAGGATGGAGATCACGAAATAAAATTTGGTGAAACAAGCGTGCTAGCGAGGATGTCGCATTATTATATCCACAAACATCAATACAATTTTAATCGTAAAGAAGAAGGATTAAAATTGGATAAGTTATGGCGGTCGACGTTGCGTCAATCACGTGACAATTGAGTGCCTGCAATCGAGAGAACAGACGATAGCCAAAGATAGCTGCACATCGACGTCACGTGATGTGCGGTGGCGCCCTCTACGATATCCATATAAGCGGCGGCCCCAGCTCCTAGCAGCCAGTCGTTGACTCACCTCCGAAGATGTTCTCCGTAGTTGAGAACGAAACGTCAGGGAGAAGAAGTTCTACAGATCGACCACGGCAACTTAGCCCGGAAATGTTTATTGATGAGAAATTACTTCTCGTAAACATTTTATCACAATAAATTCGATTCTACATCATCAGTTTTTGGCACTTATATTTACGAAAAGGTTGTGTTTGCAGCACATTGTTGGAAGAAAGAGAAACTTTTGAAAGTGAGGACAAGCTTTGCTTTTCCTTACAGTCTCTAAAGACTCCTTGCGCATACAGGAAAATTGCATTCTTCGACGTAGTACATGACATTTTAATTTATGTTTTCTGTGTCTGTACAAAAAATATTTCCCACAACTTACAATGTCAAAAGCACACCCAGCAATTAATCGTTTATCACCCTCATACTCCGGCATATTCAACTCACTGTATTGCCGGATAAGGTTATTTACACCTTTATTTATTGATTTTTGACTTGTGCTTTCCAAGTCTGTCCGTCGTTCTCGAAACCTGTGTCTGCAGATTGAAGCATCCAGGTACAAAGAAGTTCTCAGTATCTTACACGATTTGAGGTATTAGGGATTTTGGAAATCGTGACAAGCACAAATTACAAGGATACTTTTCGTGTTTGGTCGTTTACTTGTCATTAATTATAAATGTAATATACACTGGAAATTCGAAAAAAATCATACAAATAGATTTACTTTTTATCACATTTCCTTTCAAATGTAGCACGTATGAAATAATAAGACTAGCGTGGGAAAAAAAAATCTCGATCGGGATTTTATTCCGCGATCCACCGATTGTGGAGGTTTGACACTAACCACATACCTAACGATACTGCGGTACCTTGTGCTCAACGTTGCAATGCACCGCTATATCACCGACACGTGAAACTACTTCTCATTGGTTTTTTCTCAAAATTATCTAGGGGATATGCCTTCCTGCATATACCTTATGCTGTTGCAATGGACTATTAAAAGTGAACAAAGTTCGAAGCAAATCTGTAATCCAAACGTCGTGGCCTCCCCTTGTAAGTGGAACTGGAGGAAATAGAAATATGTGATAGAATTAGAATAAAGGAGGGAATCAATGTAGACAAGAAGAGAATATGAGCTTTTCATATGCAGGGCTACAGAAAAATGAAGAAGATTAGACGGGTAGATGAGGTAACTAATCAGGACATACTGAACGGAACTGGGGAGAAAAGAAATTTGTGGCACAACCTGACCGGGAGAAGGGATAGGTCGACAGGACACATTCTGACACATTAACGGATCACGAGTTTAGTATCGGGTGAAGTGCGACGGATAAAATTTGTAAATGAGACAGAGACAAATACAGTAAGCAGATTCAGGAAGATGTAAGTTACAGTCGTTATTTGGAGATGACGAGGTTCGTACGGATAGTGTGGCACAGAGAGCTGCACCAAACCAGTGTTCAGACCGAAGACCACAACGACAACATCGGACAACAATATCTGCCTATATTCTCGTACACAGTTCAAACATTTTATACTCCGGGAGCAATCTCGAGTTGTCTGACAAACTTATAGCATCTGTGGACACCGGCACAACAAAGACTAGTAAACAGTTCAGTAAAGAGGTGGACTCTTAGAGAAGTAAAGTGGGGCCCGTGTGTTGTTGTTGTGGTCTTCAGTCCTGAGACTGGTTTGATGCAGCTCTCCATGCTACTCTATCCTGTGCAAGCTTCTTCATCTCCCAGTACCTACTGCAACCTACATCCTTCTGAATCTGCTTAGTATATTCATCTCTTTGTCTCCCTCTACTAGTTTTACCCTCCACGCTGCCCTCCAATACGAAATTGGTGATCCCTTGATGCCTCAGAACATATCCTACCAACCGATCCCTTCTTCTAGTCAAGTTGTGTCACAAACTTCTCTTCTCCCCAATCCTATTCAATACTTCCTCATTAGTTATGCGATCTACCCATCTAATCTTCAGCATTCTTCTCTAGCACCACATTTCGAAAGCTTCTATTCTCTTCTTGTCCAAACTATTTATCGTCCATGTTTCACTTCCATACAAATACTTTCAGAAACGACTTCCTGACACTTAAATCTATACTTGATGCTAACAAATTTCTCTTCTTCAGAAATGCTTTCCTTGCCATTGCCTGGCTACATTTTATATCCTCTCTACTTCGACCTTCATCAGTTATTTTACTCCCTAAATAGCAAAACTCCTTTACTACTTTAAGTGTCTCATTTCCTAATGTAATTCCCTCAGCATCACCCGACTTAATTAGACTACATTCAATTATCCTCGTTTTGCTTTAGTTGATGTTCATCTTATATCCTCCTTTCAAGACACTGTCCATTCCGTTCAACTGCTCTTCCAAGTCCTTTGCTGTCTCCGACAGAATTGCAATGTCAGCAAACCTCAAAGTTTTCATTTCTCCTCCATGGATTTTAATACCTACTCCGAATTTTTCTTTTGTTTTCTTCACTGCTTGCTCAATATACAGATTGAACAGCATCGGGGAGAGGCTACAACCCTGTCTCACTCCCTTGCTGAACAACACTTCCCTTTCATGTCCCATGGGCCTGTATACCTACACCCGCTCGCGGGGAACAGTGGGAAGCTGGCGAGCCCCCGCCTCCGACTACGTGCGGACACGTACCCCCGGCGG
Organism: Schistocerca serialis cubense; assembly: GCF_023864345.2. Lineage (NCBI taxonomy): Eukaryota > Metazoa > Arthropoda > Insecta > Orthoptera > Acrididae > Schistocerca > Schistocerca serialis. Next base: position 6,710,189 of record NW_026047648.1, on the reverse strand, counting down.
CAGCAACCGCGGTGCGCCGCACTCACCTCGTCCCGCTGAGTGCCGGCCCCACGCTTCGCCTCTGCCTGTGCCTCCACCTTCTCCTTCTCGTCGCACTCCAGGTCCGCCTTCTCGCTGAGGCCGTCCCGGTCTTCCGCGTCGTCCACCTCCGCGACGTAGGCCGCGGCCGCCGCCTGGGCCGCCTGGCACGCCACGGGCGGGCCCACCCCCGCCTGCTCGGCCGCCGCCACCGCCTCCGCGCCGTCGTCCTCCTCCGTGCCGAGCGGCAAGGCAGGAGCCTCGTCGGGCGTGGCGCTCTCGCCCGGACCGCCGACGACGCGGACCTGGACGGGAGCAGCACACCGTATGCCGATTTCTCACACTTCACTTTGTAACGCCAGAAATGCGTATCCCTCTATTTCCGTCCATTGTACCATAAATTTTTCTGTTATTTTGTTACCCGAAGATATTACATTTCTATGTCTTTATATGTTGTAATTGTTTTATGTGACTTACCAAATGAAAGTGCTGGCAGGTCGACAGACACACAAACAAACACACAAAATTCAAGCTTTCGCAACAAACTGTTGTCTCATCAGGAAAGAGGGAAGGAGAGGGGGAGACGAAAGGAAGTGGGTTTTAAGGGAGAGGGTAAGGAGTCATTCCAATCCCGGGAGCGGAAAGACTTACCTTAGGGGGGAAAAAAGGACGGGTATACACTCGCACACACACACACACACACACACACACACACACACACACACACACACACATATATCCATCCACACATATACAGACACAAGCAGATATATTGGTCATTAAATATGTCTGCTTGTGTCTGTATATGTGTGGATGGATGTGTGTGTGTGTGTGTGTGTGTGTGTGTGTGTGTGTGTATACCTGTCCTTTTTTCCCCCTAAGGTAAGTCTTTCCGCTCCCGGGATTGGAATGACTCCTTACCCTCTCCCTTAAAACCCACTTCCTTTCGTCTTCCCCTCTCCTTCCCTCTTTCCTGATGAGACAACAGTTTGTTGCGAAAGCTTGAATTTTGTGTGTATGTTTGTGTTTGTTTGTGTGTCTGTCGACCTGCCAGCACTTGAGGCAACAGTTTGTTGCGAAAGCTTGAATTTTGTGTGTATGTTTGTGTGTCTATCGACCTGCCAGCGCTTTTGTTCGGTAAGTCACCTCATCTTATATATATATATATATATATATATATACACACACACACACACACACACACACACACACACACACACACACACACACTTATGTTGATGTATAATTGGTTTATTTTGTAAATATTGTCTGTATTTTTACGCTGGGTCTTGCCTAGGGAAAACTATGCTATCGAACGAATACATCGATAGGTTGTGTGATGAACCGAAGTGTTTAGGATCTTCGGGAGGGTTAACTCTGTCGCATGGAGTGCGGACAGAGCAGAGTCTGGTTGGAGTAGGGCGGTGGAGCAGGTGTGTTGTGTGACGCTCCCGCGAATTGCCGCGCTTTTGGGGTTTGGCAGCATGTAATTGTGCTCGACTTGCTATGATAGTCTCTAACACGGTGTCGCGGACGGGAAGCATTATTTGGCTCACATCAAGAGCCCGTTTCGCCTGGTGACCGTGTCGAGAAGAAGGCGCGCCATCATCCAGCTTCTGCAACAGCGACGGCCGACAACGAGTGACTGTCGCCACCTCCCCGACCGACGACTTCAAACCTTCAATCAACCAACAAGGAAGACTGAAAGCACGTGAAGTTTTAGAAGTGTATGGCAGGCCTCAGCTTCTCAAACTGTTCAATTTGCCAAACAAAATTACAGCAACATAACATGAACCTTTGTTGCTCATTGTCCCAATTGCATTACCAAGCAGGGTCCCTTCCTTTCCCAAAATGAACCCGAGTGTCGTCGAAATTCAAACGCCAGCATTAAAGTAATATCATTCCATTTCACTGCTTTAATTTCAAAGTTCAGTTAAGGCATTCATAGCTGGCTACAATATTTAGATTACACAAGCACAAATTAAGAGTCCGAGTTTTCTTACCGTATTTTAGCTTACCTGTAACTGTTGCTCAGCTTGGTACCTACTAAATGTTACTATTGTTAATTGTCCAGAATCGTTTAATTCAAGTTCAAAGTTAAATCTCTTATTTCTAAATTGTGTAAATTCAAGTAGCTTTTGAAATGATTGTTGAGGTAGCCCAAGACTAACCTCATTTTACTGAATTTCGCAGTGTTTCGGAAACAAAGTTCACTATTAATTTCAGTCACTAAATTAACTTTCAATTTTCCGGTTCTATTAATTCTTTTGCTAAATTAAGTCAGAGTGTAGCGAAATTTATTACTTCTGACAAACATTCAGTTTTCACACAACACGTGTCAACCTTCAGTTGCCACGCTTTTAGTGCTAATTGTATGTGCATTAACCTTTCTTTTTCAGTTATTATAGTAGTTGTTCATAGGACTGGCAACCGCAATTTTCCCCAAATCTCAAATATCTAATTAATGCCAATTAATTGTTAATGTAACGACCGCACATTTACTTTCTTTATTAACTTTACTCCTTTTCAAAATTAATTTCCACCAGTTTCATTTGCATTTTTCCTTTCATTTAGATGCAACCCTTTCCTCCCTCTTTACCGACAGATTAACTTCGGTAACGATTGCTTTTCCCAAATTTCCATTAGGTACATGCGGTTGAATTGTTCACTGTCATTGAGGTCAGTAAGTGAGGGGGAGGTTACAACTTTCGTGAACAAGGTGCGTCAGAGTTCTTTCCGTACGGTACGGCAGACATTCGTGACACCTGTCTGACGGCAGGACACTGGCTCGCAGAACAGTTACTTCGTCACTGTTTACTGACACGACACACGTTACATCGTCGAACTCCTTTTTCCGTGGTAGAAAATAGTATACAATTTCAATTACAAGGGGGGAGGTAGAGTGTCAATTTGGCAGCTGTAAATGTTAAAGGATGTCAAATGACACACCTTTCAGCTGTCTAGTTTCCACACTTATTTTATTTGGCTCCCACTTTTGGTGATTTCCTATGCCACCTTCAGGCCCCTGACTGACGTGTACGGGATTCCACCTCGGTTTCTGGTCGAAACGGGGGCCAGCAATACCGGTATTAGTAGATTTCTGCTCGCTGTAGTGCACCTTTCTACAAATCACCAAAACTGCTATCCAAATAATATAAGTTTGGAAACTAGAAAACTGAAAAGTGTTTCATTTGACATTCTGTATCGAACAGCCGAGTCCCGCAACCGCCTCCGAACGGATGGACGTACAGAGATAAATATTAAAAGCTACTCGCAGACCTACCGGTGTTCGGACTTTGTCAAACTGGCGTCAACACTCTACCTTTCTAAGATTAGCACCACCGTCTTTCTAGGGAGGTGACTGTGAGCCGGGTGCGATATCTCGTCGCTTTATAGTGGCGCTCCACTTTGACTTTGGGAGCTGACGTCACTGGGAAACAGTGTCGTGTGGAGAGAGGGATTCACGTGCGCAAATGCGGGAAATCGGTAATGTGAAGGTTTGACCGCAAAAAAAAGTCACCCAGTAGAAATCTGCAGGTGCAGTAACATTTTTAACAGAGAAGGAGATGTGCCTCCAGATGAGCGGTCGAGACAGTGTTTTCATGGAAATTTAAATCTTAGGGAGAGAGTGGAAGCTGGGCTAGTCTCTGCTGCCCTTTTGGCCGTCAGTGACAGTGCATTGCGGTAGGGTGGGGGCGTACTGCCACATTACCAATTTTCCGGATTTGCGTGTCTGAATTCGAGATGACTTCACACTAGCAATGTAAGTCAGACATTACGCATTTAACAGTCCGGATCGCCATATTTTCCCGTTTGTTGACTACCGGTTTCAGCTGACCGATCGACTGTATAAAGATCTGAAAACGTGCAGAAAATTGCACATAAAGGGCAAAATAGTGCAAAACACACTGATGAGTTTAAGAGGATGTAACTGAAGGAAAATATATACCAATTAATAAAATGAATGGAGTGTCTAATCACACAACTGGAACACAACACTTTGTGCTGTCAACTGTGACCTCCCCTTCTCTCTTTGCTCCGTTTCTTTCGCTGATCTTTCCTCTCCTTTCTTCCTTCTTCGTATTGCGGCTGTGTCTCAGGGTTTCCAATGCAGAAATGTAGTGAGAAGGGGGCACACGTGTTCGGTGGTTCTCGATATCGTAGTGCTGTGAGGGAGCGTCACTCGTGCCTCTGGTTTGAGAACACTGACGACTGAAGTACGAACATTTCTCAAAATAAAAACAGGTATGTACTCTCTTTTCTTTTAAAACTGTAAATAGTAGTGTAGCTAGTACTATCTATCATTCTACTAAACTGAATGAGTGTGACAGCATTAACGAAGTTTCAACGTCGAAAGAAGTTTATTAATATCAATTAGACGAAATATATATATCTAAAAAGAAAGATGATGAAACTTACCAAACAAAAGCGCTGGCAGGTCGATAGACACACAAACAAACACCAACATACACACAAAATTCTAGCTTTCGCAACCAATGGTTGCCTCGTCAGGAAAGAGGGAAGGAGAAGGAAAGACAAAAGGATATGGGTTTTAAGGGAGAGGGTAAGGAGTCATTCCAATCCCGGGAGCGGAAAGACTTACCTTAGGGGGAAAAAAGGACAGGTATACACTCGCACACACACACATATCCATCCACACATACACAGACACAAGCAGACATTTGTAAAGGCAAAATGCCTTTACAAATGTCTGCTTGTGTCTGTGTATGTGTGGATGGATATGTGTGTGTGTGCGAGTGTATACCTGTCCTTTTTTCCCCCTAAGGTAAGTCTTTCCGCTCCCGGGATTGGAATGACTCCTTACCCTCTCCCTTAAAACCCATATCCTTTTGTCTTTCCTTCTCCTTCCCTCTTTCCTGACGAGGCAACCATTGGTTGCGAAAGCTAGAATTTTGTGTGTATGTTGGTGTTTGTTTGTGTGTCTATCGACCTGCCAGCGCTTTTGTTTGGTAAGTTTCATCATCTTTCTTTTTAGATATATTTTTCCCACGTGGAATGTTTCCCTCTATTATAGACGAAATATATATATATATATATATATAAACTCCGCACCTTCTCTCCTGCCCTCCGTCTAAACTGCAACACTTGATTGTCCATCACTCCCACCATACTATCCCTCCCCTTCCCTTCCCCAGCCTCCTCCTTACCCCCACACAGTCGCCACTCCCATCATGCACTGGTGCTGCTGCTTGCAGTGTGGTCTCAGCTCTCTGAGACTGCAGGTGTGTGTGCAAGTTGTGTGTGTGTATGTGTGTATGTGTGTCTAATGCTGACAAAGGCCTTAATCGCCGAAAGCTTTAATTGTGTGAATCCTTTTATTGTGCCTATCGCGACTCGGCATCTTTGCCATATGGTGAGTACCAACTTTCCTTCTCTGGTATTGTTACATTCCATCCTGGATTTTCCATTGTTTGATTCATATAAGTCTTTAATAGTTATTATCAAGCTAATGTCCGTAAATTGTGGTTAATGTTACCAAATCTCACACGCGACGATAACGCCCGATATCCAGCCGCGTATCTTTAACTCCACGGCAATATTTGAGAATCCGCGCGCGATTTGTTTGCACCGAAGTCTGGCCGTGGTTCCCTAGAATAATTTTTAAATCGACTTTGGGTTGTAAATTAACAATTCTCTGCCCATTCGCGAAAGTTACAGCAGATCCGCACTCGACGACTACTCGATCACGCACTCGAGCAACAGAGAAGTTTTTTGTTCGTACAAAGAGAAAACGTATTATGCATAATGCAACAAGTTTATTTGCTATGTCAAAACATATTTATATCTATCTCATTAAAACTCATTATCTATTAAATGTTGTACATACTTAAATTCTTTACTCTGTAAATAATCAATAAAATTTAGAAATGAATGACACATATTAAAAAAAAAACTCGTGTTGATATGACGTCACGGGTCACTACTGGTTTCGACTCCCCTACACTCAACGTGATGCAAAGTAGATCCGACTACATAGGACACACTCGTGTAATGTTATAACCCGCATCTCGGACCTCGTACAAAATGAGTGCTCAACACCCTTAAATTTATTCACTGTTTTATTTAAGAAGTCATCTGCGTCTCAGTTTTCTCTTACTATCTAACCTGGCAGTGCTTCGCAATTGCTAAGTACGTATGGGAGTCGGACATACGTCCTAATGTCCTCCTCCCCCTCTTGCTTTCCATCTCCTCCCCCTCTGTCCATCTCCTTTTTCCCTTCTCTATTACCATTCCCCTCTATCTCTCTCCATCTCCTCCCCCCACCTCCGCCCAATTTTGGCCTTCTTTAGTGTTGTTACCAACAAAAACCTCGATTAGAAATTGAAGTTGCCTTACACGAATGAGTAAACTGGTTGGAATCATTGGTATACAGGACAATCTGTCTAATGTTTAAATGCAATGATCGTAGTTAAAACTGACTTTGAGAAAGGAAACACAACCGCACTTTTTTTCCCAGCACAGCAGTTTCCGTTGAAACAGAAAACCTGTACAGTGTTGTTTAAAAAATATATGGCTGTCTATGTTGTCAATGTTTGTTACACTATTGTGTAAAAATCTGAAGTAAATGAGCCAAGAAATATTCGAGATTTTTGCTAATAGTGTTTTTCTTTTACATTTATACATATATTTGCATACTGTATATACTCAAAAAATATTTTGCCTACATGCATTAAAACATTTACTAGTGTTCGAAGTAAATCTGTCACGACATTTTCGAGATTTTTGCTAAAACATTTCCCATTTATACGGTAGATGTATATCTTGTGTATTTACAAAATATGTAGCCTACCTCAACCAGAATGTTTAGTACTGTGTAAAAATTTGAAGTGGATCAGTGGAGAAATTTGAAATTTTCGGTAGCACCTTCACTCTTTATGTAGTATATATAAATTTATATACAGAAATTTGTATTCCTATACCACATATATTAAAGAAATGTGTAGCTTATGTCGGTCCAAACATATATTAGAGTATCGTGTAAAAATTTGAAGTAAATTGTGCAAGAACTTAGGGATTTTTGATAAAAATGTTGAATGACAACTTGTCTTTATATAGTAGTCTGTATACAGAAAACTGTATTCTGCTTAACCTCTTAATATTTGCATTACAAACATATGTGCTTCACAGAAGTATCCTTACCACCCTATTGGCAGGTAGCTTCTCTGTGAGCCAGAGTGCACACCACCAGCCGGTCGCTCCCTGCTCCGAACTGGACCCCCGCCGCTGTCGTCGACTGACGCTACATTACAGCTCCGAGGCAGCCCGCTGCCCTCTGCTGCGTACGTCGCACACGCCGGTGTTATGAGGTACGACGGTACCGTACACCGTGTATAAAGCTCTTAAATTTGTGTGTACGAAAGGTTTGTTTTCATATACTTTCACTGGTGTGATGGAGCATTATGGCACTTTTGTTATTACTCAGTTTATTTAGATTTTGCAGTTGCTGCCCAAGTAAAGTTTCATCTACTTGTGACACGTAAAACTTTTCCAGTGCTCACTTTTGTGCACGAACTGTTTTACATCGATGACAACGTGTCTTATTCCACTCTTGTTATTAGACACTGGACTCGTTTCATGAACTGGCATATACTTTCCTTCACTTACCTGTAGTTACACTTGCCAGCACATTGTACCCCGTTTTCTTTCTTACGTACAATTTCCTGTGCCATTTCAAATCTGTAGATGGCCGATTGCTCAGCAAAAAAACTACCGTATTTACTCGAATCTAAGCCGCACCTGAAAAATGAGACTCGAAATCGAGGAAAAAAATTTTTCCTGAATCTAAGCCACACCTGAAATTTGAGACTCTAAATTCAAAGGAAGAGAAAAGTCTTAGACCGCTCCTCCAAACTGAAACAAAGTTGGTCCATTATAATATGAGACACAATTTAGGTCGAATGAATGACGATACAGCTACAGTAGTTTGGTTCGAGACGTAAGCTTAGCAGTTAAGCTTTACCAGGTAGCCATTGCTATGCGTCAGGCTCTCCGTCCCTATTTATACGGGTACACTTCCTTTTTCACGTGCTTCGTCTGGTTTGAATTGATTGCCGATTTTCCTTTGACCTGATAAGTGCCGTTTTATTTGTTATAGGTGTTTACATCACTCTCAGCTGAAAACGCGTTCCGTACTGTGTCGTGCACGGTTTGTCGCACTGTGATAGCGTGGGCTTACGGCCCGTCGCCGCTTGCGGCACGGCTTGCTTTCGGGCGCACTACCACCCCTTAAAAAAAAAAGACTGCGTATGATAGAAGATGTTCTGAACCAGAGTTTAGCGAAAATTTTTCTCCGTTTGAAAATCTTTGCAGCCGCTTCTTTAGTAGATCAGATTCTGCACACAAATTTGAGTCATCTTAGATTTAAAAATCTAGTCAGTTGCCTTGCTTCTTTTCTGACTGCATCACTATTACGCATAAGAATAATACGAATATAAACATGACACGATATGTATATTCTTCCTCCTTTGCTGTTGTCTCGCTCTAGTTTCGTAGTTTATTAGGCAGACAGGATTTAAATGAGATAGCAGCAAACACGAAAGAATACATGGCAAAATGTTTATATTCGTATTCTTTCTTATGGTGCAGAGAATACTGCATGCGATTCACATTTCTTCGTTCACATCTCTTCGGGTTCGTATTAGTAACCATCTCTTCTCACAGGTAGGAAAAATTCAGAACGTAGAGTTGGCCATATTGACAAACCTCCCAAATAGTTTTTCCAATCGGATTTTCGTAGTACATTGAAATGCTGCTACATTCGAAGATGAACAATACGGAATTTGTATTTACTTCGTTGGATAATGTATGAAAATGCAGTGGTCGAAACTCGGGGCGGAGAAAAAAGCTCGTCTTCCACCTTTTTTTTTTAAAATTTATTTACAGACACAGAGGTTTTGTTGCCAGTATTTATCTTTGTGCCTGCAAAGCATGCCTGTGTAGCGCTACATATATTCAACGGCAGAAGTTAGTTGTGGCGGCACCTACCAAAATTTTCCAGAACTTCCGCTTGCTTTGCACTCGATTTGAAGCCGCAGGCGGTTTTTTGGATTACAAAAACCGGAAAAAAAGTGCGGCTTAGATTCGAGTAAATACGGTAGTAATCGATGACTGTTGAAATATTGCGATCTGGACTATCGAACATTAAAAATTCTTTATACGAAATGCTGCAAGAATTTCACAGATCGCTCAACTCCGCCCTGACAGTGTGCGGAAATGGTGGAAGCTAGAATTACGAGTAACGTTACCCGACCGACGACCAGGCTAGACGTCACTATCGAGGGAACGTACTTCACCCCAGTCAGTCATCTCTGACAAACAATCTCTGGAAGCTCTAGTTTTAATTTGTCGCCTGAACACCGAGGGGATTTTACACGAGGGTGCCTCCACTAAAAAACTTCTGTGTCACTACCTGTACATGACAGAAAATTCACCATATTGCTTACTGTAACTTAGCAAAAAAACCACACCTCTATATATTTACATGTTTCGGATATGTTTGGTGTGTCTACCTTACACGAAATAATTGATGTACTGCAGTATAGGGTTCCCACCCACCTAGGTTCCTTCCGATCCTTACTTTATTGAACCGAGTGTGTCACGCCATTATCAAGAGAAAATATGGTAATTATCAAATTATTTGCATAGACAGTGAATTGTAAATTTCAGACTGGTTATCGTAGTTAATTGTTGCACTTAATAAGCTTATGCCAACCGTAGTAACTTAATAATAGACTGAAGTAATAAATTTGATTATTAAGGTTTATTTCAATACATGTTCAGCTGAAGTTAGTTCAAGGATATTTCATGAAACTATTAAGTTTATTCCACCTGACAATCCCCCAATTAATTTTTCTGGAACAGTTTGTACTGGTGACAGTGAAATGTCCTGAATTTTCATTGTAGACAGTGTGCCTCTTATCTTCCATACCAACAACTGACCTTATAGGATGCTTTCTTTTAGAACAATGAACAATTTTCTCATGTTATTTCAATAATAGCTCAAACTTCAGGACACTATTGCCACGCATTGTTCTCTACAAACTGTAGTCGTTGCAATAAAGTCATGTCAACGGTGAGTCCAGACCACAGTATTGTCTTGCTGCAGCAGTGTGTGTGTGTGTGTGTGTGTGTGTGTGTGTGGTTCTTTTTTGCCAGAAGAGAGTAGTGTGGTACCAAAAGGCATGGAAGACGTTGCCCAACGATCATCAGGAAAGTTTGACGTAGCGGCAAGTGGGCAAGGAATAAAACGAATGCTGCAAACTACCACGAGCCACGGAAGAGCCCGGGCCGCGAGGGTGTCGAGCTTGCTAGGTCGTCGTCGGACGACGTCAAAGGAAGAGATATTCTGCTTTCTCTTTGTAAACAGATCGAGCGAGTCTCAAAAGGTTCACGAAAAACGTATAAGCAGGTGACATATTATGTGGGACCCGATGCCTGTAATACTTCCACAGTTATTAAAAAGTTGTTAAACGCCAAAACCAATAGTTCATCATTTATATACATAAAATGTAGTAAAGATATAGGAAAGGAAGAGTTGCGGCGTCAGCACGAAAAGTGATCCATCGCTCAACAACGAAGGAGGACGAAAACAGTGGGCGTTACGTGGTGAAAACAAATCAACTGATAAAATAGTAAGTCTGCAATTCAGCATAAAGCCACGTAACACTGCAGTAGTTGTCCCTAAAAAACCAAACTCACCTGCTGGCACTGGCCGTACACGTCGACGAGGGCGTGCAGGTGCGCGGGCAGGTCCTGAGCGGCGACCCCCTGGTCCGCTCCGTTCACCCACAAGTGCAGCCGGCCGGCCGCGTCCACCGACACGCCCACCACGTCCCCCACTCCCAACGAGTCCAAGTTGGGGCCGTACTGCCCTCGGATCTGCCAGCAGCAGGTGAGCAACTCGTAAACAGACTTCGGGGGTGAGAGAACGGAAGAGGGGGATCTTGCAGAGTCATCATCTGACACTACCAAATTACTACAAAAATACAGGCACTGTTATAAACAACAACAACAACAACAACAACAACAACAAATTACAGGGTGTGTATGTGAACAGAGAAAAAATTTCCCGGATTTTTCCCGGATTTCCTGGTTAAAAATACACATTCTCCCCAGTGAAAATACACTTTTTCAGTGTTAAGTGACAGTACACTCTTCCTCGGCACTGTAAAACTCATCAATCGTTTGAATGTTTACAGTTTTATATACCGACGTAGATTTTCCCGGCACTTTAGAGAACGAAACTCAGGGAGGAAAAAACATGTTTTGAAAGACCTTTGATGTGCTGCAACACGTACGCTGCATATTTTCATATTACGAAGGTATAAATTTGAATTCCACCAAACACCGCATTCACTTTCCGAAACATTGAAATCGAGATTGCGATGCCCTTTTGTAAGCCAGCCATAGCTCATGTCACGTGACCTCGCCAGCTGATGACAGCACAGGACACGTGATGTAGTCAGCCAGTAGCAAGATCACTCCTAAGTAGCGCAGACACACAAGTAAGAAAAGTTCACGGTTTAAATTAAGATAAAATTTTGAATAACAACGTAAATTACTTTTGAATACATTATGGGAACAGCAGTGATCAATGTCTTGTAAATAATTACTATTAAAAACAGTCTTGATCACGATTTATTTTATAAGGTGACCGGTTTCGACCACTACTGTGGTCATCTTCAGACCATTGAGTGGAAACCCCTTTCTGTTGGAGAATCACAACTCAACAGAAAGGGGTTTCCACTCAATGGTCTGAAGATGACCACAGTAGTGGTCGAAACCGGTCACGTTATAAAATAAATCGTGATCAAGACTGTTTTTAATAGTAATTATTAACAACGTAAATGCCTGATCTGGGCTCGAAATTCTTCTAAATGGTCGTCCTCAGAGAGTTGATTTTTAATGGAGTCAAATGCTTTGTGATTTAAGAAATTCATCGTACATTCTCACACGCAGTTCATCTTGCGCAAAAGGAAATTTGCTTTGAATGTTAACGCTTTTCAAACCACCATTCGCAATATTTTCCCGCGACCTGTTAGAAACAGGTTCGTTTCAGCAGTTGCAAGAGAGTGCCAGATAACAGGCGTCACCATGCTTGCGCAGCTACGGTGGTGCAGGAAGCCCATATGTTCCGTACGTGTAGAACATTAAAAGATCTTACATAATGTCATAAAAGAAACAAGACATCAGAGAATATTTCAAGAGCATCGGAATTTCGTGAACAATGCTAAAATGCATAATTCGGCTAAGCCTTTGTATGTCCATATTCGGATGTAAATTTTCTTGGAGTACCAGTGTTGCATTATCTCATATTTGGTTCTTTATTATGGCATAATGCCATACATGCATTTGAAATGCAGCAAACACTTGAAACCAGCCAAGAGTGTGAAATTAAACACTTCATTTCAAATAACTTCATTGTTCTGCAAGGCGATTAATGCTTGACTGTCAGAAAAGTGGAAATAAAATCTGAAACTAATAACATATTTTGGCCTTCCGTAACTAAGCGAAAGCCCCAGATTTACTGTATTTCCGAACTGGGGCAACATTAGGTAGTGGCACCCAGCCACACTTCTGTAACCAGAAGTGGGACAAGGTATAACTCATACGCGACTAAACTGCGCATGCGCAAGGGCCCGCCCGCAACTACTCAAACGACTCTTAATTTAAACAGTTGTCACGTCACGCTCATCGGAGGCAATTTGTTGTTATGAAGCATTGAAGTCTTCCCAAAGCCTTTGACACACTTTGCAGTTGGCAGACGCTTGTATGAGCACTGTTTTGTTGTTGTATATGGCGCATTTCCTTTGCAACTCAAGTTTTATTTTCGTTTTTTTTCCCCCTATAGTTCATGTTTTGTTGCTGCAGTATTATTCTCCAGTAGTGGGATACAGTAATATCCTTCATTAGAGTATTGCTTCTTACCAGTCAAAATCACAAAATTTAACTGAAAACCAAAACAATGAAAAATTCCCAAATTCTAAACAATTCCCGGGTTTTTCCCGGTTTTCTCCCAGATGAAAAAATTCCCGGGTTTTTCCCGCATCTCCCGGTTGTCCCGGGTTGTATACACCCTGAATTATTATGTATTATTTACACTGTGAAAACAAAAGCAACATTAGTTATTTTATAAATATTGTGCTGTATGTCACTCCAGTAGAGTGATGTGTTACCCAACATCTACCAAACACACAGGTAACAATTGCAGTAATAGGAATGGTTCACGAGTTAAATAGTTTGGAATCGGATACTGTTCGTAGGTTTTTCTCATCGTCTTTGCACGTGAACGGATACAGCCAGATGCCGTGCATCGTCGAGGTGGGATAAAATTGCAGCATAGTGACAAGTTGTTGTACCTAGTGGGCATTGCATTTCTTCCGTGCTGTAATGTCCCGGCTCGGAGATGTGGGGTGTCACTGAGGTAACAGTGTGCAGTGTCAACACCCACGAAGTCACAGTGAACAAAAGATGTATACAGAAATATGCCAATATGCCAAAAACATATTAATCTGTCACATTTCTACCTATCAACTTGACGTTTACATTCAGCTCGAGAGATAAGCAGTTAATGAAATGTTCTGTCAAAGGGAATATTAATTGAAACAGTTACTGTAAATGAGAGCAAGAACATATATCACATTAATTGTAGAAGTGTTGTATTTAGGTATAGAAATGCATAATATGCTAAGAATGGGGAATACTAACGAAAAGGAGAAAAGGTGAAGGAGGAGAGAGAGAGAGAGAGAGAGAGAGAGAGAGAGAGAGAGAGAGAGAGAGAGAGAGAGAGAGGGGGGGGGGGGGGGTAGGTCAAGAGGTGTGTCTATGGAGAGGGGGTAGGTCAAGAGGTGTGTCTATGGAGAGGGGGTAGGTCAAGAGGTGTGTCTATGGAGAGGGGGTAGGTCAAGAGGTGTGTCTATGGAGAGGGGGTAGGTCAAGAGGTGTGTCTATGGAGAGGGGGTAGGTCAAGAGTTAAGTGTATGGGGAGGGGGCAGGTAGGGGGGGTGGGGGCAGGTAGGGGGGGTCGGGGCAGGTAGGGGGGGGTGGGGGCAGGTAGGGGGGGTGGGGGCAGGTAGGGGGGGTGGGGGCAGGTAGGGGGGGGGTGGGGGCAGGTAGGGGGGGTGGGGGCAGGTAGGGGGGGTGTGGGCAGGTAGGGGGGGTGGGGGCAGGTAGTGGGGGTGGGGGCAGGTAGGGGGGTGGGGGCAGGTAGGGGGGGTGGGGGCAGGTAGGGGGGTGGGGGCAGGTAGGGGGGGTGGGGGCAGGTAGGGGGGGTGGGGGCAGGTAGGGGGGGTGGGGGCAGGTAGGGGGGGCAGGTAGGGGGGGGCAGGTAGGGGGGGGCAGGTAGGGGGGGCAGGTAGGGGGGGGCAGGTAGGGGGGGCAGGTAGGGGAGGGGCAGTGGGCGTCCAGGCGCCAGATGGCATGGGTGGGTGGGGGTGGGGCCCAGTGACCGGAGTGGGGGGAGGGCAGATGGTATGGGGGGGCAGAGGGTACAGGTGGGCCAGAGGGTGTGGGGGAGGTCCCCAGAGGGGGTGTAGGGGTGGGGAAGTGGGTGTGGGGTGTGAGGGAGGTCTCCAGAGAGGGTGCGGGGGGCTCCCCTATGCCTCCTCTATGTGGTGATTAGCAATCTATCCTTTCCATACTGTTGTTAACGAACAGGTAATGAACGTAATAAGGAAGACAAGACATTTTTGAGTGGCCGGCTAAAAGAGGAACTGGTGATACGACAGATTCTGTCCCTTCAAGGACTTGTCAATTTGGTAACAGAAGGGAGGATAGTGTTCAGTCGGAGGAACAATAAATGAGAGGGGGGGGGGGGGGGCTGGAGTTTATCCCCAAGTCAACCAACCGAGGCAATTAAGGCAAACAACAATTATTGCTCTGAAATACTTAAGGTTATACACGTTTCACAATGTCCTTACAAACGCGACCCCGGTCAACTTCACCTACCGTGAAGTATAACCTCGTATGGAAAATAACAACTAAGTAAAGCGAGGGAGTTGCTTCAAATGTCGTACGATATACAAACCATTAGTACCACTACAATCTGGAATTCTTTTAAGGCCCCTAAATGTGAGTTGCAAATGCCAGCCATTGAAAGGTTGAAATGAAAGATACAACTGCAACACTAATACTACAACAGATTTCATCTCTAGCTAGATACCCAAGTGACTGCCCTATTAACAACTTCAGAAATCAGTGACACCCAGGTAAACGTAACCTGGAAACCTACTGAAGCACGAACAATTACTCACACTTTGTGGAAGGACAATTAGTATGCGCACCACCACCTAGCGATGTATTAGAAAAACCTGGTGAACTACGTCCATTCGATTCCAGATGCACTGCTATATCATCATGAGCAACATCACCCTATTACTACTAACCGACGTGCAGCTTACGGAAATAGTTGTGACCGAAGGTGAGCCACTGGAATGAGTACGTTTATACGGCATTCTATTCCACTCCTCACAAATATAACTAACACTGTCAGACTTGTTGACAGTGAAATGACAACGATGTATCATCAGCATACCAAGCTTAACAGTTCCTCGGCTAATCAGCACAGCACTTATAACAATGTAAATAATTAAAGAACAACACTAACCACAACTACACAAACATCAAATGAATTCTGCTCAATGAAAAGTATCAGAGCACAGTGACATATCATTCAGAGTGATAAATTCTTAGCCCCTGCTCGTATTCCCTTAAAAATATCAATAATGAGCACAAAACACAGCATCGCTGAACTTGGAAGTACTGGTAGCCAGAACCGAGGCTTCAAAGGACATCACACAAGCATCCACAAAGGTTTCACCTGGCTCATTCGTTGGCACAGCAATTTCAACATTTCCCGATCTATATCAACGAGATAGGAGACAACCGGAGTAAGCGTCTTAGACTGTTTAAAGATGATGCTGTCATTTACCGTCTTGTTAAGTCATCAGATGATCAAAACTACTTACAAAATGATTAAGATAAGATATCTGTATGGTGCAATTGATGCTGAATAAAGAAAAGTGTGAAGTTATTCACACGAGTACTAAAAGAAATCAGTTAAATTTCGAATATGCAATAAGTCACACAAATCTGAAGGCTGTAAATTCAGCTAAATACTTGTGGATTACAATTACAAATAATCTAAATTGGAACGATCACATAGATAATATTGTGGGTAGAGCAAACCACAGACTGCGGTTCATTGGCAGAACACTTGGAAAGTGCAACAGGTCTACTAAAGAGACTGCTTACACCACGCTTGTCCGCCCTATTCTGGAGTATTGCTGTACGGTGTGGGGTCGGCATCAGGTGGGACTGACGGATGACATCGAAAAAGTACAAAGAAGGGCAGCTCGTTTTGTATTATCGCGAAATAGGGGAGATAGAGACATGCTACGTGAATTGGAGTGGCAATCATTAAAACGAAGGCTTTTTCGTTGCAACGGGATCTTCTCAAGAAACTTCAATCACTAGTTTTCTCCTCTGTTTGTGGAAACATTCTGTTGCCACCCACCTACATAGGGAGAAATGATCATCAGGATAAAATAAGAGAAATCAGGGCTCACATAGAAAAATTTAAGTGCTCATTTTTCCCGCGTGCCGTTCGAGAGTGGAACGGTAGAGAGATGGTGGTTCATTCAATCCTCTGCCAAGCACTTTACTGTGAATAGCAGAGTAATCACATTGATGAAGGTGTAGACTAAGCGGGCACCTAGATTGGCAAAAAATTTAGTTAAAAAAAATTAGTTTCAAATCAAACTGCATCAGCAGAAAAGATTAATAAAGCCATATTTCTTTAGCAAACCAACAAAAATAACTTCATTGTTCAGCAAGGCGATTAATGCTCGACTGAAATTGCCGCCAGGGGCAGATACCCCAGTTCGCTCCCAGTGAATGTGGCAGCTTGCACGCGCCAGTAAAATTTTTCCGGGTAGCATCTTGCTGCTTGGTTATACAGCTAACTGCCACACTTTTGTGGCCAGAAGCGGGAGTATGTACATGCACGACTCAACTGCTCATATGAATCTAATGTAAACAGTTGTGACGTCATGTCCATTGGAGGCAATTTGTTGTTATGAAGCACTGCACAGTCTTCCGAAAGCCTTTGACACATTTTGCTACTGGCACATGCTTGTACGAGCACTGTGTTTTGTTGCGTACACGGCACATTTCCTTCGCAACTTAGGTTTTATTTTAGTTTTTTCTTTCGTTCACGTTTTAGTGCTGCAGTATTATTCTGCAGTAGCGGGATGCAGTAATATCCTTTGTTAGAGTATTATTTCTTACCAGTCAAAATTACCAAAATTTAACTGAAAACCAAAACAAAAAAAATATCCCAGAATTCTAAAATATTCCCAGGTTTTTCCCGGTTTTCCCCCGGATCTCCCGGTTGTGCCGAGTCGTATACATCCTGGATGCACAAATCAGTTTTAAAAAAAAGGGCAGTGAGGCTGACATAACATTACAAGATATTCACGAGCCACAGACAGCACGCTGGGAGAATGAAACCACGGTGATCAATTTATGCAACAGGTAACTTGTTAAAGTATTCTGAGAACCAATAATAATGAGAAACTTCCTGGCAGATTAAAACTGTGTGCCGGATACTGACTCTAACTCTGGACCTTTGCCTTTCGCGAGCAAGTGCTCTACCAACTGAGCTACCCAAGCACGACTCACGACCCGTCCTCACAGCTTTACTTCTGCCAGTACCTCGTCTCCTACCTTCCAAACTTTATAGAAGCTCTCCTGTGAACCTTGCAGAACTAGCACTCCTGAAAGAAAGGATACTGCGGAGACATGGCTTAGCCACAGCCTGGGGGTTGTTTCCAGAATGAGATTTTCACTCTGCAGAAGTAAAGCTGCGAGGACGGGTCGTGAGTCGTGCTTGGGTGGCTCAGTTGGTAGAGCACTTGCTCGCGAGAGGCAAAAGTCCCGAGTTCGAGTCTCGGTCCGGCACACAGTTTTAACCTGCCACGAAGTTTCGTATCAGCGCACACTCCGCTGCGGAGTGAAAATCTCATTCTGGAATAATGAGGATCGGTAGAAACTCACCTTAAAGATGATAGCCAAGCCACAGACAGGTACATAGAAAAAACAATCATACTCACAACTAAATTTTCAACCATAGCTTTTGCCTGAAAAGAGAGCACACACACACATTCACACAATCACTCACTGACACAACTCGTGCACAGACGACCGCCGTCTCCACAATTAGATCCAAATAAACCACTCCTCACCCCTCCCTGCCTCTCGTCGGCAGCTGCCGGGCTAGTGGCGAGAAGTGGTGGCAGGAGTGAATGCAAGCTGAGGGGAATGGTAGGAAGAAGAGTAGCAGTGGGAATGAGAGAGCAGGGAAGTGGCGCACGTACTAAAGCTGTGCCCAGCCAGCAACGATGCGTGACACCTCAATAAACAAACCATTTCATCTACTGCGACAAAAATGTGATTTTTCCAGTTTCTTCTTTTTTTTCTTCAAATTTCCCCGATTTCCCTGACACGTTCGAGATTCCCCGATATTCTCCGATTTCCAGAACCTGTGGCAACCCCGAATAGCTACGCAGGGGTGCACAGCCTCATACAGGACAGACTAGTGCAGAGCACTGCTTACGACCGAGTGTCGAACTCGAGGCCACGACGACAGCCTGCAACGTGCGGCTCGTCGGTACTTACCGGGATGCCGTTCCTGAGCACGAAGTCGCCGCAGATGACCCACGTGTCCTTGCCGAGGCCGAGGGCGGTGACGGGCAAGTGCGTCGAGCGCTGCGGTGCGGCGGGCCGAGGCGGCGGGGGTGGCGGCGTGGGGGCGGACGAAGGGCCCGGCACGGGACCCGGAGGCGGCCCAGCGGCAGGAGTCGACGTGGGCGAAGGCGGAGGCGGAGGCTGCAGCGCCGCCGTCACCCCGACCAGCAGCGACGACACCCAGCGCGGGTCCGTCGCCTCGATGCGGACCTGCGAGTGTCAGACGCCCTGTAATTCTGCTGCGAGACGACACCCCACTTCGGAACGTATAAGGGGAGGTCCCCAGGGTTGTGATCGACTTTTTTAAATCGTCTATATGGTCGTGTATACCGGAGCCCCGGCTGTCACATTTTGCAGCCACTCGTCCCAGTCGGTTATCTTTTGAGAGTAACTGATAGGAAAGTATTTCTTACAGTGTCCGAGAGCCTCAAAAATAATAGTTTTATTCAGACTGGTGACAATGCGTAGCACTTACGATACATTTTTGATGTGCCGAATGTCGGCAGATCGAATCCTGTACAGAGCTTAGAAATTTTTATTTTTAGATCTTTACCATTATGACTTTGATAATTATTTTTATTCAATTAATTAGTTTAAACATAATTTTTTAAATTTTTGATCCTCCTCTGTGTCAAATTAATTGTCAATTTTACTTTCTTATTTCCATTTATTTTATCTTCCAATCACTCACATTTCTTATAGTAATTTTAGTGCGTGTCATTAAGTGGTGTTTATGCCAGATCTCTGCCTACATTTGACTACATTTAGTCACTGCGTTTTAACATACGTCACTGTAAGGTAGCGAGAAGCATACGCGTCACGGTACACGACCCACCGTCTCCGAGCGTGGGAACAGTGGGTGGAGTAAGATCCGTATCGTGCCAGAACCTGTACCTATGCGGGCAGGGGGGATTCACCTGCGAGGCTCAGCTCGATGAAGCGTAACTTTCATTATTTATACCGAGTTGTTACAATTAAAGCTCACCTACTCACGGAGATCGAGTTTGCACCGTAATTGTCGTTCGGCAGCGTAACTCGGTGGATATGCTAATGTCTTAATGTCAAACCGATGTAGGACGGAAAGAATTAGTTCCAATTCTCACCACCAGGGCCGAATCAGACACTGTACACTGCTCGTATTACAGTATGACATCCAGACTGTCATCTGATAAGCCATAACGTAAGTGAGCAGTACGGTTATCGTGCGAAAATAGCGTACACTTTTACTGAAACTGTTATGTAAATGACAGCAATTTCAGATCTGCTTCAACAGAGTACAGATGACCGAACGGTCTGGGGAGAGGCCCAAGATCATTAAATAGCTCAAAGGAGAGCGTAATGAAATTCGAAAACACACACGAGCTGTATGTGGCACCTGGAAGAGGAAGTCAAATTCACTGACGAGGTCGCCGTCGCCGTAAGCGGCCGTGCAGCACGTGCCCCGGGTATTGCTGGTGCTCGTGCAGTGTCGCAAAAGTTGCCCATTCTGTGGTCGACAGTAGGGAAAGTTTTCTGCTCTATTTTACACTGGTATTCGTACGAGATACAGAAACCTCGCAACTGCAGCAAGCGTGTCGTGAGAGAGACGTCGTCGGTCAGCTGTGCCAAATGTATTGTATCAACCTTCATAAATACTACAATTTCACAATAACAATTTGTCCATTTTATTTGGACTGTTGAGCTCTGTGGCTAGTCGCTGTATTTTTATAGTAAAAAAAATTACAATTTCAGTTTTTTATTCGTGTATCATAATATCAAATGTTGAAAAATCGCAATCCACTGGACTGAAAAACGAAAGATTAATTCATCTACTTATGTTGGCTATGCAATGATGGCAAGTTCTTATTTTTTGTTACCAGGTGAACATGTTTTGGATGGTTATCACCACACAAACATATTAAACATAAATGATTCTAATTATGTGTACAAATTAACACACATGGGATTGTAAATGAAATGAAGTTTGAGCAATATTAGGAATAAAAGTAATGAATACAATAAGGCGGGCAAAAATATAAAATGATAAAACATAAGAAATTAAATTGTAATTAATACAGAATAATAATTAAAATCACATGGACAATTCCAAATGAAAAAAGCATAATGAGAAGAAAAATGAGGACAAACAAAACAATTGATACAAGATTAAAAAGATATGGCAAGTGATTAGAAATTTAAAAAATTAGATTTCAATAATTTAATTGGACAATATTAGTGATTGAAGTCATTTAGATAGAGATTTAAATATAAAAATTTCAAAGCACATGTTGGAATTCAAAGCCAGAAGCTTCAGCATGTCAGGAATGTACCTTAACGACTACACTACTCCACTGCTATGTAAAATGCAATTATTTTTTAGACTCTGAGGCATCACACGAAATAATTTTTCATCAATTAATTGCAAGGGAAGGCCCTAGTGGGATGAATGACTACAGGGTGAGATACCTCTGAGCCTAACCTATACCCCTGTAATGTAACCTACCAGTTGTTTGCTGGTAGGTTTAATGTGGACAGAAGTGGGTAGCTGGCCTGGCAACACGCGACATCCTGTTGCAGAGCGTGTTCTACAAATGACAGTCGTGACCTCGGTGCTCGTTTCGGCACACGTGCCGTCTCGATTCCTCGCCCGGACACCAGTTTCTCAGAACTAGACATTGGGAACTAGCGCTACAACACGTCCTCAATTCTCACCACCCACCTGGCCTTATTTTACATTAATTTCTTCTGCTTCAGCATTTCTTCATAGCAACTATACCTTTGTTCACTCCATTTTAGTTTTCTACATCTTTCATTTCTTGACCCGTCTATTTTTTGCCACGTTCCCTCCCACCTCTGTTGCATACAGTGCACTTAGCTCTTCACTCTTATTAACTCGTGCACGACTTTTTAGTAGTAACCTCTGTCTCGCATATTACCCCGTCATTCACCTTTAAGCTCTCAGGTTTTCAAATCTCGTCTGGTGCAGTCCGAACAATAAGTCTTTCCTTCTCATCCCATATTGTAAGTCTCTCCTGGCCAGCGGTTCTGGGCGACTTTTTCTGAAATCTACCCCTTTTCCTAGACCTCTCCAGTCCTTTTCATTCACCCCTCTTCCTTCCCCTTGAACCATTTTGACAGAAGGAGCCACTGGTTCCAAAAGCTTGCCCGATTATTACCTCCTTTTATGTCCGTGTTCTGCCGCTGCTTAGATTTTTTTACCTATCAACTTACATTATTCTTCTTGATCGATATCACTCTCTTCATTTCACCTTGTGTGTGTGTGTGTGTGTGTGTGTGTGTGTGTGTGTGTTTCTCGGTGATTTCTAATTTAAGAACCTTCAACATCGCAGCACGTCAGCGTTGGTTAATATATTAAAAAACTAGAAACCCGCCTTGATTGCGAAAAAAGTACCTAGTATTTACCTAGGTTTCGGCGTAGATAACTACGCCTTCCTCAGGACAATAAAACCCACATGTGCCTAAGAAGACCTTTCTCAATGATTAAAGGACTGCCATAGCTATACATTTATAAACGAAAAAAGGTAAACACAAACAGTACATATATACAAAGTCTAAACAACTTACGGTGTAACCTCCACCTCACACCGGCCTATGTTCGATGGGCCATGACCCGCCATAAACTGCAATGGCCCATCGAACATAGGCTGGTGTGAGGTGGAGGTTACACCATTAAGTTGTTTAGACTTTGTATATATGTACTGTTTGTGTTTACCTTTTTTTGTTTATAAATGTATAGCTATGGCAGTCTTTTAATCATTGAGAAAGGTCTTCTTAGGCACGTATGGGTTTTATTGTTCTGAGGAATGCGTAGTTATGTATGCCGAAACCTAGGTAAACACTAGGTGCTTTTTTCTAGTTTTTTTAATATAATGATTTCTAATTGGTCTTATATGTGTGCTATTTTACTGCAAAAGAGTTGGCATAAGAAGTTTAGAAACAGGGGTGATGCGGGTAACAGCATATATCGACACTGTTTTAAGCACCCCCCCCCCCCTTTCCCCGTGTATGAAAAATGAAAACACAAGCAAGCTGATGACGGCATATTCTAGCAGTGCTGCAGCAGTGAACCATATAGGATATTTTTTGATGACAGACATCAGGCAGTAATTATTGGCAGCAACAGCTGTGTCATTTGAAACAAAGGGGAAAAAAATCCAAGTCTAGCACCTCAAATATGAGCGATCAACAGTTAGTTAATCTCTACATAGAAGCATCAGTGAAAAGCAGTTTATATCAGTGGACGTGATGTACCTAGCTCTTTTTCGGTTTATTGCCTTGTTATAGGGTAAGAAGTGTTTGAACAAGGATCATTGTTTGCATGATTATAATTGTTTATGAAGCTGAGTCAGTTAAGAAAGCTCCGTCACTTAAAATTTGTAAAGAAAATTAACCGAATTATTAGAAAGCTAATGGGAATTGTAATAAATACTGGTGTTTACACAAGCGCGGAATTCCGTTGCAGTTAACTTGTTTGCAATCGTTTTTTGAAAAGATTTCATTATTACATGCGGTAGAAATTCATTTATTTTTTCAGATCAATTAATTTGACAAGACAAGGGGATTATACACACATTCCTTCTTGGTGTACTAAATGACAAGAATCAGTTCCAAATTCTTTCTATCAGAAAATTACTGTAACCAAGTATTAATTTTATTGATAATTTTACACGCAGCGTTGGCAGAACTTCACATCGAGCCAGCAGGTAAGCTGAGATTTTTATCTTTCAGTTATGTTCCACCACTGCCCACTTAAGATGCAGGAGGACTCTCGGTGTGTTCCACATACATTAGATGTTTTGTTTGTGACTGGTCGTGATACAATTATTCTGAAGTATTTTCAAATATCTCTGTCACAACCCTTTGGCGCATTAGTAAGTTAGTTGCCACAGCAACAAACATCAAAAGATTATTTTTTTGTTAATCAGTTCATTACTCTTAGACCTCAATATGTATAAATTGATTATATTAAGTTTTTGATGAGAGTTTTTAAAAATAACCCTGCAGGGCCCCCAAAAAACACTTAGAGATGCTGCAATAGATTGTCACTAGAACTGTACAGGTAATTTAAAAATAACACGAAATAATGGGAGAACTGTACATCTTACACGGAGAGATTACGAATTGACTCCTTTAATTTTCTTTCCTCCTACAGTGCGTGTACATCAAAAAAATAACTTTTAGATTTCTGAGCTCTGATAAGTACCACAATTTTGCAGAAATAATATAGATGTTACTGAACAAATAATTTATATAAAAACATAAGACTGACATAAAACCCTTGTAAAAATGTTAGTACTAGAATGAATTTCGATGTGTACAATTTTCAATACAAGACGAGATATGTTAAGAGTGACATTTAATCGCACCAAAAGACCTCGTAATATTATTGCATGTGACCCAAACACCTCTGTGCCATCATCAGAGGGTTTTCTTTATCCAAATCTGTGAAATGTGAATATATTTTACGTGATAACCAATCTATGAAAATTAGGCCTGCACACGGTTGTTAATTTTACATTATATGGCTTTATAGGACTATTTGTACATTATCCTCTACTGATTACCCTCTCGTCTGCAATCGAGCAACGTTAATGTGAATTTTGTTGTGCCCAGATATTTTGTTAATACATTTGCTATTACTTATATTTTGCTGGACAAATCCTTTTTCTTTTGCATTCTGACGAGTTATTGAGATCCACTCACAAATATTACATACAATTTACAGAATTTTGGTTGTAACAATTGTTTTCACTGCACCAAAACACAGAGTAAACATTTTTACTGAGTGCACCAACCTAGTCAGTGTCTGCATATTCTCAAATGAGGTGCTCTCACTCTCACTAACTCTCTCTCTCTCTTTCTTTCTGTATGCGCGCACTGGTGTGTGTGTGTGTGTGTGTGTGTGTGTGTGTGTGTGTGTGTGTGTGTGTGTGTTTTGTCCAAATCCGTTGAAGACCTTTTTGGCTGAAAGCTCAATTGTTTTGACAGTCTTTTTGTTGTGCCTACCTGCTACTCAGCATCTCTGCTATATGGTGAGTACCAATTTATCATTTTCATAATACTGTCATTATTCCATCCTGAATTTTCCACTGCTTGATTTTGCCTAACAGTTTTCCTTCCACCCCGTAACCCAGTGTTGTTTTCCTTTGCTACTACTTTCTAAAATATTACCATATTCAGTCTCTGACCTTTTTTTTCCTGTGTCTCACTTGTTGATTCAAAACTGCACCGTGTACTCTTACGAGTCGTGCTGTATTGAATGTCTAAGCCACGCATGACACTGCTACAAGACCGCACTCCCTGTTGGTGCAGCATCTCACGTCTCACATTCCTCCCACCAATATTATTAATCCTTTACCTTCAATTTGATCACTCTCCCTACGTGACTCCCGCATATTTTCACTCTGTATCTTCTGTACCTTCCTGTGTCACACGAACTTTTATCTCATCCTACCGACCCTTCCCCACCACCCATTCCTTCACCTCTATATTTCAGTTCATACCTACCAATTTCACCTAATCTAGTCACATTTGCCAACCCCCTTCTTCACACTTACCCACCCACAGACCTGCAACACGTATAACAAATATTTTTATTTTTTCTTTGATTTCATTGTGACTTCATTCCAATTTCAATTGGTTTTTGCCTGTCACTATAAGCCTACTCCCTCTGGTTTCATCTCGTCAGAGTATTCTTGCAACTTTTTTTGGACGTAATTCTACGTTATTTACATATTTTTATGCATTTTTTCTACCGTTGTGGATCCTCGCTCCTTCAGGGTGTATACGTGGACAAGGAAAAAAAATTCCCAGATTTTCCCCAGATTTCCTGGTTAAAAATTCACTTTCTCCCGGAAGAAAACACACTTTTTCCGTGTTATTAAGTGATAGTATATTTTCCCTCGGAACTGTAAAACTTACCAATCCTATGAATGGTTATGTTTTTATACACGGCGTAGAATTTCCCGGCACTTTAGAAAACGAAACTTAGGGAAGAAAACTCCTTTTGGAAAGATTTTTGTTGTGCAGCAACATGTACACTGTATATTTTCGTATTACGAAAGTATAAATTCTAATTCCATCAAACACCACATGTTACTTTTCGAACCAATGTAATCGAGATTGCGATGTGCTTTTGTAAGCCACTCACAGCTCATGTCACGTGATACCGCCAGCTGGTGACAGCGGATATTCAGACCGCAGGACACGTGATGTAGTCAGCTAATAGCAACATCACTGTTAAGTAGCGCGGATACACAAACAGGAAAAGTTTATGTTTTAAATTAATATACATAGTGTCGCTACAAGAAAAGCAAAGCTTTCACATATAATGTTGATATTTTTTGCGCGTGTTACACTTTAAGGTATACCACACAAATGTGCCAGTAAAAATTTTAGACGAGTCCAGTGACTTGTCCTCAAAGTTTTCCACAAATAAATTAGCCACCGCAGAGGAGAGAGAGCTTCCCGTAGCACCACATCAATTTGCTCATAATGACGACATGAATGTCTGATATTCTGGGCTGGAAATACTTCTAAATGGCTCGTCATCAAACGCTCTGTGATTCAAGAAATTCATCGTACATTCTCACACATAGGAATTGGGAAAAAGGAAATTTACTTTGAAAGTAACGCTTTTCAAACCACCATTCGCAATATTTTCCCGCGACCTGTTAGAAATAGTTCATTTCAGTAGTCGTCAGAGAGCGCCAGATAACCGGTGCCACCGCACTTTGGCAGCTGCTGCGACGCAAGAAGCCCGTATGTTCGTACATGTAAAACATTACAAGATCGTATGTCAAAAGAAAAGAGACGTCAGAGGATACTCCAAGAGCATCGGAGTTTTGTGAACCATACTAAAATGGGACATTTAAAGTGCATACTTAAAGTGCACATTCTTATATCTAGATTCCCAATGAAGTAGGCCTCGACCTGATGTTAAGATTTTCAGTGTGGGTTTCGGGATGTAAATTTTCTTTGAGTACCAGTACTGTATTAACTCATTTTTGATTCTTTATTGTGGCACAATGCCATGCGTGCTAGAAGATGAAAACGTGCACCTGAAATGCAGCGAACAGTTGAAAGTTGCCAATAGTGAGGAACCAAAGCTTTCTTTTCAAATACATTGACTGCCTCAGCGTAGAAAGTTAATAAAAGTCAAATTTCTGTAGCAAACCGACAAAACTAACTTCATTGTTCTACAAGGCGATTAATGCATGACTGCCAGAGAAGTGGAAATAAACTAAAATATGAAACTAATAACGTGTATTAGCCTTCTGTGATTACGTGACTGTATTTTAATTCACTTGATAGCTCCTGGCCACAGAAATCAATTTTCTTTTCATTTGACGTGAGAGCAGTAATCGAAGAGGAAACAGCAAAATCACTAAGTGTAAACACGGGTCACGTGGAGACTACACACTTGCCCAACGTAACTCAGACTGCTCTGTGCATCAGCCTCGGATCTACGATATTTCCCAACTGGGGCAATACTAAGATAGTAGTGAACTTCCAGAATAGAAGTTAAGCGGCTGCTAGACGGGGACTGTACAACCGGCCCTTACTAGCGTAGCGGTCTGGCCAAAACTTTTCTGACAAAATTTCATTTTCTTGGATACACTGAGAAGATAATAATTAATCTATCTTGCCCATTATTCCTGTCAGTCGTTTATTTCCACTCTGGTAGTCTGAAACTATGGATAACAGCGCTGATCGTTGGCAAGTCCAGTCAACCACATTATCAGACAGCGGTTCAGCTTTACTCCGATCAGCTCGTATAACCCGGTCCCATTTTGCCTGCGGGAAAGTTTATTTCTAGTTGCGACGAGGATTCCTCTGACAGACATCATGTACACTATGCACGCATTCAAAAATTAACTTACTATTCACTCAGAAATAAATTTATAGAGTGTGTTCAAAAACCAACAGGGATGCGTTTCAAAATTATGAGTAATTTTGAGACCAACTTGTGCTGGTTGCTAGGAGCTTTGTGAGACAAGGTTTTTTGTTCGCAAGAATATGAATTCAGCCCTGCAGGAGTTGTTAAAGACCTTCTCTCCTTCTCCTCATCCCTACAGTGTAAACCATATCCCCTTCAAATTCCCTCCTAGTCGCCTCGATCGACTAATTGTATCCTCACCCACAATACAGAGAAGTTGCAGCATTAGAAAATTGTAGCGAAATGCAGGAAGATTTGCAGCGGATAGGCACTTGGTGCAAGGAGTGGCAACTGACCCTTAACATAGACAGATCTAATGTATTGTGAATACACAGAAAGAAGGATCCTTTATTGTACTATTATATGATAGAGGAACAAACACTGGTAGCAGTTACTTCTGTAAAATATCTAGTAGTATGCGTACCGAACAATTTGAAATGGAATGATCATATAAAATTAATTGTTGGTAAGGCGGGTACCAGGTTGAGATTCATCGGGAGAGTCCTCAGAAAAAGTAGTCCATCAACAAAGGAGGTGTCTTACAAAACACTCGTTCGACCTATACTTGGGTATTGCTCATCAGTGTGGGATCCGTACCAGGTCGGGTTGACGGAGGAGAGAGAGAAGATCCAAAGAAGAGCGGCGCGTTTCGTCACAGGGTTATTTGGTAGGCGTGATAGCGTTACGGAGATGTTTAGCAAACACGAGTGGCAGACTCTGCAAGAGAAGCGGTCTGCATCGCGGTGTAGCTTGCTGTCCAGGTTTCGAGAGGGTGCGTTTCTGGATGAGGTATCGAATATATTGCTTCCCCCTACTTATACCTCCCGAGGAGATCACGAGTGTAAAATTAGAGAGATTCGAGTGCGCACGGAGGCTTTCCGGCAGTCGTTCTTCCCGCGAACTGTACGCGAGTGGAACAGGAAATGGAGGTAATGACAGTGGCATGTTAAGTGCCCTCCGCCACACACCGTTGGGTGGCTTGCGGAGTATAAGTGTAGATGTAGATTTACTTCTTCTTTGAAGGCATCATGTACAAACAAATCTGGAGTATGGCAACAGACACCTGCACGGAAGCAACCTATGTCCACCTATTCGTGGGACATCTAACCACCAACAATCTCAAACTGCTCACCTGGTTCTGGTTCACTGAAGACATCTTCACGATATGGACTGAGGGTGGAGACACCCTACCCCATTCCTCCAGAACCTCTACACGTTCCCCCCCATTTCCTCAACCCGGTCGTTCTTGGCCTATGAGCCACCTCGCTCGGTGCTGACCTCCACCCCAAAGGTAGCTAGATCTGTACCTCCGCCCACATCAAACCTACCAACTACCGGCAATACCTCCACATTGACAGCTACCACCCATTCCGTACCGAGAAGTCCCTTCCGTACAGAAGGGCCACACATGGCCGTCGCCTCCGTAGAGACGAGCGGCCCCTCTGCAAATATGCCGAGAGTCTCACTGTGGCCTTTACAGACCACGATTACCCTCTCAACCTGGTACACAAACAGATCTCCCGTGCCTTATCTCTCCAGTCACCCACCATCTCCCGAAGTCCCTCCATCCAGCTACAGAGCAGCATTCCCCTTGTGACTGAGTACCACCGAGGACAGGAGCAACTGACTCACATTCTCTGTCAGGATTTCAACTACCTCTCATTGTGCCCTGAAATTTTCCAGTTCAGGAGAAGGACTTCAGACCGGAAGTTTACCGGTTTAGCAGTCTCTTTGACGTGCCTGTGTGCAATTAAACGTCTCCACTACACAGCATGTACTGATCTATCTTTTCATAATACTGTCAATAAAATGTTTATGTTAGACTTCTTTCGACATCAAGAAACCCCTCTTTATGGGTCCCACACAATAGCACTAATGTAAAGTACTAGGCGTTCGGATAGATAGTAAGCTGTTGTGGAAAGCCCATGTCCAGGATCTTGTTCAGAAACTAAATGCTGCTTTATTTACCATTAGAACAGTATCTGAAATAAGTGACAGTTCAACAAGAAAAGTAGTCTACTTCACATATTTTCATACACTTATGTCGTACGGTATTATTTTTTGGGGTAATTCTTCTGATTCAAAAGAGTATTTTTGGCTCAAAAACGGGCTGTTCGAGCTACGTGTGGTGTAAGTTCGAGAACCTCTTGTCGACCCCTATTTGATAGTCTGGGAATTCTGACATTGCCCTCGCAGTATATATTTTCTTTAATGTCGTTTGCTGCTAGCAATACTAGCTTATTCACAAGAGTTAGCAGCTTTCACTCAGTTAACACTAGGCAGAAATTAAACCTGCATCTCGAATGCACTTCCTTGACTCTTGTGCAGAAAGGAGTGCAGTATTCTGCTGCACCCATTTTCAATAAGCTACCACAAGAACTCAAAAATCTTAGCAGTAGCCCAAACGCTTTTAAGTCTAAACTGAAGAGTTTCCTCACACGTCACTCCTCCTATTCTGTCGAGGAGCTCCTGGAAGAGCTGAAAAATTAAGCAAATTCCAGTGTTGAGATTGTTGATTTTCTTTATTTAAACTTACGAATTGTCGCCTGAATACATTTCTTATATTTCGTTTTATCTGTTTCTACTATCGTGTTATAATTTCATTTATTGACTTGTTCCATGACCATGGAGACTTCTCCTTAATTTTGTCCCACGGAACAATAAATAAATAAATAAAAAGAAGACAGCGTTGTGCCGCACAGCGCCCACACGTACCTGGAAGACGTGGTCCCGCGGCAGCTGGCGGTCCGACACGACGAGCCCCTGGTTGTAGGACGCCGTGCGGCGTGCCGTCCGCCCGCCGGGCCCCAGCTCGATGTTGCGACCGAAGCGCTCGCTCCAGAAAGACATCAGGCTCTCCGCCTCGGCGTCCGACTGGCCCTGTGACGACAGCATAACGGGAGAGTTGTACGGAGTTACCCGACTGTCGACGTGACGCGAGTACAAACACGAGTGCTACTCGTAAGGTTAACATCTCTAACAGCTGCAGAAACAAAGTAAACATATGAGAGATGACAGAAAGGTCCGTCTAATACACACAGGTCCGACTGACTGTGCGACGCAGTGTGGCACACGGCAGCACAACTTCGTGTGCAGGCGACACAGTTTGGCACAGGCTGTCGCAGAAATGAGGCTGCGTAGCATCTGCAAAACGAGCCGCGGTCATTCTCGTTTTTCGACAAGCGTCGCCAGACACCTATGCGTCGCGATAAGGCCGTATTGCCGATGCCAATTTTCTCGGAAGGATTTCGTCTCCTTAAAATTCTTGCAACAAATATCAGAAGATGGCAACGGAATGCGAGAAGAGCTGCACGGGATCGACATTCATACACCGGAGGTCCGTTCCACGGTCGTACACGGGTCAGGTTCCTTTCGGAGTCTGCCGATACAGTACCTCCGTATTTAGCAACCGTATAGAACTGCTCGCTCAATGAAAAGGATGTGCCTAAAGACTGGAAAGTAGTACAGGTCACACCCGTACTCTAAACAGGAAACGGAGGTAATCCACTGAATTGCAGACCCGTATCACTGATGTCAAATTGCAATACAACTCTGGAACACACACTGCATTCCAATATTATGAATACCTTGAAGAAATGATTTATTGGAAAATAGCCAACACAGATTCAAAAAATATTGCTCTCGTGTAACACAACACGCCCTTTATTCACACGAAGTAATAAGAACTATTGACAGGGCATCTCAAACTGATTCCGTATTTTTATATTTCCAGGACGCTTTTGACACCGTGCCTCACAAGCAACTTCTAATCAAACTGTATGCCTACGGAGTATCGTCTCAGTTTTGTGACTCAGAAACCTGATTTCCTGTCACAAAAGTCATTGTCGATAATAACTGACAGAACGTCATCGAGTAAAACACAAGTGATTTCTTAGAGTCCCGAAGGAAGTGGTATAGGTCTACTGCTGTTCCTGATCTACAGAAATGCCTGCAGACGATGCTATTATTTACAGTTTTCTAAAGTCAACAGATAATCAAAACCAATGGCAAAGTGATTTGGACAAGATACCTCTACGGTGGGAAAAGTGGCAATTGACTCTAAATGATGAAAAGTGTGAAGTCGTCCACACAAGTAAGAAAAGGAATCTACTAAATATTGGTTACACAATAAATCACACAAAACTAAAGCTTTAAATAGGACTACAATTAAAAATAACTTAAACTGGAATGATCACACTGATAATGATGTGAGTAAAGTGAACTAAAAACTGTGAATTATTGGCAGGAAAGTGCAACGGATTTACTGAAGAGACACCTATACCACACTTGTCTGCCTCCTTCTGGGGTATTGCTGCATGGCATGGGATCCTCAACAGATAAGATTCACAGAGGGCATCAAAAAACTTCAATGAAGGACAGCTCGTTTTGTATTTTCACGAAATAGGGGAGAGAGTACCACAGAGCGCGGATAAGATAGTCAAATTTGGATGGCAATCATTAAAACAAAGGCACTTTTCACTGGGCAGGACCTTCTTGTGAAATTTCTGTCACCAACTTCCACCTCAGAGAGCGCAAATATTTTGGTGGGGCTCACCTACATAGGAAGAAATGATTATCATAATAAAATAACAGAAATAATTGTTCACAGAGAAAAGTTTAAGTGATAGCGTCTCCCACACACAGATCAATAATGGAATAACACAGAAACAGCTCGAAGGTGGTTCAACAGACCCTCTGCGATGTACTTATTTGTGAACTACAAATCAGTCATGCAGATGTAGATAAAACAAATTGTAGGAAAAGGAGGTGTCAGGCTGAGACTCATAGGAACAATTGAAGGACACGTAATTCATCCACGACAAAACATTTGTGCGACTCATTTATGAGTATTGTGAAATGATCACTGCTAGAATGTCTGAGAAATTTGAGCTCACACGCAGGTCGTAATGGAACTGCTCCAACTTACCTCCTTATTTTTCATTAAGTATTGAAGAACCCGATACACCATAATTTAAAGCTAAGTTGATATACTCCATAATGCACGGGATGTGTCTGTGCATTCTTATCTACAGTGTTGTCACCTGGGCAGCAAGTGCACCATAGAGAATTGTGTCTCTCTCTTTGTGGAAACAATGAGACACCTTACTGACAAATACTGTGTACATTAAAATGTGAAGTGTGCTTTCATTCGAATGTATTTACAAAAGCATTACAATACAAAACTTTTCATTATTTGATATTTGTTGAAACATACTATGGGGTGGACTGTTCTATAATCGTCTCACTCAAATTGTTTACAAATGAATCACTGTCATCAAAATCTTTGTCATTCCGGTCGTCATACAGAGATTCCTTTTAAGGTCAACAATCTCTTCCTCAGAAAGGACTGTATGTGATGCACTTGCCATTTTGCACCCGATAATTCGAACGTAATAATTACAGCCTCTGTCTCAGCACGTACACTATGTGATCAAAAGTATCCGGACACCCCCCAAAAACATACATTTCTCATATCAGGTGCATTGTGCTGCCACCTACTGCCAGGTACTCGATATCAGTGACCACAGTAGTCATTACACGTCGTGAGAGAGCAGTGGGCCGATCCGTGGAACTCGCGGACTTCGAAAGTAGTCACGTGATTGGGTGTCACTTGTGTCATACGTCTGTATGCGAGATTTCCACACTCCCAAACATCCCTAGGTCCACTGTTTCCGACGTGATAGTGAAGTGGAAATGTGAAGGGAGACATACAGCACAAAAGCGTACAGGCCGACCTCGTCTGTTGACTGGCAGAGACCGCCGACAGTTGAAGAGGGTCGTAATGTGTAATAGGCAAACTTCTACCCAGACCATCACACAGGAATTCCAAATTGCATCAGGATCCACTGCAAGTACCATGACAGTCAGGCGGGAGGTGAGAAAACTGATTTCACGGTCGATCAGCTGCTCATAGCCACACATCACGCCCGTAAATGCCAAAAGACTCCTCGCTCGGTGTAAGGTGGATAAACATAGGACGGATGAATAGTGGAAAAATGTTGTGTGGAGTGACGAATCACGGTACACAATGTGGCGATCAGACGGCAGGGTGTGGGTATGGCGAATGCCCGGTGAACGTCATCTGTCAGCATATGTAGTTTCAACAGTTAAATTCAGAGGCAGCGGTGTTATATGGTGTGGTCGTGTTTTTCATGGAGGGGGCTTGCACCCCTTGTTGTTTTGCATGGCATCTATCACAGCACACGCCTACATTGATGTTTTAAGCACCTTCTTGTTTCCCACTGTTGAAGAGCAATTCGGAGATGGCGACTGCATCTTTCAACACGATCGAGCACCTATTCATAATGCACGGCTTATGTCAGAGTCGTTACAAAAGCATAACATCCCTGTAATGGACCAGTCTGCACAGAGTCCTGACCTGAATACTATACAACACCTTTGGGATGTTTTGGAATGCCGACTTCATGCTAGGCGTCACTAATCGACATCGATACCTCTTCTCATTGCATTACTCCGTGAAGAATGGGCTGCCATTCCTCAAGAAACCTTATAGCGGCTGACTGAACGTATGCCTGTGAGAGTGGAAGCTGTCATTAAGGCTAAGGGTGGGCCAACACCATACTGAATTCCAGCATTACCGATGGAGGGCGCCACGGACTCTTAAGTCATTTTCAGCCAGGTGTCCGGATACTTTTGATCACATAGTGAATATCTTTGAATGTAATCTTTGTATATCTTCGTAACTGTCAACAAATAGTACGGAGCACAGAGTCTGTTAAGGAGTAGTGAGTTGGTAGTAGACATGGAGTTTGGACTGTGAATTCAATTGGTTTTGTCTAGTAAAAATGTGGTTAATGTTTTCCTTACAGTTCAAATGTAATTTGTGAACAATGAAGAAAATAACAAAGCCGATTAAGAAACATTTGGAAGCAGTGTCCAAATTATATTATCGAGCCTCGTCATACTCGGCAGACACGAGCACTGTTTTCTACCGTGAGCCACACTACTCTGCTAACGAGAAATTCTTTGAGGAGCAGCAACACACAGATATTGAGCAATTATCCTTTTTGTCTAGCAATTATCCTTTTCATCTAATAATTATAAAAATAATGGAAATTTTTTGATGAAATAAAATGCAAAATAAGGGAAAGATGACCACCCACATATAGAAGATTGATGTGTGTAGGTAGGTGTAGGCGTAGGCAGAGGGGCTGCCTTCCCCTCGTTCTACGTTATCTCCTAATAACCAGCTGCACTTACTTGATAATGTAAGGTAAACAAGTGCACTGTCTTCGGGTTTAATTTCTGTCGACTATTTATTCGACAGCAGGAAAGAGGGTGTCTTCTCGCACACCGGTCGCAAAGCTGACAGAACAGGAACCCGAAACGACAGATACTCAAAGTGACCTCCCCGCACGTCCAAACATTTCGCGACCCCGTGTCGTACAGCTCCGGATCCTTTGCAGCAGAGCTCCGTCCACAGTAACGAGAGCAGTACGAACACGCGCTACCGATTCATTCACATTCGTTGGCCGAGTAGAGTACATGTGCCTCTTCAGGTGTCCCCACAGGAAGAAATCTAGGGAATTTAAGTCAGGTGAACGCTGTAGCCATACAACTGGACCTCCACGTCCGAGCTATTTTCCTGGAAATGTTCTGTCCAAATACTGTCGCACATTAATTCCAGAGAGTGGAGGTGCACCATCATGTCGGAACCGTATCCTCTGCCAGACCAGCCGGTCAGGCAACACGCAGGAGCCCAAACCCCCGTCACCCAGTATTCTGGCCCAGACGTCAATACCGAAACGAACTCGATACCTGAGGTTGCGGGTGAGGCGCGGGTTAACCTCACACCCGTGGTGGGCACTGTGCAAATCGAAGACACCCTCGAGTGAATGCCGCTTCGTACGACCGTATTACGGTGTTCACGAATTAACAGTCGGCTTCCTATTGTCGGAACCGTTCACAGAATTGCATCTGCCGTTGCCGATCTGTGGGGTGCAGGTGTCGTGCGAAAGTATAACGATCGGGGTGCAGGCCGGGCTCGTGCAGCACGTTAACATCCGCGTTTCGCGAGACGCGCAGCTGCCGTGCTTTGCCGAAGTTCTCGGCGTACGGCCTCCAGAATAGTTTCGGAGTACGGCGAGTCCACGGACGACCTCCGTCACGCAGTGGTGGAGGGAGAGAACTCGACTCCCGAAGGCGCAGCTCCGGACGACGAAACATATTTTGAGTCGGACGGCGTCGACGAGGATTTCTGGCAGCATATTCACGAGTGGTAACACCGGCCTGGTTGTCAGATGCACTGGAGACCAGAAGCATATCCGCATATCCACAGTGAGAAAATGCGACACGTGTACTCAATAAGGTCATCCGAAGACCAGTATCAGTTGCAAAGCAGTTTAGAAGAGAATGCTGTGCAGTGTGGCAGGTGGCAGTTGACGATAAATAACGAAAAGTGTGAGGTGATCCACACGAGTTCCAAAAGAAATCCATTGGAATTCGATTACTCGATAAGTAGTACAATTCTCGAGGCTGTCAATTCAACCAAGTAGCTGGGTGTTAAAATTACGAACAACTTCAGTTGGAAAGAACACACAGATAATATTGTGGGGAAGGCAAGCCAAAGGTTGCGTTTCATTGGCAGGGCACTTGGAAGATGCAACAAGTCCACTAAAAAGATAGCTTACACTACACTCGTTCGTCCTCTGTTAGAATATTGCTGCGCGGTGTGGGATCCTTACCAGGTGGGATTGACGGAGGACATCGAAAGGGTGCAAAAAAGGGCAGCTCGTTTTGTATTATCACGTAATAGGGGAGAGAGTGTGGCAGATACGACACGCGAGTCAGGATGGAAGTCATTAAAGAAAAGACGTTTTTCGTCGCGGCGAGATCTATTTACAAAATTTGAGTCACCAACTTTCTCTTCCGAATGCGAAAATATTTTGTTGAGCCCATCCTACATAGGTAGGAATGATCATCAAAATAAAATAAGAGAAATCAGAGCTCGAACAGGAAGGTTTGGGTGTTCGTTTTTCCCGTGCGCTGTTCAGGAGTGGAATGGTAGGGATATAGTATGATTGTGGTTCGATGAACCCTCTGCCAAGCACTTAAATGTGAATTGCAGAGTAATCATGTAGACGTAGATGTAGACACTGGAGTCTGTCACAGACACGTTTCTCCGCTGGCAACCAGTCCCTGTCTGGTGGAAAGCGCAAACAGTATAAACACGCTGTCAGTCCTGCCAGTTGTTCCACCTAACACGCCTTAACCCTCTGACAGATATTGTTCTGTACGATTTATCCAAATACCGCTAATTGTGAAATGTTGGGTTTCGAATTACACTTTTTGCCTAATGGTAATAGACACGACCTTTCCACAATCCCATTGATAAAATAATAACAACAATAATAATATTAATGTATTGAGGTACGTACTAAACAGCATGCGGTTACCAAACCCAGTGTTGAAAGGCATAATTATTGGGATCAGGTGATGATTCATACAAATAGTAATCGAGTTTGGACATTGTTCGCAAAGCACGTTGCTAGTACTACTGGTAACGTAGGCCCTAAGAATGAGGCAAGAATAATAGTTGGTCCTAATCTATGAGATCATTGGAGGAGGGTACAAAGAAAACAGGTTTGGCATCTAGTAGATGAAGTGGTGCGAATAAATTCGTGCGTACGACGTGGAAAGGGCTGACCGATCTTCCATTTCTATGATTGTAGTATGTAAGTGCAAATTTTTTCTAGAGGACCCGCTGCAATCGCTGTTGCCAATTAAGATGCCAGATACCGTACCACCAGGACTACATTTACCAAATAAAAAACATACTACTCAACCCGAGATCGAACCGTCGACATCTTGCACGCTAACCCAAAACTCAATCCACTGGACCAACTGTACAGCACTACTTATTTGTGCTGTTAGAGATAGTTACTGTACATGTGGTAAGTGTGTTGCCATATTGCCACTCCTTAACGTCGTTTTTCTGCCACATGAAATTTTGCGAGACTTTTTTTTATCGCCGGCACGTGAGGAGTCTCACTGCAAAGCCCGAGTGCGCAAATTTTGCTTCACCCTGTAGAAACAGAAAAGCAGCTGCACATATAAAACTCTGACTGTAATTTTACTGGATAAAAATATCAGTTGTGGCACTATCCCACCTGAAAGAATCTTAGATGAACCTGCAACCAAACGCTTCACAAACAAACTGCTCTTCGTGAGCTTTCTTGCACGGGGGGCCACACATGTATAGAATTTCTTGAAAGAAATTTCTGCCATTTCACTGTTAATTGTTCATTTATTTTACACACTCAAGGTTTCAACTTTGTAGCCATTCTCAAGTGCATGTTGAAATGTTAAGATGTGTCTGACCTGTCTCTGCCACATCACCTTAAAATGGAAAGAATACTGAGAAATTATTAATCACACGATGTAATTCTCTCTGAGATATCAAATTAACCGATTCACGGATATTATCCTCGAGTTCCTCTATCGGATGAGGATTTGTCATGTACACTTTGTCCTTCAGTGCACCCCGCAAATAAAAAATCATACGAAGTTAAATCGGGACTCCTAGCTGGTCACATACTGTTACTAATCATTCTTTCGTCAAACACACCGTGAATTGTGCGGTAAGAAACATCGGCCGTATCGGCCCTCGCCAAATCCTGTCGAAAAAATGCGAAGCTTCGTTCTCTTTCACTCAGTTCATTAAAAGCCAGTCACAAAATGTTTCGCACATATATTTTGCTCATAACAGTGTCATTAAAGACAATTGGGCCCATTATTCTGTCACCACTAACTGTGCACCCCACTCCTATTTTCTGATGCGAAGGGGTTCCTCGTAAAGCGCGACAGGCCTATCTGCGCTCCTAGGTCGACAGTTTTGGACACCGACGTATCCGTGTAAATGGAAACGAGCTTCGTCTAAAAACAGAATAAGGTAAGGATCCATTTTACGATAGCATTTCTCTGTACAGAGGTGCACAATATTTGTGTTTGCTGCAAAAGATGTCCGAGAGACTTTTTTAGGGAAATTTTCGAGGCGGTACGCAATGTCATCGTGACGAGCTCATGCGAGCACCGTACCTCGTCATTTAAGTTTCTAGCCTCGAACACTTCCCGTTTCGTGAAATGTTCTCACTTATTTGTAAACTCCATCACAACTCTGAACTCTAACACCTTGAAACTTCAGTTCAAACAATCTCCTAACAGTAAGAGTGGACTCTACACACATACGAATTGTAATAAACACTCTTTGAAGAATTGATTAATTCGCTCTCACCACTGTTCTGTTCGCAAACTTCACCGTTACACTCGTGATGCCCGTTTCACCGATCGAGTGACCCCGGCCGATCCGTTCGACTGGCAGGTGCGGCTTCCGGGGCCGGCCTGTAAAACTGCGGTCATCAGATAAACGAAACACACTGTATACTGTCTTATAGACCGGCTGTCGTACTACAAGATATGAGCACACGTCCACGATACATAATACAGCTTACATTGTGCACAATGAGCACCCGTTAACA